>NC_080757.1:13205947-13847136 GCF_020826845.1 Diceros bicornis minor
AATGGGGGTGGTGGGTCTCAGAGTCACTCAAAGTACACATTTCCTAATCCTTCCATTTGCAGAACAACGCCACCCCCACCCAGCTGGCTGTGGCTCCTAATGGGATCTTAAAATTTTTTGGCCCTTAAGAGATGTAAATAGTTTCCCCCTGCTAACTCCTAAGGCCTTCGAACTTGATGGAATCCTGCCTTTTTTCATATACCTTCTGTCTCTTAGGCCATGACTCTTCTGAATATTAAAAGGATTTCAGATTGAATGTTGGTTATCTCTCGTGGCTCCACCCAATTTGCGGCCACCACCTCTTAGCTCATTTCTCTTACAGGAACCACTCACAACCCTTCCCATAGTTGAGGGAGGAGACCCTGTTCCCCCAGAGCTGTGCCGACACAGCAGCCACTAGCCACGTGTGGCCACTGAGTGGGGAAATGTGCCTCCTCCTAAACGAGATGAGCTGTAAGTGCAAAATACACATCAGATTTTGAGGACTTAGTTAAAAAAAAAAAAAAGTAAAATATATTATTAATTATTTATGTTGATGACATGTTGAAGTGATATTTTTGATATATTGGGTTAAATAAATGCATAACAATTCATTTCACCTGCTTCTTTTTACTTTTTTTAAAGCAGCTGCTAGGAAATTTAACAGGACGTGTGTGGCTTGCATTACATTCCTCCTGGACAGCGCTGCCCTAGTCTTGGTTTTCTCAACTGCAAAGCCCCTGTCCCACGCCCCTCCTTCATCAGGCTGCCCCCTGGATGTGCTCTCGAGTCCTCCTGGTCCCTCCTGCGGGGCGAGGCCAGAAGGGGACGTGGTCTCTGTGCTTCCCCCACAATGTGGGGGAGCGATAGGTGCGAGCTCAGGAGTCAGACAGACCTGGTCTCAACACCCAACTCTGCCACTTGTTAGTCATGAGGCTTGACCAAGTAGTTAGCCCTTCTCGGCCTCAGTTTCCTCATCTTTGAAATGGGGGTGATAATACTATCTACCCATTCCAGGGTTGCTAAGGCACGGCGGCATATATGTGGCACACCCAGCACAGGGCCTGGCACTCAGTCCACATGACCATCACCTTCGTCATCAGTGCTGTTATTACTAACAGCCCTCCAGGAAGGGCCTCACCACCACAGAGAGGAGGACCATTAGTTCCCGTGTCCCAGTTACCTCCCGCCTCTGATTGGCTTGTTCCAAACTTTCTTTCACCTAAAATCT
Organism: Diceros bicornis minor; assembly: GCF_020826845.1. Classification (NCBI taxonomy): domain Eukaryota; kingdom Metazoa; phylum Chordata; class Mammalia; order Perissodactyla; family Rhinocerotidae; genus Diceros; species Diceros bicornis. Next base: position 13,207,158 of record NC_080757.1, read on the forward strand.
TCACTCTTTCTGCTGCCCCTAAGCCCTTCTGTGCTGGTACAATTGATTTTTTTAGACCCATGTGAAAGACCTTACTTTTGTCCCTGTTGAATCTCACCTAATTTGTTTTAGTCCATCATTCTCGCCAGTCCAGACCATTTTGGATGTTCACTTTAGATGTCACTTCCAAGCCCTCAGCAGACGGCTCCCGGCTCCTGCAGTGACTGCCTCCTGCAGCGGGACTGCGCTGCTCGCAGGCCGCAGCACAAGCCAGCTGCTTGCCTCCTACAAGGGTCTCTCCTCCCCTCAGAGCCATCTTTCCAGGCCCAGACTAATTTCTTACTCCACCAGGAAGCCTCTGGACTATTCTGGGGCTACTTTTATTCTTATTATTCATTAGCCAATTTTTATTGATTATATATTATATTATATTGATTATATATACACAAATTATATATATGTATGTATATGTGTATGTGTGTGTGTGTGTGTGTGTGTGTGTAAAATTGGTATGTGCCAGGCATTGTCCTAGGTATTTGATCTGGGTTGTCTAATTTCACCCTGACCAACCCTGGGGGGTGAGCACTATTGCTGTCCATCTCATCAATGAGGAAACTAAGAAACAGGGAACTAAAGTACATCGTAAATATTTTTAATTTTCTATATATTATGATGTTTTGATGCCTTAAAAAACCTGTATAGGTGGGGAGAGACTGGCCCTCCCTGGGCTAGCCAGTGCTTAGAGATGGCCAAGCACCCAGCCTGAGCATGCCTTTGATATGCACACTGACCAGTCCAGAACCATCCCTCCTCTATCTGGCCCCTACACCCCAGGAGGCAATATTCCTCTGTCTTAATCATCTCGGGGCCAGGTGCCAGGGAGCTAGGGACCACTCTATAGGCCAGAGCCCACTGAAATTATTCAAACTAGCTGATCTTAAACTGCTCACCCTGCTCCTTGCCTGTCCTGAGGAAACCCCAATAAAGGCTGTGGCCTAAACCTTCCCCTCACTCCTGTCATCTGCCCCCTGACCACCCTAATGTCCTTCCCACGTGGCCCTGCGTGGCAAGCCCTGCCTCCCGTCTCTAGGCCCTGTGAGGATAAACTGTGTTTTCCGGAGCCTCCTATGTCCTCATGGCTACACCTGACTGACCATCTCATAAAAGAACACAAAACATTAGGTGAGCTCCCCGAGATCACACAGAAGTGTTGAAGCCCCAGTTCAAACCCAGGCTGTTGGCTCTGGAGTGTACACGCTTCCCCACAAGGCACTTCCACCTCTCCTTTTGCTGAATATTGCACTGTAAACTTTGACTGCATTCCGGTTTGTCCTGCTTGTCACACAGGTAAACCTTGTCTTACAGCTGGACTCTGGTTCCAGGAGGGCAAGGTACAGATGCAGCAGCAGGACGACGGGGCTCTGGGAGTTGAGCAGGCCTGGGCTCCGGTCCCAGGCTGCCAGCGCTGCACCCTGCCACCTGGAGAACCTTCTGCTGTCTGTGTCTCAGTTTCACCACCAGTAAAATGCAAGGGCTGGGCTAACAGTGGCCACATCAGGCGGCTGTTACTGTCCCAACGCTACGGGTGAGGCACGAGGCTCAGAGGGCTTGAGGGATCTGCTGAAGGCCTCAGCTGGCCTGTCACAGGGCTGGGATTTGGGCCCACATATCTTCAGCCAAATCCAGCACTGGTTCCGCTAGACTCTACTTCTCAGCGTCCCTGAGCCGGGCCTGTGGGGGGTTCCTCTAAGCTCAGGATCCGGGGTCCTCGCTGGTGAGGGAGGGGTGCTGGAGCTGGCCCATGTGGGCTCTGATTGCTACATATTCAGGAATTTCTCCAGACCATTGTTAAATGGGTAGCTTGAAACTGACCACGGTGGAAGTATTTACACCACGGAAATCTGCAAATTCTATGAGTCAGGGCCTTTTTTTCCTGAGAGCCAGTTTACCAGCACACCACTGGATAACCGGGAGGGACAACCAGCCAGAATCCTGAAGTTGCAGCTGGGGTTGGAGAAATCACTTGCACTCAACTCATGGAACTTCGGAGTCATAAAGGATGTCCGAGACCATATAGTCCGTCTCCGTATTTCACATAACGAGGAACTGAGGACCAGAGAGGGGAAACGGCCTGCTCTCTGCAGCAGTGAGAGACAAAGGAGGCCCAGAATGGGGTCAAGTCCCACTCTAGTCCCCAAAAGCCCAAAGCCTACAGCTAAGATGGAGAGACATGAATGACCCTCACTCCTTAGTTAACCCACAACCACAGGCCCAGAAGGCCAACGGCCTGGCCCAGTGGGCATTCTTCATCTCCACGCTCTTCTCTGTTCCCTCCAGGGAGCTCACCTTGGCCAGATGATCAGCCAGCTTGTCCCTGGCATCCTTGGTCTCCTTCAGCCCATTCCTGAACGCAGTGTCCACCACATCACATTGCTTGCGCAGGTCACTGGCCGTCTGGGACAGGACTCGGTCCACCAGGGCCTTCAGCATCAGGGAGTTGTTCCTCTGCTTGTCAGCCTTCTCCACATTGGTGTTGGAGAAGTCCAGCCAGTCTTCCAGACTCACAGAGCTGAAACAGAAGCCACGCATCTCATTCACAGCATGTTTGGGCTGGGAAAGGGGGTGTGGGAAGGGGACAAGCTCCTGGGAATCCACTGGAAACTAAGCCCACCTCCACCATCGGAAGCACCTAGAACATTTCCCCACCTCTAGGCAGAGCAAACAGGGGTCTGTCAGTGGCAACTGCTGTCACTTTGGGAAAACTACCTACTCTGTACCAGGCACTGGGCTGGCACTTCACAGACATTGTCTCATTTAATCCTCACGATGGCCTAGTGAGCTAACTTTTATAACCCCCATCTTACAGATGAGGAAAATTGAGGCTCAGAAAGATGGAGTAACTTGGTCAAGATCAGACGGGTAGCGACAATTTGAGTATCAAAATATATAATAATAGTAACATTATAATACACTGAATAAAATAGGAAACCATGAGTCCATACTGATATAAACAAACGAATAAATTGCCAGTTTGACAAGGAACTGCTTTATACAACAATATAGGTGAATCGCAAAATAATGTTGATTGGAAGAAAACTGACACACACACAAAATGGATAGTATATGATGCTATCTAATAAGTACAAAAGCAGGCAAAACAAGCCTATTGAGTCAGGAATGTGGTTATCTTTGGGGAGGAGGGAGAGGGTATTGATCAAGAGTGGGACAGGGTGGGGGTCTCTGTGTTGGGATAATGTTTTATTTCTTAACCTGGCTGGTGGTTACATGACGATTGTTCACGGTGTGATTAGAGGCAGCCCCTGAGATGGCCCCCAATGACCCCACCTGCTGGTATTCACACTGTTGTGTAACCCCCTCCCCTTGAGTTGTGTGATGAACTCATTGACTCATTTCTCACCAATAGAAGTGATGCGATGTCATGTCTGGGATTAGGTTAAAAGAAAATTGTGACTCTGTCTTGGGAACACTCTCTCTCTCTCTTGCTTTTTCTTGGGTCACTCACTGTGGGAGAAGCCAGCTGCCACGTCACGAGACAGCCCCGTGGAGAGGCTCACATGGCAAGGCCTGCTATAACTACACACCACACGAGTCAGCTCTGAAGTAGATCCTCATCCCACCCCAGCCGAGCCTTCAGATGAGATGCAGCCCCAGCAGACAGCTTGACCACAACCTCACGAGACGTGAGCTCAAGGCACCCTGCTGAGCAGTGCCTGGGTTCCTGACCCACAGAAACCGTGAGACAATACACGTTTACTGCTGTAAGCTGCTAAATTTGGGGCAGCTGGTTATACAGAAAAAGATAACTAAAACAGTGATAATTCATTAAACTATGTTTATTAGTATTCATGCACTTTTCTATATGTATGTTTTACGTCAAAAAGAACATTTTAAAAATTAGAATGTTAGGTCTGTGATGTGACGTTAATTGAAAAACATAAGTTAGATGTTACAGAAAAGGTACATAGTATAACTCATTTTTGTGAACAAAATAAAATGTATTTGTGTGTGTGAGTGTATACACATGTTTGTAGGAACATACAGACAACAGTGGTTATCTCAGGGGGTTCAATAATGGGAAAAGGGAGATGGGAGAAAATTATTAACTTGCCCTTGTTACCTTTTTAGATTCTTTTACTTGTTAAAAACATGAATAGGTAAATGAATAAATTATAAAGGTTTAAAGATTTTACATCAGATTCTCTTAAAGTGGGGCCTAACCTGGAGGACCGAGGAGGCTCGGGGCCCTGTGTCAGGGCAGTCACTGCCCGGCACCCACCTTTGCCCCAAGCCCACCTCTCGCTAGCCCCCACCCTGCTGTCAGGGGCCAGCCTGCCTGCCTGAGAAGCCCTGGGACATCACAGAGCAGAGGGGAAGATGGCACAGCCAGGGCCGCAGCCAGGGACCCACTCACTTTGGTTCAATCCTCACGACGTTCTCAGCATATCTGATGTTCGGCGAGTTGTTGTTGAGTGAGAAGCAGATATCATCGATGGTCAGAGCCGCAAACTTGTCCCTCAAATCCTTTTCAAGATTGTACTTGGCAGAGCGGTTCAGCCTGAAGGGAGAAGGCACAGGTTTCTCCCTCTGGAATGCCCAGGCGGCACCTACGAGTTCTCGGGAGACCCTGGAAAATGAAGCTCCAGCTAGGTCTAGCACAGGATGGCGGCACTGCCTCCCCGCCTTCCATCCCCCAACACACACACACGTACCATTAGAGGCTTGGTGACAGATTAAGGTAACCAAGCCTGGACTTCAAGTTCCTCCCTCCAACTGTGACATTTTCTGATGTCACTACTGTGGCATGCTGTATGTGTGAGGTCAGCCTGGCAGGGAACAGCTCCAGTGTCCTCCAGTTTATAATCGGGGTGAAATCTGACTCCATCCCCACCCACCACCAGAGGGCAATGGTTATGTATGAGAGGTTGTCCAGGTCTCAACTCGGAGTGTTCCTGGACCACCTCAGAGCATGGAAAGTGCTGGTGGGAGCATTAAACCCAATCTTTCTGTGCCGTGGGCCTGGCCTTTGTGGGCACTGCCTCTTCTAGATCTGCCCCGTGGAGACATGGAGGGCAGGCCCCGGAAAGCCATACCTGATCTGCTCGGACGTCTCCTCCAAGGTGCGGGTCAGCAGGGCCATCACCCCCCGGATGATCTCAGCCTCCTTTATCAGCTCCTGCTCCACTTCATCATGCACCAAGTCAATGCCAACTCGCTTCTCCCTGACCGAGAGAATGGTCATCCAACACACGCCAGGATGCAGCTCGGTCTGTGCTAACATCTGGACATTGAAACTAACTGGACAACTGGCTTGAGCAGCGCCTGATCCGTCCGGATGACATGGTGGGGGATGTGCATTAGTTAGTGTCTATGCAACTTCACAACATCCAGATGGATTTTTCCCCCTCAATTTGGCCATCAGTTCTGAAGCCTTCTCCTTCTTACCTATTTATTGGAAACATTGTCTTTTGACTTAGAATTTAAAGACATGTTTCCTTTCTTGACTCTAGTCCTGTTTTTTGACAAAGATTTGAATCCAGAAAAATGCTTTATGATGATAATAATAATAATAATGACAACATTAATATTACCCCACCCCCGAGCACACACTATGTGACAGGCATTGTGCTGGGCTTTTCCAATGAATATTCGCACTTAACCCTTTCAAGTACAGGTGAGGAAACAGTTTCAGAGAGGTTAAGTAACCGACCTAATGTCACAGAACTGGGATTAGACAAGCTTTCAATCACTATGCTGTGTTACTCCCCAAATTGACCAGTTACCACCTGATATTTCGGTCTTTTCCACCCTGAATGACAGTGCTTGGGACGAAGGCTCCACTACCCACCAGCTGTGTGGCCTTAGGCATGCTGTATAACTTATCTGTGCCTCGGTTTCCTCTTCTGTGAAATGGGGCCATCTACAGTCATGCACTGTGTATCACGTTTCAGTCAATGACCGACCGCATATGTGACGGTCCCCTAAGATTATTACCATATACTCTAGGTGCATAGTAGGCTAGACCATCTAGGTTTGGGTAAGTACACTCTGTGATGTTCGCACAATGACAAAATCACTTAATGACGCATCTCTCAGAACGTATCCCTGTTGTTAAGCGATGCATGACCGTATTAGCACTTCCTAGGGTTGTGGCAAGAACAGATGAGCTATAAAAGCAGGCATCACGGTACCTGGCGCACAGTAGCACGTACTCAATCAGCTTAGCAACATCCACCTTCTAACCACCCTTAGGCGTAAACTTGAGCCAACTAGATGCCGGCCTCTGATCACCTGCTACTTCCCTTTGCTTCACAGACTCTGAATCTGCCTGGGGACACTGCTGCCTGGCGGCCGCAGAGGGTCCTTGCTAAGCTCACTGGGGGAACAGGGCTTCCAGGAAGAGGGAATGGCGTGGACAGGGCCTTGGTGTGTTTGGCAAGCAGCTCAGCACACTAAACATCTCCCACTGCTGGGCGTGAGCTACGGGCATGGAGAGGCCCCTGGGGGCCCAGTCATGACGAACCTTGTTCGCTAGGCCAAGAAGTTTGAACTTCATCTTGAAGGTATCAGGGCATGGGGTTGTAATTAAAGAATTTTGAGCATGGGGATGACCTGTAAAAATCTGCATTTGGAAAAGTTCGCTCAACAGCCAGTGTGGAGGATGCACTGGATTGAGGGGCTCACGCCGGCAGCAAGAAGACCTGTTCGGGCGCACCAGCCAGGGTGGTGACGGGGAACAGGTCTGGAAACCAGTATCACCCCACAGAGGATCATCCTATTCATAGGCCTTAGAAGAGGGAAATTATAATAAAAAGGTATGTTTGCACAGTGCTCTCTGGATTACAAAGGGCTTCTGTTGGCTCCGGGTATTGGAGCAAACTTGTTGTCCTCTAGTAACTGTATCCACTCTGCCTGCCCAAAATAAAGACTACCATGTCCCAGTTTCTATTGGTGTGGCCATATGACTAAGTTATGGTCAATGGGATGCAAGCGGAAATGGTGAACGCCAAATCCTAATTATTCCTACTTGCTGGAATGCAAACAAAATGGCTGGCGCTCCAGCTGCCATCTTGAGTCACAAGGTAACCTTGGGAGTAAAAGCCATGTGCAGTGGAGCAACAAGATAGAAAACCTGACACTGTGGCCCTGACACTGTGGGGCACCATGCCAACCCTGAACTGACTATCTCCAGACTCCTTAAATGTGAGAGAAAGAAACTATCTTATTAAGTTCAACGTTATTTTGTGGTTTTCTGATTACCCATAGCCAAATGTAGTCTTAACTTATATTTAAGTTAGTCAAGAGCAGAGTTTAGACATGAACCTAGTCCAGTGCTTCTTCCACTGCCCAGCACCACAGGCATAACAAGATAATTTCAGGATCTAAAAGAACACATGCTCATTTGCCTCACTCTAACCCACCACCTAGCACAGTCAGCTCTTCTACCCAGCATTTCATTTCTCACAACAGATCATTCATTTGAAGAACCTTCCCTCCTACCTGTATTCCAGGCACGTCTGAGTGATGTGCAAGGGCTCTTTCAGGCTCTCCAGGTCTTTCTCCAGTCTGGTCTGATATATGAGCAGATCTTCGGTTGCATACACAAGCTGCTCAAGTTTGTCATCTAACTCCTTCTTCCAGAACCTGACTTCCTCAAGTCTCTGTTCTGAAGCACACAGAGAAGTTACACCAGGGTTAATCTCCCAATGCGGCCAACTTTTAGATTAGAAACTCAAAGACTATTGTAAAACTACCTGAGATGTGTTCTATTCTTCTTAGAGCTGTGCTACTTGGGGCATCTTTTCATCCTTGTAAGTGTTTACTAGCAGGAAGGATAGAAGGGATGGAGGGAGGGAGGGCAGGAGGGAGGGAGGAAGATATTTCTTCTTACATTCAACATCAAATTAATCCAAAGATCATTCCACACTTGATTCTAACGCTTCAATGCCCCCTGATTTTAATAACTTTTAATTTTATCAAAGATATAAATGTATATTGTTTGAAAACAATTCTCTGACCCATCCCTACCCACTCCTACTTTCTGGAAGCAACCACTTTTAGTATTTCTTCTGGCATTTGCTTACATTGCTATTATTCATTATCGGTTTTAATATTATCTATTGATTTCCTATGATGAGAGATAAGGATTTGCTCTTATACAACCTACACACAAGATGGTCCTTCCATCTTCCCAATATAGCTGTATCACCATGTTGCTAAATAATAACTTAACGTTTGTCTATATTATCGTAAATATGTAAATGCTACTTAAACCTGAACCATGTAATATACTATGATAAATTTCTTTTCTTGTACAACTTTTTGGGTTTCGGAGGGGTTAATAATTGTATTTTTGATTCACTTTCCATATACTAATTATTAGTTTTTCTTCAAATTTTCTGACAGAACTATAAATATCCTCTCAATATATTCAAATCCATCAAGTCATCTATTGATTTTGTTTCTTTCCTAGAGACCTCTCTCCTGGAATGCTTTCTCCTCCTGCTCCAATCTGGGTGGGTCGCTCTCCAGTTAGCTATGTGGCTCTCATCCTGTGACTGCTTCACCATCATTCTAGAAATTCCCTTCACTCTTCTCATGTGTTGGAATTCTATTTCCTGGATTTCATTTCTTCCTCTTTCTTGCTTTACTCCTTCAAAGTGCTGAAGCACATCCTTCAGGAACTTCCTAAGAAATGGATGCATGTGAGGTAAAATTTTTGAAAACTTGGAAGTCTGAAAATGCCTTTATTCTACCCTCAGCAATTGATTATATTCGAGTATAGACTTATAGGTTGTAAATAATTTTCATTTAGAATTTTAATGGTATTGCTTCATTTCCTTCTAGTTTCCAGAGTTTCTGTTGAGAAGTCAGATACCATTCTGATTCCTGATTCTTTGTATGTGACCTGAAAAGCTTTTAAGAATTTCTTCTCTATTTTCCTAGTGTTCTAAAATTTCACACTGGTGTCAATCTTATTCAGTTATTATGCCAGACACTAGGCATGCCCTTTTCATGTGAAAACTTAGATCCTTGGGTTCTAGGAAATTTTCTTGTATTCTTTCACGGACAATTTCCTCCGCTCCTTTTTCTCTGTGCTCTTTCTGGAACTCCCATTAGATATTCAGCTTCCAGACGGATTCTCTAATTTTCTTATCTTTTCTTTTCTGTTTTCTACCTATCTACATCTTTTTTTTTTTTCCTTCTTCCTGGAGATTCTTCAACTTTATCTTTCAACTCTTCTTTTGATTTTTAAAAGTGTTCTGCTCTCACATTTTTTTTATATCAGTATTTCTTTTTTTTTTTTTTTTGAGGAAGATTGGCCCTGAGCTAACATCCGTTGCCAATCTTCCTTTTTTTTTTCTTTTTTCTCCCCAAAGCCTCAATGCATAGTTGTATATCCTACTTCTAGGTTCTACTATTTCTTCTATGTGGGACACTGCCTCAGCATGGCTTGATGAGTGGTAACTAGGTCCTCGCCCAGGATCCAAACTGGTGAACCCCGGGCCTCCGAAGCGGAACATTGGAACTTAACAGAGACACCAACAGGGTCAGCCCCTGCTCTCATATTTTCAATTTCCAAGAACACTCTCTTGTTCTCTAAATGTGCTCTTTTTTAAGACTCTTCTTCTCGTTCCGTGGACACAATGTCTTCTCTAAATTCCCTGAGGGTCTTATAGTGTATTTTTTCTTTTGCTCTGTGTACTGTCTGTTTCTTTAGTTTCTGTGTGTTTGATTATTTGTTTGTTTTGGTGTCTGTCATGTTAGAGGTTTTCCTCCAATGTTTGGTGGTCCTCATCTGATCATATTTAGGAATAAAATGCTAAAATGCTAACTGGAAGCTCTGTCTGCAGTGACAGGGCTTGTCAACCAGAATGCTTTATTGTGATCAGGCAGGGCCCAGGCATTTCCCCGGAGAATCCCCAAATGTTACTGTCTACAGATCTTTGGACCCTTTGGACCAAAATTTCCATTAGTTTCTCCACGGAGAAATCTAATCTCTCTGAGGATATAAGGCTGGCTACCAGTGTCCTGGGAACCAGAGACTGGAAAAATTACTGTTCAGTAAGTAGACTTTCAGAGAATCCTTTCACCTTCAGCCTTCTGCTGGGCTGAGGGAGAGCCAGAGTGGGGAAGGGGCTCTCTGTAAAGACTTTCAACCAATCTTGTTTATGTTCTATCCTGAACCTCCAGTTTCAGTGGTAAGTGGATGCTTTCAATCTTGAGCATTTCAGGGTTTCTGCAGCATGAATCTGTAGCATGAATCGGCTAGCTTCTTACTGCCCTCTACCCACCCAGGCCTTCCGCAGTCCCTAAGCCTGCCAACACTTGACCTTTTGCTTTCTAGCTTCTAATTTCTCATCTTCAACATTTGCCTACTGTTGCTTCTGCTGCTTCTCCCTCCCCACCGCCCCCCATCCTTGAGGCATAATTTTTATTAATCCTTTACCACTACTTTGTTGGAATTTTAAAAGGAAGGGAAGACAAAAGCATGAGTACAATCCACCACATAAACTGAAGTCTCCCCCCTCACACTTTGTAATTGACTTCACCTTGCGTCCTCCACTACCCCACTGCACCTGTTACCTCAACGGTCACCAATAATCGTCAAGTCACCAGTTCAAATTCATTTTTGTTCAGCTCTCAGCCTCCCTGACATCTGTACAACCACTGATACAATGGAAGACTTCCTCACCCATGAAACCTTCATCTTTTGCATTCCATGGCCTTAGTCTCCTCTCTTTGTTCATCTGCCTGAACTTTTGTTCCACATCTCTTCTCTTGCTCCTCTTCATCCTATGCCCTCCTCTCCTCTCTTTCAATATATTCTTTCTAATCTACACCTACGGCTTCTATAACTATCCTTATGAGATGACTCCCAGATTTCTAGCTCTATCTCCTAAATTCTAACTGGCTACCTACTGAACTGAACCTTCCAAATTCAAGGTCTTCCTCAGGCTTGGTCCAGCCTCTTCTCCCTCTCACCTCCATCGTTCTGTTCCCCCTCGTGTACTCTACACATCAACTCGGACCTATGGTCATTCCCCATAAATGCCATGTGCGTCCTGCCTTTATTATTTTGTCCGAGCTAACTCCTAGGTTTAGAACAGTATCTCCTGGACTTCTGTTGTTAAAATTCATTCATAAATCCAATATACTTATTATTGAGCACTGACAATGTCCCAGGCACTGCAGAAGGTCCAGGAGACACATTGGTTAAGTCAGAGCCTCTGCCCTTCTCACAGTCTGTGGGGCAGACATGTAAACAGATAATTTCAACTCAGTGTGACAATTCTATACTAGAAACTACGTAAGAAGTACAGTGGTGGCTCAAAGGAAGGAGGCTGGGGGAGGTCAACAAAGGCTTCAGAATTGAGGAGCTATTTGATATGGTCTTCAGAATTGAGACCTTGAGTAAGATCTCTCCAGTTAGACTTGAAAGATGTAGAAAGGTAGGGAGGTTTGTTCAGTAAGGTTCTTCAGTGCCACGCTAAGGACACTTTAATTTGTAGGCAATGGAAGGCTATTATGGGTTGAATTATGTCCCCTAAAAAGATATTTTGAAGTCCTAACCCTTGGTATCTTGTGAATGTGACCTTATTTGGAAATAGGGTCTTTGCAGATGTAATCAAATTAAGATAAGGTCATACTTGTTTAGGGTGGGACCTAATCCAATATGAGTGGTGTCCTTACAAGAAAACAGAAGATACAGAAATGAGAACACCATGTGAAGATGCAGAGAGATACACAGGGAAAACGTTCTGTGACAATTAAGGCAGAGATTGGAGTGACATATCTACATGTCAAAGAACACCAAAATCAGCAAGCTACGCCAGCAACTAAGAGAAAGGCATGGAACAGATTCACCTACTAGAGCCTTCAGAGAGAGCACGGCCCTGCCAACACCTCCATCCCCCATCCTCAATCCTTCAGCAAGTCCTGTTGATTCTATCCCCAAAATGTGATTCAAATTTGCCCTCTTCTCTCCATACCTACCAACATTGCCTTAGTTCAAGATAATAACTTGGAATAATTTTAGTTTCTTGTCTTTTTTACTTGTATTTTATCTCTCTCACTTACTAGAATGTGTCTGTCTTCTTCAACTTTATAATCCTAAGCATGGAGCACAGTGTGAGACATATTTGTTGACTAAATATTTGTTGAATCTTGGTCCCACTAACCAGCATAAGGAACTATAGAAGCAAGTTTTGAGGGAAAGTGATGAGTTCAATTTGGGATATATTTATCTTGAGGTGCCTGAAGGACATCTAGGTGGAAATATATGGCAAGTAGTTCTCCACTTCCATAAGAAGTTCTGAGTTCAGAATTGCAAATTTCTATTTGCAAAACAATAGCACAAAGAGGACAGTAATAAAATCTCTAGTGAGGTCATCAAGAAAGAAGGTAGAGGGAAGAGAAGAAAAAGCTAAGAATGCCAAGAACAAAACACTAGGAAATACCAATACAGTATCAATGGAAAAAGAAGAATCAACCACGGGGAAGAGGAAAAAATAGCTAGAAAGAAAGGAAATGAACCAGGAAAGACTTGTGTCATGGAATTCCAAAAATATCCAGCATTGTAGAGTGGTCAAGTCAGATGAAGACTAAGTGATCAATGGATTGGGAAACTGGGCAGTCATTGGACGAGACCAATCGGAAGTGATTGCTCTCTCCTCTAATCTAACAGTGCTTCATTTGTGCCACTCATATGGAATAGATCCCACCGTATCGTGGGTATCTGTGCACACAGACTGCAAGCTAACAAGGGCAGGCACCAGTCTAATATGTCAGTACTCAGCACCAGCACAGGAACTTGAAAATTATTTTACTTTTTATTGAAGCATCATAAACCTACAGAAAAATACACATATCAGAAGTGTACAATTGAAGAACTTCCACAGTGAACACATCCATGTAACCAATACCCAATTCAAGAAATAGAACATTAATCAGCATCCCAGAAGGCCTCTCGTGACCCCTTCCAGTTTCTATCTCCTCCCACCCACCAATGCTGACATGTAACAGTACAGATTAATTTCTCCTATTTTCTTTGTCTTACTCTATATAAATGGAAGAATATGGTATGGACTCATTTGTATCTAGTTTGTTTAACTCAATAGTAAGTTTGTAAGTTTCATCTATATTGTTGCATGCAGTTGTAGATGAGTCATTCTCTTTGCTGTATCATATAACACTATCTATCCATTCTGCTGTTGATGAGCATGTGGATACCTCCCCATTTGGGGTTATTACAAAGCGCACTGCTTTGAAAATTGCAGCATGTATCTTTGGTAAACATATGTATGAATTTCTGTTGGGTATATACCCAAAAGTAGAATATCTAGCTCAAAGCGTATGCATACGTTCAGCTTTAGCAGATACTGCCAAAGCTTTCCAAGGCCGTTATACCGATTTACACTTCCAGCAGTAGGGCACCAGAGTTCCAGTTGCTCCACATCGTCTTCACTACTTGGTATTTTCCTTTTTCTTCTTCTTTTTTACCTCTTGTTCTCCTCCCCCACCCTCTTCCTTCTCCTCCTCCTTCTCATTCTTTTTCATTTTAGCCATTCTGGTGGGTGTGTTACAGCATCTCAGCTGTGACTTTAATGTGCATATCCCTGCTGACTGATGAACTTAGAGCACCTCTTCATATGTTCACTGGCTGTTTAGATTTCCTTCCTTGTAAGGTGTCTGTCAAGTTTTTTTTACCTATTTTTCTACTGTGTTATCTGTCTTTTTCTTCTTTATTTTTATTTATTTTTTATTTTTCCTTGGTGAGGAAGATTAGCCCTGAGCTAACATCTGTTGCCAATCCTCCTCTTTCTGCTGAGCAAGATTGGCCCTGAGCTAAAATCTATGACCATCTTCGTCCATTTTATGTGAGACATCTGCCACAGCATGGCTTGACAAGCCGTACACAGGTCCACAGCTGGGATCCGAACCCGCGAACCCCAGGCTGCTGAAGTGGAGCGCCCGAACTTAACCACTACGCCACCAGGCCAGCCCCTCTTCTTTATGTTTAAAAGTTCTTTATACATTTTGGATACAAATCCTTTGTCAGATATGTATATTATGAATATCTTCTCCTACTTTGCGGGTTGCTTTTTCAGTGTCTTAATGGAGTCCTTTTGATAAACAAAGATCTGCATTTTAATATAGTCCAATTTACTATTTTTTTCTTTTATGATTGGTTCTTTTGTGTCCTGCTTAAGAATAAGAAATCTTTGCTTTCTTCAAGTCATAAAGAATGTACTCCACTAAAAGTTTTGTTTTACCCTTCCCATTTAGCTGTGCACTCCACCTAGATTTGACTTAAATATATACATATTTGACTCAGGGTCAGGATATAATTTCTTCCATATGAATATCCAATTGGACAATTTATTGGAAAGGCCATCCTTTTCCCACTACACCACATGATTGTTTTTTTCATAAACCAGATGAATGTATATGTGTGGGTTTGCTTGTGGACTGTTACGTTTCATTGGTCAATGATTCATCTATCCTTACCTATATCTCACTGTCTTAATTACTATAGCTTTATAACAAGTCTTAAATCTACAGTGAAAGTCTTCCAGCTTTGTTCTTCTCCAAGATAGCTATGTCATTCTTGACACTTTGCATTTCCATATGAATTTTAGAAGCAGTTTGCCAATTTCACAAAAAAACTTGCTGAGATTTTCATTGGCACTGCATTGAATCTACAGATTAAGTTGAGGAGAATTGACATCTTTAAAATATTAACTCTTCCAATCCATTAACTGATATATCCCTTCATACATTTAGAATTTCTTTAACTTTCTTCAATAACAGTTTATAGTTCAGTGTAGAACTCTTGCATATCTTTTGCTACATTTATTCCTAGATATTTGATGTTTTTTAATGCCATTTTAAATGGCTAGTTTTTTTTGTTTGTTTTTGTGAGGAAGATCGGCCCTGAGCTAACATCTGCCAATCCTCCTCTTTTTTTGCTGAGGAAGACTGGCCCTGGGCTAACATCCATGCCCATCTTCCTCCACTTTATATGGGACGTCACCACAGCAAGCCCAGGCAGGGCATCGGTGCGCGCCCGGGATCTGGGCCCGTGAACCCCAGGCGCCACAGCGGAGTGCGCGCACTTAACCACTTGCGCCACCGGGCCGGCCCCTTAAATGGCTAGTTTTTTAAATGAATCAATGAATCAAAGAAGTTAAGGTTCAGACCTTGAAAACTTTGTTTTCATGCCTATTGAAACACAATTATTCTGAAAAATGAACGGTGCATCCTTGTTTCCAACACCTACCTATTCGCACAATTATTTAGAACAGGCCTGCCTATCGGCTGGTATCAGGGATAAGAATCAACCCATCAGGAGAAACCTAACTTCTAACATTGCAGGCCTGAATGAAGCTTTGGTTATTACAGGTCGAAAAAGTATGAGCTCTTAGACCAGGCTTTATCTACAGATGTGTTTGTTCATCCTGCCCAGTGTTATAAATACATTAAATCAGTTCCCAACATTTAAAAAGTGGGTAAAATTCCAGCTTTCCAGATTTTCTTTAGAAAAAATCAGACAATCAGGCAACGCTGGGCCCATAATCTTTCCTGGAAAAAACAGGTTGAAATTGAGAAGCAGCTGCCTCCTTAGATGGAGCACGTGGCCTCCAGGTCCTACCGTCCCCACCACTCTTGACTGTCTTAAGGGGTCTTATTCAACCCCCTAGGTTACCTGGCCACCCCTTATAGACCATTGACTTTGTAACCTCTGGTTCATCACTTTTTGGTATTTGGAAGGTTTTGTTTGTTTCATTTTACGTTTAGTTTTGTTTTGTTTATTTAAGGGCACTGCCTTTTAAATAGTATTTTTAAGAATGTAATTGTCAAGAGAAAATTACTCTTCCTTTAAGACTCAGCTCAAATGTTCCTCTCTAGAAAATCTTTCCAATTCTCCAGTGTCCACCTCATCCCTATTTTTGTACCCCTTACCCCAGCACCTATCTGGTTATTCTCTGATTATCAATTTGTATCTTTCTCAAGCTAAGAGCTCCTAAAAAGCAGAGACTCTGATCATTCCCTGTGATATTCCCAGTGCTTAGTCTGTGGATGCTCTTAGATGCTCAATAAATGTGTATCAAATCAGTAAAATAATGAATGATGGGTGGCTGAAAATCAAACTAGTTACCATGTCTCTATCTTAGGGCAGTGAACTTAAACATAGAACCTGGAGAATATGCATGTTTTTCCCTAATATTTCAAGAAAAATACATTGCCACTCCTGAACATAAAATGCAAATGAGAGTGTAACTAAACCTCAACAGTCTCACCCAAATACATTTACAAATATACCAAGTGTGCTGTCTTACCTAGTTTCTTGTTCACATCACTTTGAGATTTTCTTGTGGTCTTTTCAATTTCATCCACAAGCCTCTGGCTTTCTGCCACCAGGCGCTCAGACCGAGACCTTTGGGCCTCTGCTCTGTGGTACTGGCTCTTGTTAGCGATGTGCCACTCCGAGGGCAGGAACTTGGGTGGAGGTTGCAGTAGTTTGGCCATTTGAGGCTTCCAAAGTCCTGATTAAAGGCAGACTTATTTAGATTCACTGAAAGCAATCTGTCCTTTTTTAGATGTCAGTTTTTATTAAAGTGTGACATACATACCAAAAAGTACATAAATCATAATTTGTACACAAAATGAACACATCTGTGTAGCCAGCACCCGGATCAAGCAATAAGCATTACTTGCAGCTCGGCTTCTTTCCCGTCACTCTTCTCCACCCCCACCCCCACAGCAGAACCACTATCCCGACTTTTAATGCTATAAATTAGTTTTGCTGTTTTTGAACTTATAAATGGGATCCTACAGTATGTACTCTTTTGTATCTGACTTCTTTTGCTCAATGTTTGTAAGATTCATCTGTATTGTTCACTTAGTAGCAGTTTGTTCATTTCCATTGCCGTGTGGTGTACCGTTGTATGAATATACCAAACTTTATCTGCCTTTTCTACAGTTTATGGATATTTGGGTTGTTTTCTGTTTGGGGCTATCATGAGAATGCTATGAATATTCTCCTATGCGTCATTTGGTGAACACGTGCATGCATTTCTAGGACTCGTCAGAATTGCTGGATCACACAACAGTGTTCAGTTTTAGTAGATACTGCCCAACAAATGAACCTTGACACGTTTTCTTAAAGAATGAACAAATGTGACATCTGTAAACTGACAACGGGATATTGAGCCTATTCAGCAGATGAAAGAAACAAAACCTTCCTAGGACAAAGAAAAGGAGGGAACAGGAAGGGGAGCACATAAGAAGGCAGCAGGCAGAGGCAGGCAGCAACAGAAAGACTAAAATTTTCCCACCTCGTTGGCACACAGCTCTAACTGACTGTGAGAACTGTCTTCCTCAGACAGGGCTAAAATCTGCCCCATCCACATCCCTACCAAAAGTCTGAGTGCCTGCCCTTAAGGGCCTCTGGATCTCTGAAGTCCTTCAAACGTACAAGGAGGAAACTGGAGTCAGATCATAACCAGGGTGAGCACCTGAGGCCACACAGCCCCCTCAGACAACACGGGGTCTCCTACTCCAGTGCCTCCTATGGCCTCTCCCAAGTTTGTTTGAGTGTGGGGCTCAAACTTTAGCCCAAGATTCCTAGATAACTCTGAGTAGCCCCTAGACAAATCTAAACTAGGGCTAAACTAGGTCGAAATTAGGGCTGACCCCAGCGGGCACAAAGCTTTGGGTAGGGCAGTTAAGGGTTGGCGGGGTGGAACCGGCATTTACTCACCTCAGCGCCACAAAGAACATCTACACAAGCCCAGGATGGGAGTCTCCTTCCAACTGGAGCTCGGGGCTCCTGCAGAACGGAGAGATAAACAGCGCAGTCTCCATGGCAACCCGTGACGCGTCACCGCAGCAAAGGGGGCGTGTTCCGTGGTGAAGCCCCGTCGCCGGAAGGCTCTGCGCAGGCGCGAGTTCTTCCGTACCCACCCCCTGCGCTGGAGATACAGGGATAGGGCCTGGGAACGGTAGGGCCAGATGCTCGACCATCTCAACTTATCACGAAGACGCGGGACGCCAACCAGGAGACAGCGACCAAAACCCCAAGCTGGGAGTCAGGAGACCTGCGTCTAGCCCTGGCCCTGCCTCGGGCTGGGTCACCGCGGGCCGCACTGCTACTGCTGGGTCGGACGCACCCAGGTGTACAGCGGAGTTGGGCTGGACGATGCCTCCAGGCCCTCGCAGCCACAGGCCGGACCCGGACCACTAAGCCCCAGACCCGGTGCTGCAGGGAGGAGGCGCGAGAGATTCCTGGCACTGTCGCGGCCGGGACCAGTAATGAGGAGGAGATGGAGCAGGCGCTGGGCCCTGCGCCCCGGGCCCGCCCCTTCGGCGGATGGCCGTCTCTAGCCCGGAGCGGTGGCTGGACCCAGAGCTAGGAGTCAGAGTAGTTTCTCCATCTACAAAATGAGCGTATTGGAGCTCCCAAACTAAGAGTACAGCGCTTGAAATATATCATTTATGGTTGTTGTGCTGGCAAGCACTATTATATAGAAAATAAAGGGATAACACCGTGGAGAAGAAATGCGGATTGGAAACGCTGACCTAAATCCTGTCCACACAGCCTGAAACACAGAAAATGGGTATTCAAATCTCCCGCCCACATGGTAAACCGCTGCGCCGTCCTTTACACCAGCCAATCGAATGCAACCTCTCTCTGAGAGCACCCAATCAGAGGAGGCTTTGCCTCATGGAGCCCGCCCCCTAGGTCTCGCGAGGCGGTGGGAGCCCCGAAGGAACCACGCAGCGTCATGAATATTAAACACGCCGCCTGTCCAATGGCACGTGGAAGAGCTCGTGCGGTGTAGTCGTCTTCCCCGCCCCCACCGCCACCCCCGCGGGAGCGTGTCTAGTCCCGGCTCCAGGTGGATGTTCAGGTCGCGGTGGCCGGGTTTTCCATCCCGGGAAGGCGAGCCGGCGGAAACCGCCCGCGTCCCAGCGCCAGCACTGCATTCTCACGGACACCTGAAGAAGCTGGCCCCGGCTCCCATGTGTGCCGGGAGGGCGTGCTCAGTGGTCAGAGAGCGGCGAGCGGGCCTCGGGGGAGGTGCCCTCTTCGGGGGACGTCTCCTCCTACTTAGACGAGAAGGGGCGGTGTCCTGATGGAGCGAGCCAACCCTGAATGGCATCTACGGTTTCCTGAGCAGGCCCCGCTTTGAAGGCCCCGACCCTGGAGTCGCCCCCTAGGTTACAGAATGGGAAATTTCTTGGAACTGTTGGAAACATGATAGAAACTGGCCAAAGTACATGAAATTAGCTATATGAATTATGATCATAGGTCACCATTATATTTTGCATCAGTATACAAATTTAGTCCTCCTCACTTCCCCTCTGGGTGGAGGGGGATTAAAAAACCTTGAGACCCTCACCGAGGAACTAAGGCTGATAGTTGAGTCAAAACACCTCGCTTCTGCTGGTGTTCTGCGCTCTGAAAGGCCTAATCTTGGATGGTGTTGCATTTCTTGATATGCTTTAAAAAAAAAAAAAAAACTCTCCAGCTATTTATTTTGGAGTGTAAGTGTAATTGCAAGCATTTGAAAATATTTTCAAAAGAAAAACCTGATTTTGCACACACACACAGGCCAGCAAAGGAATGAGTCCAACAGAGGAAATGTGGAACAACTTATTATCAACAATTACTCAGTGTATATCTGGCACTAGTATGTGGGTAGGGAATAATGGAATGTAAAGCAGATAGCCAGCACAAGGCCTTAGAATTTGCTAAAGTAATAAGCATACAACCAAAGCTTATATTCAAAGTAGAAATACTCAAGCTAGGTGCATTGAAGTTTTAAATAATTTTGAGATTTTTGTTGGTTGGAAAAAAGCTGTTTCCCAAACTTCAGTCCTTCTAGTACCAACTTCTTAATTTTTGACATCCACGCACCACCTGTAAAATCATTTTGATGTTTTTTTCAAATACATTCATTTTTACATGTAAGCATAATTATTTTAAAAGGAGACTTTACATCACTACCATAAGTGGAAAACTAGTATCAACTGCATGATGGCGAGTAACTATAAAAATAAATAACATGAAACAAAACAATATCACAAAATTTAATATTTAAAACAATGAGATAAAAGTAGTGAAATCTAACCTATTGTTTAAAAAAATCACATCTGAAAGCAAGTTCTTCAGTAAAAAGAATGGACTTATTTCTAATAAATAGATATTTGGCTTGATGTTAAAGACCACTTGTTTTTTAGTTTTGGTGTTTATCAGAACTAGGAATCTCACTAGTAAACATATTTAAAAAGGTTAAAAGATATAGTTACTCCTCAAAATTGATGACTTTTGTCCAGCAGGGAGCTAAGAATATTCCTATGGGCCCAGAAAGGAGAGGAGAATGAGATATGGTGAACCCCAGAAGTCTCCAGCACAAAGTTCTTTCATTATCTGGCCTCATCTCTTGACACTTTCCCCCTGGAATTGAAGGGTTTTAATCAGGAAACCAGTTAACCGACAATGAGTTTTCTCCAGAGTTGGTATAAGTCTGTTTCCACACCTGGCCTCTTCCTGCTGGAAGGAAGGCCTGAATGGGCAACTGACAGGGCAGGAGGCCCAGGCAAACTACCCCTAAGTCCCTCTGTGTCCACTGAGAGATGGAAAATACGAGAAAAATTGTCAGAGAGGATGGATCCAGGAGATTTAATATTTTTCAAGTAGAACTTCAAGAAGGGGGGAAAAAAGAGAATGGCAAACAAAGATAAAGGAAAGAGAGAATGTCCTTGAGCTGAAGACTCAAGTCTTTAGATTGAAAGACCCACCTGAAACAATTTACACGCGCGCACGCTCGCGCACACACACACACACACACACACACACACACACCCCTACCTATTCCAATGAAAGTTCTTAATTCAAAGAATAAGGAGGAAAGGAATGAATAGGTATCAATCTTTTCATCTATGACACATGTTGCTAGAAATGATGCTGGAATAATATCTTCCAAATTCTAGAGAAAATGACTTCAAATCTGAAATTCAATAACCACTCGAAACACCTCATGTATGAGAGAAAAATAAAGATTTTTTTGGACATGTTAATACTCTAAAAGTTGAGCATACATTCTTTTGGCGAAAAAAATTGCTAGAGCAAAAAGTGAAAAATCCAGAAAGGGGAAGACATTGACTATAAGAAGCAGTGGAACTATGATGAAAAGAAACCTCAGTATCAACAATCAGTTCAAATTATAACTGAAAGTCAGAAGAGTTCCTGAAGAATAACTTTAAGCAGAATTACACAAACTATGTGATTCATAACCCAGAATTATATCCTGGTGAGTTGAAATTATATGTCTCTTCTGACCAATAAAAAGAAAGACAAATAGAAATTCTGAGAAAATTAAAAAGTTGTACAAGGTTATAACTATGAAGAAACTTAAAATTTGATGTGATTTTTCAGTCATATATGAAATACAAGAAATGGTGCCGAGTGTCACCACCCCCTTGTGAAGGCATTACTGATCACCCCAGCTGAACTCATTCATTCTCTGTACTCATTCATTGATTCATTCAACAGCGATTTATTGACTATTCTCTGAGCTCATTCTCTGAATTCCCTAACTCATTCATTAATTTGTCCAAATATTTATTGAACATCTGCGAAGTCCCAGGACCTGTGCTGGGCACTGAGGATGGAAGATGGCAAGAAGACATGCTCCCTGTCTTTTTATGGAGTTTATAAGCCAACTCTTTTTTACTCTGACTCAAATGGCACCATATACCTTGTAAATTCTTTATTTTTACATCTTATCTTTTCCTGAATAGAAGAGTTTAAATCTAATCTATATTTGCATTTACCCAAAAGTAACCTGCACAAAACTTTTCCACAGTGAGAGCTCCATAAATAGTTTATTATTATTATTATAGCTATTATATCTATCAAAGTTACAAATGCACATGCTGTTTGACATGGCAATTCCATTCCACATCTAGATATTTATCTGACAGATACATCTGCACCTGTGCAAAATGCTGTATCTAAAAGGTTATTCATTGCAGCATTGTTTTTAATAGAAAAAAAATTTTAATAACTTACATGTCTACCAAGAGGAAACTGATTAAATAAATCATAAAACAGTCATTGAGTGGGATACTTTTCAGCTGCAAAATGTATAATTAGGAATCTTTTTGGATATCTTTGATATGAAATAACCACCAAGGCATTAAAGCTATTTATTCATCCAACCGATAACTATATCTCTGGTCCCACGTTGGTGAGCAAGGTAAAGACTCCTTTTCTGGAATTTACATTCTACTTGGGGAGACAGAACAGTTTGAATGAGAAAACGAGATTATGATTAGAATTTGTGGTATATGTTAACACTTGGTTGGCTAAATAAACACCCTTTCCCAACCTTCTCCCTTACCTCCTACCACTGTAGAGACTGGAGGAGCGGGGTGCTTGCTTCCTCTGCTTGCTAGCATATAGGGGGAGCCATATGATGTGGTTCTGGCCAATGCAACATAAATGGGGGTCTACTGGGGGACTACTGGAAAATCATTTGCTTTTTTGATTGAGACAAAAAAGAGCAGGTATATTTAGCACCACCACCTTCTCCCTTCTTCCCTGACTTGAGTGTGAGGCCTCGAGTTACAGCAGCCATCTTCCGCCAAGACATAGTCAATGAAAGTAAATAAATAAGGTTCAGACGAAGAAACATAGTATTCTACCATTTTCATGATAGAATAAACGTAAAACGTAATTGTGTACACATAGAATTTCCCTAGAAAGATATGTAAGAAACTGGTAACTTGCTGGTTGCCTCTGGGAAGGGATCTACATGGCTGGGGTCTGGAGGGGAAGGGAGATTTCACTGAATACTTTTCTACCATTTGAGAGGTGTACAATATCTGATCACTTTTAAAAAATGTAAAAGCTCTTTATAATAATAAATCATTTAAGTAAATGGATGACACAAATAGGGCAGCCAAGAGAAGAGCAGATGTGGAAAGGGTTGGGGCAGAGCTAAATTGTCATTTTGAAACCAAAAGAATTCTGAAGGAAGCTAATGGAGGCAGTGTGGCATGGTGGAAAATACACTAGCCAGAGGCCTGAAGCCTGGCTTCCAGCCTGGATCCCACCACTTACCTAGCCTCAGTTTTCTTTATCCACATTAATACCTGTCCTGCTTGGCTTACGACAGTCATAGGAGAGTATTTTGTGGATGCAAAAATGCTACCAAAGCATCCAATATTATTAATTTCTTGTTTAAGTTTCATACAGTGCCACCATGACCCTTGAACTCTGTTTCGGTAGCATTGCCAGTGGTCTTAGGCCCTGTATCAGCTTCCCTACCCAACTGCACCTGGATGAGGAAAAAAATATCTTCCTCCATATGAGGGTGTTGGTAAGAGCTAAATTGTTTTCTATCTTAGGTTTCACTGTGGAACAGCGAGTTTATTGATAAGAAACCATGAACGTTTATTCTCTATATTCTTCATATTAAGTCTCAATAGCATAGGCCATTCATTGTATGAAGCGTCCTGGGTCTGTATCAGGGAGTCACTCCTCTGTTGTATGGCTCTATTCAAAAGTCAGCAGTTAAGAAACATAATAACTTAAGAGCTTTTCAGTGGAATTTTAGACTTCCACTAACCTACCAAATAGCTGGTGTGTGTTTTTGAGGTCCTTAGAAGATAAAGAGGACGTGAAGCACATGCTTCTCTTTTGAAATAGCCCATTTCCACTGCCAAAAAGGACTAAGAGATCTCTCAGCCATCTTTCTTTCATGTGGTCACAGCAAATCCGCAAGGCCAGTAGTATTTTCCCCAAGTCTACAATGCATCGTGAATTCTGCCGGTTCTTGTTATTCAGAGCATGCATCTGTGGGATGGCTGGCCGCGAAGCTAACTGGACTTCCCAGAGATTGAACCCAGGACCTAGCACATTCCCTTCACTAAAGTGTGAGTTCCTTTTGGGCTATGACTAAATCTTATTACGCCCACAGTGCCTAGCCTCCCTGCACATATAGTGTGTGCCCAATAAGTGTACGTGGAATGAATGTCTCTAATCATTGGAGCTCTCCAGCCGTAATGAAAGTGAGCAGCATTGACATAAGAATCCAGTTCCCCTAAGTGGCAGGGAGATGTCTAAGAAAGTCCTGTAGCCTAAATTAGTGTTAATATCAGGAAACAAACTACTCAGTAAAGAAATCAATGTGCTAGCCTTTCTGACTTGTGTTACCCAATCACTGTTTAGCTACTTTTTGTTAAATATCATTTTGTTCCATAGAGAAAAGGCTATGAGAAACATTCTCTTTTTAAGCTTGCTTTGCTTTCCTATCAAGAGTCAAGGTAATTATGAAGGTTTTTTTAAGATTATTATACATTTATGAATTCCTTATCAGAAAAACTAAAATACTTCAAGACCTTAGAAATCATGCAATTTGAGTGTAATTTTTTTTTTTTGAGAGGAAGATCAGCCCTGAGTTAACATCCATGCCAATCCTCCTCTTTTTGCTGAGGCAGACCAGCCCTGAGCTAACATCTATTGCCAATCCTCCTCCTTTTACTCCCCAAAGCGCCAGTAGATAGTTGTATGTCATAGTTGCACATCCTTCTAGTTGCTGTATGTGGGACCCCGACTCAGCATGGCCAGACAAGCGGTGCATCGGTGCGCGGCTGGGATCAGAATCTGGGCCACCAATAGCGGATCGCGCTCACTTAACCGCTAAGGCACGGGCCGGCCCCTGAGTGTAATTTTTTTTATTGTTTCTCCTGATTACCTATTTTAGGCTTGTGAAGATTAGGAAAGGGTGCCATTACATCGTTATTTCATCCCAGTGCTCCTTTTGATGTACATTTCTGACAGCTTAGGTACAGCTTATAGTTCCATTCCTTCAAACTTTTTAAGCATTTAGTGTATATGGTAGTAGAGTTTCTACTCATCTTTATTTTGCATGAAAGAACTTTGGGAAGCAATTTTGGTCGTTTTTAAACCTAGAGGTTTACTTTTGAGTTTTTGAGATACTTTTTAAGAGAATCTGATTCTTGGAATTGCAAGGAACTTGACAGGTTATCTGGTCCAATCTGATGTTGAAATATCCTCTGTAGCATTCCTGCCAAAAGTTTTCCAGTCCTTGAACGCGCCTGCTGACGGGGAACTCATCACGTCCCGTGACAGTCCTTCTTTGGGCTCCTGTGCTGGAAAGGCCTTCCTGTAGTTTCCATCCATGGGTACTAGTTTACATCCTATGCAGAATAAACCTGCTTTTTCCTCTACATAAGCTACCTTTAGGTGTTTTAAAACATCTGCCCTTTCTCCTCTAAGAAGTCTCTTTTCCAGGCTATGTAGTCAGGTTCCTTCAGCCCTTCTTCACATGACAGCGTTTCTAACCTTCCATCACACCCTCTCTTCTCTTGACTTATCTCAGTTTACCTATAGGCCAGAATTGTACATCATACTCCCATACCAGAAGGGGCTATTATTTTAATGGAATAGATTTCATAGGATGACTTTTTAGCATCAAAATACCCAGAACAAGAGCTTTTGATTGTAGTGCAATTGATTAACCCTGGCCCTTTGCAGAGCCTGAAATGAACTGCCCAGGAGAGGTTGAGTGGCAGGAGCCTGGGTCAGCAGTGTGAAGCGGGGCTTCTCATCCCAGTTCACCAATGACTGCTCGAGCAAGTCGCTTCCCCTCCCTGGACCGCCCTTTCCTCATTTGTAGAATGACAAGGAGGACACCACGTAACCCCAGGATTCCAGGGTTCTGCATAGGCATTTCAGTGGTTTCACAAATGTTTGATTTTCATTTTGAAGTCTTTATTTTTAAAACCGTAATAAAAACATGTACAATCAAATCTGTCCTGTATTAAAAATGTTATATGCCCATTTAGCTCATTGGAGTCAACCAAGATTCTGCTGCAGACCTCAGGCTAAAAACAGCTTTGTCATATTTTTATATTTTCGAACTACATCTAAAAGTGTCACTGATTAGGAAAGGTTTATTCAGCAGAGCTTTTTTAAAATCCAGGCCTGTGTGTGTCTAGTCATATAAAATTGTTCTAGTGAGGACATAGATGCCACATCAGCCAGTGCCAGGCAAGGCTCAGGCCACCCGTAGGGATGCGTTCTCTTGTCGTAACGCAGTAGCGAGCTGTACAGTCACAGGAGAGCCAAGACCAGCTTTAGTCCTAATTATATTTAAGATGTTATTTGTCTGACATTTATAATTATGACAAGGAATGAGAGATATTGTGAGTGTCCGTACTTTGAAACCAAAATTTTCCACTAATTCCTCTTACAAGCTTTGGAATCAGTCTTTGGCTGAAGAATATATTGAGTTTGCAAGTCTGGAAAATAAGTTAATATCATTTGCTACTACGTATCTGGGATTTTCTCATTATTATGCAGCTAAATTTTTAAATAAAGAAAAAAGTAATTGATCCTGAAGCTGATACAGTACTGTGACTGGAATCCCAGCTCCACCTCTTATGAGCTGAGTTGTCTGGGCAAAAAAGTGGGATTTTAAGGACCTGACTGTGGAGGCTGTAATCCATCCACTGTGCCCGTTATCTGAGCACTGCACTCACAGATGTGCTCACAAGAGACAGGCTGCTCATTTTCAAGGTAGTCCAAAGGGACCTTTTCAAAGTGTAATGCTGGAGGCTTGACTGAGCCGTTTTCTGAATCTGGTGAGACATCTAGCCCATATTTGCCTTCTGGAGTCTGAGCTAAGTCGCCATCTTACGTCCTTCACCACGTGCTATATGATTCTCCTTATGAAAAAGCGGGCTGCATGAGTGACCCTGTGAACGCTCCCCATCTGCCACTATGGGCTCTCCTGTAAGCTGCTCCCCGCCGACAACATCCTGGGCAGGAGCCCTGTCTCCAGGCTGTCCTACCTCCAGAAGTCTGGGCTCCGGATCACAACAGAGTCTTGACAGTGCTTTGGGAGTTTGACTTTGAGGATAACATGCAGTCCCTCATCTCCAGGATTGCTGGAGTAACTTTTATGAAACGTCTTTTGTTTCAAGTCTTTTCAGTTTTTGCTCTGGAGACACTCAGGGAGTACATATGTATTTGACCAGACTTAGAAGGCTTGCTCTTAACCAAACCAAATGTTGAACATGTGAAAATATTCCAGGCTCCACAGGCACTCCAGAAATAGGGCCAAATGTAATCAAAAGTAAGCAAGAATGAAACTCGGAGATGGCTTTAAAATGATGCTCACGTGCATAGTGTTATTTATGTTATTATGTTATTTATCAGCCTTGTTGATAACAGTAAAAAACTAGAAACAACTTACAATGCTCATCAATGGGGACTCGTTAAATAAAATAAAATACATCTTACAGTTGTAAACTATGAGGCTATAAAAGAACATGGAAAGTCCTTATGTAGCCAAATGAAATGATCTCCAAGGGATAATGTTAAGTGAAAAACAACAACAACCAACATGCAGGGGGCCGGCCTGGTGGCGCAGCAGTTAAGTACGCGCGCTCAGCTTGGGTGGCCCGGGGTTCGCAGGTTCGGATCCCGGGTGCGCACCGACGCACTGCTTGTCAGGCCATGCTGTGGCGGCGTCCCACATAAAGTGGAGGAAGATGGGCACAGATGTTAGCCCAGGGGCAGTCTTCTTCAGCAAAAAGAGGAGAACTGGCATGGATATTAGCTCAGGGCTGATCTTCCTCACAAAAAGAAAAAAAAAGAAAGCTGAAATCAAATTTCTGCTTTGGTGAAGCCATTATGTAAGCTACATTTGTATGATTCTCTTGAAATTTCAGTTCCAATAATCGTTTCTTATTGTAGTTAGGCACAGCCCAGAAGGAGTCCAGGCGTAATAATGAATAGAAATTTTATAGTTTTCCTGAATATCTAATTAGATGTGTGCCTTATTTCAGAAAGAATTTTACATTATTTACGCATTCATTTAACAAATCCCTTTTTGCACTCCACTTGCTGCATAACACTGTTCTAGATGTTTTAGGTTGGGCAGTGTGGAGTCAGCCTCTGGAATCAGACCTGAGTTCAAATCCCGTTCAGGCTCATATCAGCCGTGTGATCTAGGACAAAGGACTCGTCTCTTTGTATCTCATTTCCTCATCTGTAAAAAATAGGCACGACCATGTCTACCCTATTGGGCACTATATGGATTAAACGAAATAATATATGTAAAGTGCTGTCACCTGCTAGATGCTCAATAAATATTTTATCTCCCTTTTCTTTAAGGTGTTTGGTGTCTTGACATTCTCAGAGGATCACTCATTTATAGGGCAGTATATTGCATCAAATAAGTGATACAAACAGCGTATACCATAGGTTGGTACTTCCTAACCAGCGGTTCACATCAGCATCAACTGAAAACCTTTTTAGAAAGTTTTCCTTAGACCTACTCAGTCAGAATCACCAGGGTGGGGCGGGGGCATATGAAGATAGTACGTACTTATTTCCTCTGTAAATAGGTAATGCATGCTGATGATTAAAAACTGAAATAACATAAAGGGGTGTGCAATGAGAAATGAATCTCCCTCCCATCCCCATCCCCCTGGCTCCTATTCCCCTCCCAAGGGGCATTGATTTTTTTCCAAAGATATGTCTCATTTTTTTCCAATCTTTTTTCTCTGTGTTCTTCAGATCAGATAATTTATATTGTTCTGTCTTCAAGTACAGTGACTCTTTATTTATTTTTTGCTCATTCCATTCTGCTGTGAACCCATCCAGTGAATGTTATATTTCAAATATTATATATTTTTAGTTCTAGAATTCAACATTGGTTATTTTTTTAAATAGTTTCTCTTTGATGAAATTTCCTATCTGTTCATTCATTATGAACAATTTTTCTTTATATCCACTTCTTCTCCCATGACATATTTCCCATTTACCACAAAAAAATATTTTTTCCACTTCTATGTAATTCTCAGATGGATTCCCTATCTAGTGAATGAAGAATTAGACCCAGTGATCTTTAGAGAAAAAAATATTATTACAATCTCTTAAAATCCTCGTATTCACCTTACAAGCAATTCTGAATTTTAGTCTTTCCTAAAAAATAAATGTTGTGTTTGAAAACTGTATCATGCACCTAATGTAAATTAAAACAGCATATATTATGCTAAGTGATTTGAGTAAGAGTACGTCAAAACACACTGACTTTTGCATATTTTTTAATTGGAAATTCTTTCTCTCTCCCCAGTGCCTCATTATGTGAGGTGTAGAACTTGCAGGCGTGATCTCAAGGGAGCTCCTGAGCTGTCAGTGACAACAACCAGGACATGAGAACACTTTTGCCACCTGTCCTACAGGTGCTAGAATAACGCCACCCCTTGAGTCCATCAGCTGATAGAAAGCAGTTCCCTCCCGGCCGCTCACTGCACTGGGAGAAAACACGTTTCCTCTGCATGAAAGAAAAGGAAGCAGAACTTCTGCTAAAATGATGCCCAAGAAAATAATTTATTTTGAAATTAACTATTCCATCTTATATTAGTCGTAGTCATATAATTAACATATAATTAGTATATATTATATTCACTGAAAATTGCTTTAAAGATGAATTTGGGCCAATACTGAGAAGGGCACCTGGAACAGAATAACCACTTAGTAATCTTTTTTTTAAATGAATGCCAAAAAATTCAAAATACATGATTAAACTGGATTGTATTTCCTAATTAAAAAACCAGAATCTTCCAAAAGTAAAGTTTGAGGGCTTTTTTTTCCTTGAAAGGCATTTTTTAAACATAAATTTTGTATTTAACAGATTTTATAAAGAACAATTCCGTAGTATGGCAGAGTATGTCTGCATATAGCAGCTGTCTTTGTTCTTTATGACGAAATTATCAAACACATCAACAGGATCTGAAGATCCAGTTTCTAAGAGAGGAAGGTGGTAATGGATACAGGTGCAAGTCAGGCCTTCTACAAAAGTTTGAACAACTGCCTGATCCTGTGAGTTGTAAAAGACATTTTTATTTTTTTATTTTATTTTTTTGTGTGTGAGGAAGATCAGCCCTGAGCTAACATCCATGCTAATCCTCCTCTTTTTGCTGAGGAAGACCGGCTCTGAGCTAACATCTATTGCCAATCCTCCTCCTTTTTTTTCCCCCAAAGCCCCAGTAGATAGTTGTATTTCATAGTTGCACATCTTTCTAGTTGCTGTATGTGGGACGCTGCCTCAGCATGGCCGGAGAAGCAGTGCGTCGGTGCGCGCTTGGGATCCGAACCCGGGCCACCAGTAGCAGAGCGCGCGCACTTAACCACTAAGCCATGGGGCCGGCCCCTGTAAAAGACATTTTTAAATTAGTATTGCATATTAAAAATTATGTGTTAATTATTGTTAATTGTGTTAAATGTTAATTGTAGACTGCTTAATTGCATAAAATGTGACACTTCTTAATATCCTATTTAGAAGTACAGTTCAGGATGTTAAACATATGCTTATTGTTTATAAATACCTATCTGCTGGCATTTGTGTGGGCCAAGCAAAGTCTGATTGGGCCAACCCTGGAAACTGTGAATACGTTTATTCTCCTTTTACCATATTGTCGTGGCCTTGTGCTCCTGATAGTTTTAATGGTGTCTGCTATTGAATCTCGGCCGACGCCATTAGGTGTTTCTCCGAACGTGGGTGGCCCCCAATAATCTGCATCAGAACCCCCAGGGGGCACTTGTTAAAGTATGGATTCCCAGGCCCCACCACAAACCTGCTGAATCAGAACTTGAGTTTAAGAAACGCTGCTCCTTCAGGGGTGCCTGCTCTGTCCTGCCAGTGGTCTTCCCTTGGGTTCACTGTTGCACAGGAAACAACATAAATCTCCAATTGTCTTTGTACTTGGACCAGTTCCCTTCGTTGATCTGATACCAGAATAGCTTTTTGTGCTGCAACGGTGAGTTTGCTGAATGGATCCCTTGTATTTTAGAAGAAATTTAGTGCCTCATTGCTCCCCATCACTACTGGCCCTGGTAGCTCTGAGGATAAACCAGCTTTGATTTCACCCCGGAGAATTAACATTTCGTAGAGCACATAAAGCCACTTGAAAGTCAAGATGAGGCAGGGCAAAGTGCGCACTGGGCTCTTTGTGTGATGGTTTTCTTGTCTTTGGCCATTTGTCAGGCACAGCAGCTGAGGGTGCTGAATTGAATGAGGTAGTAACATTCAGGAGTCAAACTGGCTGCAAGATGCTCCCCTGGAGGGTGCAGCCAAAGCTACTAACCTACCTCCTGCCCTTTTCACAGTTCACACCTGGGATGTAGGAGACGAAAAATGTATCCTCTACCCTCTTATGTTTAGTCCCCGAGGACCTGCAAATTAAACTGACAAGGGCAGATTAGCAGGAGAAAAGGCATACAATTTTTATTGATGTTAATATTTTTATGTGCACACAAGCTTCACAAAAAAAGAAGTGAAAACTCAAAGAAGCAGCTAGACTTGGGGGCTTATATACCATTTTAACAAAGGGCAATAAATTGTGAAGAACTGACTGGACAAAGGAAAGGAGATCTGGGCTTCTAAGGGCTATAAATTGTGGGAAAATGACTAGGAAATATATGGGAAAGCTAATGGAAGATAAGAGTTGTTTCAGTAAGGTCTATTTATGCGGATGCATCTCTGTGTGACTCCAGTCTCTGGTGGTGAGGATCAGTCTCCTCTTCCTGGTACAGACGAAGGCACCTTCCTCAAGGAAACTTTATGCCCTGCTTTCAGGTAGATAAGGGGAGGGCAGAGAACTTTTCCTGCATCTGTTGTGTCTCAGTTACATTCAGCTCAAGATGATCCTTATGCCAAAGTGGTTTATTTTGGGGTGGCATATTCTGATCCCCTTCAGGATCGTCAGCCCGTCCAGCTGGGGAAAAGCTGGAAAGGGGCTGGTGCAAAAGGATGCTTTCGGGCAGT
The DNA here is from genome assembly GCF_020826845.1 of Diceros bicornis minor. Lineage (NCBI taxonomy): Eukaryota > Metazoa > Chordata > Mammalia > Perissodactyla > Rhinocerotidae > Diceros > Diceros bicornis. The sequence goes on from NC_080757.1 coordinate 13,239,035, forward strand.
TTCTTTGCTTTCTAACTGCAACCCCTGTGCAGAACAATTGGCCTGTGCCCTGGTGAGGCCTGCTCTCCCCACTATGCCATAACTGCTGTTCGGCTAATTTGAAAGCAGCCCTCGGAACCTGGAGGAACTATAGGAGCAAAATTGATGTGTCCACCAGGTAGAAGAGCTCTGCAGGAAGATAGAATCTTAGATGGTGAAAACCAAGCCTTGTAGTTCAAAAGATTGAAAATGAAATAATAAGAAATTTTTGAAAGAGTTCTGTGAAATATGTAGATGAGCCATGTCTTCAGATGACCCTAATGCTATGAGTAATAAATAAAATTTAAGCAAGGACCTAAACTCAAGGAAATCACCATGTTCCACGAGAGGGCGCTGTGGTAACAATCTAGTAACTAGTTTATAAAATAACAGGCAAGCCAGAACGGAGGAAAGGAGTTTGTGGTTCGTTTATAAACGTGTGATGAGAACCGCTTTGAACAGAAACAAGAATCAAATACCCCTTTTACCATAGGGGGTTTGTCTATGTGACATGAACACTACTCAAGCAGTTGGGGTTTTTTAAGTCAGACCGACATTTTAAAAAAAAGCAAGTTGACTGACTTGAACAGAACGGAGTTGCTTTCAATTAGTTGCTATGTTGCTCTGTTGCTATGTGGTCTAGTGGAGGCTACAGACAAAATCAAGGAGATCGCATTTCCTCTGCCTCGGCCTTTTGAACAGCTTCCTACCCCTGAGAGTCCTCATCTCCAGTTGTGCCCAAGCGACAAAGTTGGTGCAAGGGTTTCAATTGGGAAAGATAATAAGGGTTACAGCTAGCTTTTTTTGAACTCTGAGTGCCAGGCTGGGGGCTTCGGGTGGATTATCTCTTTAATCCCCCCGGCAGCTCTATGAGTTAGGTACTATTATTATCCTCTCCATCAGACAGACGAGGAAACTGAGGTCCACAGAAGATTGAGGGCTTGCCAATCAATGGCTAATCAATGGCAGAGTTGGGATTCAAACCCAGACGGATCCAAGCAAGATTCCAAGTTTGAGCTATTTCTAGACAATAGAGGCAAAGACAGAACTAGAACCCAGGTCTCTTCGTTACAAATTAAAGAGTGACTTTACGTTGAAAAAGATGTGTATAGGCAGGAATGGGTAGAAGAAAACTTTAGAAAAGGGCTGAGGGGAAAAACACAAAATGACTGTGTCTGCAAAGAGACAGCTTCCTGCTAAGAAACAAGAACATTCCAGGCTGAGCTGGGATGCCCCATATATGCCGATTATGAACAGTGCCAGAGTGGCCAAGGCCAGAGGGATTTCCCCACTGCCTCCTCCAAATCCACAGAGCCCTGAGCCCCATTGACTTGGGGGCTTCCCAGGAGAAGCTCACAGATGATTGCTTCTTGCTTCCGAATAAGACAGATAGAAATTCACCTAAGGCTCTCCCCAGACCTCTTAGTCATCTCAAAATTTTAAGAATAATTACAGTTGCTACCACTTGAGTAATCTCATGTCCAGCTCAGCACTAAGCATTGTACTTGTCTTAGCTCGTCGAATCCTCATAACTACGCTATGAGGTGAGCGTATGTCCACCATCTGGGAATTTGATGTAAGGCATGTGCGGATTATGAGTAAGAATGCACGTCCTGCACTTAAATTGGTTATTCCAACCACCCTCCCTTATCTTTGAGCCAAACAGTCAATTGTGTTATTAAAATGCAACCCACTTCTGAGGAAGCACGGCAGATTGCTCACTTCCCCCTTCGAAACCTACCACAATGGCAGTAAAGGAATATAAAAGATATATATAAACCTATAAGGGAGAAAATGGGAGGAGAGACAACCTGGATAAGAGTTCTACAAGTATGTGGAAGATGGAGAGGATGGTAACTGATTTGGCGGAGCTGGGGATCACTTCCTGGGTCCTTGCAGACGAGGAGACCAAAAAGCAGAGGGGTATTGGCCTTACAGAACTCTAAGTTCTGAGGACTCGGGTGTACGAGGTCTGTAGAAGGAAGGAATGAGGCATGAGACTAAAATCACAGGGGCTGAATGGCCTGCAGAAGGGGTGGTGGGACCCCCTTCCTCTTGCTTTTGGAAGTGAGCAGGCATGGCAGGCAGGCTGGCCTCAGCCCTCTCCACACACCCATCGGCCTCCCACCCCCACTGCCAGCAGGAGATTCGAGAAGTTCTCTCTGGGTAACTGAATGGTTCCAGAGAAAAGAACTCCAAAGTTTGACATTTTGGAGTCCCGCCCCAATTAAAAAGCCAGTTTGCTGCCCAATCACCTTGTAGCAAATCCTTCCCATTCGCAAGGCCCGCCCACTCTCTCACAGCTTCCATTTGTCTTTTTAGTGAATCAGGCTGAGACCAGAATGCACAACCCAGGATCACCAAATATTTAAGGAAAGCCTCCAGCTTGAAAGATAGAGACCCAAACAAACACGAAAAAGGAATGTAGAGGAATCAAGAGATGATTCAGGGAGCAGGAAAAAATGTGAAAATTAAGTCTTATAAATAATTCCTGCAGAGAAATAAAATAAGACGTTATACCCATTAAACAAGAGCTGAATGTTATTTTTAAAGGGATTAATGAGAAAACAAGAATGATATTTGGAAATATTTTAAAAGGAGCAAAAGAATAAACTCCTTAAAAGAAAGTTTGGAAGATAAAGCAGAACAAAAGGAGATTTAAAAATAATAATAATTGAGGAAAGATAAGAACCCTTATTATCTTCCAGTCCAGGAAGTCCAATTTCCAACTAATAGGAATTCTATAAAGAGAGAACAGGGAAAAAGAGAAATGGAAGGAAGGAAATTCTAGCAAAAACAATACCGTTTCCCAGAACTGAAGGACATGGGTCTCCAGAAAGAAAGCCCCCACTAAGTGCCTGACACAGTGACTAAAGACTCACTCCAAGATTCGTCATCACAAATTTCAGAATACCCTGAATAAAGAAAAGATTTTCAAAGCTTCCGGAGAGAAAAAACATACAAAAGATCAGAACGGCACTGGGCTTCTAAAAAGCCACACAGAAGTTAGAAAATAATGGAACAATGTCTTCAAACTTTTGGGTGAAAATGATTTTCAGCCTAGCATACTTGTAACCAGATGATCAATGAAGTATGAAAGTGGAATAAAAGCATTTCAGACATGCAGGAACTCAAATTTTACCTCATATGTCTATCTCCTCCTAAATAGCTACTGCAGGATGTACGCCAACCAAATGAGAAAGTAAACTAAGAAAGAAAATATGAAACTAGAAGTCATGGGATTCGATATAAGAGGGCAGTGAAGGGAAATGCCAGGATGACAGCTGATAGAGAGCAACCAGTCCAGAGGGAGCAAGAGGAGGGCAGGCTCCAGGAGGGAGGCAAAGAATAAAAGAATAAATAAAAGAATAAAAGAAAATGACATGTTTGAGGATATAGAAAATAGTATCCAGAAATGTTGAAGCACTTGGGGAAAAAATTAGCAATTGGTATATAGAAGGCTAAGCAAGTAAAAAACAAAAATTAATTATTAATTCCAGTAAATAAATGAAGTGAATGACTCGTGCAAAGGGCATAAGGTAGAAACGAACCTAATGCATCTAAGGACTAGTAAGAAGAGGGGATCTGGAGCAGAACCAGGGATGGGAGAAGACTAGGGGATGATGTCAGAGAGATAAAGGGGCCAGGACATGAAGGGCCTTGTAGACCATTGTGAGGATGCGGGCTTTCACTCTGAGTGAGATGGGAGCTGCTGCAGGGTTTTGTGCTGAGTGACGTGATCTGACTTATATGTCAGCAGGATGATTCTGCCTGGTGTGCTGAGAATAAACCGTAGGAGGGGAAGGTAGGAGCAAGATGCTATTGCAGTTAGAAGGCTTCGCAGTGATCCAGGTGAAAGACAATGACGATGGCCCAAGAGGATCATGGTGGCTTGGACTGGGGTGCTAGCATCGGAGGTGGTAAGACGTGGCCAGATTCTGGGTAGACTCCGAAGGCAAAGCCAAAATGTTTCTTGACGTATTGGATGTGAAGTATGAAAGAAAGAGAGGAGTCGAAATGGCTCCAAGATTTTGGGTCTGAGCAACTGGAAGGATGAAGTTGCAGTCGATGGGGAGACAACAGTCGGAGCAGCGCTCCCGTTATCTGTTGCTGAACCAACCCCAAATTAGCGGTGCACAACAACAGTCATGGATCATTATTAGCTCTCATGGTTCTGGCAGTGGACTGGGCTCAGCCAGGCAGGTCTTACTTGGTGGTTGGGGGTGGTGTCGTCTCAAAGGCTTCCTCACTCACATGTCTGGTGCCTTTACTAGAAGATTCAATAGCTAAGGAATGGGACAGCTGGGGCTCCTCGAGCATCTCTCTCTCTCTCTTTTTCTCTGTGATCTCTCCACATGATCTCTCCAGCATGGTGGCTTCAAAATAGCCAGACTTCTTACATGGTGGCCCAAGGCTGCCCAGGGGTGTGTTCCAGGTCAGAGAGGGAAGCTGTGTCGCCTTTTATGACCTAGCATCAGAGGCAACACAGCATCACCTCAGCTGCATTCCATTCCTTAGAATCGAGTCACCATATTCAAGTGCGGAGGGGATCAGATTCCCCCTCCTGAGGGAGGGAGAGTCAAAGAATTTGTGAACATGTTAAATTTACATGTTTTGGGAAGAAGAAAATTCAGTTGGGGAACATTTTGAGTTGAACACGATTTGCATAGTCATAATAAACACCGACCACTGCTTGAACCAAAAATGGTGATATGACCACATTGTGAGGGGACAGAGGGGAAGGAGGGAATGGGACCACAGTGCGAGAGAGCCAAGTTCTCATCCCCCATTGTGGGCAGTCAATGGCCATATACAAAGGGAAAATCAAGAAAGAAGAGTAAAACAATGTCAGTTAGAAATACAGGTATAGATACACAGGGAAATCCATGGAAGAGGGAAGGATGGTTCCTTCTAGAGAGCACGGTGGGGCGAGGGTGTGGGAGGGGGAAGGGAGCCAGTGTTTTTCAATATGTCTTTTAGTACCATTTGACTTTTTAATCTATGAACATGTATTACTTTAATAAAATAATTAGTTTTTAAAAGGATGTAAATTTTGTTTCAATAGATTGATTTTAAAAAATTATGAGAAAAAATACCAAACTATATGGCAAGGGCAATTTTAGAAAATAGCCCAACCCAGTCCCCTTCCCACTCTGCGACTCCTCCCTCACATCTCTGGCCTGAAAGAGTGTTGAGACCCGCAGGGGCCGCAGTGCACAACCCAGGGCACCATTCAGGTGGTGCCATCCCAGCAAGAACCAGCACAGCTTCCCAGGTCTTAGATGCATCTCACGAATCCCCCTCCCCAACCTTTCAGGCCCCTAGGGCAGGGCTGATGCCCATTTGAAAGAGAACAACAAGTTCACATATTCTTCAAAAGACAGAGTGGAGATTAGAAGCCAGGGCTCCTGGTTTATGGTTTAATGGTCTCACCATGCTAAAAATGGCGGTTGCCATCATTGTAGATTTTACTAGCAGTGTGAGATGGGGGTAGAGGAGAGAGAAAAGAGAATGTTCTTGGAAGGGAAGTCCATCTCTCTAAATTAAGTGTATTATTTTTCATGAATAACAACACACCTGTCATGAAATCCACTGCCCCCAAAAGATACTTGATACAGCAAGTGTGATGGCCCCTGGCTGAAAATACTCCATTTCCCCTTAGTCACTCTCCTTCAGGTCAGCGTAAGCCTGCTGGATAAAGTAACAGAAAGAAATAAACAGAGCTCCTTTGGAATGAAATTCCTTGGCCCCGAGGAAGACTGCAGCGAGGGGTCAGGGGGCACGGTCCTGGGCAGAATCTTGGGTTTTCTCCTGAGAATTGGTCCCTATTAGGGGGTGGGCCTAGTGTGCCTAGAGCCCAACCCTGCGGTGGGGAGCGGAGAGAAACACAACAGTGGGAGGCAAGATCATGTAAATCAGTCAACCCTCTGCAGACCCTGAACAGCCAGCAGAGCCAGCTAACCCCCTGATTTGTTGTTAGTTACATCAAAGCCCTTATTAACGTGCTCAAGTGGCCTGGTGAAAAGTGTCCCCCAAACTTGCCGACGCGCAACGCAATGGTAACCATGATGGTGGAGCCGTGCCAACAGGTGGGCAGATGACCCTGCCACGGCCAAGTCCACAGAACCCGCTGAGCACCTACTGTGTGCAGACTCGGTCCGAGGCCCCAGAGGGCAGTGGGAACAGAGGTGAGCAAAGCTCCATCTCCGCCCCCAGGGTGCGGGCAGTGGACAGACTCTGGCTCAGGAAACCCTCACTTTCCTCAGCGGCATTTTGCTCTGTGATTCTGCCACGTGCAGTGTGGTTAATCCAATTTGCTTAACTACGCTAGGGCAGGATCCTGTAATTTACTCCGCTGCGGGCAGTGTTTTAGCCGTTGGAAAGTGCTGCCCTGTTGGTCATTCTGTGGGTCCTTGAGCAAGTGGAGGGGGCTGTCGTCTGCTTTTCCCTCACTGGCATTGTTTTGTGACCAAGTACGGCAGATCCGCAGGGTCTCTGGCTGAGTTCTCCGCACTTCTCTGTTCTAACTGAATTTGATTTTTTTTCCAGTCTCTTGATAATGACTGAAGGGACTGAGACCAGTGGTCTCCCTGTGACACTAATCACTGTCCTTCATCCCAGGCAGTGACGCTGCACTCTGGGGGCTGAAATCTGAGCCCTTTAACCAATGTGTTTCCAGTCAAGCCTGGAGAAGCCAAGTCACAGTTTGTGACCTTTGGCTTCGTTTATTAACATCTGCTGAATAACACATGCTGACTGGAGCGTAACTCTGATCTCCTGAGCCTCTTCCCACTGGTCCTCAAGAGTCTCTGGTGACTGGAATTGAAGCATCTTGAGTAAGAATGTCCCACTGGAAAGAAATGCAGTGGCACCAGATGAATTCTGAAAGCAAGCACTTAACCTTCAGAAACTTGGGCCGGGTCCACGGGGCCCAGGACAGCTGATTGGTTCAGCCAGTTCTTCCTGTACTCACCTGGCACTGAGTAGCCTGCTGACTTAGCAGCACTGGCCTCCATTCAAAAAATACTCACGGAGCACCGACTATGTGTCGGGCACTTGTTAGGTCGTGGTGACCCGGTGGGGACCCAGGCCCACTGCCCTCGTGGAGCTTATGGTCTAGTGACAAAACAAGAGTGGTGAGTGATAGGGCAAAGTAAGTCCCAGTGCTCTGGGGACAGAGATGGCGGAGGGCTGCCAGGGGAGGCCTCCCTGAGGAAGTGATGTTTAGACTGAGCATGAAGTAGGAAAGATTCGGGGGAACCGGGCAGAGGGAACAGGGGAGGACAGGTGTGAAGGTGAGAGTTGGGGCTGGAGACAATGGCCAGGTTAGGTGGTGGAATTGCTTATCCTAAGGAGAGCAGGGAATCCATTCAATGGAGGTGGAGAGGAGATCAGATTTGCATTTTAAGATTATTCTGGAGGCAGTATAGAGACTGGATTAGAGGAGGCCAAGAGAGAAGGCCTGGGAGGCTGGCCCGGTGGCACAGGCGGTTAAGTGCGCGCGCTCCACTGTGGCGGCCCGGGGTTCGCTGGTTCGATCCCGGGTGCACACAGATGCACCGCTTGTCAAACCATGCTGTGGCGGCATCCCATATAAAGTGGAAGAAGATGGGCACAGATGTTAGCCCAGGGCCAATCTTCCTCAGCAAAAAAAGAGGAGGATTGGCAGATGTTAGCTCAGGGCCAATCTTCCACACAAAAAAAAAAAAAAGAGTGAAGGCCTGGAAACCAGTTCCAGGAGGTAATTGTTCTAATCAGAGGAGAGATCTGAGCTAGATAAGGTTACAGGACAGAGTGGATGGAGAAAATAGGATCAAGAGGTACAGAAATCTTCCTCAGATATAAAGAGCTCTTAAAAATCAAGAGATAGAAAAATGGGCAAAAGACGAACAGAAAATTCATAGGAAAAGACAAAGGGCCCATAAATATGAAAATATGCTCATCTTCACTCATAAGAGAAATACAAATTGAAACATACTAATATCATCTGTCACCTATGAGACTGACAAAAGTTCAGCACTCACTTGGGGAAAAAGTGAGTTGGGGGAAAAACAGGCATCTCATAGTTACTGGTGGGAACGCAAATGGAACAAGGCCTGTGGAGGGGAATTTGACAACATCTAACAAAGGATGCGTTTACCCCTAACCCAGCAACCTCATTTCTGGGATTTAACCCTGAAGATACGCCCTCACAAGTGCGGAACAGCACATGCACATAGCTGTTCACTGCAGCCCTGTTTGTACCAGCAAAATGCTGAAAACATTGAAAAAAAATGCTGCGTAGGTGCCCATACGCACGAGACTGGTAGACTAAACCAAGAACTCTCCACACAGCCGAGGACCATGCGGCCACTTTATATGGATGAGGAGCATCTCTATGAAACGGTTTCACTTGTTAATGAAAATAAAAAGCAAGGTACATAGAGAGTATGTGCTAGGCTATCTTTTGTGTAAGGAAGAAAGGAAAATAGAAACATAGATATGTATTTGCTTACTGTTGTGGGACAAAGAGAGGGAGGCAAGGAGGGAGGGAGGGAATAAAAGAAGAAAAGAAAAACACACAGGGAGGATAAACCAGAGACTAAAGGGGTGAGCAAGAGTGGACATGAATGGGAGAATTCCTTTTATATGGTTTTAATTTCTGAATTAGGTAAAGAATTTACACATTCAAAAAATGAAATAAAATAATGGAAACAAACCCTCAATCGAATACAAACAGGAACAAATGAACCTAACTGTATACCAAATTCATAACGTGACTTTAAAAAGAAAAAAACAATACAAGTAACATTTGTGTCCAGTGTTCTGTGCATCCTAAGAGGATGTATTCTAGGGGGGAAGAAGGGCTGCCGAGGAATCCTGAACTTCACTCAGGGAGTTGGTTATTGGCAGTGGCATCAGTTTAAAAATTATGAAACTGTTGTCTGCATATTGTAGAAGTAGTCTGTCAATATATTGAAATTGTTGGGAATCAGGACTGTTGGAGAATATGTAAATATGAGATAGAAGAATGTACAGATGAGTCCTATGGTCTTGGATTTAAATTGGAGGTATTGATAAACTTGGAGGCATCTATACATAAAATTTCTTAGCTGTGTTCATTGAAAGGGCCTAGAAGCATGACACCCAATAGCAATGAACCCAGCTAGTTCCCGGATTTTGATTGATAAACACGATTCCTCACTAAAAGAGACCAGAATATCTTGAAGAAACAGCTGATTCCAGGGTTGAGATAAAGAAAATTAAAGGTCAGCCTGGAACATCTTGTGCCTGAAAACAAGGAAGTCCCCAAAGGCTGATGGGGGCTTGTCAAAAGGACACAAGGGCTGTCTTCTCACACTGGACAGACTTTGGACAATTTGAGCATCAAAAGAATAATGACAGTAAGGGATTACAACACATTGAATTAGAAAAAAGAGAATTCATGAGTCCATAGTAATACTCAAACAACGAGGTAGGAAAAGGGAAAGACCTTCTCTACAAACGAATGCCAACTAGTAAATATAGAAGAAATGATGGGATTTAAAAATCACTGTTTTCCACCTTCGATATAATTACACATTTAGGCAAAAATCAATTGATAATCCTAAAGATGCTGGGGAACAGGATACTCCCATGGTCTTAAAGAGTATCACCCCCAGATTTCCAACTCATTACGGGGAAAGAGTGCCCTGGAGAGGCTGATGGACACCCTCACCACGCAGTCAGTCCTCCCAGGGCCAATGGTGGACAAACCCGCCCACGCGTTCCTGATGGGATGCCACGGAACTAGCCATCGTGCCAAACACATTTCACCTGAATCTATTTGGGAGGAAACAGACAACAGCAGGCTGGGGGACAGTCTGTGAGGCAACCGGCCTGGGCTCTTCAAAAGATTCCAGGGAAAAATAGACAGTAAACAAAAAGTGGAGGGACTGTTCCAGATTAAAAGAGATTAAAGAGACATAACAACCAAATGCAATGTGTAAACTTTGATTGGATCCTGGGCTTTTAAAATTTGTTTAACAGCCATAAAAGGCATATGGGAACAATTAGAGAAACTTTAAATATAGACTGTACATTAGGTGAATAAATGTTTGATTTCTTAGGTATGCCAACATACCGTGCTTATGTAGGAGAATGTTCTTATTCTTGAGAGATATCTGCTGAAGTATTTAGGTGTGAGTGCCACGATGTCTGTACCTTACTTCCAAATGGCTCAGAAAAACAGAGACGGAACACAAACATGGCAGAATGTTCACAGTCAAAACAAAGGATTACACATGTTCATCTCTTCTTCCAACTCTTCTGTAAATTTGAGACTTTTCAAATAAAACCTTGGGGAAAATTAGTAGCTCTGATGCTTCAGAACACTCAGTAGAAGAGAAATCTTGAGCCTCCACTGGCAAGGGTGCTCCAAATGCCTAGTTCACACTGCATGAAAGGAAGCAAGTGAATTGCTTTCGCAGTAGGTCCACAATGCTAGGTGTAACAGGACGCCCAGGTCTCTAGCATGGACAACGGGTGGTGATCAGGCTGCCGTTTGCGGAGGTAGCAAACTCTGGAGAAGGAACCAGTTTGAGAGGGAAAAGGGAGGTAAAACACTCAATCCAGACATCCACAGACTCCCAAAGCCCAAACCGGCCCTGGGTTATGAACCCCTGATGTAGAAGATGGAGCACAGAGTGTGAGACAGACAGCACAGAGGGCCGATGGATAGAGGAAAAGGAGGCCATGATGCACCAGAGAAGGTGGGGGAACCTGGAGACTGTGGGTGGGGTCACGGACACCAGGAAGAGGGGCCCAGCAGCGCAAATGCCACTGAGACGCCAAACATGCGAAGAACACTTATAACTGTGAGTGATTAAAAACTGGGTTTGTAAAAAATATAGATTTGACCCCTGCCTACATGACAGCACTGGATCAACTCAAGGCATGAGGGTGGGGAGTCAGGATGCGCCTAAACGCTGTGTGGCATCTGTCTGATGCCGCCAACCAGACCGCCTGCCCTACTGATTCGGATCCCCCGCAGCTCTTTACTGCACCCGGTCGGACTGTCTCCCTCCAGCAGAGGCTGCCCAGATACCCCGGAGAGTGCAGTATTCTCGGCCCCATCCTTCCTGGGTGTTTTTTCCTGTTTGGTGCTTTCTAGGGAGAAGGCAGGCCCAGGCATTTTTAACGTACTCTTTCAAAGGAAAATGAAGGCTGTTTGATGTCAAAGTAAGTCTGAGAACCACGAGATAAGAGATCAGAGGCTCTAGGAGCAAGCCCAAAACAAATCTCACGAGCGAGAGAGATAAGATGGATAATAATCGTACCAGTCCATTTATCATTCAGCAGAAGCTGATGACCACCGATCGCGTAGATGTGAGAGCACAGCCAGGAGAGGGAGGGAGGAATTAAGTTGGCCATCTCAACAGGCATAATCAATTGATCAGAACGAGTTGGTCACCTGTCACCAGTTTGAGAAACCCCATCCAGAGTTGGTTCTGCTGGATTGAGATGTCCCACCCAAAACTGACTGCTGAATCGGCATCTTGAATCTGCCATTCACTTGCCTGGAGTCATATAGACCCAGTAAGGCAGAAAATAAAATATTCTCTCATACTGGACTCCTCCAGTTACAGAGCACTGACCACTGCAACTGGGAAAGCTGAGAACTTTTCGTCATCTAACACATTTGCGAAACTCATTGGCTTTAACAAACTGTTCCCCCAACACCTGGCCTGTGCGTTCTCCTCTAACCAGCGTGTGCTATATCATGTTCAGAGAGTGCTCATAAGCTCTCACTTGCCTTGAAAAATATCCATCAGCTGTCAGAAAAGCTAAAACCCATCTTGGCTCTGGTGAAACGTTCACTTTGGGGAAACACACAAGCCAATTTGGTCAAATTTAATAAGTTTTAACAAAATCCAGGTGAAGGAATCGATCTGGAAAAGCAGAATCTTACAAGCAGCTCTGAGAAATAATTCTCTCAGGAGAGGGAAAAAAAAGATGTGAAACCTTTTGTACCATGGGAGAAGGCAACTTGAAATCGGATTTCACAAATGGGAACTTTGATGGCACTCTGATCTAAAATGGGAGTTTCCAAATGTCTTGAGGTTGTGAGGTCTCCTTGTATTTTTTTCCTCATGCCTTGGAACCCTCAGGCTTTGTCCTAGAGGTGATTGAGTTTAAAACCCATTAAGTCTTATGAGCCCTCATTTCCCCGCTCCCCAAAGACCACAGACAAGAACATCATAGAACCTCCTTTAAAAATATCTAGTCTGTATTATTCTGAACGTGAGACATGAAGGACACCACTCCTCAAGTTTAAGAGAATTGTTCCTTATTCCGGCAGGATCTGCTGGTTTATGTGCAGAGGCGCGAGGCCGTCTGCAATTCAGGAGAGCTCCATTTAACATGTGCGTGGACTCAGTAACATATAGGCTGCTTTTTATAGAGCCCTTGTGTTTCCAAATTGGCTTTAGGTTTGAAACCCTAAGCTTCAGTATGAAAAAAGACCAGGTGCTGTGTCTTTGCTAAGAATAGGGCTCACCTTCCCAAGCCTCCAAGGGACAAGAGAGCTGGAAAGGAATGGTTCCCACTGGGGGAGAATCCAAAGGATCAAACAAGACTGTGGCCTGAACACCAAATCTGCCGAGGCTACTGCTCACCCACCTGTCAAGCTCTGCCATGTTCCTCCTGTCACCCCCAAAGAGCTCTGTCCCCTCAACACACAAGGGACACACATGTGACTCCAAGAAGGCACACAGGCACTGGTGTTTAGAGCCCACTGCATGAGCTGAAGACACATATTTGCTCCTTAAAGGGAAGTTCGAGAAGTTTAGGGCTAAAATCCAACCCACTTAGAAAATGGTTCTTGAATAAGGATAAGCTAAAGGCTGTGGCTTTATAGAATCTAAAAATGTTCTATTAAAAGCCTACCACCAAACAGCTGTGAAAATAAACCAGTGCTCCTCCATGGGCTTCCTTCACGTGCGAGACCACCCCAGAACCTGCCGTCGTGGGCCACTGTTTATCATAGATACGGCAGTCAACATCCATGGGACAGATCCGCAAGGGGGGACTTTCAGTTCAGTGCCCCGCGCAACACACAGATGGGTGACTGACAGGCAAACGCAGAGAGAACAAATGTGATTTTCAATTTTCTGGGCAGTGATTTAGGTACAGAAACAGTTAAGGGGGGATTTAAGATGATTTTCATTTGGAATGTGTGCCAAATCTGTTATTCACAGGCCCCACATCTCCCAAACAGAAATAACAAATCCCAAGCGAAGTTCAACACATCTTTTTATGTACAAATGGTCAACAGTACAGATGGAGTTACTTTTTATAAATATCTGCAGCAAATCCCCTAAAAAAGCTGTGAATAAAAACTACCTCTCTGCACAAAGGGCCTGTCCGTCCCCAAAAGTGTTAACTTCACGAGAGCCTATTCTTAGCCAAACACTTGTGGGGCCTCCCGGGAAGGACAGGAGCGCTTTGGGACCAGGCGAGTGCCTTCCCATCTCCCCAGAGAGCCGAGGTGACTTGAAGGTCATCTGTTGCTGGGGACCTGGAGTGATTAAACTGTTTCTTCCCAAGACTTCGGTCTTTGTCAAGCCGCTGATTAAGCGGTCTGTTTCCTGGCAGTGGCCCAGAGGGAGGGAGGAAAGGAACCCACAACAGTGTGAGGAAGTAAAAAACTCTGGGTATTTTGATAAAAAACACTTAGTAATCAACATAACCCTGTAAAGCCAACGTATCGAATTCACCAGAGGGAAAATTGTGATTTAGCATTCCGGCATCTACAGACAAGCACTTTTTTAAGGAAGATAATTACTTAGCACCAATTTCTCTCTCTCTCTCTCTGGTAATTTTTCCTGTTCCTTCGAGCCCTGGGCTGTGACGGGTCGGAGCGCAGCTCAGTGGTACTTCTCATCAGTCACAGGGCCGGGCAGGCCGGAGCACAGCCACACACCACAGAACAAACAGCGCTCTCACACCAAAATGCATCTCTTCGCGGGGGTCATCCTGACGCGGGACACAGCAGCCCCACAGCCGCCTCTTGGGGTTGCTCTTTGGCTCTTCAGGCCCAAGGGCTCACTCAAAGCGACGCAGGTGGTTGTACAGCGACTGGACATAGGTGAAGACGCACATGGGGTCCGGCTTGCGGCCCATCACCATCATATCCTCCACCTCGATGAGGCGCTCGCAGTTGGCCAGATTCCTGAAACACAGAAGGCCTGTCAGAACGCCGTCCCGGCTGTCAGCCAGCCCCGCAGCACGGCTGTCATCACTGCCCGAGCACAGAACTCAGCCTGGAGTCGGAGGTCCCCAAGAGCCCCCAGAAGGGAATCCAGATAACCCCAGGGGAACCTTGGGAGTCACTCCGTCTAACGCAGCGTTTCCCAAACTCCCACATCCAGGAACCACCTGTACAACTCATATTTTGATTTAAACAGACTGACTTTATTTCAATTTTCAGTGAAATTAAATTTCACTAAATTCCACTAAAAAAAATTACTAATTTAGGCCAATTTTTATTAATAAAAATTCAATTCCAGGGCCCGTCCCTGTGGCAAGTGCTTTAAGTTCTGCTTTGGCAGCCTGGGTTCGTGGGTTCGGATCCCGGGCACAGACCTACTCCACTTGCCAGCCATGCTGTGGCAGTGTCCCACATACAAAAAAATAGAAGAAAGTTGGCACAGATGTTAGCTCAGGGCTAATCTTCCATTTAATTCCAAAATTAAATTTCACTAAAAAAAATTCAATGTATATCAGCACTATATGGAAAATCAGCATGAACCATAAAAGTAAATGTAAAATGAATAAAGTAAAAAATAAATTGACCTATATGCCTCCTAAATTAGTGTTTATAAACTTTTTTTTACCATGGCCCACTGATTTTTCATCATGATTCACATAAGAAGTGGAAATAAAGTTTCACAAAAATACTGACCCTTTCTACTACTGATATTTTCTCTATAATATTTCATCTTTATTTTCCCACCTCTTTTTTTTTTTTAATGTTAGTCACGAGCCACTAAAGTGATATTACTATCTGCTGATAGATCACAACTTAAAGATTAAAAAATTGCCTAAAATCATCTTGTGTCCCCCCACCCAGGGCCCCGTGCCTCACTCTGGGAAACACTGGTTTAACTTTTGGCACACTGGCGTAGATGCGTGTGGAAACAGGGGGCTTTCCCTGGGCTGGAAAGAAAGCTATTCCCCGCCGTTCCCAGCCAGGAGGGGCTTCAAGTCTCGTGGAGGCGGGAAGATGAGCATCCACAGTCAAGGCACCTCACATCTCAGTGCTGAGTCCTGAAATAACAGCAGCGTCCTCGGGAACGCCGAGGGATGCTCCCCCGGGCACCAGATGTGGCTGGCCTGGCGTAATCAGGCAGAATCCAAAGGGCAAAAATGATGACATTTGGTCCAATCCTCGGTGTCCTTCAACCGCTGCGTGCACTTCTGTATTTCGGGGGCCCCAGTCTCTTTCTCCCACGTGGACAAGTGCGTGACTGGCAGGGTTCACATTCCAGCGCCATCCTCACTAGCTATGACTTTGGACAAGACGCTTCATTTCTCTGGGCCTCAGTTTTCCCACCTGGAATAACAGCCACTCTACAGGGTGGTGGGAGGGCTAATGAGCTAATCCATGCCAACCAGATGGAACAGCACACAGGAAGAGCCCAATCAACGTTACAGATTATTATTGTTGCTGTTTTTATTACCATGCCTCATTTCAAGAAGCAGAGTGGAGCATCAGGGAAAAGAGGCCTGAATTTGAAATAGAAATAACCAGGTTCAGATCTTAGCTCCGCCATGCGCTTCACCTCTCCGTACCATTTCCTCAGCAGAAAATCAGATTCCCATCTCCTCTCCCCCTCCCGGCGGGCTTGCTGGGGGGTCGTGTGCCTTGTACCCTAGAGCTCATGAGCCAGTCTGCGTGATTCACGCAGCACTTTCTACCAGTCCCCACCGGCTCCCGGGGCCGTGTGCCCCCAAGACAGGGACCACACACTAGCACGGGGCCCTGCTCTGCAGTGCTGGCCCCACGCCAGGCCTCCTATCAGAAACCAAATGTCAGGGCGAAATGGAGACATCTGTCCCTGATCCCATGGCCGCCTCCCCCTCGGTTTGGAGCAGGTGGCCTGTAAGGGAATCCAGCAGCTTTGTGGGGTGGCGAGGGGGTTTGGCCCAATGAGTGGGCACCCTCGCTCCCCAGGATGGGCCAGGGCAGGGCTCAGAGTCAGGAAAGTTGGCACTCTGATGAGGATACACATGCAAAGGTGCTCTGTCAAGGGTCAAGGATTGAAAATCTGATTTTTTCTGAGAGGCAGGGGTCCTGAGTTCACCTTCCTGAGCTATCACTTAGCATCTGGTGCCTCCTCCTCACCTGCAGCACAGGAAGAGCACCTCCCCTCCCCCCCTCCCTCCCAGGGCTTCTGTCAGAAAATCCCAGGTGTATGTGGGCAGGCCCTGCACGTGCCAGGTTATCACCGACAGCAGTGGCTGCAGCGGTCCTCCACGTTAAGTGACAGCAACATCAGAAACCTGAACCTCAGTCTTGAAAGAACTGTAATCGCACCCTCTGAACACCCCCATCAGAAGCACCAACTGTCTCTGTGGCTCCAGGGAAGAGATCTTAACTTCCTCCAAGGACAGTTCAAATCCTTCCGCAGATGGCTCTGGCCATGAGAAAGTTTTCCTTTACCTTTCTTCTGCTATTCTGCCTCCTGGTACTTTCTACCCATTGGTCCCACAAGGCTATTCTCAGTCTAATTTTTTCCCCCAAAAGAGCCTTTCACATGATGGAACAGAATCTTCATATCCACGTTTCTCCCCGAAACGAACTATCTCTGGTTCCTTCATTGTGCGTTCAAAGCGTACCTGGGACCCTCTCCCCTGAGCCGGTTCTAGTTTCTTTCTCGCCCTCTTTATGGCGGGGAGACCACAATTGCTGGCACATTCCAGGTGTGTCCAGCCCACCCAGGGAGAGCGAGCCAACCCCCTTCTTCATTCTAGAAGCTGCACTGACCCTCAGAGGAACGACAGCCCTGCCCCCGCCCAGGCAGCAAGTCTTCCAGATCAGGGTGGTGGTCAGGATGGACGCTAAGGCCTTCCCCCGGCCTCTCCCTCACTACCCAGACAGGAAGCCCTGGGCAAGGTGCCGGCTTCCCCAGAAACAGCCAGGGGGCTGGGCCACTTCCATCTGGTCCCCACCCCACCCCAGGCAGCTAGGACAGTGATGCCAAACTCCTAGAAGCTGCAGACACAGCTCATGAGACAGGAGATGAGGAAAGGAAAAGGATGATCAACTTTTATAAAAATATTGAGGTCTCAAAATATTAGAGGCCCCAGCTGCCTTTCAAATTAAAAAAAAAAACCTGCTTTAAAAATGACACAAGCTTGTTTTAAATAATTCAAACAACACGGAATAGTCCAAAGGAGAAAGGACAAATCACTCCCAATGTCACTGCACAGCAAGACCCCCAGTTAACATCTGCCTGCTACCAGCGTTAAATGCATTTCCTCAGCCCCACCTTGTTTGGGGTTAAAGAAGCTTTAGGGGTTTTCTCCTATTCATGTCTATCATGATCTCCGGCCGCCACAGGGTTGGCCTGGAAGGGAGCTGGAGGAAGGGTTTGAGGGGTTATTTTTATTTGTTTAAGCCCTCTCTAAATGCAGACCCAGATGCCAGGGCTCGGACTACAGCCTCTTCTCTGGTTTTAGACAGAGACACATGGGCCCTACAAATAGCCTGGAAGCCCCTTCTGCCCTGTGTAACCTGAGAGCAGGACACATTCTCTGCAGGGCGAGCGCAGGGGCCTCAGGCCGCACATGGGAGACGTGGGGAGACGAGTGCAGAGGGTCAAGCACCCATAAAGGGGCGGTCCTCCCGCCTTCCAAGTCCTGCACACCTGTCCAACAAAGGGAGTCACTCTGCTGTCAACACCACATCACTCGCACAGATTAGGCCGTGGGGATTCTTTGGGAC
The DNA here is from genome assembly GCF_020826845.1 of Diceros bicornis minor. NCBI lineage: Eukaryota > Metazoa > Chordata > Mammalia > Perissodactyla > Rhinocerotidae > Diceros > Diceros bicornis. The sequence goes on from NC_080757.1 coordinate 13,257,021, forward strand.
CATAAATTATTGGGGGAGGGGCAGCACAAACCACTTTTACTCCACAGGTTCCTGATGCATCTCTGTGCCTTCAAGGCACTTGCTCACAGAAGGGTCTGGAAACATTGCCTTCTTGATGTGAAGTGGACCCAATGTTTGGGGGCCCCATCCGTGTCCTCCTTTCCCTTCCAAAGGCTGTGCCTTCATCAGAGCCCAGCTCCTCTCTCCCATACTGCCTGCTCCCACGTTGCCTTTCTCAGCTCCGTCCTGCTGCCCGCAGGGCTCTTGATGGCTCCCACCAGCCCCGTGTGTCTGCTTGGCTTCTGCTGGAAACCGAAGGAATATCTGCTAAGACGCTGGTGGCCAGTATCCTCAGGCAGGTGTCCCTGTGCTTCCTTTCCAGCTTTACTAACCAGCCTGTTGTCTCAGAAAGTCGGTGGTCCAAGCTGCTGACCTCCCAGAGGCCTCGGGCAGGCGCACCCTCCCAGCCCTCTCCCCCGTGTACCTGCGAGATAATCGCCCAGATGACGCGTGAGGGGAGGCACCTTCCCACACTCTGAGCAAGCCCCCCACACAGGCTGGCTGTGGGCGCCCCTCTCCGCCCCCTCGAGTCAGCAGAAAAGAACTCCTCTCGGGGGACGGCAGACCACCCTCCCCTCCCCAGTGGCAGCAGGCGCAGGCCACAGGGAGGCAGGGCCAAGTTTTTCACACCGCTGTTTGCTCTGGGGAGGAGGGAGGCAAAACCTGGAGCAGCCTCCACCCCCACCCCACCCCCCACTGCCAGGGTGGGAATAGGAGAAACATCTGTTTGGAGTCTGGAGGCTCTGTGAGCTCAAACCTCGTGCTGGGAAAGCACAGCCACGAACCGCCCTGGCTCTGGCTGCCAAGGGAAGCTGTGTTCCCTGCAAGCTGGGGCGCAGGGCCACCACCCTGCCGCCCAGGGCCTCCCTCTCCCTGCCATACAGCCCAGCCTGGTCCAGGGCTGAGGGTGACAAGGCAGTCAAGGCATGAGCCGGCACCGCTGGGCCCACTGGACTTGATGAAGAAGAACTCAGTAAGCCAAGCATGGCCTCACCCAGCTGGGGTGGGTCTGGGGTGCCCACGTCCGCGCCCTGGCCTTGCACCCCCTGACGGTCTGATATTTGACAGTCGCCATCTCTAGGTTTCCAGCAGCTGGGCCTCCTCCTAGCGAGGCGCCCCTCCCCAACGCCGTGCCTTACACTTGGCTCTACTTCCCCATCGTCTGGATCCAGTTGCATAACACGCTCCGTCCAAAGCTGTTTCTGCAATTAGGATGACAGCTAATCCCAAGCAGCCAAGAAAGAGAAGGCTTTTAAAGTATACAAGGAGTTCTTATGACCCCAAGGAGGCCGAGGGTCCAAGCGCGTCATCCGACAACACAACAGGGGCCAATACAGATATTCCAACAACTTGGGCCAAGGAGCTCGAAGCCAGAGTCTCCGTTCCACCCCCAGAGCGAGAGCTGCTGCTCTAGGGAGGGCGGCTGCCCCGACTCAAGGCGAGACCACAATACCAAGTGTGGGTCTCATAACTGGTTAGCTCTGACTCCTTCCCAGGCCAGGCTCGGGTTTGGGGGGCTGGGAGGCTGGGCAGGAATGGAATGAGGAGGGCAGGCAAGGGGTGAGGGCTCCTCCTGGACATGGGCACTGGGGACACAGACAGGAAACAAAGGAGGTCAGGCACAGATGGATCACAGAGGCTTACGGCCCCAGGCACAATGGCGGGTGGGCAGGAGAGAATGGTCAATGTTCCCTCCAGGAAACCCAGCCTTGGGGAGGCTTTCCTTCCCTCCAACCTTCTTCCCCTTAATTCCCAGAAGCTTAGTCTCAGGCAGCCCTGAACACCCTCATCTGCGCCCCGTGCCTGTCCTGGGGGTCTCGATGGACCACAGTGATGGCTCCCTGCCCTCTGCCTTCTGATCCTGTTCAGCCAACAGGAGACCGTGGCATGAAGGCAGGAAGAGGGCGAGGGCAGAGTATTTATTCCCCACTCCCTCTCTGCCAGGTCACTGTGAGCTGGTCGCATCCACTGCCCAAAAGCACAGCTGCCAGCAGCCAGCCCTCTCCACACAGTACGCTCCCCAGTTCCCGGAACCTCAGGCTGATCAGCCCGAGGGTACTGCGCCATGCCTGGCTCCATACCCCCACACCTTTGCAAGGAGTCTCTTCATTAACCTCTCCTCACCTGCTCAGTCTGAATGTGCCCCCACCAGAACCCTGACTGATACCCACCAGAACCACTTTGCCACTCTCCTGATGCCTGGGGGTTGCCCTCAGCCAATAACCAAATCCCAAACTGGCTTCCCAAGTGCCTCCAGATCCCAGAGTTGCTCCCACCCAATCTTCTCCCTATGAGTGGGTCTTAAGAAGGTAGGCAATTTCATATCAACCACTAGAACAATGTTTAGGGAAGCAAAACCTACTTATTGGGGAAGTTTCTGACATGTCTCCCAGGCAGATACTATTCCATTTTCTGCTCATCAGCAGCTGTAGCTCACTCAAGCCACTGCAGCTCTCCACAAGCCCAGAGAGGACAGACCCAGGGCTCCGGGGACCCTACCCCACTGTCCTCACGCCCTGTCTGTGGCTAGTCTCCCAGACCACACAAGAGAGGCTGGGCACCCCACAAAGAGGGCAGCTACACCAGGAAGAGAGCCCCACTCCACCACCAAGTGCTGAGCGACCCGGGGAAATCCTCCGGCTCCAGGCCTCAGTCTCCCCATCTGTACCCGAGGCCCACAGACTGGATGGCCTCAGGGTCCTCAGCTCTACGGATAGCTGCCCCATATCCTGCCCCCCACAGCCCCCACCCCGAGCTCCAGTGGGGCAGAGGTTGGGCTCAGGGACTGGGCCAGGGTTGGTAGCCAGCGAGACCCGCTATACTCACTCAGCCATGGTGAAGGCCAGCTCAAAGTTCTTCTGCCGCTGCGTGGGGCTCAGGGCACTGTAATCAAAGGCATCAGGGAAGAAAGAGTGCACCAGGGCACAGAAGGCCATCCCGTCGCTCCAGCTGGAGGAGAAGTTCTGCAGGTCCACGTGCTGCCAGCAAGGCGAGGTCAACGCACAGAGGTGAGAGTGGGGCATGGCTCCTGCCTCAGCTACCCCCACCAATTCAACCACACCAGCAGATTCTCCCAGCCCCTCCCAAGGCCACCACCCACCCAGCTCAGCAACAAGCCTTAGTAGCCAGACCTCACCCCGGCAGGTGCACTAGACCAGTCTGCTCAGGCCCAGACATGGGGTTTCTAAGCACTCGCTGTGTGCAGCTGGGAACCGACTGGAAGGCACAATTTCGCTCGTTCCCACCCCTCCGCCCAGCCTGGGGTTCCTGCCCTGGCCAGGGGAACAAGAATGGGGGCAGTGCCCAGGGTCCCGTGGCCTGGCAGGACCGGCTCACCTGGTAGCCCAGAGTCTTGTTGCGGCACCACTCGAGCAGCAGCTGCTTGATGCTGCTGGCGCTGGCCACGCCGAAGCTCTGCGACCGCTTCAGCTTTGCCCGGGTCTCGCCTTTCCCCCTGCGGAGAGACGCAGACTGCCGTGGGAGCTGTGGGGGCCGCCCCTCAGCTGCCATCTCCTCCCAGAAGCAGGGGAGTCCCCGGCCATTCCTACCACTGGGAAGATGCCCCTACCAGCTCTGCTCACCAGGGGGAGACGCTCTGTCAGCACGCAGCCTCCCTCGCCCCACACCCACGTCCAGGCACGAGGCCCCCCAGACCAGCTACACAGCCTCCCTTGATGGTATCTGGCAGGACCAAACCCCCTTTGCAGCCTTGGGTCCCCTGTTTACTTCCCGCACTAGGAATCAGGGGTCATTGGCACTCCTGGGACAGAGGACCTGAGCCCGCATGGCCTTGTGGCCCTGCCCTCTGCTTGGAACACCCTTCCACCTTCCCCTCATCCCACCCTCCTCTGAGCCCCTCTCTGAGGCCATCCTCCCTCATGGTCTTTCCTGGCTGGAAGGGATGGTCTCCTCCCCTGGGCCCCAGGATAGTTCCTAACAGTTGAGATTGGGTTCTCTAGGTCAGTGGGGACACTTCCTGGGTCTGCCTCCCTCATCAGAGTCAGAGCCTCAGGAGCCAGGACTAGGGTTGTCTTCATCATCACACAGGCCTGGGCCACACACAACAGGCGTCACTACCATGCACTGACAGGACGGCTGGATAGAGGTCCCATCTCCAACGGGGGGTTTGACGCATGATAGGGGGCCAGTGGGCACTCGGGTCAGGCTGTGTCACCTCCCAGCTCCTGCCCATCCGGTCTCCCCGCTCAGGCCCAAAAACCAAAGAAGCTACAGCCCATGAAGAACGCAGGTGTGAAGGTGGCCCGGGAATAGAGGCAGGGGCTCTCATCAGGCCTTGCCTGGCTCCCTGTCCCCGCAGCCCACTCTGTAGCCCAACCCTGACCTGTGTCTTACCCGAGAGGTCACATCTTGGGGAACTGCCCCCTGGAGAATAGAACAGCACCAGTTTTGCTGAGCTGTGCCCACCTGACCCCTGTCTGGGTCTGAGCCTACTCTGTGGGGCCGGCCTGATCTGGGGGGCGAGGTCCGTACTTGCCAGCTGTGTCCTGCTCCCATTTTTCAAACAAGGCCTTCCGGGCCTGTGCCCCTGAGGTGCGGGGCAGCGTCTGCGACCTCACCAGCTCCCGGCGACGCTCCCCCTGGCGAGGGGCCTGAGTCGTGGCTGGCGGCTGCGGGGATGGGGGCGACTGGGGTGGCGTCACCAGAGGCGGGCTGAGGACAGAACCACTGAGTCAGGAACACAGATCCTGCCATCGCTAGCTCACACAGGCCCCAGGGTCCCCCACCCCACTGAGTGTGAAATGAGGCAGCAATAGGGCTACAGGCAGAAAGGAAGCACCACCTGTTCCAGTCCCAACCAGTTCGGCAGGTTTTCTGAACTAAGCTGCTGTCTGAAGCAGGCCTGGCCAGCAGTGGGCCCCCTCTCTGGGCACAGTGACCCCTTGGCAGGTGCCAATGCCTGGGGTGGGCAGGGGCATCCTCTTTGGGCAGGAGGTATCCTCAGAAGCAGCCCCACCAGGACCAGGCCCCCTCCTCACCACCACTAAATAAGACCCCCTTTGTTTTCTCCCTGGAACAGTTTGCCAGAAAGTCACAATTCCCCTTTTATTATTAAAAGGGAAAAAAAGCCAAGCCAGCCCCCTACGCCCACCCCTAGCTCCAATCACAGTCCAGCTGGCCTGGGGGAGCATGGGGACAACAGCAGGCCAGGAGGCAGCCTGTACTTCAGGGAAGCCCCTGCAGACCTGCCCCAGCCCAGGTCTCTCCAGGTGCCCCCTCAGTCCACGGGCAGGAAGCACCCAGCTCCGAGGGACCCCAGCCAGGATGGAAGAAGAGGAAAATGGGAGGTCCTCCCACCCTCCTTCCTCCTCTGGGGACTGGGACACCCCCTCCAATCTTTGGACAGACTTGCTTTGAAGGGTCCATAGAGAAACCAGTCTGCAGCCATATTTCTCCAAACAAAACTCTCCACCAGGCCCCACTGCCTCGTTTCTCCCACCCAAACCCCACCCAGCAACCCTGCTGCCTTAGTTCTCCAGAGGCCGCAAGCCAAGGAGGGTGTCTCCTCCTGGGGTCAGCACAGGGAGCTCCCTGCAGGGTCCTGGGCAGCCCGGGGCCAAGGCAAAGCCCAGAAGCTGCTTGGGGAGTGACAACCCCACCCAACAGGGGCCCTGACTCACCTGTCGTTGCTCCTGCCTGCCGTCACTGCCCCATAGCCAGAGCTCAACAAAGACCGTGGCAGAGAATTCTTCTCTGTGGGACAAAGCGGGGGAGAGAAATAACAAACCCTGCCCTCAGAGAGGGCCAGCCACTGCCCACCTCCCTTCCTCTGACCTGCCACCGCTCCCTGAACAGGCAGGACCCTTGGGCTAAGCTGCCCACCCCCTCAGCCAACAGTTGAGGAGAAAGGAGATTGGGAACATAGAGCAATGATATAAAAGAGGTCTCTTAAAGTGTCCCCACCTGCTTTTGGGAGCACAGGGCCCCAGGCCTCCTGTGCTGCATATCCAGCAAACACTCTGTTCCCAAACCCTCGTTCTGGAAGCCCATACAGCCCCACCCAGGACACATCACTGAGGCCTGACCACAGAACCACGACAGGTCTAGGGGTACCATGCCAAAGCGTGTGGGGTAAGATGCCCCCTTCTAACCACAGTCTCGACTTGTACTGAAAGCCTTAGTCGTCTCCCCCAGGGGGTGATGCTATTTCACAGCTTCTCTGGGAGGAGTCAGGCAAGGACGGGCCCCATTTGAGAGAGCATACGGGCTAGGGAAGGGGGTTGCAGTGACAGGTAGAGGGGGGCTGGGGCTTGGCCCCAGGTTTTCTGAGTCTCTTACCAACCCCTCCCAGCCCCTGCCCACCCTCCCCCCTTGAGGTAGGGTCTGCCGCCAGGCCATGCTCTCCCCCCAGGCTGCTCTCCTGCTCCTACCACTCAGACTGGGAGTCCAGGGTGTGGTGGCCTCGCTGGGGCTCGAGCTGAGGCCCCCCAGAACGGCAGCAGACGTGGGCGAGAGGGCTGCGGCTGAGGTCTCCCCAGAGAACCGCTCGGAGACTCGCGTGACGGCCGTGACTGGCTGGTGAGGCAGCCGCAAGGAGAGGCTCATGGGGCGAGGCTTGGGGGGCTCTGGTGCCAGGAAGGATTGGGCAGCCTCAGGGGGTCCATCGCCTGGACCTGGGACATATGACCAGCAGAGGTGGGGGCGCGGTCAGCCATGGCATCCACAGGGGCCTCAGACCCCCCAGGAGGACTCCAGCTTCCCTGATTCTCCCTACTGGGGACATCTGCTCCAACTTCCCCTCACAGCCGGCTCAATAAATACTAGTTGGCTTGTCAGTCCACTGTCTACCCTGTGCAGTGCTTGAACAACTCCTCAGCCCCTGCTTGCATTCCTCCAGAAACAGGGAAGCTTACCACCTTTCGAGATCTCCCATTTCCCTCTGTGTTTAAAAAGTTCTACTTCACACCGAGTGAGGCTGCTCCCCTGGCAGCCTCTCCACCCATTAGGGTTCAGGCTCGAGTCCCCCATCCCAGGCAAGGGACGGCCTGGCACAGATGCATGGTCGAGGCCCTGACCGCCAAACCTACCCAGCCACCCGTCCTCTGTCATTGGCCCCTACCTGCCCCCGGCTGGTGCCCGTTCTCGATGATGCACGAGTTTGAAGTCCTTCTCATCTCTGACTCGCTGGCTTCATCAGGATGATCCACACTCTACGGAAATACGAACACCATGGAGGCCTCAGCTAGGACCAGCTGCCCACCCCCAAAATGGCTCTCCAAAGCCCCTCCTGGTTCTAGCAGAGCAAACAACACTCATGTTTGAAACAGACAGCCCGTGGGAAGTACCGTGGTGGGCCAAGGTCACATAGCAAACTGGGGTGGACCAGCCCCAGCTGTTGAGCCCCTGGGATCCTGCGAGGCAAACACCTCCACTGGACTCATCTCAGAACCCAAAAATGCTAGGGACAAAGGTCAAGACTGAAGGTTCCGAAGGAGTGTGCAGGTGGGCCCCAACCCTTCCCCCAGGCTGGACCAGATGACCCAGGTAGGAAAGCCTGGCCCCCGCTCATCCCAGCTGGGCAGGGTGGTGTGGCTGCCTGTGTGGGAGCAGCTGAAACTCAGAGACATTAGGACCTTCTGGGCCAATGATGGGCACTGGAGCCCTCATGCTGAGGACTTTTCACTGGATGCAGGGTCACAAGATTTGCCTGCATATCCAGAGTACAAGGGCCTTACTGGCTCCATGCAGCCCCTCCATCCCCTCTGGGCTACAGCAGTGGGGGAGGCGGTACAGAGAGAGAGCCCAGACCAGGAGCCATGAGGGGAACCTGGCATCCTTGCTATGCTGCCAACCACTGCATGACCTGGGTCAGGTCACGCCTCCTCTGGGTCTGTGTCCCTGTTGAGTGCCATTTGAGCATCTACCAACTGGCAGGCCCTTTTTCTGGACATGCCACTATACCAGCTTGCTTCTGTCCTTCCAGGTAGGTGCTACCAGTCCCATTTTACAGATGGGACCTGAGGGCTCAGAGTGGGGATGGGCGCTGTCCAAGGTTACACAACGAGAAACAGCTGAGATGTGTGGCCAGGAGGAACGTTTTCCTCAACCGTGGTCCTGCCCTTCTCACAGTGAGGGAGGCATGGAGGGCTCAGAGTGTCTATAAGGCTGGTGGGGTCTGTCTGGCAAGAAGGGGATCGACGCTGACCCCTACCTGAGGCTCTACTAAGAGCCCATGATGGGTGTCTTGACAGGTTGGCCATACCTCTCCCTAGATGCCTCCAGGCTGGCCCCCTTGTCTACAAGGTTCCCAGATGACAAAAGCCCATTTCTGGCCCCAGACAGCTCAGCTACTCCTGCAACCAGGACAAGAGGTAGACACCCTGCCATGGGGGAATCAGTCTGGTGGGGGAGCCAGGACCACAAGCAGGCTCTGCCAAGCCAGCATGTGAGTGCATGCCCAAGACAGACTTCATCCAGCCCAGTGGGCCAGGGAGGGCTTCCCAGAGTTAGGGGTACCTGAGCCAAGTCTAGAGTAAGCCAGGTGGACAAGGAGGGGAGGCCATTCCCAGCAGAGCGACTAGTCTGCAAAAGCAGACAGACATCAAGGCACAAAGCATTCTGATCTGGTGGCTGGAGAAGCAGCACACAGCTCGAGGTGCCAGCCCAGAGAATTCAACTCCTTGGACAAGAAGGAGCTGAAGGTCATCAGCTCTGTGTTTAAGGAACATCCTTCAGAAGCCAGTGACACAGTGGCACGGAAGGAGGAGACCAGATGGTCAGAACCTCACTAGTCCCAGGGGGAGACACGGGGAGGGAGCTGGGGCAGCAGAAAGGTGAAGGGCAGGAAGGACTCAGAGCTTTGGGGAGAGTGAGTGGATGTGGAGAGAGGGGAGGACGCCACGCCTCTTCCAAGCCTGGGCTTCGGGCCTGAGTGACTGACGTGACTAGGAAGGGAGGCGGCGGCGGCGTCGGTGGGAAAACAAGCTGAGTGTAAGGTGCCCCTGAGGCATCAGAGCGTTGAGGTCAGGAGGTAGCTGGATATTTGAGTCTGAGGTTTAAGAGGAAGGATGGACGAACGATGGAGAAACAGGAGTCTCGCATCCAAAGCACAGCAGAGGAAGAGTTGGCTCGGGGCTGTCGGGGCCTGGGATGAGGCACCACATTTAAGGGGCAGAAGAGGCGTCTGCAGAGGAGAATGAGAAGGAGCAGCCAGGGGGTTAGGAAGAAAACCAGAAGAATGTTGAGAAAGGCAGGTGGAAGTGTAGCAAGTAGGCAGGCCTGCAATAGGCACATGAAAAGATGCTCAACATCACCAATCATCAGGGAAATGCAAATCAAAACAACACTAAGATACCACCTCACGCCCCTCAGAATGGCTATAATCACCAAGACAAAAAACAACAAATGTTGGAGAGGATGTGGAGAAACAGCAACCCTCATACACAGCTGGTGGGAATGCAAACCGATGCAGCCTCTATGGAAAACGGTATGGAGATTCCTCAAAGAATTAAAAATAGAGATGCCCTATGACCCAGCCATCCCACTACTGGGAATCTATCCAACGAACCTGAAATCCACAATCCAAAGAGGCTTATGTACCCCTGTGTTCATTGCAGCATTATTCACCACAGCCAAGAAGTGGAAGCAACCTAAGTGTCCCTCGACAGACGATTGGATTAAGAAAATGTGGTATATATATACAATGGAATACTACTCAGCCATAAAAAAAGACAAAATCGTCCCATTTGCAACAACATGGATGGGCCTGGAGCGTATTATGTTAAGCAAAATAAGCCAGAAAGAGAAAGACAAACACTGTATGATCTCACTCATATGTGGAATATAAACCAACACATAGACAGAGAAAACTGTATTGTGGTTACCAGGGGCAATGGGGGTGGGGGGTGGGGGGTGGGGGGTGGGCACAAGAGGTGAAGGGAGACATATATATGGTGATGGACAAACAAAAATGTACAACCCAAAATTTCACAATGTTAAAAACTGTTAAAACATCAATTAAAAAAAAAAAAAAAGAAGGCAGGCCTGTCAGTGGCGTCCAAAGGTGGCCTCAGATCAAGGAACAGATGGTTAAAATGAGAGCTAAAACACGTCCACTGGATTTAGCAAAAGAGGTCACTGGTGACTGACGGTTCAGGAACTGAATCGAGGCGGAGGTGGGGGCAGGAGATGGCCTGGGCGAGAAGCAGGGGCGCAGTGGAGAGGACACAATAGCCATGAGGGGAGGGGGGAAAGGGGTTTGAGGGGTTCTTCCAGATGGAACAGGTAGGACATTTACAGGCTGAGAGAGGCTCCAGCAGGGTTAGGGGACCCTCTGCGGGGTTGGCGGGAGAGGGGGTCCCTAGGGAAGTGGGAGAGGACACAACTCAGAGCCTGGCCTTGGAGAGAAGGTGACCCCTCAACTTCTGATTCAGGAGGATGGATGGGGAGGGGCCACGCCCACTTGCAGGAACAATGGAGAAGGGTAGGGGGCATCTCCTGGCACCCCAGGGTGGGGAGGGCACACCTAGAGCCACACTGTGGCTAACTTGAGGCCAACTTAGCAGGGGGAAGAGAAACAGCCAGTCCATCCTGAGCCCCACCCCTACCCCCACTCCATCACCAGGGCCGGCTCAGCTCTGGGGTCTCCACGTCTCCCCATCCACCCTACTCTGGTCCAACAAGTTCCACAGGTCCAGACAGGGGCCTGGAGGGACAGGCTGATGGAGAAACCATTTTCCAAGGAATGTGGGTCTCTATAGGGGGGCCCCCACAGACACCTGTCCCTGCACATTGCAGGCCAACACCCCCCATAATGCCCCAGGGGACCAGACACCACAACCAGACCAAAAGTAGGTTCTGGAGCAGCTGGATTCCTGCCAAGGGGTCTCCAGTTAAGCAAAGAGGGAAAGGGGATGGAGCTACCACATGCTGGGAGGCAGGACTGCAGCTGGGGTAGGGGCTGAGCCCAGGCTCCCAGGTCCCCCTGCCCCTCTCCCCCTCTTCCCCAAGACTGGACCCACTCCTTACACAAGAAAAGGGCTCTGCCCACACCTCAGGCCAAGGGGCAAAGGGCTATTTGGAGACCACCCTCCAACCCATCATCACACAAGCCAGGGGTGGGGGTCACCCCTAACCTCACACGGAGACTAAAGGCAGCAGCAGAGTCAAGGTCTGGGACTGAGGTCTCCTACCCAATCCAGCGCTCTGTCCACAAAGCGCTCTGGCCTTCCAGAGGGCAGAAAGGTCAACTCAAGACAAACCTGTCTCCTAGGACCTGGAGTGGGGCGAGCCCTGGCCCCCACAGTCTCAGCCAGGCGAGGGGGAGGAAAAGGCGAGTGGGGTACCCACCCCAGTGGGGCCTGAGCCCCTAAACCAAGAAGCCAGGCTGGAGCAAGCACTCCTCCTGGTCCCCAAGCCACCCAGGGGGCCGGCACCCTCTCCCAGTGGTCTTCCTTGGAGGGGGCAGCCTGCTTCCCTGTGCTGGGCTAGGGTAGAAATCACTGAGAGCCTTGGGGACTAGTGCTGGTCCTGTTGAGCTGGCTCAAGCATCCCCAAGATCCCCACCTGGGCTGTGTTTTAAGAAGGGGGAGGCTCCCCGTGAGGAAGCCCAGGCCTGGGAACAGGGGGTGAGGCAGGGGATGAGATGAGTCTGATTTCAGGGACCCTCTCACCGGGGAGGTTTTTATATCCCTGGTGAGGGAAGGAATATTTCAGGCATTCGCAGTGCTGCCTGACCCCACGAGGGCCCCTGCGTGGACACCCACCCACATGCCCAGCACAGCCTACATGCGGCCAGAACCCCACCCGGAGCCGCAGCTGCCCCGCCCTCCTCCTCGCTCACACTCTCACACCAGGGTTTTAAAGGCTCGATTCAAATTTCTCCCCCAAGCATTTAACTCTCTTATCACACAGTGTGTCTGGGAAAGGAAGACAGATAAGGCGGCTCTGGTTTCTCTCATGGTGGGGCCGTGACACCGTGCTCCTGGCAGTTGTTCCTGAGGGACTCCACTGCCTGGGCCATGTGGACCTGGTGGCTCCAGCTCAGCCAAGGACACTTCCAGGGAACAACTCTGGCCCAGCCCCCGGAGCCAGGCCTGGCCTCAGGCTGCTGCCATCCTCCACAGGCCCCCAGCCGGCTCCCTCGGCCCGCCAGACCACAGCTGCAGCTCTGTGGACACTTTTGTGACCAATAGGGCCCACGTCACTGTTATAACCTGCCCCCTGCTCAGCACGAGGGGCCCAACACGGCTGGACCAACGCCCCTTGGTTTAGATACAAGAGAACTGAGGCCCAGCTGGGAGGAGATGTCCCCAAGGCCTCACAGCAAATGTGCCAAAAGCAGCTCCTGTCTGCTCCAGGGTCTCTGGCCTCCTACAGGGAGTCCTCCCTGATTACTTCTACCCCACTGCCCTGCCCTCTCCCTCCTCCTAGAGTCTCCCTGGCTACTTACTACCTAGCAAGGTCGAGGTTTGTGCACTCAGAAGTGGATGACTTGATCAATGCTTTCTCCACTGAGTTCAGGGTCCATTTATACGCTGAGTATGAGCCACCTCCAACCCCTGCAGTCCCCAGTTTCAAACAGCAGGAAGCAAAGTGTCTCAAAAAGGGGTCTGTAAACCTCATGCTTGTCACAGAGGAGCAGTGTAACACCAGCCTCCACAAAGCCTGGCCACAGCCACCGCCAGCTCATGTGCGTGGATGAGACTCGCACACCCAGACCCCCTGTGACGCAGACAGGGGAGCAAGACAGGCCGGAGGACCAGCAGCGCTGGCGCCTAGCTGTGACTCCGTCCAGTCTTGCCCCAGAGCCCTGATTCCCTGTTCGGGACCCAGCGCCCGATCACACGTTGCTGGTCACAGCGCACGAGTGAGAACGTGCGGCGCCGCACACAGTGCCCCTCACTGCCGGGAACGGGCTAGGAGCCTGTCGGTGCTCCTGAGACGGCGACTGCAAGGGAAGTGGGGACCGGTGCTTCTGGAGTCAAGCAGACAGAAGTGGCCTCAGGCCCAGGGAGCTGGTGCTCAGGGCTGTGGGGCCTCTGGCCCCACTGGAGACCTTGCCCATCCTCCACCACGGTGCTCAGCTATGCCCGCCATTCCACCTCACCTCAGGCCTTTCTGAAGTCCACAGCCTACTCCCCAACCATCTTTCTATCCTCATCCCCCAGCTGGCTGCAGCATTCCTGCTGAGCCCCAAACTCTTCTTCCAGGACTCCCCCTCCCGATTTCTAAGAGTGCTCTCCAGCGCCTCCCAGCTCCCTGGCAGCTCCTCCGCCTCCAAGCAGGGCTCCTGCCTCACCCTCTCCTTCTGCACAACTGCTCTGAAGACCTCGCCCACTCTAGGGCTTCAGCCGCCAGCTCTGCCCTGAGAGCTCCCTGACCCCTGGCCTTGACCACTCTAGGCACACCACATCCAGGACTCCACCTCCAGCACTGCTTCTCCTGATGTCCCACAGACCCCCAAGCTCAGCATGACCCAAAGGGAATCCAGTAGTCCCCTAGGCAGGGCTCCTCTCTCTGCTTCCCTGCTCACATCCAAAGATTCTCTCACCCTGCTGATTCCCGCTCCGAGACCTCTCACCAAGGCAGCCCCAGCTCTCCATCCACCCATCCCTGCCCCAGCTCAGACCATCCTCCCTCCTTGGACCATCACAATTACGCTACCCTGACTCCAGCCACCCTCCAACCAGCCACCCATCCTTGAGGGATGGACCCGGTCTCTCCTCTGCCCAGCACCCCTCACCCACCACCCCCATAACCAAGACAACTAGCTCACCTCACATGACTAATGGCCAATTCCCACTGAAAAAAGTTACATGACTAGAGTGAATCCTCTCACGTATGTACATGTACATACATTCATATAAACATACGACTCTGAGATTATTTTTCTTAAAACGTTAGGCAGCTGCTTCCATGAGCAGACAAGTAGCAAACCGGTGTTAAAAGCTCAGAAACAGCTGATGACACAGTTTATCAGGCACCTGTGAGCTCAGTGGGGCTTTTATACCATGGACATGTAGTGTGTCATGCTCATAGGACAGAATTAAGTGTATCCCTATTTCCAGATACTTCACACGGAGCACTGGGACACCCACAGGCTCTGCCACAGCACACGCTTAAGAACCTCTCACCCCATGAGACAAAGCCTGACTCCCCTGCGCAGCTTCCAGGGGGCCTTTACAACTGGCCCCTCCACTCTCATACCCATCAGGCTCCCCTCTGGCCAGTGAGCCCTTTCTGAGGCTGCATGCACAGCCCGCACTCTACCCCCATCTGTGCCAGCAGCAGCGAGTCCTGGATCTCCAGCACAAAGCCTTCCTGGGACACTCACCGGGAAGAGACTGTCCTGTCTGGAGCAGAACATCTGCTCTGCCTGCCCGCAATGTTGGGACTGCTCTATCTGGGGCCGTGTCACATCCAGCTGGGACCTCCGAGGACAAGAGCTAATCTGATCCCCCTCCTCCTGGCCCCCTGAGGTGCAGCCCAGCCCACACGGATTATCTGAATGCATGATGGATTGAACCCAGGAGGGGCAGCAAGTGCAGACTACGCAGACCCAGACCCTAGAAACCCAACCCCAGAGCACACGCCTGAGCTGGGTGGAAAATCCCACCTAAGGGCCACTGCGCACACCATGGAAACATTCTAACCTGCCACTCCAGGAGGCCCCGTGCTCGGGGTACTGACTGGTCCACACCGGCCTCCGCCCCACGCGGTGTGGGCCTCTGGCCCGTCAGTGACCTCGGGAATCTAGAAACTGCTCAAAGCTGGTTTCCCTGTCTCTCCCTTCACGGTAAGGGATTTACCCCCTACGAGTTCCCAAACGCCGCTGCGGTGCTGCCGCCTGAACAGACTGCGTCCTCCCGCCCGCCCCACAGTTCTCACTCTGGGTTAATCAATAACCGAGCCGTCAGGCCTCAGTGAGCGGCAACGCGGGGGGCGCGTGAATGGAGGCGGGGGAGTAAGGGTTGCTGACCATTCTGACACGCCGGCGAGGCCCCAGGCGGTGCTGAACGGTCAGGAGCCACACCTCGGGGCCCAAGCCCTTAGTGTCATGGGACAGAGGGAAGAGGGAGACAGAACTCGGGGCAAACATTGGGCCCGGCTCCAAAGAAGGGAGGGGGCCCCAGACAGGTGCCGCGGGCAGGCTAAGACCGGCTTCTGCCGCCCTCTCACACTCCGGAGCGACGGCCGGACCCCCACGACTGAGTCCTGGCGGCCGGTGGCGGCACAGCCCCCAAGCCCAGCAGACGCGCGCGGGTGCATGCACTCGGGGCAGAGGGGCGGCACCGGGGCGCGGAGCTCCACTCCCCCGCGCACACGCACACGCACAGACACCCGCGTCCGCGCGCCGCGCTCCCCGAGGCTCACCTGGCCGCGGCCGGACAGCGAGAAGGTGGCGTGGCTGGCGAAGCGTGCAGTGCCCAGGCGGGGCGCACGGTCCCGGACGCCGGGCGCGGGCGGAGGGCTGGGCGTGCCAGGCGTGCCGGGAGCGGGGGACACCCCGGTCGCCAAGCCCAGTGCCTCCACCTGGCTCGTCAAGCGCTCGAGCTGCGCCTGCAGCCGCTGGTTGTCGCGCTGCAGGTCGGCCACGGTGCGCGCCAACGGACCGGCCAGGCGCAGCGCCTCGGACACACGCCGCTCCACGCCGCGCTGCAGCCCCTGCATGTCCTCGTGCAGCGCGCGCACCGCGCCCTCCAGCGCTGCCTCGTAGCGGCCCAGCGCCTCGCGCACCGTGCGCGCCTCCTCGGCGTCGGGGGTCGGCTCCATGGCCGAGCAAGGGCGCGCCGGTCTGAGAGCAGGCCTAGCAAGGAGAGACGCTGAGCTCCGCAGCTCCGGGCCGCGACTGGCAGCCCGGGCTGGGTTCGCCCGAGGGGCTGTGGGAGGGGCGGGCGGAGGGCGGGGCGGGCCCCGCTAGCCTGGGGACTGGGTGCCACGCGGGGGCGGGGCCTCGGGGGCGGGGCCGGGGCTCGCTCCGGGACACCCGTGCCCCTGGAGCCCCGAGGGCTGGTGCGGGGTGGGGACTCTCGGTGGCGCTGAAAGAGAAGTCGCCCCGCCTCTGTTCTGCTGGGGTGCGGAGCCGGGGGGAAGTGCCTAGGCCGAGCGCCCCCTCCACGCGACCCCGGAGGAGCCGCGTGCCGCCTGGGGGAGGAGCTGCGGGCCCACCGGAAGAAGGCCTCGGCCCCCAAGTGGACTTTACTCTGGAGACCACGGACGCGGGTTATGCATTCCCTCGGGGCTCTCACTCGAGGGCCTGGTCCTGCTGGGGATGGGGACTCCCCTGTACTCCTGGAGAAGTGAGAGCAGCAGCTGCAGCAGCAATCCCCAGAACTGCCACCCCGACCCTGTGCCCCTCACTGCCCTCTCTACCCGAGGGCACGCTCTCACAAGCACATACTCACCTGTGGGATCTTTGTCTGGAATTTCTTGCACCTGTTATATAAGAGCTAAGGGAGAAGGAGACAGGTGGTGAGGTGCCCTCCCTGTCTCTGCAGTTATGCGCTCTCCCCTCCCAGCCCCACTCGGTGTAGCAAGATCTTTGTGTCCTTGCTGCCAGTGGTCAGTAGGGGCTCCAGGCTCACCAACGAGCCCCTGTTAAGGGATCCAGGAGAGGCCGAGGTCAGACGGAGAGGAAAGGGTGTGCTGAGGGCCGAATCTCCAAATCCTAGGATGGGTGACTTTCGAACTAATCTTCCTCCTCCCCCCATCAGAGTCTCAGTCACTGGCCTCTATCTACAGTCCAGGATTCCCACCTCTATTCCCTCTCAACGCTCCTTTCGTGCCTCAACCCCAATATTCCTCCCTTCTAAACCCACCCCCCCAACCGTTACAAGAAACAAAATAATGGAAACAGTTGTTGCTTCAGGATGATAGGATGATGAGCAAAGATATTGTAAGTTTCCGTGTATATTGTAAAACTGATTTAAAATAAAAAATGGGAACATCCCATCTTTTGTGCAAAAAATCTTTCCTGATCTACCTTCTCCTCCCCAGGCCTGGCCCACCTGAAGGAGGCCGGGTGGCCTGGCAGGCACAGCCAAATGATTGCGGAACGACAGATCTGAACGGCTTATCCTGTCACATTAGGCTTCCAAAGATGTTTGGAGCCACAGACCTGGACTGGCCTGCACTGCCCCCAAAGGAGCTGGATCAGCCTAACAGATGCGGAGCGCTGATCCCCCCTTTCCCCCCTCCACCATGGGGACAGGAAGGAACACTGGGTTACCTAATCCAAGGAGCCTTCCAGCAATTATTTCATGAGAAAGTCAAGTGCCAAAAGGCGTGCATGTTTGTGTGTGTGAGTGTGTGTTCCAAGTAGCCGTCTGGACAGGGTGAGCCTGCGTTCTTTCTGCGGGTAGAATCTTGGATAGAGACTGTGAGAGACGCTGCTGCTGCAGCTTCTGCCCCAGATAGCACTCGGAGCCCTCACAGGTCTGAGCACAGAAGCCTGGAGTTTGAAGATCCTGGTCTCAGCCTGAAAAGCCCAGTCCTTTCTTTTGCAGGACCCCGGGAAGGACCATGTGGGGAAGTCTTAGAGGGACCGGACAGCTTGATTCCCGGCCCACAGCTGATGTGCACCTGGGCATGTGCCTGGACTGGCAGTATAGGTGGGGGGTGGGTGTGGGCAGGGGTCTAGACTTTTCCCCTGTCCTCCAGAAGGAAGGCTGGTGGGGTCTCTGGGGGGGGAACCCTAATACGGAGGAAGAAGTGGTAGACTGTAGAGACTGGCTGCCCAGGATCCATCCATACTCCCCCACCTCAAGTGGGTTATCTGGTCTCTCCTGACGCACCATGAGAGTATCTGGGAGGGGCTGCATGGGGGCAGGGCAGGGCTGCATCACTGCTGAAGTAGGGACTTTGTTGAGGGCAGAGATGGAGCTCACTGTGGGTTCTGGGAAGGCAGGCAGTGCAGGAATCAAACTATGCCCCTTGGCTCCTCTCCCTCAGCCATCAGACCACTGAGTCAGTAGCTGGAGATGAGCCTAGGAGAGCAGGAGAGATGAACCAAGAGCGTGAGGAAGAGGGGCGGAGGGGCAGGGAGAGAAGGCGGAGGTGGGGAGGGGGCAGACTGAAGATCAGCACCACCACCACCAAGGGCTGGCTCCGTGCCAGGTGGGGTGAGGCTACAGCTTGGCTCCCAGGCCTGGGGGCTCCTCTCAGCCGGCCCCTCAAGGCCCCGCTCCGGCTCCTCCAGCTCAGCCCTGCCCAGTACCAGGCTGTGAGGGAGGTGAGAGCTGATGAACCAAGCTAAACTCCCTCCACATTCACCAGCCTTGATGTCAGCCAGCTAGGAGGCCGACCTCCCACCAAGGCCTGGGGGCACTGGTGCCTGCCCTTCCAGCACTCCTTTGCCTGGTTCTGACCCCTCCACTGCCTGCTGG
This sequence comes from Diceros bicornis minor, assembly GCF_020826845.1. Classification (NCBI taxonomy): domain Eukaryota; kingdom Metazoa; phylum Chordata; class Mammalia; order Perissodactyla; family Rhinocerotidae; genus Diceros; species Diceros bicornis. The sequence continues at coordinate 13,275,425 of NC_080757.1, forward strand.
TCCCTTGATCTACTCTGGTTCTAGGCTGGAAGCAGGATGTGGGACAAGCCTTCCCCTTCCCAGTCACCTCACAAAATCAAATCCTTGCCAGGCCAAAACCATGAAGTTCGAGTCAGGGACCTGAGATGGGGAAACGGAGGCCCTGAGAGCAACAGCGACTGGCCCTAGGCCAGCAAGGCATGGCAAGACAGGACTGGACCCAGGGCCCTGGCCCACATTCGAGAAACTTCTTTTTCCTGCATGCTAGCCCCAGCGTACCTCCCAGGGCAACAGTCAAATTCAGCCAAGTCTGGGCAGCTCCTTCCTGCTCCCCAGGGTGGTTAGAGGCTCCATTTCCCTGGAATTGCTCCTCGGAGGTCTCCAGTACCCCCTTTGGCCTTCTGGCAGTAGCCCCTGTGAACCATTCCTCCTCTTTCTCCCTCTCCTGACTCCCCTCCCACCTCCGTGCCTTTTCCTCCCTAGCGACCTTCCTGAGTGAGTGTCCTTTCACTCACCCCCTGACTGTGGTGGTGCCCAGGGCTCTGAGCTGGGCCTGCTCCCTCTCACCGGCAGACCCCTTCTGGGTGGCATACCCACCCTCCCCCATGCTGACGACTCCCACTTCTCCACCTCCAGCCCAGCCCCTCTCTGTACACCCACCTGCCTCCACCTCTGCCCTCAAGGTCCCACCTACTCCTCAGACTCCTCAGGTCCTAGAAGACGTGTCAGGCTTACAGGGTGGGGAAAGGACATGAGAAGTGGGACGGCTCAGACTCGGCAGTCCTCTGCCCACCTGCCTAGTACCACCTCTCCGCCTTCTGCAGCCCAGGTCCACGTGCATGGGCACAGTGCATACACATACTTGCATGCACGCGACAGACCCCATCCTCAGCAGGAGCTGTCCGTCTCAGGCGTTCATCCATCCCCACACCTGGAGGAGCAACTGGCTTTAGAAAGTGCTCAATAAACACCAGGTGATTGAATGCCTGGGTAAATGGAACTCACTGGAGAGCCAGTGGGACCAACAGGCCTGCTGGATGGATGGACCATGGACAGAGGGAGGGAAGAGAGGCCAGTATGGTCCCCAAATGCTGCCTTGGGTATCTGGGGGTGTAAGGGTTCATTCACTAAGATGGGTCATAGACAGTGTGCATTAGAGGGGATGGTGAGCCCTGGGGGGCTCACAGGCACTACACAGAGCCTTTCTCCAAGGTCACTTCAGCCTTTGCTGGGCTGACCTCACTGGGGGTCCCCCCAAGCCCCTCGGCCAGGAAGGGCTCAGGTTGGAGGGTCATGGGCCAGGCCAGACCCATTATCTGTCAGCCTTGATTGGCCCTGCCACACCCTCCATGCAGCCCTCAGCTTGCTGGGCACTAAAGGACCTGGCAATCCAGCTTCATCCCGGGGAAGGTGCATGAAAGCAGTCATGGGCCATTCCTCAGGTCCACGGCTGCAGGCACCCAAAGGGAACAAGCTAACAAGGACTCAAAGGAGAAGTACGCTCCAGGACTGGGCCCCCCTGGCACACATACCACACCCGTGCTCCTCCTCCCAAATCCTGAAATCCAGCCTCTGTCCTGGAGACCGTTGCCATGTTGTGAGATCCATAAGGGTGGGGACGCAGGGCTTATATTTATCTTTTCCTGCCAGGTTGCTGGGTTCAGGAGCCAAGGGGAGTGCTAAGCAGGGAGGTAGGAGCCACAGTGGAGGCTGTGCAGGAGCAGAAGCCCCAGGGTGTGCAAGTCTTGGAGTCTCATCTCCAGCCGGGACCCAGAAGAGGGACACATGGGGCCCTGCCCTCTGCCCCACAGTTCTGCCTGCCTCAAGCAGAGCCACTGGGGCCCATCTTGGAACCCCGAAGCCACTGGGGGGTCAGGAAGAGACCCTGTACCCTGGATGGCTCCAACTTCCCTCCACCAAACCCTCCTTTAAACTCCATCCCAGGGAACACTCTGCTGGACACACATGGAAATTCGTAATGTTCATCTTTTTCCCTTGTCATATCTAAGGGTGTGTCTGTGCAGGTATCACGCTAGCATGTACATGTGTGGGGTGTGCCTGTATAGAAGAAAGCCGTGGGAGTTAGGGAGTCTATAGTACCTGCACACATACCTGCACATATATGTTGCGTGTGGGGTATGTGTTCATTTGCAAGTACCCATGTTTATAGGAGGGATTTTTATGCATTTGCTCATAGGCGGTGAACATGTGTTTATTCACACACATATGTATGTGCCTGCAGTACATGTGCCAACTTAGACATCAGGATGTGTCCTATGCTGCTGATACTCCACACATGCTTGTACATGTATGTTGTATGTCTACATATGCTCACATATATCAAATGTTTGTGTGTATCATTGTGTGAGCATGTGTGTGAATTAGATCATACATGTCACATGCCCCATTTCTGGCTGAATCTTTAACCAGACCCAGAAGTCCAGTCCGTCTCTAGCAGGTACAGGTCCTGGGTGCTGGGGGGCTGCTCTGCAGACTGTTGCATATAAAATTCTAAAGGTGCCCCCAATCTCAGGAGGCATAATAGAGAGCAGAGCTTCCCGCCCTCCTGGACCAATGTGGGCCCTCTTGGTCGCAGTGGAGAAGAAATTTCGCACAGGCCTGTGCTGGAGCCCAGATGACCTAGAGGACCAACAGCACGCATCCCTGAGTGGAGGGGCTTGCAGTCCTTGCCCCAGAGGCCGGGGCTGCGGAGGGTGTGGAGTGGAGACAGCTGCTTCCAGCCCAGATAAGGCCGTTGGGCTCACATTTTCCATTTCCAGGATCCTCCCACTCGGGTCCCAGCCCCTAAGCCCTGACCCCATGGGCTGGCGTGGTCTCCACTGACTCATCCCAGCTCCCCGTTCCCACCATGGGAACTGCAGAGCCCAGAGGAGATACTGAGGTCCAGGAAGAGCAAGCACTTGTCCAAGGCCTCAGGCAAGCAGGAGTGGAGCAAACACCTGCCGTTACTTGTCCTGGGCCACTGGGGACTGAGGAAGTGGTCGCTGGGGCGGGACAGGCCCAGCCTGGGGCTCTCACAGCTAATATCTTGACCCTTGGGCCTCCAGAAAGCCGCCCAGAGATGGGAGGAAGGAGGACTGGCCCCTCCTCTCAGAACAATAGTCCCTGCGTGTACGCTCTCCCAGCCCTGGAGAGCCTGGCTGCCCCCAGAACCAGCCCGCAGGTCCCTGAGACCTGGAGGGGCAAGCAGTCATCGTTTGGGGGCCGAACTGGCCCTCAAACTCTAGGCTCCTTCTCCCTGCCCCCTCCACAACTTCCCACCCAAAGGCCTGGCTCCTCCAGCCCTCCCTGGCCTGCCTCCCCTCCCCCTGCCAGGGCTATTTATAGGGCCCGGCTCAGTGGCCTCCAGGATGAGAGGAGCCAGAGCTCTGGGGCTACGGCTGACCGGGCCTTCCCCAGGGGCCCCGCAGGCCGGGCAGTGGCAGTGTCCTCTTTCAGCCCAGCAAAAGGCCGCGTCACTCAGAGTGAGCAGTGGGGGTGGCGAGGGCAGGTCAAGGAGGGGGCTGGGCTGGGCCCTCTGGGGCCCTTTGCAGCCGACAGATAAGCTGGGCTTCCTCAGAAGGCCGAGGAGACTCATTGGGACGGGGGCTTGTACGGGAGGTCTCAGGGGGCCCCAGCTCCTCTTTGGGAAGGCCTGGAAGGCCGAGACCACCATCGGGGCCACCAGGCTGCCACCTCCCCTACGAGACCTCAGAGGCAACTTGCTCTAACAGAACTGTCCCCCTGACCCACGGATCCCCTCCACCGACAAGTGAATGCTGCAGGGTGCCATTCAAGGCCCTTCCGGAAAAATACACAAAACTATCTCACTTCTGCCATTGTGCCTGCGCTGGTCCCTCTCTCTGAAGCATCCCTTCCACTTGCCATCTGTCTGACCAACTCCGACTCATTCTTCAGATCTGCAGAACCCAGGTTAAACGCTCCTCTGGGAAGCCTCCCCTGATGAAGCCTATCACCACTCCTCACCTCCACTCCCCACCTCACAATGCCATTTGGAATGCATCCCTCCTCTCCTGCCCTGTCTCCCTCCTCCAGTATGGGGCTTGTGTCTCTCTTGAGTAGTGATCTCTGTTTGGCTTGTGTCTGTGTGGCTCCCCCTGTTCCCCTCAGGCTAGGGGCTCCTGAAAGGGCAGGACCCTGTCTCACTCATCTGTCTGCCCCCATCACCCAGCCCCCAGGTCTGTCAGCCAATGCTTGTTCAATGAATGAAAGAGTGGAGGGGTGCTGAGTAAATGAGTCATGAACAAGTGATTGCACAGTGAATGGAGGCGGAGAGAACAAGAGAGGGAAGGAGAGCAGGAAAGAATCCTTCTGCATCTCCTGAGCCCCAGAGTAACTGCCTGGTGTCCCATTGGGCAGGAAGGCGGTAGGGGCAGCCCAGGCCAGGTCTCAGTGACACGGCTCGGTCCTGGGCAGGAGCCGGATCGGTCATTCTCATTCTTTCCAGATCAAAGTTCCCCCAGGGAACAGCCTGGAACCTGACACTGGCACGGGGCAGGGGAGGGGGACAGCTGGCCCTGTTCAGGAGGAGGGCACGGAGAGTCAGGGTACCTGTCCCCAGCTCCAGGGACACTGGGCCAGTACCCCAGGGAGGGGACTGGACACACACACACAGCCCTACTCCAGCCCCAGCCCCACCCTCAGATGAAGGACCACACTGGTAGATGGGGAACCTCTGGCTGGAGGCCCTTCTGTTCCAGGTTCGCCAAAGACTCCAAGCCTCTCTGGGCCCCAGGGGCTTGACTCCTTGCACTGCCACCCCCTCCATCAGTTCTGACTCACTCCCAGCCCGGTCTCCCAGCAGCCTCCATCTCAGACACCCTCCAGGAATGTCTTTCTCTGTCTCCCCGTCTCTGTGTCTGTTTCTCTGTCTTTGCACCTTTCTGTTTCTGCTCTCCATATTTCTATATTTCTCTGTATTTTTTGTTCTCCCCTCCATCCTTATTCCTGTCTCTCTTCCCATCTCTCTATGTCTCCCTAGACATGAAGAGTAACTATGGCGGCCAGCCCACTGGCATAGTGGTTAAGTGCGTGCTCCGCTTCGGCGGCCCAGGGTTCACTGGTTCAGATCTTGGGTACAGAGCTACGACATGCTCATCAAGCCACGCTGTGGCAGCATCCCACATACAAAATTGGAAGATTGGCACAGATGTTAGCTAGCTCAGGGCCAATCTTCCTTACAGAAAAAAAAAAAAAAAAAAAGAATAGCTATGGAGTGGCGTGTTAGCCCTTTCGTAAGGAGAAGCTGTTTTCACATTCCTCCCCGGCCTCCAGCGCCCAGTCCCTACAGTCTGCAGTGAACAGATTTTTCCTGATGGTGGGACAGGGATGGGAGAGGATAGCACCACTGCCCCTGCTGCAGCCAGGCCTCCATGGTGCCCTCAGGCTGCCATTTCTGAGCTAGACCAGGCCAGCCCCATGCCACGTGAGCAGGCAGGGAGGCAGTGGGCAGAACTGGTCTGGGGCAGGGCCGGTGTTAGCAGCTGGCTCCCTAATTCTGCCACTCCTCTGTCCTTCTTCCTCATTCCACTCCTAGCTGTGGAAAGTCACACCACAGTCAGAGTTTGATGTCATGCTGCCCACTCCCACGTGCAAGCCAGTGCGCACGCGCACACACACACACACACAACATGGGGGAGTGGCTAAGTGCACATGATTCTGAATCTCATTCATGGCTCACTTCAGTTTTCTATCTGTAAAATGGGGTTTATAATAATAGTATCTGCACCTTAGGATTGTTATGAGTATTAAATTAGTTCATGTTCATAAGGCTCTTACAAACAAAGGCCTTTATGTCTGACACATAGTGAGCATTATACATATATATGTTAGTTATATAAAATTAATAGATAGTCATACACGCTTCAACTTGACTCTAGGTAAAAACTACAGGTTGCTTTCACTGTTATCCTGTTGCCCCAAGCTGAGCCAGACCTGGTCACCAATAGGTCCAAACAGGCCCTATATGAGTAGTTAGAATTCAAGTCAAGGAATAACACGGCTCTGGGTGTGTCTATTTCTACAGATCGGCTCATGGAACAACATCTAGTTAATAACGGTTCTAGCTTATGTGGAGAAGTCACATTGCTTCTCGTTAAAGATGGTTAAAACCATCTCCTTCTGCTCCAAACACATAGACATGTGATTTTTAAAAAGTAATAACATGAGAGGGCCATGTTTGTAGACAAGAAATGGAGACTACTCCTTAAAAGAAAGGAGACAGGGGGCTGCAGGGAGAGAAGGGGGCCGAGGCTGGCAGACCCGGGGGCTGGGAAGAGAGTAGGGCTGAATTTGTAGTGTGTGGGCCAGGGTGCAAATGCTAAGCCCGGCTGGGTCCTGAGCCTGGCTGGCCTCAGGACCTGTGCTGCCAGCTGGTGAACATAAACCAGAGCAGCTACATTCACCCTCAAGGTCATGGCAAAACCAAAGTCACATGCCTGTGGTTGGGCCCTCAGCAGAGCCACCAAGCTCAAAGGGACTGTCCCAGAAATGCATCACTCACATGAAGTGGAGGCCCACAGTGGACACTTCTGAGAAACCCTGGTCTGGAGCCCAGCCAGATACAGGCCAAGCAGAGGCCACTAGCAGACACCCTTGGGTTTTACAGAATCTCCGGATAACCTCTCAACCGGGAATCACAGAGCACCGAGGGAGCAAACAAACCTGGCAAATAGAAGAACTGATAGCTGAGGAAATAAAGTTTTAGCACAATTTGAAAAGCCCTTTAAAGTAGGTATATTTAAAGTCCTCAAAGAAATCAAAGGGATAGCAACTGCGAAACAACAAAAGGAGGTCATGAAATAAGAGTAGGACAAATGACAAAGAGCCCATTAGACATATGGGAAATTAAAATTACAGTTAGAAAAACTCAAAAGGGGAGCTGAACACAGTTGGAGGGAGACGTAGTGAACTAGAAGACTGAACAGCGGAAATCTCTGAAAACACGGCACTGAGAGATCAAGAGATGGAAGATATGAAAGAAAAAAACTGGACACAAGGAGAATCGAAATTGATGTATCTGGAACAGATAGATAGAAGGAGTGAGGGAGAGAAATTGCTAAAGAAGTAATAGCTGAGGATTTTCCAGGAATGAAAAAACCATAAATCCTTAGATTGGGGAAAATCTCACCACATGCTAAGCATGATAAACAAACAAAAAATCCATACTAGTTCCACATTTCAGTAAAACTTCAGAACATCAAGGATCAGGAAAAAAAAAAATCCTAGTACCAGAAAAAAGTCAGATTACCTAAAAATAAGAAACAAGAATCTGACATCAGGTTTCACTGATGTGAAACTCCTCAGCAACACTGGAAGCCAGAAGATAATAAAATAATATTGTCAAAGGGATAAAGGAAAATAAACTTGAATCTAGAGTTGAGGACACAGCGATACTATGTTTCAAGAGTAATGGCAAATTGAATACATTTTCAGACATAACCTAAAAGAAAAGATGAACCTAGAAAGAAGCAGTGGGCGGCAATAAGCAATAATGAGCAAGTAATTCAGTTAAACATATTGGCAAATCCAAATAACTGGCATTGATTTTATTATGTTTAGTTGCTGGTACTAGAATTTTGGATCACAAGAACATGGGAGCTGGGAGGGAAGAGCGTGGGGGGCAGTCAAGAGCCCCACGGATCAGATGCTGCTGGTGTCCTGGCTCACAGCCTCCCCATCTCACCTCCAATTCCGCCCAGAGCTGCAGCCAACTGTCCCTGGGGCTCAGGATGACAGCCTGTCACCTCAAGAGTGTTTCACTTTCTGCTCCAGGACTTCTGGAGTTCACGCGTCCAGAGGCAGCGCTCAACCAGTGGGGGATGGGAGCTGACGGATGGGAGCTCCCACTGGCTCTTCACTGGACAGTTCTGAGAAGCCTTCTACACCCCCTCCGAAGGTCCCCAGGGGAACTGAGCCCACATTGCCCTCACTAGAGACCTCAGCAACACACTCACAGCGGCTTTCTCTCCACCCCACTCTCCTGTTCCTCTCTCCAGCTTGCTGCCATCACCTCCCAGAGCAACTGTCTAACACATAAATCCTTATCGCAGGTCTGCTTTCAGGAGGACTCTGAGCTCAGACTAAGGTGCTTGCCTTCTTCAGAAGGATCAGAGAGACAGATTGTTTTTTATTGAGATATAGTTTACATCCAATAAACGAATTTTATGGTTCACAGTGACTGGCCAGGTGGGGGCTGCCTTATCCAGGGTGGTCTGAGAAGGCCTGTCTAAAGAAGGTGAAATCTGAGTTGAGACTTGAGGAGTAAGAAGGCAGCTAAGTCCTGTGTGGGAAAGAACGTTCCAGACAGAAGCAGCAGCAGGAGCAAAAGCCAGACCCTGGTTCCAGTTTGGAGTGTTAAAGAGCAGAGAGGATGGTGAGGCTGGAAAATAGCACAGTGGTGGGCAGAGGCTTGAGGACTGAGAGGGAGGCGGGGCCAGGTGAGGGGGTGGGGCCAGATGAGGGGTGGGGCCAAATGAGAGGTTGGGCCAGATGAGGGAGTTGGGGCCAGGTGAGGGGGTGGGGCCAGATGAGAGGTTGGGCCAGGAGAAGGAGGTGGGGCCAGGTGAGGGGGTGGGGCCAGATGAGAGGTTGGGCCAGGAGAAGGAGGTGGGGCCAGGTGAGGGGGTGGGGCCATAGGAGGGGTGGGACCAGGTGAGGGTGGGGCCAGCTGAGGGAGGTGGGGCCAGCTGAGGGGGTGGGGCCATAGGAAGGGTGGGACCAGGTGAGGGAGGTGGGGCCAGGTGAGGGGTGGGGCCATAGGAGCAGTGGGACCAGGTGAGGGTGGGGCCAGGTGAGGGAGGTGGGGCCAGGTGAGGGAGGTGGGGCCAGGTGAGGGGTGGGGCCATAGGAAGGGTGAGACCAGGTGAGGGAGGTGGGGCCAGGTGAGAGGTGGCCTTGAGGTCAGTGGTGCAGGGTACGGCAGCTTTGGAGGCGTTCAAGTGTGGGAGATCAAGATTTGGCCACCCTAAAATATATCCCTTTACCTTGATTGTTTTCTCTGACGGACATTTGACCTCCCCCACTAACTGCCTAAAGAATTTGACATAGTAACTCCTTCCTGGAACAGATCTTCTATCTGATGGCTGTAATATAATGTAAAATAGATGTTACAATAGAAAAGGCACCAACAAGCCCATCTTATCGGAAGTTCTGTCTCTCTGGCCACATTCTCTGGATGGGCCTTCGAGGAGTTGCCAGACAATCATTTACATTTATAAGGGAAATCTCCATTTGTAAAGGTATCTCCCTCTCTGTATTGGGAAGAGGGGGGATGACCTCATTTCTAGAAACTTATCAATGTGGAAGGTGAGGCCTTAAATCTGCATAATAACCTTACTCTTTTTTACTGTGCTTTAGTGGTAATCTCCTGTAACTGACTCCCCTCACCCCCAACATCCTCCCTTGTCATTGGCTGAACATGGTATTTAAGACGAGAATTTCTGCTATTGTGTTGAGAAACGCAGTGTCCCTGCTTTCGCCCATGTATACGTGTTATTAAACTTGGTATTATTTTCTCCTGCTAATCTGTCTTGTTAATTATTTGGCCAGCCATAAGAACCTTAAGGGAAAGGGCAGAGGGGGATTCTCCCTCTTCCCCCAGCACAAGCAAGGGGAGGACGTGATTTGCTTTATTGCCTCGTGGAGGGTGGGTTTTAGTGGGACCAGAGTGGAGGTAGGGATTCCAGTTAGGCTGCACCTGACTCAGCCCTGAAGGGGGGAACGTGAAAACCGGTAGAACTACAAGGAGAAGTTGAGAAATCTATGAATCATAGTGGGGAGTTTTAACCTCTAGGTGAAGGAGTTTCTCTCAGCCCCTCCCATGGGGCCCTGTAGTTCCCACTTTTCCCCAGGCCCCCTGCGGCCATCCCTCCCACCCCACTTCTTCCCATTACATGTCTCCCCTTTCTTCCCAGAGCCTTCTAGCTCCTCACAGTGTCTGAATGTCACCGCCAGTTCCTCCAGGCCCACTCCAGACCCTAACATCCCTTCAGTGACCTCCCAGCCTCTTCCTGCCTCTCCCCATTCACCTCTGTCCTTCCCTCTTCCCCACTCCCCTCCCCTCACCGCAGTCTCCCTTCCTCCATCTCATCTGCATTCTCAGCTCCTCCCCTCTCCCAAGGGTCCTTCCATTCCCAGCCCCTGTCTAGCAACTCACATCCCCAAATCATGCCCAGCTCTACTTCATCCAGCGCCCCCAGTCCCTTCCTAACCCTTCCAGACCCTCAGTCTTTTTATATCCCAGCCCCCTAGCTCCAGCAACTTCCTCCCATTTCCCACAATCCCTCCAGGTCCCCCCAACGTGCTTCTGGTCTAGCCTGGTTAGAGACTCATCTTCTGGTTCCTCATGTGGGACCATGAGCAGATTTTTTCCCCACTTCCCAGATGGGCAGTTACACTGAGACCCTCAGTTGGCCAAATATGAGTAAAATACAAACAAGGTTTAATGCTGCCTCCAGCCACCCCTAGAGGTGAGGAGTAAAGGAAGGGTCCCCCAGGCCCCCTTTCACTTCCCACCCCAGGCAGGATGAGAGCGTGCTGACCGTAGGGTGGGGGCAGGGCCCATCCTGGCAGCCAGGGAGCTCCAGGTCCAGGCAGTGGACCCACAGCTGTCACGGCACAGACCCGGCCAGAGTGCCACCTGCTGTAGCAGGTGGTCACAGAGGGGGACCAGAGGGCTGTCTTTTTGGACAGGCAATGAATGATCTACTAAGATGGCCAGCCCTGGCCTCCTTCCCATCCATCCCATCATCCCTCAATTCCTCCAAACTCCTCTAGCTCCTCCAGTCCCTCCCACACCCCCAGGCCCTCTGAGCCCCACCCATCCTCCCAGTCCCTCCAGTTCTCCACAGGCCTTCCTGGTTTTTCCTTCACCCCTGTTTTCCCCAGTCCCCCATACCTCCACCAGGCACAAGGAAATTATGCCTTAAAATTTTCTCCCTACAAGACAGACAGTAGAGCAGACACTCCCAGGAGCTGGGGGCAGGGGGAGTTATTGTTTAATGGGTTTCTGTTTGGGAAGATGAGAAAGTTCTGGAGAAGGATGACAGGGATGGTTGCACAACGTTGTAAATGTACTTAATGCCACCAAACTGTACACTTAAAAATGCTTAAAATGTTAAATGTTATATATATTTTACCACAATGAAAAAAATCTTTTTAAATTTTTCTGTATGCAGGAAACAGCTGTTGGTCCCTCCCAGTCCCTTCCAGCCCTCTCCAGTCCTCTCTAGCTCCCCCTAGTTGCTATTTTGCTCCATCTCTCTTCCCACATCTTCCCTGCCCCAAATCAACTAAGTCCCCTCCATTCTCCCGGTCCTCCCAGCCTCCCCAGCTCCCCCATCTCTCTTATTTTCCCCATTCCTTCCATGTCCTCCAGCCCCTCTGAGCCCTTCTACCAGCCCTACTCACTCCCACTACCCCCAGACCTCCTAGACCCCATCGATCTCTCTCAGCCCCCAACAGTCCCTCCATGTGCACTCCATGCCCATCGCCATCATATCCACCCCCCAGTGCAAGAGAGTCTCTCTGCCACTCCCCTACCCTGGTCCCACTCAATCGTCCTGACTCAGTCGAAATTACCTATGTGTCCCAGGAGCTGTGCTTCCTCTCTGGGCTCGTCTGAGTTAGGAATTGTGACAGAAACCTGCCTGCAGTGGTTTAAACAAGTGCAGAAGGATATGAAAACAGAACTGGGTCTTGTCTCAGCATTGAATGAGACCCCAAGACAACAGGTGCCGATGGCTCCCACATTCCAGAGTCAGGTAAGACCACCAAGCAGGACATGGAAAGGAGGTGGTTGAAAACCAGTTTTGCGACCCTTAGCTGACCACCCCCTTGAGCTCACAAGAGAGGCTGGAGAGGCTAAGAGGGGTTAAAAACAATTAGAGGTAGAGTTTCTTTGGAGAGATCTATAGAGTGATTCCCACCACCAACATCCCCCAGCAATGGGGAAGAGGTGGGGACGTGCTTGTCCCTCACCAGGTCTAGGGAAAGGGGCTTCAACAGGACCATTCAGACAGCTCGAAATGCGTCGTCAGTCCGTCACTCAAGGAGCTGTCGACTGTTCCTGGAACTAGGGGTATAGCTGAGGGTGGTGGTCCTCAGTAACTTAGAGAACATAGTAGACTAGTCTCTGACTCATGCCTCAAAAATCTAATAAAGGGGACTTCCACTTCTGCCTACGAAGGGTTAACTTCGTAGGAAGAAGGAGGGGCCTCAGCAATTGCCCCCTCCTACTGTAAACAATTAGGAATCGGAGAAAATATATAAAACAGATTTTCAGACCTTGAACAACAGGTAACAGGATAAACAGGACTGTGATCCCTGAAAGAAGAGAGACAAACCGTGTAAGCACCCCAGCTCAGAAGCTGGGGGCAGCTTCTGGGCCATTGTAGGGGCAGGACGATCCCACACAGAGCCCGGCATTCTCGCTGAGTTGAGCCCAAGGCAGCCAGAATTTTCAGGGCAAAGAGCTGAGGAGGAAGGGGTGTCCCAGAAAAAGAGTTCCAGGTGTCTGCAGAGGGGTCTCCTGGAGGCTTGGGCGAAGAACTGACATGCTCCCGTGTGAGGGAAAACTACCCAAGGCAAAGGAAAGAACTGCCATAAAGTAATAAGCCAAACAATTTCTGGAGCTCACACAGGACTAGGAATAGTCCCTGTTTCCACCAGTCAGAATGGAGAGACCTCATAATATACCAAGCATTGGGTAGAGTGTGAAAGTAGGTCATACGTTTCAACAGAATAAAAAGGCAACCTATGGAATGGGAGAAAATAGTTGCAAACCACAATCCAATAAAGGGTTAATATCCAAACTATATGAGGAACTCACACAGCTCAATAGCAAATAAAACAAGTAACCCAACTAAAAAATGGGCAAAAGACCTGAATAGACATTTTTCCAAAGAAGACATACAAATGGCAAATAGGTATATGAAAAGATGCTCAACATTACTAATTATCAGAGAAATGCAAATTGAAACCACAATGAGACATCACCTCACACTTGTTAGGATGGCTATGATCAAGAAGACAAAAGATAAACGCTGGCAAGGATATGGAGAAAGGGAACTCTTGTGCACTGTTGGTGGGAATGTAAATTGGTCCAGCCACCATGGAAACAGTATGGAGATTCCTTAAGAAATTAAAAATAGAACTGCCATATGATCCAGCAATGCCACTTCTGCGTATATATCCAAAACAAAACTAAATCACTATCTCAAAGAGATAGCTGTACGCCCATGTTCACTGCAGCATTATTCATGATAGCCAAGACATAGAGACAATCTAAGTGTCCATCAACAGATGAATGGATAAAGAAAATGTGGTGTATATGTATATATATGTATATGTGTATATAGATATACAATGGAATATTATTCCTCCTTAAAAAAGATGGAAATCCTGCCATTTGCAACAATATGGATGAAACTGGAGGGCATTATACTAAGTGAAATAAGCCTGACAAAGAAAGACAAATACTGCGTGGAATCACTTATATGTGAAATCTTTAAAAAAAAAAAAGTTGAACTCATAAGAACAGAGATGATAATGGTGGTTGCCAGGGGCTGGGGATGGGGGAAATCCTATTTGTTGATAAAAGGGTACAAACTTTCAGTTATAAGATGAGAAAGTTCTGAGGATCTAAGTACAGCATGATGACTATAGTTGATAATACAGTATTGTAATAGTTAAAGATGTTTACTATAAACCCTAATCCAAGCACTAGTATAACAAAAAAAAAAAAAAATCTATAGCCAATACACTAACAAAGGAGACAAAAGTGGAATTATAAACAATATTCAATTGCTCCAAAAGAAGTCAGAAAAAGAGAATAAATGGAGCAAGTGACAGTCTGAAATAAGCAGAAGAAAATAACAAATATAAGAGCAAAATTTAATTAAATGGAAAACAGGAAAACAATAAAGTCAATTATACCAGAAATGAATCCAAAAGCTGATTCTTTGAAATGATCTATAAAATGGGGGAGAGAGGGACTGTAGGCAGATTGATCAGGAAAAAAAGACAGAAAACAAATTATCAGGAATGAAAAGGAACATTTTACAAATCCTATAGGCATCAAAAAGGTAATAAGGGAATATTATGAACAACTTCATGCCAATAAACTTGACTTAGATGAAACGTATAAATTCCTTAAAAGACAAAAACTCTCAAGCTCACTCAAAAAGAATAGCTAACCCTTGTTAAAAGAAAACTCCAGGCACAAATGACTTCACTGACATATTCTACCAAACCTTTAAGGAAGAAATAATGAAAATCATGCACTGCTTTCCCAGGAATTTATAGAGAAGGAAATACTTCCCAACTCATTCTATGAGCCCAGTATTATCCTGATACCAAAACCAGATAAGAACATTACAATGAAACTACAGAACAATATCCCTTATGCACATAGACACAAAATCCTTAACAGAATTTTAGCAAATCAAATCCAGTAATATACAACAAGATAATGCATTATGACCCTAAGGGGTTTATCCCAGGAATGCAAGGTTGGTTTAACACTTGAAAACTAATCAATATAATCCAAATTAGCAGTGCAAATAAGAAGAACTACAAGATTATCTCAACAGATGCAGAAAAAGCATTTGACAAAATGCAGCATCCATTCATGATTTAAGAAAAAAATATCTTAGCAAACTAGGAACAGAAAGGAACTTCCTCAACCTTATAAAGGTCAGCCAAGATAAACCTACAACTAACATCATACTTTACCATAGAAGGCTGAATGTGTTTCCTCTAAGATTAGGGGGAAAAGACCAAGATATCTTTTCTCACCTCTTCTATCCAAAATTGTACTGGAGGTCTTAACCAGGACAATAAGGCAAGGGGGAAAAAGGCATGCAGATTGGACAAGAAGTAAAACTCTTTATTCACAAAACGTGATTGTCCATGTAGAAAATCTTAAGCAATCTACCAAAAAAAAACCTCCTATAACTAACAAATGAGTTTAGCAAGGTCTCAGGATGCAAGGATCAAAGTCAATATATAAGAATCAATTGCATTTCTTTATATCAGTGAGAAACTGTAGGACATTGAAATTTTCTAAAATATCATTTACAATAGTATTTACAATAACAGAAAACTCAATACCATTTACAATAGCAGAAAACTCAAAACTCTCAAGGATATATTTAACAAAGTATATGCCAGACTTGTCCAGGGAAAACTATAAAATATTGCTGAGACAAATTAAAGTCCTAACTAAATGGAGAGATGTACCAGATTCAGGAATCGTAAGACTCAAATTGTCAGTTCACCCCAAATGAATCTGTAAAGTATCGCTATTCCAATCAAAATTGCTGTAGGTTTCTGTCTTAAAAATTGCCAAGATAATTCTAAAATTTAGCCAAAAAATATTTTGAAAAGAAGAAATATATTGGAGGAATCAAACTACCCAATTTTGAAACTTATTATAAAGCTACAGTAATCAAGATGGTGTTCTCTCCGTGTAAGGATAGACAGAGACATCAGCAGGACAGAATAGAGAGTCCAGAAACAGGCTCACACACATAGTCAATTGATTTACAACAAAGGTTGAAAAGTGGGGAAAGGATAGTCTTTTCTACAAATGGTGCTGGAATAACTGGATATCTATATGCAAAAATAAAATGAACGTTGACTGTACCTCACGCCACACTCCAAAATTAATTCAAAATAAATCATAGACCTGTATATGTACAAGAGCTAAAACTATAACACTTCTGGAAGAAAACATAGGACAAATCTTTGCGACCTTGGGTTAGGCAAAGGTTTCTTAGGTAGGAAACAAAAGCAAAATGATAAATAGAACTTTATCAAAAATACAAAGTTTGATCTTCAAAAGATGCCATTAAGAAAATGAAAAGGCAAGGCGCCAGCCAGGGCCATAGCAGTTAAATTCACGAGTTCCACTTCAGCGGCCCGGGGTTCGCCGGTTCAGATCCTGGGTGCAGACATACTTAGCACTCATCAGGCCACGCTGAGGCAGCGTCCCACACAGAAGAGCTAGCAGGACCTGCAACCAGGATATACAACTACATACTGGGGTTTTGGGGGGAAAAAAGAAAAAGGGGAAGATTGGCAACAGATGTTAGCACAGGGTCAATGTTCCTCAAAAAAAGAGAAAGAAAGAAAAGAAAAGAAAATGAAAAGGCAAGCCATAGACTGGGAGAAAACATATTTGCAAAACACGTTTCTCTGGTAAAGGATTTGTATCTAGAATACACAAGAAATTCTTAAAACTCAATAATAACACTTTTTTTCTTAGTAGGCAGAAGATTTGAACTTCACCGTATGAATGGAAAATAAGCAAATAAAATGATGTTCAATATCGTTAGACATTAGGGAAATGCAAATTAAAAACCACAATGGGGGGCCGGCCGGCCCTGTGGCTTAGCGGTTGGGTGCACGCGCTCAGCTGCTGGCGGCCCGGGTTCGGATCCCGGGCGCGCACCGACGCACCGCTTCTCTGGCCATGCCGAGGACGCGTCCCACGTACAGTGGCTAGAAGGATGTGCATCTATGACAGACAACTATCTACTGGGGCTTTGGGGAATAAAATAAATTTAAAAAAAATTCAACTTTAAAAAAAAAACCACAATGGGATACCTCTACACACAAACACACACTAGAGTGGCTAAATTTTTAAAAACTGACAACACTAAGTGTTGACAAGAATGTAGAGTAACTAGGGGGCCGGGGGGGCCGGCCCAGTGGTGGCGCAAGCAGTTAAGTACATGCGCTCCATTGCAGCAGCCCAGGCTTCGCAGGTTCAGATCCCAGGTGCACACCAACGCACAGCTTGGCAAGCCATGCTGTGGCAGCATCCCATATAAAGTGGAGGAAGATGGGCACGGATATTAGCCCAGGGTCAGTCTTCCTCAGCAAAAAAAAAAGAGGAGGATTGGCGGATGTTAGCACAGGGCTGATCTCCTCACAAAAAAAAAAAAAAAAAAAGAATGTAGAGTAACTGGAACTTTCTTTTTCTTTTTTTTTTTGTGAGGAAGAGCAGCCCTGAGCTAACATCTGCCAATCCTCCTCTTTTTGCTGAGGAAGACTGGCCCTGGGCTAACATCTGTGCCCATCTTCCTCCACTTTATATGGGACGCCGCCACAGCATGGCCTGACAAGTGGTGCCTCAGTGTGCGCCCGGGATCCGAACCCGGGCCACCAACAGCGGAGCACACGCACTTAACTGCTACGCCACAGGGCCGGCCCCTGGAACTTTCGTTTATTGCTGGTGGGAATGCAAAATGGCACAGCTACGTTAGAAAATAATTTGGTAGTTTTTCATTGAGTTAACCGTATACTTACCATACGACCCAGAAATCCCACTCTTAGATATTTACTTAAGAGGAACGAAAACACGTGTTCACACAAAGACTTGTGCACAAATGTTTCTAGCAAGCTATATTCGTAA
This sequence comes from Diceros bicornis minor, assembly GCF_020826845.1. NCBI lineage: Eukaryota > Metazoa > Chordata > Mammalia > Perissodactyla > Rhinocerotidae > Diceros > Diceros bicornis. Next base: position 13,292,844 of record NC_080757.1, read on the forward strand.
TGATAAAAAATTGGAAACAACCCAATTCCATCAATGGGTACATGGATAAATTGTATATAGATACGATGAACACTACTCAGCAATAAAAAGAAAAAACTGCTAATACATGCAACAACGTGGGTGTTTCTTAAAGGCTTTATGCTAAATGAAAGAATGATTACATATTGTATGAGTCCATTTATAATATGTAAATCCTCAAAACATGATGCTTTTGGTAAAGGCAAGCATATAGAGATAGAAATCAGATTGGTGGTTGCTAAGGGCCAGAGGAAGAGGTGAGGCAAAAGGGCACAAGGAAACTTTTTGGGTGATGGAAATATTCTTTATCCCGATCGTGGTGTTGGTAAATGGCTGTATACATTAATATTGGTGAATTTTACTTTGCGTAAATTATACCTCCATAATCTGATTTTAAAAATCGAACGCATGACAGACTTGCTGGCTCATAGCGGTTTTGACAGTAAAGTTAAGACAGTTTGCTGCATTGGAAACGGGTACCCCTAAAATCTATTGGGAGGAAAGGGTGCGTGACTGTTTCCCATGCACCAGACGTGAGCAATGGCAGAGCAAGGGCCTGCACAGCGCAGATTTAAAACCTGTCCAAGAGCACCCCCTGGAGGGAAGATGAGACCTTAGCAGCAAGAAGCTGAAGCCTACGGGGCCTGTGAGCCTAGGAGAGGCCAGCCACCAGGCCACACCAAGGGACTTGCCTGTGGGTGAGAGACCCCGGTAACGGTGTGGGCTAGAGGCTTTGGGAAGAACTTACCAGAGAGCCCTACAAATGAGGAGTCAGCTTTATACACATGCCAAGCCTGGGGAGACTGTGGCAGCTCACATCACACTAGTCAGAATAAGACCCTTCTTGCCCCTTTCCTCCTCTCTCTCCCCCACTTCAACTCTGGAGGAACCAAAAGCAGCCTATTAGTGACCGAGGAAGAGAACCTCAGAGTGTGGGGGAAGTGGGGGAGGGGAAACTGAGGACTTCCTCAGATACACACACGTTCTCCCACACACACACACACACACTCACGCACTTTTTCGTGTTGCAAGCTGCCTACTCAAAACAGACCAAGAAGGTGCAAGGGAGAAGTTTTTAACTTTAAATGAATTTTTAATTTTTTTGGCTCATACATTTTTTTTTTTTGCATTTTTTATTGTGGTAAAATATACATAACACAAAATTTACCATTTTAACCACGTTTAAATGTACAATTCAGTGGCACCAAGTACGCCTACATTGTTGTGCATCCATCTCCAGAACCTTTTCATCAGCCCCAGCTGAAACCCCTGCCCACTAAACAACAGTTCCCCATTGCCCCTCCCCCGACCCTGGCGAGCACTGTTCTACCCTCTGTCCCCGTGAATCTGACCACTCTATACGTTTTTTGTTTTGTTTTGTTTTGTTTTGTTTTGTTTAAGTTGGTATTTTTATTTTTATTTATTTATTTTTTGAGGAAGATCGGCCCTGAGCTAACATCTGCCAATCCTCCTCTTTTTACTAAGGAAGACTGGCCCTGGGCTGACATCCAGGCCCATCTTCCTCCACTTTATATGCAACGCTGCCACAATATGGCTTGCCAAGCGGTGCGTCAGCGTGTACCTGGGATCCGAACCGGTGAACACCAGGCCGCCGCAGCGGAGCGCGCACACTTAACCACTCGCGCCACTGGGCCAGCCCCTATACAGTTTTTTAAATTGCAATTACTGAGTAACTTGAAGTGACTCAAGAACTTTTTGCCGATGGAGAGTGTCAGAAAAGACATGGGCCTGCCCTCTATTCAATTCAAAAGGGTGGCGATGAACCATCAGCACAGAATAAGTTTGAATGGAGATTGGGAGATAAAAATAAAGTTGCCTTATGATGGCACCCTATGAGTCCTATTTGTTTAACCTCACCCTACACAAATAAGGGACTTATTTTTCTCATATGACAATAAATCTAAAGATATACAGTCCAGGGCTAAATACAGCTGGTTGAAAAGTCATCAAGGTGCAGGCTCCTCGGAGCTCCTTACACGCCACCATCAGGGTACCCCACCACCCCCGTGTCTAGGTCTCCAGTCTGAGTTCCAGGCAGAAAGAAAGAAAAGGCAAAGACTTTTGGAAGAATTAGGGAATTGTCACTCAATCATTTTCTGTGTTCTATGGTTCAGAAATGCGAACTGGTTGACAAAACCTGCTCTAAAAGATCTAGAAGCAAGAGGCCAGCCCGGTGGCATAGTGGTTAAGTTCATGCACTCTGCTTCCATGGCCCAGGGTTCACAGGTTCAGATCCCAGGCACGGACCTACACACTGCTCATCAAGCCATGCTTTGGCGGCGTCCCACATACAAAATAGAGGAAGATTGGCACAGATGTTAGCACAGGGCCTGTCTTCCTCAACAAAAAGAGGAAGATTGGCAATAGATGTTAGCTCAGCGACAATCTTCCTGACACACACACACACACACAAAAGATCTAGAAGCAAGAAGCTCGGCAACGTCTCTTGATAGGACCACACTGGTCAATGACTCTGATCTCCAAATACTGCAGTCACTCACTCAGATTAAAAGACCTGAGGACAATTATCTAACATGTCTGCCCTCAGCTATTCCAGCAGGGCAGGCTGAGGAATGACCTGTTGCCTCAGCTCTGTGCAGAAGAGAGCGATGGGAGCCAGGCATTGATATCATTAGCCTCTGTCATGTAAGTGGGCTATAGATGACCCTGTGTATTGTCCCCTATGGTGTTTACTTCTTCACAGCAGGCTGGGACCCCTTAGCTCAAAAGCCCACCAGAGCCAAACTCAATTTTGTAAACATCCAGTTGCTTTGAATATAGCCCAAATAAGTATATTTTTAGCCACTTAGCACCTACCTGTTTGCATACCCTGCAAAACTGCACCTAACACCTGCTGGCCACAGGTAAGACAAACCCTAGGACTATGAAAGACCCCAAGCCACTGTGGCCCTTCGGAGTTCTCTGACCCAGAAACTCACCTAGACACGTAAACCTCATCTCCAAGTCCCTTCTCCCCAGGGAGGTCCCTTGCCCTCGTCCCCTTCTGGGTGGTGGCCCAGCACCGTTCTCCCTAGAAGGCAGCCTGCTATGGGGGACTTTCCCTCCACTGCAGTCTTGTCTGCAGAACAAGGAGCCGCCCTAACACAGCTCATCGCCCGCTACTGCCATCTTGTGGTCACGATTCTTTATCTTGATCGGCCCTCAAGTATTCGAACTCACTGCAACCCCTCATCAGGACTCCACACAATAAGGGGGAACTAGTTCCCCAGTAGAACATTTGGATGCTATTAGGAAGGACAACAGAGAGTGGGCAGCGGAAAACTTGACACACCCACTACAATTGGTAATGCCTAAGATCAATAAGGCAGTCAGCACCAGGAAAAGGCTGGTGCCCGAGGCAACCAGAGCACTTTTTTTTTTTTGTGAGGAAGATCAGCCCTGAGCTAACATCCATGCCAATCCTCCTCTTTTTGCTGAGGAAGACCAGCCCTGAGCTAACATCTATTGCCAATTCTCCTCCTTTTCTTCCCCCAAAGCCCCAGTAGGTAGTTGTATGTTATAGTTGCACATCCTTCTAGTTGCTGTATGTGGGACGCCGCCTCAGCATGGCTGGAGAAGCGGTGCATCGGAGCGCGCCCGGGATCCGAACCTGGGCCGCCAGTCAACCGCTAAGCCATCGGGTCAGCCCAACCAGAGCACTTTTGACGGGAGATAGAAGGAGTGAATGAAGAACTCGATGCTGCCGGGAAAGGGACACCAGAGGTGCTTCCCGATCAGGCCTTCTGCTTCAGAAATATTCAGAAAAGAAATTGACCAAATAACGAATGACCTCTTACAGAGGTGAACTCCCCCCATCCTAAGTGTGCGTCTATGACAGACTCTTCCTGGGAGCCAGCAGAGTCGGGAGAGCACAGATGTCCTCCTTGCCCTATTTACATTTTTAGGGCCTTTGAGCCAGTGTCAGATGTGCTGCTTCTACCCGGCCCCACTACCTCCCTGCTCCCCACGCAGGCTGCACATGAGGTTTGCTGCCCTCTGGGGACTCCTGGAGGTATGTGCATCACTCAGCGTTATTCGCTGTAGAGCAAAAGACACACTTCCGCCTGAATTAAATAGAAAGTAAATTTATGAAAGGTCTGTGGGCACAAAAAGTGGATGAGTGGGCGCTGTTTGAGAACTGGCTGAGGGCTATGCAGCCAGGACCAATGCTCAAAATCACGCCACAGGAATGTCTGGGAAGGCGCCACTGTTTCCACCTCATGTGGGCAGCAGATGCCACCGCTTGTGTCCCTGACACTGGACATTAGGTGCTGTGTCGCCATAACTGAGGCAGGATTGTGCAGGTGGACTGTTATCCCTACCAGGTAAAAACAAATGACTTCTCGATTCTCTGCTTATCGGGATAAAGAAGAAAGCCTTTGCCAGGGGCTGTGTTTCCTCAATAAAGAAACACCTGCAACAGCAGCTGCAGTTTGACTCACCTCTTATCACTGAATCCACTGTAATTTTCCAAGACCCATCCGTCTTCTGCCTTACACAATCCACTACATTAAGTTGAAGTCTGACAGGAGTCAGTACCCCTTCGCCTTTCAGGTCTTCAATGGTGGCATTCATCCTTGCAATTCCTCCAAGAATGCAGCGCCGGCTTTGGTTTGCTATTCTGCTAGTAGCGGGGGGCACTCCAGAGGCTTCCACTTGGCGCTTACCACGATAAAGCCTCTTATTCTAAGAACTGAGAAACAATGTGAAGATGACGATAGTTGCAGAGTGTATTTATTCCAACTGCATACTCAGAAGGTGTGGAAATAGCCACAGGAGGAGTTAAGAATTCCACTAGACCAACCATGAAGTATATGTAGGTCAAATTTCCCTTTATCACCTAATCATCATAAGCCCCCATTCTAACTAGCAGACCACAGTGGCATTCAGAAATCATTAGCTTAGAGCCAGCACCCAATAATCCCTGAAATATATGGGTATTTCTCTTCCCTGAATGCAAATTACTCCAGCAAATGGCACGTACTCATTCTAATATTGCCTCCTTTTTCTGTTCAGGCTGTTTCTGATTTGCTCAAAACCCCTTTTCAGGGGCCAGCCTGGTGGCGTAGCAGTTAAGTTAGCGAGCTCTGCTTCGGCGGCCTGGGGTTTGCAGGTTCAGATCCCAGGCATGCACCAACGCACCGCTTGTCAAGCCATGCTGTGATGGCGTGCCATATAAAGTAGGAGAAGATGGGCACGGATGTTAGCCCAGGGCCAGTCTTCCTCACACACACACAAAAAAAAACCCTTTTCAGCGGTTTCTGCAACTGGAATCACTGGGAGTGATTCTTTTTTTAAAAAATACCAATATTCTGGTCACATCACACAGAGAGAGTCACCTTGTGAGGAAAGGCCCATTTTTCTACCCCCACCACACTTCATTGTCTCCAAATCTATAATCAGAGTCAAATCTCAGCGTGTCTCAGGGGGCCAATTAGAAAGTCAGCCTGGAGAAAGGCCTGCGTGTGTGCATGCACACACACACACACACACACACACACACAACAGGTCTGAGCCAGAGAGATGATGAGCGGGGACTAGAGAAAAGCTGACTGTTGGGTCCGTGTCCTCCCTTGCCTCTGGGATCCCTTCTGATTGAAAGGAGAAGCCGGGGCTGGAGGTGGGAGGTTGTACTCTGCGCCCTGGGGGACAGCTGACTTTTAGCTGTTTCCAGGGTCCTCAAGGCCCTCTGCCAGCACACAGGCCTCAGAAGAGGGACTCAGTGAATGTTTGATCAATGCACCTGCAAGGGTCTTATTATAAGCAGCAATTCTCAAACCTGGATACACACTAGAATCCCCTGGGGAGCTTTAAAAACTGTCATGATGCCTGAGGCTCGCTTCCAAAGACACTGACTCCACTGAGGTGGGCCTGAGGGAGGGGGAGGGACCAGCACATTGGTATTTTTTAAAAATCACTCAAAGTGATTCCAGTTGTAGAAATCTCTGGACTAGTGGGCTGGATAAGGCAGTGGTTCTCAACCTTGGCTGCACATTGAAAACAGCTGGGACGTTTTAAAAAAAAATACTGATGAATGTCCAACCTAAAGATTCTGATTTAATTATTTAATTGATCTGCTTGGGTATGAGGATTTTGCACAGCTTACCAGGTGATTCTAATGTGCAGAACTAAATTAGGATAAGGTTGAGAACCACTAAGAGAATGAATGAATGAATGAGGAAATGAATGAAGGCATGAATGAATCTATAGTCCTACACTTCAGACTTGCAGCGACCCTGTGAGTGGTGGGTGTGGGGGTGTGGGGGTGTGTGTCTGTGGTTGCAAGGATGGAGATTATCCATATCATTTAGCACTGTGAGATTGAGGCCCATAGAACTGAGAGGAAGGAACTCAAGCTTTTGGAGGGTCCACTCTGTACTGGGCACCGGCCTAAATGCTTTAAATGAATTTCCTTGTTGAATCCTCACAACAACCCTGGGAGGATAGAGATTATTAGACCCCATTTTACAGAAGTGGAGCCAGGACTCCCAGAGGTTAAATGACTTGCCTGCAGTCACACAGTGACTTCGTGGCAGAGACTGGACCAGATGCAGGTCTCCTGAAGCCATGCCATTCCAACTCCCACCGAAATGACTGGCTCCATCTGCCCCGGAGCCACCGTGGCCTGACCCCCATTCGCCCCCAGAGCCTGTCTGGCCTCTAACTGGAGCTTAGCTAACAGGCATCTCTGGGGGCGTAGGGGCAGCGCTGTCCAGGCCCAGAGCTGCGGGAGTGAGAAGGACCACATGCGGAAAAGTCCCTGGAACCCAGTCAGGAGAGGTCTTGGTCCAAAACAGCTTGTCGGGACACAGCTCTAAGAGCAGAGGAATGTTGTCTGGACAGGGGCCAAAGAATCAAGTCTGCTGGACAAAGGGAGCACTCGCTAGGAGCCCAGAGGCCAGGCTGAGGAGGCGGCAGGAGATGGGGGCAACACAGACACATAAGCTTCCCAACTGCCTTTTCTTAAGAAGGAACGACTGACCTTCATTCTGAGATGATAACCTTCCCACATTGTGTTAAGAGGAAGTTAAATCAAATTATTTTATGAAATGAGAGCAGATGCTAATTGTGATCCCCCCACACACATCTTTGGCAAAATAAAAAGGTGGCAACCCTATGCTGGTATCTCCATTTGGTGTGTTTGTTTATTTTTTATTGGTCCAAGAAATCGGAAAACCTGGAAACCAAAGGTTTCTCTAGGTGTTTGGGGATGGAGGAGACTGAGAGGCCAGGAAGTGGAGACAGCAGGTGCACACGATTTTTTGCAGATCAGGGCTACTCACAGTGTGGTTCCAGGACTGGAGGCAGCAGCACGACCTGGGAGTTGAGAGAGCAGACACCTGGTCCCCACCCCAAACCTACGAAGTCAGAATCTCTGGGAATGGAGCCCTGCAATCTGATTTAACAAGTGATTCCGATGCACATCAAAGTTAGAGAACCACTCCACCGCTTGTGGAAAGGGAAGGGGCTGGAGAGCAGAGTAGGATTAAGGGATGATATTTGTGGTTCTTGTTTTAGTGCAGAAAATACTTGAGCTTTTTCTTTTTTAACTTTTTATTGAAATACAATATACGTCCAGAAAAGCACGTGTCGTAAACGTGGATGCGTTTTCACAATCAGGAACCCATGTCACGGACACCAGATTAAGAAACCAGCTTTACCTGCATCCCAGAAGCCCTCCTGTGCCTCTCTCAGTCACTGTCTGACTTATAATGGCAGAGACTAGTTGTACCTGTTCTTGTGATTTACATAAATGGAAGCAAATCGTATGTGTCTTTCGGGTCTGGCTTCTTTCACTTATCGTTGTGTTCGTAAGATCCACCTATATCACGGCATACGATTGCAGATCCCTCATTCTCCGCTGCAGAGTATTCCACTGTGTGCCTGCCCCACTCATTCTGCTGATGATGGGTGTGTGGGGACTTTCCAATTCCGGACTGCTCCGATAGTGCTGCTATGAACATTCTGGTATGTCTGTTGGGTATATACCTAGGAGAAGAATTTCTGGGGACTCAACCCTGTTTAAATGTTGTTGAGAAGTAACCAATAGAGACAATGTGAAGCTACAGGAGAGGGGGTCAGTGAGAGAGTGAGGTCCCTGGGGAAGCAGGAGGCAAGAGCCGGGAGGGTTGGGGCCAGAAGCAGAGGTGGGGAATGGCTTTTCCATTGCAATGGGTGGGGAGGAGAGAGCAGTGTGGACAGTGGGTCTGTAGCTGGGGGTGGATGTGGGGGGCTCCCTGTGTTGGCCTTGATCTGTCTGTGTGAAGTAGGAGGCAAGGTGTCTGCTGGGAGTGCAAGTCGGAGGGTTTGGGGTTTGAGGCAGGGGAGATGGAGAAGGTTTGAAGTGGTCATAGCAGAGAGTGGTCAGCAGAGAGATGACTAGAGAGCGGATGAGACTGGAGTCCATTAACTTGTCCTGCGGCACTCTCTGGGGTGGTAGAATTTTCCCACAGACCACGTCCTTGATATGAATCCCAGAGGGAAGGAACTTGGAAACTCCTGGTTTCCAGGCTGCCACTCCCTGAGAGGTCTGTGGTGCCACCTGCTGGACAAGAGCCACATGACATGCCCAGGTGGTTAACCTTCATCACCCAAGAAGTTGCTCCCCAGATGGAGAAATCCAGATCCCTGAAGTGACCTCAGATTGAGCCTTGACCTCAGCCAGAGACCAGATGCTCCCACACCAGAACTAGTCACATGCTGAGCCCTGATCCAAGCCACAATGTGACTGTAGTTTTAATCCAAGCTCCACTGTCCCAGATTAGAGTCCCGAACAGGCCAAGGGATCCAGGGCTACATCCCCTAAAGGGAGGGGACCAGTGGGCACCAGGTCTCAGGCCTGTGGCCATGGCCCTAGGACTGGGCTCCTCCTACCTCACTGAGCTTCGGCTCCCGACAGGGTCCCTGCAGTAAGCGGCCCTGTGCCCTAATGGGGCAGGCTCACTCGCAGCCTCCCTGGCCCCGTGCCCTGCCCAGACCTGTTCTAGATTCCACACCACCCTTCCCCCAGGCAGCCTCCACCTCCCACCCACCCGGCTCCGGCCGGGCCTCCGGAGACTCAGCTGAGAAGGCTGACAGGCAGGAGGGCTGGGGCGGCACCGCGGGGCCATGGAACCCACTGCAGGGCCTGTGCACTACCAGAAGCTGCTGCTCTGGGAGCCGCGCTCGGAGTCTGAGGAGGAAGAGGAGGAAGAGGAGGAGACAGCAGAGCCACTCGTTCCCAACCCCTGGCGGCCCCAGGACTCCTCTGGGTGAGTCAGGCAGGGGTCTGGGCACCCGGCAACTCAGGCCTGAGCCCATAAGGGGGGCCAGACAACTTCGTGCTTGGCTCAGCTCCAGGAACTTTCTAGTTGAATGCGGGGAACCTAGGCTGCAGCCCCCGACCTGGCCAGCACCAGTCAATCCAAGGTCTGTGCTTCTGAAGGGACATTTGTACCAAGCCAGCCCTGCCAGCTGCTCTGTCAAAGTTCCCAGCCTCCACCCCCTGGTGCAAAAGGCACCTGCTGGGCAGGCTACACCTGGCTAGGCCCTGCTCCTCAGGCCTCCCTCCTGATTGGCTCAACCCTGCCTCTCCAACCTCCTCTCCAGAGATTCCTTCCCAGCTGTCCCCAGTTTCCCTATGATCTTTCCCATCCCCAGGTCTCCATCCACGATGTGCCCTCTGCCAGGAAGCCCTTCTCCTCAGTGAACTTGTATTCCTCTTGCAAGCAAGACCAAACCTTCTGGGAAATATTCTCTGGGTTCTCTGGGGCTCTTGGGTGTCCCCTGCCCCAGCCCCGGTTCAGGACACCCCCCTCTGCAGGAATAATGTTGGTGGTCTGCCCGGAGCCTGGGCCCGACTGGTTGCCGCCCTGCTGCTGCTGGCTGTTGGCTTCTCCCTGGCTGTGTGGCAACTCCACACCAGGGGTGGCTCTTCAGAACCCCTGGGCTCTGTGGCCCCTCTGCCCAGCGGGCACTCCCACCGCCCCGGCGTATACCACCATGGAGCCATCATCAGCCCTGCAGGTCAGTGCTGGGGGCAGCTCAGGGGAGTGGAGGAGCCGGGGTGACTGGTCCCAGGCCCCTCCCCATGACAGGCCCTTCTTTGCTACAGCCACGTGCTCCCACCTGGGCCGAGAGCTGCTTGTTGCTGGGGGCAATGTCGTGGACGCTGGAGTTGGAGCAGCTTTGTGTCTGGCAGTGGTGCATCCTCATGCCACAGGGCTAGGTCAGTGACCCACGACCCCAGACAGAGACCCCAACCCCAGGCCTGATGGGTGACCTGGAACTCAGACAGTCAGCGGCCCTCACCTCAGGGCTGGTTAGTGAGTAGGACCTAGGACTTGGGCAGTAGCCCCGACCTTGGCTGTGACCCTTGATCCCAAGTTTGTGTGATCTTGACCCCAGGCCTGGTTATTGACCCATCTTCAGGCCTAGTCAGGAACTCCTGACCCCAGGCTAAGTCAGTGACCCTGATCCCAGTCAGTGCCGCTTACCCCGGTGTGACCCCTTTCTCTCCCCTCAGGTGCCATGTTCTGGGGCCTCTTCCACAATAGCTCCTCAGGCAATTCAATTGCCCTGACGTCAGGTCCAGCCCAGATCCTGGCCCCCGGCCTGGGGCTGCCCTCGGCTCTGCCTACCCTGCGCTTGCTGCACACACGCTTCGGCCGCCTGCCCTGGCCACGCCTGCTGGTGGGCCCCTCCACGCTGGCTCAAGAGGGCTTCCTGGTAGACACAACCCTGGCCAGGGCTCTGGCAGCCCAGGGCACGAAGGGCCTCTGTCCACTCCTTTGCCACACTGACGGGACCCCCTTGGGCCCTGGGGCCCGAGCCACCAACCCAAAACTGGCGGCCGTGCTACACAAGGCAGCCCTCGCCCCCACCCCAGACCTTGCTGGGGAGGCCCTACTGAATCTGCTGGCCAGAGACCTGGGGATGGAGGGACCCTCAGCAGGGCCCAGGCCCACCCTGGAGCCAGCACTGCAGCTCCCTGTGCCCCAGGGCATCCTGTTCACCACCCCCAGCCCCTCAGCTGGCCCAGAGCTGCTGGCACTGCTGAAGGCAGCCCTACACTCCGGAGGGCCCAGCCCTGACCCCTGCCCACCACTCCTACAAGCTACTGTGACCCCCGGGAGCAGTGCCCTGGCTACCGTGGACAGCAGCGGCTCTGTGCTCCTTCTCACCTCCTCGCTCAACAGCTCCTTCGGCTCTGGACACCTGTCCCCAAGCACCGGGGTTCTACTCAGCAACCTTGTGGCCAAGTCTGCAACTAGTGCCTGGGCCTGCCCCCTCATCCTTCGTGGCAGCCTGGATGACACAGAGGCCGACGTGTTGGGGCTGGTGGCTTCAGGGACCCCCGCAGTGGCCAGAGTCACGACTCGCACCCTGCTCAGCCACCTGGCCGGGCCCCAAACCCAGGCCCAGCAAGGACAAACAGAGAGCCCCAGCATTTGTGGCCAAGGGACCCTGCTCCAGGTGGCAGCACATGCAGAGCATGCCCACGTCTCCAGTGTCCCCAATGGCTGCTGCCCCTTCCAGGGGTTCTAAGCGGGGAGAGTGTCTGACAGGGAATGGGGGGGTGGGGTCTCAAGCCTGGACGCAGGGGCAGAGCAGGCCCAGCAGCCATGGAGTGCATAAAAGTGTGCATCGATGATGTGTTCATTGCTGGCTCAAGCCCTCAACCTCTGGCCTGGTCAGTTACCTGGACTAGAGTTCTGGCTCTTTTTTCATCTAAGGAACCTGAAGATAATAAGGAAGGGGCAGCAGGGCCTGGGGCCAGCCCCGAGTTCAGATCCAGCTCTGGGAAGGACAGGGGGAAGAAAGCCAAGCCCCGGCTGGGTTCTGGGCCCCACGGACAGGGCAGGCAGAGCCTGGAGTACTGCTGGCATCTCCGTCCTCCCCTTCAGGCCACCCTCTGCTGATCTCCCTCAATGGGCTGGAAAGGAAATAAAGATCACGTCTCCTGGATGCCATGTGCCATTCCTGCTTCTTGTAAAATTTCCCTTCAGCCTTTGAGGTGCCTGGTGTCAGGGCTTCCCCCATGGGCAGCACAGCAGACCCACAGCCAGAGAGGCAGAGCCCGGGCTGGTGTCCTTCAGCTCCCCCCGCTCTGCGCACCTCCTGCCTCCTGGGGCACCATACATACAAGATAAACCTCTTACTCTCACTTTCTAAAACAGACAGCAGAGCAAGGGAGGGGTTGAGAGGGTGTCCCTGGGTACAAAACCGGCTGGAGCTGGGTGTGTGGAATTTACAGGCCGAGTTTAGCCCTGACCTCCCCCCTCTCCCAGAGAGTGGGGGCCTCTCTGGACCACAGCCCTCCAGAGACAGCTTCTCAAGTCAAGAAGCGGGGGTGCACTCCTCCCCCCACTGTAAAAGGCATCTCTCATTTAATGGAACTCTTGATCCCACCACCTCCACCTCCCCCCCACCAAAGAAAGTTCTTCCCCAGCTCAGTAAATGGTACCACGATCTGCGCGGTTATTTTAGCCCCAAACCTGCCATCCCTCTCTTTTCCTCTCCCCCCAACATCCATCACCCCCTACCGGCTCCAAGTTAGCTGGAACCTGGCCTGTTCCTGTGTTACCTTGGCCAATCCACCACTGTCTCTGTCCTTCCTGCTTCTGCCTTTGCACTCCTACAGTCCATCCCCCACACAGCGACAGAATAATCTTTTAAAAATGTAAATGGAATCAAGGCTTGCGCTTGCACAAAACCCTCCAATGACTTCCCATCACGCTCAGAATAAACCCCAAACTCCTGGTCTCCCGGAGTGAGAGCATAAGAACCGCGGCCGGCCCAGCCCCCTCCGGGCCCCGCCTCCCAGCCGACCCAATCCAGTGCGCATGCGCCGCGACCTGACCTGGAAGAGGCTGTCTTCGGAGCCCACGTGTTCGAGGAGCATGGCGGAGATGGAGAGTGAGGACGTCGCAGAGACTATGTCCCCGGGGGGAGCGACGAAGAGCGGCGCCCGGCCTGCCGACCGCCATGGTCTGCTGAAGCACAGCCGCGAGTTCTTGGACTTCTTCTGGGACATTGCGAAGCCGCAGCAGGAGACGCGGCTTGAGGCCACGGAGAAGCTGCTGGAGTATCTGCGCACAAGGCCAGAGGTATGGTGGCGGGGCCTGGGGCAGGGGACTGCGTAGATCCCGGCACAGTTGTGGCGGCGGGCCCCAGGGGTTGGGACGTGGGGCACGTGGTCGCGAACCTGGATGCCCAGCTGAGCGCGATCGGGGTGCGGGGGTGGGCGGGTGCGGGACGATTCTTCTCACTGGTCGACCGGAGGATGCCCTTGGTTCCGCAGGGATCCGAGATGAAGTACGCCCTGAAGCGCCTCATCACTGGCCTCGGGGTCGGGCGAGAAACCGCCCGGCCTTGCTACAGTCTGGCCCTGGCACAGGTGAGGTGGTGGCTCCGGGAAGGAGCCTAGCCGTGCTGGTCAAAACGGTGTGGGGTGAGGAGAGCAGATGTCTCAGCTGCAGAGGAAGAGGCACTGGTCTGAGGGAGAAGTTGGGGGTGGCATCTGAGCTGATGGGAGGCGTCCCCACGTGGAGGTAGAGAACGTGTGTGAGCAGGCCTGTCAGCAGAGAAGCCCAGGCAGATGGAGTGGGAGCTGGAGCAGGTTCTTTCTTGTACACGATTGATCGGCCTCTTAGATACATTTACTGGGAGTGGTAAGCTTTGTGGGGGGTGGGGGGTTCCCTTATCTCTGCAAGGTTCAGGGCCCTCTCCCCCCACAAGGAGCACGAGGCTGAGGAACGTGGACAACTGGAAGGGCGATAAAGATCCAGTGCTTTAGGATCAGCCTGGGAGGACCTCAGAGCAGGCTGTGGGGACAGTGTCTGGGAATCTCAGTGGAGGGATCTAGGGACCAAAGGAGGTACTTTCTGAGCCCAGGGGGGCATGGGGCAAGGAGGCAAGATTCAGCTGCATTCAAGCAGCAGAGTTCATCATCAGCGGTGCTCAGAGGGGAGTGAGCAGCTTCAGAGGCATCCTTGGAGTGGGAGCAGGGGCCCCAGGCCTCTGGGCAGAAGTTGAAGGGAGAAGTGGGAGGGGGTTGAGTCCACTGGAATGTGGCTGGACCACTCCTCTGAATCCCTCTCTCCCTCCTGCCACAACTCCTGGCAGCTGTTGCAGTCTTTCGAAGACATACCCTTGTGCAGCATCCTGCAGCAGATACAAGAGAAGCATGACCTGCAGAAGGTTAAGAAGGTGAGAGTTAGTGGCCCCAGGGGGGTCAGCAGCCCTGCCCTGGCTGGAGTGGGGAATACTCAGGCCCTTCTCACCGGTGTGTGGAATCCTTTTTCTAGGCAATGATGAGACCTGCTCTCTTTGCAAACCTGTTTGGAGTGCTAGCTCTCTTTCAGTCAGGCAGGCTGGTGAAGGTAAGAGCTTTGGGAGTACAGCGGGTAGGGGGACAGGCTTGGGGGGCAGTGGCATGCCCTGCTCATACCCTCTCCCCCTCTGTGAGTACCAGGACTCGGAGGCACTGATGAAGTCGGTGAAGCTGCTCCAGACCCTGGCCCACTACTACAACCACTTGCAGGAGCAGCCCCAGAAGGCCCTGGTGGACATCCTCTCTGAGGTACGTACGGGCTGACCAGCTGTGGGACCTCGGGTAGCGCTACGTGTTATAGAAACATGGAGAAGGCTCAGTTCATGCTCTAGAGCAGCGCTAGCCCATAGAAACATAAAAGTATGTAACTTGACATTTTTAGTAACTACGTTAAAAGGTAAAAATAAACAAGTGTAGTTAGTAACAAATTTCAGTTAACCTAATATCTCTAAGGTATTATTTCAGTATGCAATCAGTATAAAAAAATTGTAGAGATGCGTTACGTTTTTTGTTGTATTAAGTCTCCAAAACCCACTGTGTATTTTATGCATACGGCACATTTCCATTCAGACTTGCACATTCCGAGTGCTCAGTAGGCACATGTGGCCAGTGGCTGCCATATTGGGCAGTGCAGTTCTAGAACAGTGCCTGGCATGTGGCAAGTATATTAAACACGTTTGCTGTTGTCTGGGGCAAAGCTGACCCCTCAGGGGCCCCCACTGCCCTACTTGAGAAATGGAGGTAGGCTGGTACCCAGAATCCTTTGCTACTGAGGAAAAGACGGGGACTGGCACATCCTGGGCCAGGGCTCTCTGCGCAGCCCGGGCTGCAGAAGCCAGAAGAACCTAGATTCAAATCCTAGCTCTCCATTTGGGGTTCCTTGTGTAAGAAATGGGCTAGTCCTGAAAACCCAAAAGAGGAATAATTAAAAGGGTAGCCCTGGGCCAGTTGGCATCAGCGGGGTGTTTGTTGAAAGCCTAGCTTCCTGGGATGGAAACCCAGCTTCCTGGGACTTGGGAATTTGAGCTTTTTAACAAATGCCCTCTGGTGATTCTGATGTCCAGCAAGGTGGATTGTGGCTGTGCCACCTCAGGCTGGCACTGTGCCAGGGGCCTCACAGGAGCCTGGCAGGTAGACCAGGGCCCATAGGGCTCACTCCACAGGGAAAGACAAAAGGTGCCGTGAGGAAGCCACCCTTCATCAATCCGTCTCCCCACCCCAGGTCCCAGAGGCCACGTTGCAGGAGGTCCTGCCGAAGGTCCTCAAGGCCGACTTGAATTCCGTACTTGGCTCCCCTGAGCACCTGCAGCTCTTCCTCCTGGCCCAGCAGAAGGTGCCCGCAGAGCTCGAGAAGCTGATGGGATCGGTCAACCTGTTCTCAGACGAGAATATCCCCAGGTGTGAGGGAGTTGGGCGGATGGGCTCTCCCTGGGGCCGCAGCTGGCCATCAGCAGGTTCGCAGTGTGGCCTGGGGGTGTCCCTGCTGCCCCAGGCGCCCTGGCCGTTCCTCTTTGGTGGCTGCCCCCTGAGTCCCCTCTGCCCCCTCCGCAGACTGGTGAGCGTCCTGAAGACAGCTGCTGCCTCTGTGAAGAGGGAGCGCAGGCTGCCCACCGTGGCTCTGGACCTGCTCCGCCTGGCGCTTCAGGAGGACAAGTTCCCGCGGTTCTGGAAGGAAGTTGTGGAGCAAGGGCTACTGAAGAAGCACTTCTGGCCAGCCAGGTGCGTGTGGCACTGGTCACTCTCCACCCCTCTGGTTGTTTAGCGGGGCTGGGCCGGCAGCACCCCCGGGGGAACCGAGGCCTCTGACCAGGCTCTGTCCTATGCCGCTTAGCTACCTATGTTTCCGCCTGCTGGGCGCGGCCCTGCCTCTGCTGTCCAAGGAGCAGCTGCAGCTGGTGATGCAGGGAGACGTGATCCGACATTATGGGGAGCACCTGGTCACTGCTAAGGTGGGTGCCGCCCCTACAGCCCAACACAGCCAGAAAGGGCCAGGCAACTGGGATTCTTCCTGCCAAGAAGGGGGGCGGGCCGCCTCAGGGGTCTGCCAGCTTCTGGAAAAGAGGATTGCTTTTTACTCCAGCATCAGGGATGGTCCTGCCCCAGTGGTCCTGCCTGGGACGGGCAAGCGCAGCTGCTGTTGGCAGGGGCCTGGGACCTGGGTGTCCCTTCCCTTTGAGGAAAGTGAGCTGCCCCTCATCCCCTCTGAACAGAGTTTTGGCAAGGTCAGCCCCTCTGCCCTCGGGCCCCTCGGCAGAGGCCTGTACAGCCAGCGGTCTGTCAGACCTCCCGCCACCCCCGGGTGGTGTTACCATAAGGATTGTTGTCACCACCGATGTTGTTTTGGGCATTGTCCACACACCCCACACTAAGCTAAGTGCTCGGCGGGAGGATGGGTCGCTGGTTGAGAGCATGGAGTCAGGGGAGCGGGCTGCTGGTCCAGCCCTGACTCCACCGCTCAGTCACCGTGTGGCCTTGCACAGCTTGCTTCCCTTCCCTGGGCCGCCTCTCCTTCTCTGTGAGACAAGGGAAACAGTACTCTCCTCAGAGTTGTGAAGATAAGCAGGTTAATATCCACGGGGCACTGGAGGCAGCGCCCGGTACACGGGACATGCTGCTGGGTTTGCTCATTTCATCTTTACAGCCAGCTCCAGAGAGCTGCCATTCCTGTTTCCCGGGTGAGGGTAAGAGCACGGGCTGGGAGGCCAGACTGACTGGGTCCAAATCCCAGTGGTACCACTTGGAGCCCGTGACCCTGAGAAGTTACTTCCAAGCATGTTTGTGCCTCGTTTTCTTCGTCTGCAAAATGACAAAGGGGCACAGTGTAAAGGGTTGTTTCAGAGATTAAACAAACAAGCCGCCACACGGGAACACGTGGCACGGAGTGAGCACAAGAGAGGTGGAAGGTTTGAGCCCCACGATGACACAGCTAGGAGCTGGCAGAAGTGGGGCTTGAACCCACGTCGGTTTGATGGCCCAGTCTGGACACTGAACCATTGCTCCACCCTGCCTCGAGCCCAGAAAACAGCCTGTCTTGATCCAGTGAGAGGCAAGAAGGAGGGGCCTTCTGGGGCCAGAGGTGTGGAGGCTGGAGCCGTCAGGTGGAGGCAGGCCTTGATGCTAGACAGGAGCGTTAAGGTGACAAGGTGACACAGCCTGGCTGTGTACAAGGGAGGGGTGCTTCTGGGCCCTGGTTTAACCTGTCGCAGAAGAGGCTGGTGGGACTGTTGGACCCCTCCAGGCTGGTGACCCGTGCTATGTCCAACTCTTGCAGTTCCAAAGCCAGTTCAAGTTCGCCCCAGAGATGAACGAGTACGTGGGTGCCTTCCTGGAGGGCTGCCAGGATGACCCCGAGCGGCAGTTGGCTGTGGTGGTGGCCTTCACGTCCATCACCAACCAGGGCCTCCCCGTCGTGCCTACCTTCTGGCGGGTCGTGCGGTTCCTGAGTGCCCCTGCCCTCAAGGGCTACATGGCCTGGCTGCGGGACATGTTTCTCCAGCCCGACCTGGACTCCTTGGTGGACTTCAGCACCAGCAACCAGAAGAAAACCCAGGACGCTTCGCTGCATGTGTGAGTGGGCCTGGTGGGGAGGGGCCCTGGGGACGGCAGTTGGCTTTCTGAGCCTGCTAAGCCCAAAAACCTGGTGTCTCCCTCCGGCGGTGTCCTGTCCAAACCACAAGAGGGAAGGGAAGGAGAGGAGCCTAAGTTCTCAAGGAAGGCCTCAGTTTCCTTGTTTGTGGTCCCATGCTCGTGATTAGGGGTGGGGAGACCTTGATTTTCCTGTCTCCAAGATGAGGCAAAGGAGTACCCTTTTTGCCATCATTAGATAGCTTCTGTGACCTTGCCTCCTGTCCCCTAGGCCTGAGCGAGCTGTGTTCCGGCTACGGAAGTGGATCATCCTTCGCCTGGTCAGCATCGTGGACAACGTGCACGTGGAGAAGGATGAGGCCTTCATTGAGGAGGTGGCCAGGTATGAGACATGCTTGAGCCCCAACTCCTTATGGCTGGGGGGCCAAGAATCGGGCTTCTTGCCTAGTCCTAGTTTGGGTCCCCCTGGAGCCAGAAGCCTTGGGGTCAAGTTGTCCGTGGGAGCAGACAAGCTGGTCTTGTCCCTCAGGCAGAAGAGGGTTTAAAGAAATGCCATGGGGGCTGGCTCCGTGGCTTAGGGGTTAAGTGCATGCACTCCGCTGCTGGCGGCCCGGGTTCGGATCCCGAGTGCACACTGACACACCGCTTCTCCGGCCATGCTGAGGCTGCGTCCCACATACAGCAACTAGAAGGATGTGCAGCTATGACATAGAACTATCTACTGGGGCTTTGGGGGGAAAAATAAATAAAGTTTAAAAAAAAAAAAAAGAAATGCCATGGGAGCCAGCAAGCGTGGGGCTGGGTGGACCTTGAAGGCTAGGGCTGGCTCCGCGTGTGTCACGGGCAGCTTCTGCACATGGACGGTGTCAGGGAAGCCACAGCACCAGCTTCATCAGCCCTGGCCATAGTCCCAAGACGGGGCAGCCCCATGAGTGCAGAAGCGATGGTGTGACTTGGCCAAGACCACACAG
This sequence comes from Diceros bicornis minor, assembly GCF_020826845.1. NCBI lineage: Eukaryota > Metazoa > Chordata > Mammalia > Perissodactyla > Rhinocerotidae > Diceros > Diceros bicornis. The sequence goes on from NC_080757.1 coordinate 13,311,753, forward strand.
CCTCGCGTCTGTGTTGGTTCCAAGGGAGGGACACTGGTTCTCTCCCCACTTCGGGCCGAGCTATGTTCAGCTGGGATCCAGACCTCAGAAATGTCCCCTCCCTCTCATCGCCACAGTGGCTTCTCCTCCTCTGGCACCAGGCCCTCAGTGATGCCATCCAAGGAGGGGCTGCTAAAAACAGATGGCTCTGACTGAGGCAGCACTGGTTGCTCTCCCACCCTCCCCAGGTTTTGTTTTTTCCATGCCTTCTTTGAGACCAAGAAGCCCACGTCTCAGATCCCAGAGACTGAGCAGCGGTTCTCCTTCCCTCTGGAGAGCCGGGCCCGAGAGGTCGTCAGCAGTGCCTTCTTCAGGTGGGCCATGGGCAACTGGGGAGAGGTCTGAGGGTGGGTGAGCAGGGTGGGAAAGTGGCCTTGAGGACACATGCTCTCTCCACTTCTAAGCTGGGAAAAACTGCAGAGTCCCAGTGAGTTCAGTGGGGGTGGACGGAGGTGGCCATGTTCACCAACCCAGCCCCTGACCCTGATCCCGCCCTCACCCAGCCTGCTGCAGACCCTCAGCACACAGTTCAGACAGGCACCGGAGCAGACCCGGGATGGGCAGCCCTGGACCTACCACCTGGTACAGTTCGCAGACATGCTGTTGAGCCACAGCCGCAACGTGGCCGCCCTGACATCGTTCACTCCGCAGCAGCGCCAGGCCTGGGACCGGTGAGGGGGCGGGGTTTCCAAGGGATGGGCGAGACACTCTGGGGTCTGACACCGGCAGCAGTGGCCTGAGGGCATACCCATCTTGCCCCAGGATGCTGCAGACTCTGAAGGAACTGGAGGCCCGCTCCTCAGAGGCCAAGGCCAAGGCCACTGCCTTCCAGCACCTGCTACTCCTGGTGGGCATCCACCTCTTCAAGGTACAGTGGCCTGGAAGGGTGGGGGTTATGGGCCTGGGGTCTGGGACGTGACAGGCTTCCTCCTGAAAGGCTTGAGGGCTATGTGAGCGGCCGGGGAAGGCTCTCAGGAGTTGAAATTGGCAGGTTTCCTAAGAATTCCTGGTAGAATTATAGCCCAAGGAAGAATCTCTCCATCCCCTTACTGGGCACCAGCTATCGTCTCTTATTTGTAATCCCCACCACTGTGAGGTAGGCACTTCTTCCTATTTGACAGATGGGATGACAGACTTGGAGAGGCAAAGTAACTGGCCCCAGGCCACACAGCTGTTGGCTGGTATTCAAACATGGGACCTGACTCCATGATCCCACAGGACCTCCCAAAATGAGCTTTACTGAACAGAGGGGATGGATGTAAAGCAGAAAGTGCTGCCTTTCTGGGAGGGGGCGCTCCTCCGGCAGACCTGTCACCCCCAGGAGTGCTGCTTCTGTGTTAGCAGTCAATTAGAAGTGGGGCCCCAATTTTTCTGTGTAACTCACCCCCCCGGAATCGACAGTGGTGGGTTGAGGTTAGTCATTTTTCCTCTGTCACTCCCCAGCATGGGGTTCTGTGCCCCTCACTATACTGCTCACGTCGTTGTTCATGCTTGCTTTCTTGTTGTTTTTGTTTTTGAGGAAGATCAGCCCTGAGCCAACATCTGTTGCCAATCCTCCTCTTTTTGCTGAGGAAGACTGGCCCTGGGCTAACATCCGTGCCCAGTCTTCCTCTACTTTATATGGGACGCCGCCACAGCTTGGCTTAATAAGCAGTGCGTCAGTCCGCTCCCGGGATCCGAACCTGCGAACCCCGGGCTGGCCCCCTCATGCTTTCTAATGACGGTTCTCTGGAACCAGCTGGGTCTCTCTTTCCGTTCTCCCTTCTAAGAGGCTCTGACCACATTCGGAGCTTAGTGCCAGCAGGTCTTTGGACTCTCGTGGTTCTTGTTGACTCTGAACCCTGGTTTCTTCAGAGGTTTTCCTCTTGCGTTGCACGAGGCTCTTACGGGGCTGCTTTGGGTCTTAAGTAGCCCAAGTAGACGGGGCTCTCAGTCGCTCCCTTCTGGCCTCTTGGCCGTGGCTTTGGCCTCCAGGCCTCGGGCACCCCGAGCCCAGCCCGTGGACGAGCTGTGTGGGTAATGTTGGCCATGATGCCACTTCCCATCCTGGGCATTGAGCCTCTGATAGCAGCAAGTCCTGGTGATTGTGGGACATGTTTGGGCCCTACCCCAGATCTTGGGATCTCTGAGCTTGCCTGGGACCCAGGGTGTGTCAGACACCTGGATAGAAGGTGCCAGGCCCCAGCCAGGGAGCTGGAGACAAAGATGGCCAGGGCTTTGGGCTCCTATTCTGCCCTTCACTCTGCCACCTTTAGCCCAAACATTGAAGCTGTCTACTGCATTATGAGGGAGAAGTCTGCCTTTTTGGTGCCACAGATCACACCGGATGTTTTCAAGAGGCCCCCTAACTCACTGCTTGGTGCTGGAGTCTGGGCTTATCCCCAAATTGGGTTTAAATTGGTTTAAATTTAATTAATGTAGTTAAATTAGTTAAAACTAATGATTTTCAGTTCTTTCTCTGTAATGCCAAGTCAGGTGTGGAGGGAATAATCTAGAATTGCAAATCAGGAGGCTGAGACCTGCTGGCTTCCCACGACTCGGACCCAGCCATCCCTGGCAGGCTCTCCACCTCTCTGGGCCTCGATGGGGATGTTGGGCTCTGTTCCCTGAGGGCTCTCAGATCCTGTGGCTGCATGTTAGGTGTAAAAGGTCATTGGCTCTCGGTTGCCCCTGGGGTCTGGCTGGGTCCTCCATTCTGGATTGTGAGTGTGATTGGCCAGGGCAGGCCAGTGGCTGGAGTGTTCTAGGCCTCTGATGCCAGCTGCTCCCGCTTGGTTCGCCCCCCCACACCCTGATTTCTGTCCTACCCACAGTCCCCCGCAGAGAGCTGCGACCTCCTAGGCGACATTCAGACCTGCATCAAGAAGAGCCTGGGGGAGAAGAGCCGCCGGACCCGCTCCAAGGCCGTCAGTGGGTCGTCACCCCTGGGGCAGGAGGGGTGGGCACGTCCTGGGCACAAGAGGGACCCAGAATGGGGTGGTGGGGCCCTGCTCGGGCTCAGCCCTCTTCCTGCTTGCAGACCCCCAGGAGCCGCCGTGGGTGGAGGTGCTGGTGGAGATCCTGCTGGCCCTCCTGGCCCAGCCCAGTCACCTCATGCGCCAGGTGGCCCGGAGTGTGTTTAGCCACATCTGCTCCCACCTCACTCCCCGTGCCCTGCAGCTAATCCTGGATGTAAGTTGAGGCCTTTGGGGAAATGGGTGCCAAGACGGGGCTCTCCAAGCACCGGGCTGCACCGGGGCTGCCACGTCACCCCTTTTTCCTCGCCATAGTCTGCACAGTGGGTCGGGGCCTCGCTTATACTCTGCTGCTGTGCAGGCCTGATCCGGGTGTGCCTATGGGTCGTCGGGTCTATTGAGAAGGTGCCGGCACTGGCCACTGAAGGGTGTAGCCTTCTCTCCTGGGCTCCATTTTCCTCCCTGAAATGGGGCCTTTTGGGGAAGACTGGACGGGGCATGATCAGGGAAGGCGGTCAGGGGGCCCCAGTGGTCTGAGGAGGGTTAAGGGGCCAGGGCAACAGGTATGTCAGGTGTCTGGGAATCCCCACAGGTTCTGAACCCCGAGAAGAGCCAGGACGAGGATGACAATGTGGTAGTCATGGATGATTCTGAGGAGAAGCAGCTGGAGAGCGTGGAGGTACTTGCCAGCAAGGGGCAGGCAGGGTGGGCAGACGCATGGTGGGAGATGGGAGGTGTGACGCACCTGCCATCCACAGGACAAGAGCGAAGACAGCGAGGACAACAAAAACTCGGAGGATGAGGAGGACAGTGACGAGGAGGAGAGCGACGAGGAAGATCGGGACGGGGACGTGGACCAGGGCTTCCGGGAGCAGCTGATGGCAGTGCTGCAGGCAGGGAAGGCGCTGGTGAGCAGCAGGAGCCAGGGAGGGGCTCCTGTACCTGTCTGTGTCTGTCTGTGTGTCTGCGTCTGCCCGCAGGAGGCCAGGCTGCTCACTGGGCCTCTGTCCCTCAGGGTGGAGCAGACAGCGAGGAGGACGATGAGGAGGAGCTGGGGGACGAGGCCATGATGGCCCTGGACCAGAACCTCGCCAGCCTCTTTGCCGAGCAGAAACTGCGCATCCAGGCGCGGAGAGACGAGAAGAACAAGCTGCAGAAGGAGAAGATGCTCCGGCGGGACTTCCAGATCAGGGTGAGCCTGAGAGCTGGCGGGGCCGCCACTGGTGTCTTCCACTGCCCGCCCCCTCCTCTGCACGTGCCCCCACACTTGGCTGAACGCCCCCTCCCGGCCGCAGGTCCTGGACCTGATCGAGGTGCTGGTGACCAAGCAGCCCGAGAACCCCCTGGTCCTGGAGCTGCTCGAGCCGTTGCTGAACATCATCCGGCGCAGCATGCGCACCAGCAGCACCAAGCAGGAGCAGGACCTGCTACACAAGACGGCCCGCATCTTCACGTGAGCACGGGGTGGGGCGGGGCTGTCAGACAGGCCCAGACCAACGCTCAGAGCAGAGCCAGGCCTTTAGGGATCCCAGATAGAAAGGATAGGAGTCAAGACTCTAAAGTGGGCCTGCCTGACTCTCAAGGCTCGCAGCTCCACCACGGCGGCACGTGGCACTCAGTAATCCACGCTGTCCTTGATCCATCCATCCATTCTCTTGACACTGAGCGCTGGCTCTGCGCCAGACCCATGGTCCTCGGGGCCTCCAGTCCCATCCCTGCCCTCGGGACCGCTGCAGTTGGGAAACCAGACCAGTCGTCCGACAGTGACATCCTGGGGCTGTGGCGGGGGTGGATGGGAGACAGTGGGAGCACGAAGTGGTGGGGACACCTAACGCAGTCTCCTGGGAGGTGACAGCAGTGCTGGAAACTGAGGAGTTCAGGCCTGGAGCCCACAGGTGGGGCAGAAAGGAGGGTCCAAATGGAAGCCAGTCAGATGCAGCTGGAGTGTAACCGGCCTCATGGACCCCACCCTAGCAGTATTGGGGAGCTGTGGGTATGTTTATCAGCAAGAGCATGGGTGAGTGGGGCGGCAGGATGGGCTGTACTAGAGCAGGGAGCCCAGGACGGAGGCGATGGCAGTGAGACCGCAAGGAGACAGTGCAGGTGACAGGCACAGACCTGCCTTCTGGAGCACAGAGGCCGCGGGAGACGGAGGCCAGAGGGCTTGGGGTGCCGAGTGTACAGCGCGGAGGGGGTAGGGGGCGTGATGGATAGTGCACCCCCAGCTCATCTCCTGGGCCAGCCCCAGGCCGCACTTTCTCTTCTCGCTGGCACCTGCTTGGGCAGCACTGGCTGTGTTAGAGTGTCCTGCCTCTCGTCCCCATCCTGTTCCCAGCCCTGTGGGGCCACGCCGGGTTCTGAGCACAGAACCTGGTCTTGCTTTGCAAAGGGCCTGGAAGCCACTGTCCCATAAGAGACAGGTGCAGACGGGAGATATGGACCAGGTCGGGGGTGTTTGGCCTATTGTGCAGCCTCAACCCAGAAGCCAGTCTCCCCCCAATGTGTCCTCAGAGCAGATCTGCAGGCAGCCCTGTGCCTCCCTCTGTGGCCCTGCTCAGGTCCTTTCTCTCCATGTCTGTTTCCCTGCCTGCAAAATGGGACTCTGGGTCCCTCCTCTTGGGGTGAGCTCTGCTTGCCGGGGGGCAGGGGTGGAAAGAGAATGTTGGGACCAGCTCTGCCCCTTCTCACCCCACAGACACCACCTGTGCCGCTCCCGGCACTACTGCCACGATGTAGGCAGCTACGTGGAGACGCTGTATACCCAGGTGGAGCGGCTGGTGCAGCAGGCCAGCCACCAGGCCGACTCCTCCCTCTCCCTCTACTACTTCAATGCCTCTCTCTACCTGCTGCGGGTCTTGAAGGGCAACACTGCTGACAGGTCCATCCCCAAGAGCCAGAAGAAGGAGAGAGCTGGCCCTGACACCAGCACCAAGCCCAAGGGACCAGAGGTGAGCAGACCGGGCCACCCACCCATTTCACGGATGGGGAGCTGAGGCCATGACTTCCCTAGGACCCGCCTTGCAGCCTTCTGAAGGCAGCCAGGCTCTGCCCCCATACCAGGGACCCCTCTCTGTGGCGTCACACCAGCTCTCTCTCACACGGCCCAGGCTCCCAGCTCTTTGGATTTGAGCCTCGTGACCCCAATCTACTCCTCGGCGCTGAGCTCCTTCCTGACCAAGCGCAACAGCCCGCTCACCGTTCCCATGTTCCTCAGCCTCTTCTCCCGGCACCCGGTGAGTGGGGGGACCAGTCCATCCCCTTGGGGTGCCTGCTCAGCCCAGCCCCCACCTCCCAGCCCTGTCATTCCCTCCCTAGGTGCTCTGCAAGAGCCTGCTCCCCGTCGTGGTCCAGCACGTGACAGGCCAAACGCGGCCCCGCCATCAGGTGAGGGGCTTCCCAGATCCCAGCCCAGGACCTGTTGGAATTACCCACTTGACTCCTTGCTGGCTGGGTATTTGTCAGGCCCAGGAGTGCTTCCCTGGGGTAGGAGAAGAGGAGAGAGGCAAGGGAGTGGGGGGGATCCGACCCACCCCACCACACCCCACCTGTGCCCCTTTGACCTGCCAGCCCCTCCCCCTTAGGCACAGAGTAGCTGTGGGGATGGGGGAGGGGCACCTATGCTCCCACAGCTGCCACTGCCCATGTGGCCTGAGCCCTCGGCTCCTTAGAGCTCACACTCTGACCTGCACAGAGGAAGCCCCTAGCTGTTTGCTCAGGTGCCCGGCTGAAAGGGGCAGGCCTGGGGCTAGAGGGACAAGGGGGCTGGGGACGCTGGAGGAAGATGGCACTGAGCTGGTCAGAGGGCCTGGTACTGTCTCAGCCTGAGGTGCTGCCACCTCTGTCCAGCTGGGAGCCCTTGCTGCCCCCCGGTTCCCCCACCAGCCTGAGAAGAGGGGACAGGACCAGATGATTGCTGGGCCAGAGCTTCTGTGGTGACACCCCAGGCAGCAGGCAGCCCCTCACATGTAGCCTGGAGTTGTGGACTTATCAGGGGCCCAGTGGGCTCCCAGAGCTCCTGGGGTCCCCCTGCAGTTCCCTAAGCCTTGGCCGGGCATGCCGAGGCTCCGGTGACCACTTTTCCCCTACCCCAGGCCCAGGCCTGCCTGCTGCTCCAGAAGACCCTGCCCACGCGGGAGCTGCGACTGTGCTTTGAGGACCCCGAGTGGGAGCAGCTGGTCGGCCAGATCCTGGCGAAGGTCACTGAGGTAACGGTCTCGAGAATCCCTTCCCACACCCCTCAGGAACCGCGGAGCGAGGGTTACTGGGACCCTGAGCCTCGGGTGGGTTTGGGGTTGCCCCAGGGAGGGAGACGTTTCCTCCCTCAGGGCTCGAGTCTCTCTTATGGAAAAGGGAAAGGCTTCGGGCAGCTCTCCAGAGGGGTTCAGCCTGGCCTCCTGCTTCCTAGAACCTGCGGACGCTGGGTGAGGCCCAGACCAAGTTGGAGCACCAGAAGGAGCTGTCCTCCTTGGAGCTGCTCAACGTTCTTTTCAAGACTATTAATCATGAGGTGAGCCTAGAGCTCAGGAGGGAGGTCACCAGCAGGCAGAGGAACCAGTCTGGGCAAAGGCTTGGGGGCGAGTGGGCAGCTGTGTGGGGAAAGTGCTAGATGGCAGGGTGAGGTTATCTGGCTCGTTAGAGAGCCATGGCTGAAGGTGACCACCTTGAGAGGGCAGAGTGCCACGGCTGTGCCTGGTGGGCGGGGGCGAGAGAGTGTGCTCCAGTCAGAAAGCTGGGGAGCGCCTGGGGGGGCAGCGGACCGTGAGCGGAGAAGATTCTTGGTGGGTAGCTATTAGGAGGGAGCCCAGGTTTCTAGGCAGGGGGGGAGGGGTGGGTGGAGCATGAGATGCTCGTGGCCGTGAGGTTGGGGGCCAGGAGGCAGCTCTGAGTGTCTGGTTCCCCCAGTCTGACTGAGAGGGAAAGGTCTGGGAGTCCTCAGCGAGACACTGGTCAGGGCGCACATGCAGGGTGAGCTTGCCGAGAGGGGCTGGAGGGAAGAGACGGGGCTGGGCCAGGGCCTTGCAGAACAGCCAGTGGGCCTAAGAAGCAGTACTCAGTGTGGTGGTAAAAAGCCAGGAGAAAGGGGTGTTCTGGAAGCCAGTGGGTTTCAGAAATAACCTATTGTCAGGGAGGGTGAGATGGGAAGAAGGGCTTTGGCAATGCTGAGGTCACTGCATGGTGCCCTCAGAGGTGGGCAAGCCGGAGCCACTGAGGGAGGACAGGTGGGAGGTAAGGAAGCGGAGAGCGGGCCTTCTGACTGTGGGAAGGGGGAACGAAGATGGCATCTGAGGCTCCATTTGCCTCCCGAGACAAGAGAGACTGGTGATTTCCACGCAGAAGGAGTGGCTGAGGGTCCAGAAAAAGGCGTCGGGTCACTAGAGGGGCAGTAACTGGGCAAGGGTGGGAGGACTGGGAACCAAGAGCCGGGGAAAGGCCCCGCCTCCCCTCCCCACTGCAGCAGCAGCCTTCCGCCTCTCTGCAGAAGCTGACTACGGACTTGACCGTCGTCCGGGGTGTGCTGCAGAGCCGACAGCCGGGGCTGCAGCAGGGGGAGCGCTCGACCGGGTCCGGCCGCCTCTACGACCTCTACTGGCAGGCCATGAAGATCCTTGGAGTCCCGTACGTTCCGGGAGTAGGGCCCACACCTTGGGAGAGGCTGGAAAGACCCTCATGCTGCACACGTTCGGATGTGTGAGCTTTGGGCAGCTTGGGTCCCATGGGACCTTGGAGGTGGAGCTCACTCCTGCCCTCACTGGGCGCTTCCTTACTTTGCTCATTTCCTCCCAGGCGCCCCAAGTCAGAGAAGAAGGATGCCAAGGAAGTCCCCAATGCCACGCAGAGCCCCATTAGCATGAAGCGGAAGAAAAAGGGATTCTTGCCAGAGACCAAGAAACGTAAGAAACGGAAGTCGGAGGGCACCACACAAGAGGAGGATGCCAAGCCTGCAGTCACCAGTGGGAGCCAGCCCCCCAGCACCGGCAAGAAGAAGAGGAACAGGATGAAGGCCAAGGTCCCAGCTCAGTCCCACGTGAACGGGACGCCTGCTGCCAAGAGTCCAGCCCCAGACCTCCCTGCCACGAGCCCCAGCACCCCTGCCAAGACCCCAAAGCTGCAGAAAAAAAAGCGGAAGCTGTCCCAGGTGTATGGAGCCACTCCCGTGTCCCCCATGGAGCCTGCCAAGACTCCAGCCCCAGACCCCCCTGCCACGAGCCCCAGCACCCCTGCCAAGACCCCAAAGCTGCAGAAAAAAAAGCGGAAGCTGTCCCAGGTGAATGGAGCCACTCCCGTGCCCGCCACGGAGCCTGCCAGGAATCTGGCCCCAGACGCTCCTGCCACGAGCCCCAGCACCCCTGCCAAGACCCCAAAGCTGCAGAAAAAAAAGCAGAAGCTGTCCCAGGTGAATGGAGCCACTCCCGTGCCCCCCACGGAGCCTGCTGGCATAAAGCAGCATCAGAAAAGTCTGCCCAAAAAGAGCATTTCAGGCAAATCGCCACAGTCTGCGCTGCCCCGGAAAAAGGCGAGATTGTCTTTGGCCAACAGGAGCCCCAGCCTCCTCCAGAGTGGGGCCAAGAAAAAGAAAGTGCAGCTGAGGAAGGGGAGAAAGCCCTGAATGCAGGCCCTGCCCCTCGGCCCCTCCCCCATCAGCCCTGAAGACTCCTATTTTTTCACCATGATTTTAATAAACAAGCCACTGTGTGAGCTACTATCTTCTGGCACTGGGGGGAGTGGGTGCTGCCAGCCTGCCGGGAGGTCCTGCTGCAGGAAGCACAGCCTGAGTCCTTTTCCACTGGTCCCAGGGGGAGCAGAGACCCCTGGCCCTGGGCTGGGCCTTGCCTCTACTCTCTGGCCGGCCTGTTTCTCAGCCCAGAACACACTTGACCTATATGGGGCTGGGACTTGGGCTCCCCGGCAGTGTGGGCCAGGGCCAGGGCTCTGGTGTTCAGACAGGTCGCCCATGCTGGCTGGGCACAGGTGTGACTGCTCCTCCTGTCCCCCCACCCCTGGGCTGCTTTGCTGCAGGAGCCACCAGGGCATGATTTAAATAGGTTTATTTCTTCATTTACAAGAGGAATATATTTGGCTTCTCTCTTAAGACTCTGAGATTCACAATCAGCAGCTCTAAAAAATAAAGGAGCAGTTTGGCTTCCGGAAGGAAGAGGAGGCAACACTTGGACCTGGTTCTTGTACAACAAGAAAACATTGCTGGGGCCCCAGTTGAGGCTGGGGTGGGAGTGGAGGCGAGGCTGGTCTTTGGGGGACACCTCCCCCAGCCCACCCCCTTGTCAGGCCCCCAGGGTGCCCCAGAGCTTGGTGGGGAGTGGGTATTCCACTAGCTTACACACCACTGAAGCCACACCAGCCAGTAACTATGGGGCAAAGCATTGTCTAAGCTGGCTCTTAGGGTTTCCTGCTGCCCACAAGGGGCCCCCAGACCAGAACCACCTTGATTCCAGCAAATGTGCAGGGCAGGAGTGGAGCACGGAGGCTATGACAAGTCCACCAGGGGACAGGTGTAGTGTGAAGTTGGCAGCTGTACTCTGGTGTGTGGCGATGAGGATGGGGTGGACAGAGGTTGGGGGCAATAGTGGGCTTTGTGGAAATGTGCGTGAGAGCAGCAGCAGCCGGCATTTGGGTGGAGGTGGCTCTAGGGTGTTGGCCTCTCCCAGTGGGTTTCAACCTCCACTGGGCTACTCCCTGGGACAGGAACCTTGGTGGATGGCTGCTTCCTCTGGCAGCCAGAGCCCTGGCTACTGCCCCGTGGATTCTGGGAATAGTCCCCTGGGCTCCACTCCTGGAAAGGGCCCAGCCTGGGGGCCAGAGTTGGTTCTGGCTTCTGTTGGGGGTCAGAGAGGAGATGGACAGGAGATGCTGCAGAGGCTGCAAGGAGCCCTGTAGGAGTGGACAACCCCCAAAGATCTCGAGCCTGGGGGCACAGGTGGTATAGAGCTGCCACCAGGGCCTTCACCCCTGGTGATGCCAGCTCCCTGTCTGTGGATGGTCCCCACCTGGAAGACGTCCAGGCTGAGAGCCAGCCCAAGGCAGTGGAGACAAGTGTCCTCCAGAGTGACCAGCCAGGCTGGGATGTGCCCAGCGACTTGGGTGCCTGGCTCTGCCAGGTTGAGTCCAACGTCCTCAAGGTCAGAGGCCCAGTCAGAAAGCCGTGGTCACCACACACCAGGCCTTTCAGGGAGCCTCAGAGCCTGAAGTGCCACTCTGAGGCCTGGGCCACCTCTTCTCCGTGTGGTCCAGGAGCTGGTGGGTCTCCTAAGCTGTAGATAGTGCCGTGCCCGGCAAGCTGCATGGTAAAGTCCAGCCCCCTGGCCCCACGGTCCGGGGAGGGCAGGGACTTGCCCAGGATCACATAAGCCGGTGTCAGGCCAGGCTCTCCCCACACACCCACTAGGGGCTGTCTTCTCCCTGGGCCCCTGGGGCCCTGCAGCCCAAACACAGGACTGGGAGTCTGTCCAACCACGTGGCGCCAGCACACACAGCCTTCCAGGTTAGTTGAGGACATGGCCTCTTCATGGAGCCACAGCCACTCAGCAGTCCCAGACCAGGGAGGGTCGGTGGCCAGCCGTGGGTCACACAGAAAGCTTTGGAACAGCCCAGCAGAGCCAGGATGCCGGAGGACCCCTCCCAGACTAGGTGGGAGCAAGGGTTCGTCATTGTCCCAGTGGCACCTGGAGGGAGGGGGGTTAGAGGTCAGAGGCGGGCCTTTGGGAGGGGCCGTTCCAGCTTCCCTCCTCTCTATTTTCCTTGCTGTTTGGAGAAATAGGCCTCTCTCTGGACTCTGGGGGCATGAAAGGGGTGTGGGTCTGCTGGAGCCAGGCGTGGGGGCAGTGACCTTGGGTCTTGCACTGCTGGGAAGCTGCAGCCCCCAGAGGCCAGGCCTAGAGGAAGGGCAAAGGAGTTGGGCCCCGGCCCCTCTAGGAGGATTTGGGAGGACAGAATCAGGACAGCAGGGAGTTCCTGGCCAGCCCCAGCCCTGACCTATGCCCCCAGCCCTTCTGAGGAAGGAAGGGGGAGCTGATTTACTGGAAGAGGGAGCCTGCCCCCTCCCATGGATCCACCAGTCAACTGGGCAACATTTCAGGAGGAAGAGGACCAAATCCAGGGTTGGTGGGATGTGCTCAGGCAGGAGGTGACTCATGAGATGCCGCTCCTGCTTCCAGAACATTCCCCAAGTGCTGTGCCCAGTGTTCCCTCTCCCCCACCCCCACCCCTTCCCTCCCACAAGGAGTCCCCCCCCCAGCCCTGTGGGCTGCACTCACTGCCTCAGACTTTCACTGATGCGGGCGGCATCACCAGCTGGTTCACCCTGGGGGAGAGACGGGCGGAGGTCAAGGTGGTGGATCAGCGAGGGCCGGGCCCGGGCACTGCTCTGGCACATCGCATCACGGGGGCTGGCTGACCGGACGTGCTGGGCAGGGACCTCGTCAGCCCCAGGGGGAAGTGGGAGAGCCCAGGGGTGGGGAGAGGAGAGAGAGAGAGAGGAGTAAAGAGGAGAGGAGAAAGAAGTCAGAAAATGAGAAGACAAGGAAGGGGAGGGGGTCCCCGCTCTGAAAACCATTAACTGCCGAGAAAAACCCGGGTCTAGAACCACCATGAACAGCCCAGGCCACCGAGGGCTCCCGCAGCACCCAGGCCAATGCTGGGTGTGTGACGGAGACTTGTGAGCTGGAGGCAGCGTCACAAAGATGGGAAGGTTTGGGGGCCGGGCAGGGACCCCTTGGGCCAAGTGACCCACCCACTTCACTCTCCAACCACCCCAGGCGGAGGCTGTCACAGCCGCGGGGCAGGCCCACCCCACCCCCACTCACTGCTGCTCAGCCTTGGCCTGGTCGCTGAGGAAGAAGAGAGCAGTGGCGAGGAAGAACATCCCACCCAGGACCACAACGAAGGGGCAGAGCATGAGGGCGTAGCCCAGACTCAGGAACTCCCAGAGCGGGGAGTCCTTGGTACTCTGGCGGATCAGGTCGGAGATCTGCGAGGATTGGGGGCGGACATCAGGGCAGGGCCAGCTCCTGAAGCCCATCACCCACCTCAGCCCCTCCTGCCCCCAGGCTACTCACAAAGCCGATGAGGTAGGGGCTTCCGGCGTCCCCCAGCAGGTGGGAGGTGAAGCTCTGCAGGGCCACCGCGGTGGCCCGTCTCGTGGGAATGACCACATACTGCCGAAGAGGCGGCAGGTCAGAGGCCACAGAAGCCAGGCGCACCTACCTGGCCTCATCCCTGGGGACATGACCCTCCTGAAGCCCCCACACCCTCGGACTCTCTCCACCCTGGTGTCTTGATCCCTCACCCTCCTGGGTCCTCCCCTCCTCCCACCCCCTCCTCCAGCCAGGCCCTCTGCCCTCCAGCTCATGAGACCAGATGCCATACGTGCTGCACTTGGCTCTTGGTGGGGAGCCAAGCGCAGTGGTCGTGGGAAACTGAGGCCCAGAGGCACACATTCCCCAGGAATCACACAGGGAGTCAGGCAGCGCTGGGACCAGAACCCCGAGGGTCTCTCGCCCTCATCTCACTGCTAAAGACCCATCTCGGTTCCCCCTCCACAAGGACCTGCCTAGGTTGGCCTGGCATGGGGGGCAGGGAGGGTGAAGCAGGACCCTGCCTGGGAGAGCCTCCACTTTACCCAGGGGCACCCCCAGCACCGAATGCCAGGAGCCGCTGGGCCCCCCATCAGACCCAGACGGCCTGACTCACAGGGGCTGCAGCTCCAAAGCGGGGGGGCTAAGGTCAGCAGAGGAGCAGCGGGGCAGGCAGCAGCCAGCTCCATGGGGCCCTGGGCAGCCCATGCCCCCGAGCTCCAGCTGCCTTGTCTAGTCATAGCTCCAGCCTCTGTGGACAGTCTGCGAGAGCAGCCAGTGCCCACTGGGCACCCCATTGTGGGTCGGGGCGGGGAGACCTGGATCCGCTGGGACGGTGTGGCCCCATTTCCAGCAATAATTAGTCACTTGGCTGTGACACTTAATAAAATGGGACATGATTTCCCTGGGACCTAAACCATGTCAGCAGCTGGGGCTGCCCCTGGGGGGAGGCGGAGGAGGGTGTCCTGCCCAGCACCAAGGGCACTCGATTCAGACAGACTCACCCCTCCCTTCAGTCTGGGCCTGTGAAGGGCCCCCCACCCTGCCTCGCTCCATGCTGAAGCACAGAGCTGAGTCAGACCTCCCCCCACCTGCCCCAGCCCGGGGACTGGTGGGGGAGACAGATATGCAGGGAAGCTTGGGTGGGGCAAGGCAGGCTTCCCGAAGGAGAGGAGCCAGCAGAGGCCCCAACACCAGGCAGACTCTGATCTCCTTGGCTGTCCCGTATTGTGGCAGCAAAACCCTCTCGCCCTGAGGACCGACCCATGAGGAGTCCTTCCTCCCCGGCCCCTGGGCCTGCCCTGGCAGCTCCCAGACACTCTCCCCACCGCGGGTCCCCTGCACTCCCTTCTCCCAATCCTCTCCTGCCCCTGACTTTGGAGCATCTCCAAGGACAGGACCTGGTGTTAGCCCCCTACCACCACACCCCTCCTCCGAGACTGCTGAAGTTACCAGGGCCACAGCCCCCTCCCAGTTCCTCCCAGGCTGCACCCATCCCTGCCCAGGGACACAAGCCCCTGCCGCACTCAGATGGCCCTTTGTCCCTGGCAGGCTGGTCTGCAGCCCATTGTTGACCCTGTGAAGACAGCCTCTGTCCGCCCAGCTCCAGCCGCAGGCGCTCAGGCAGGCGCCCTGGGACCCAGGCTGAGCTGAGAGGGCAGAGTCCATGGCAGCTCAGACCCTGGGGGAGGAGCCCTGGCAGGCAGCACCACCTCCGTGCCAGCCTGGCACTGCCAGCCTCCCGGCCACAAACTTGAGCCTCCAGACAGCCCCCTCCCCACCCAGTCCCCACATCCATCCCTTTCCGCCTGCTCAACCCTCTGATTCCAGGCCCTGCCGGATGCAGACCCCAACACCTCAAATCCCATCCCTGCCTCCAGGCTCACCTTCCCGGCATGGCTTCCTTCCCATCCAGCCCCACAAGCCCTGCCAGCTTTTCCACCTCTTCACCCACCCTCCTCAACTGCCCCAAGAGGTCAAGAGGCCTGGGTCAGCCTGGGCCTGACTCACCATGAGGATGTCCGCAGTGATGGCCCAGTTAGAAAATAGCAGCGTCTCCCCGACGAAGATACAGACCTGTCCAGGAGAGACCAGAGCAACCATCAGGGGCCCTCCACCCACCATTGGCTCCAGGCTGCTCCCTGAACCCTGGCTGCTGGCAGGGAGCCCCCACACCCTCCTACTCCTGCCTGGGGCCTGCACCTCCAGGCAGTCAGGCCCATGAGGAATTTGTGGATTATCTACAGACTTCAAGCCAGACCCACAGCCTTGAAGGACACCCAGAGCCCTGGACAGGCCCTGGACAAAGCAGAGCAGGCAGAGGAATGGAGCCTTCCCGCGCGGAAGGAGGGCCCCACAAGTCAGACTGCATTTCCTGTTCCAGAGCCGCCTGGGCCCGGCCCGGCTCCCCCCACCACCCTCGCACCCTCCACTGCACTCACATAGGCCCCCACGATGCTGCTCTTGGCGGCCACGAAGATAAGGCAGATGAAGATGGCAGAGCCCAGCATGCCCACAGCACACACCAGTGGGTCGGCCCGCTGGGTCCGCAGGCGGCACCAGCGCGTGGCTCCTGCCCCCGTGACCACACCCAGAAAGCCCGTAAAGCAGGTGATGGCCCCAAAGATGAGGCTGTGGGGACAGAGGCCGGCAGAGCACGGGTTGGGGGTGCTGAGGCTGGGGCAGAGGGGCTGGCGCTCCCGTCCAGCATCCCTCGCCACCCACCCCACCCCCGGCGGGGCCCCACCTGTCCTTGGCCCCACAGGGCGGGCTGTTGCATGTCTCCGCCATCTTCTGCACAACTTGGGCGCGGTACAGGTAGAGCGGGATCCACATGCCCAGGGCCCCTGTGGCGAAGGACACGGCCGCCGTGGCCAGGGAGGAGAAGACGTAGCTGCGGCTGGGGAGAGGCCGGGGCAGCGACACTGAGCGGGGGCCAGGACCCCTGCAGCGGGCAGGGGCGGGGCCCAGGAGGCAGCCTTTTCTTCCTCACTCCTTCTGGGCTCCGGGAGTGAGGGCTCAGGCCTCAGGAATAATAAACACCAGTGGCCAAAATGTCACTCCCATTGTGACCCATGGCAGCGGAGACAGCACGGAGTCTGGCCAAGGGTGCTGGGTGGGTCACCCTGTGGGAGGGTCCTCTCATCTCAGCACCCCTCCCTCTTCCTACCAGACCCCTCCCCACAGCACTCACTTTCGGATCAGGGCCTTCATGTCTCGGAGCCATGAGGTCCGTGCCTTGAGCTGCCCCCCGAGCTGGTCGGCATGGCCTCTCTTAGTGGCCGGGACCAGGACGAGGATGAGTGTTCCTGTGATCATGCCCAGGATGGGGGACACCTGGCAAGGCAAGGAGCACCAAGTTAGGACACCAGGGCCCAGTCGGCTTTGTCTCTGCTGCACCAGGAGAGGGGCATAGGCAAGCCACACCTTCTCTGGGCTCCGAGTTCCTCCTCTGGGGCAGTATCTGCCCAGCCTGCCTGACTGGGCTGCTGAGCAAAGCTACTGGAGATGAGGTCAGCAAAAAAAGGCTTAGGAACTCAAAATGGACTGTCCAGACCAGGGGCAAGATGGGAGGGGGGACTGTAGACAGAAGGGAGGGATGGATGGTCAGATGGACGGAGGAGGGAGGACAGATGGCTGGATAGATGGACAGAGAGACGGACAGATGGATGTAAGGACGGATGGATGGATGGATGGATGGATGGATGGATGGGTGGGTGGATGGGTGGATGGATGGATAGATGGGTGGGTAGATGGATGGATGGGTGGGTGGATGGATGATGGATGGATGGAAAGACAGATAGATGGACAGACATGGAATGATGACTAGGAGAGGAGGAGAGAGAGTTCCTGGGGACAGGGAGCCAGATATCAGCCCTGCTCACATCCCTAGATCTGGGAAAGTTCCCCAGGTGGGGTCCTCGCCCTGGGGGGTGCTGGGAAGGGACATGAATCTTCCAGCTAATATATTAGATAGGGTATCATTTGGGAGGGGCCAATGTGGGCCCCAGGAGAAGAGAGGCTCGGGCCCCCTTTGGGTCTTCCCTGTGTCCAGCCCCATGTCGAGAACAGACTCTCCAGACGGGAGAAGGACATCTTGGCAGCCTGGATTCTGGTCTACCAGCTCCTCCCCCGGCTCATGAGAACAGGGAGGTCTGTCCCCACCCCCACCAGGCCTGGGAGCCCATGAGCTGGAGAGTTCCTCTCCATTCACCCCCATCAAGAAATTCCACGGAGGCTGCTTCCTTCCTGCTTTTGAGGAAAAAACACTTTGTCTTAAGCTTCCTCTCCTCTGGGAGATGGGGGATCTCTGTTTCCTCTGATTGCACTGTCCTGGGGTCTTGGCAGACTTGCCCCAAATCCTCCCGCGGGACAGGAAGTGGCTCCAGACCCGGGCGCCCGCACACAGAGGTCTGGTCTCAGTCTCACCCGAGCACAGTGCCAGGGCTCGAAGCAGGAAGTGCCATCGTGGACCTGGAATTTCCTGACGTGGTGGGAGAGTCCGTCCTCTCAGACTGGGAGCCCTCAGGGTGGTGGGGCTGAGTCTGGCTCCCCTCACACCTGGGCCCCCGACACCTCAATGTGGACTAATCTAGAAGAGCCCAGGCCCAAAAGGTGGAAACCTAGAGGCTGAGGCCTGCATCCTAGCCTGGGCTCTGTCCCTGAATCTCTGGGTGACCCTGGGCAAGGACTGGTCTGGAGTGTCCTTACCCGCAAGGCCCAGTGCCAGTCTCCAGCCGCCTGCTTCACGCTGGAGCCAGTAATGTAGCCCAGGCCACTGCAGAGAAGATGGCACAGTCAGGGGGGACGGGCCGGGGGTGGAGTATGCCCACCAGTCTATGAGACAGGCTGGCTGCCGCGACCACCACCCAGCCACCCAGGGAACTGATCCAGGCGTTTCTCCAAGGCTGACCGCCACAAGCTTAGGTCACAGAAGGCCGAATCTCAGGGAGAGGGAGTGGTGGGAAGTCCGAGGAGACCTTGCCCAGATCCTCACCTGCCCAGCGGGATGGCAAAGTAGAAGACAGACAGCATGAGCGTGCGCATGTTCTTGGTGAAGAGGTCGCCGATGATGGTGGGTGCGATGGTGGAGTAGCTGGCCTCACCGATGCCCACCAGGCCCCGGGACAGGACCAGCAGCCAGAAGTGCTGTGGGGAGGGGCAGAGAAAGCTGGGGGACCATCCTGCTCTTCTGCCTGCTTGTCCTTGGTCCCCAGTTTGCTCCTCACCCCCTGCAGGGTCCAGGAGCCAGGGGAGAGGATGAAGCCCAACCCCTGCCTCAGCAAAGACTACACCCCCAAGCCACTCTGGGCCTCGGTTTCCCCCTCTGGATAGTGGTTTTGACTGGGTCTGGTTGGCCCAGTGCTGGGATGGGACTGGACTTTCACAGGTTGAGAGTTGTAAGTATGGCCCAGACAGTCCCCCCTCTGTCCCCATGCGCATGTAGGACATAAGCCTGTGTCTCCACTGCCTTCCCCCAATTGAGAGACCTCCTCCCTGAGTTCTGGCCCCAGCTTGGGGGCCTCAAGTCACCCTCCACTCTGTGTCCCACCCCCAGGCGGGGCAGCTGGGCTGACCCTGGTAGCACTGAGGACCCACTGTAAGTGGAGAGTGGGCCGGGCAGCCCGGTGGGCTCAGCGCCCCCTCCCCCACACACACATCAAAGAGCAAAGCCCAGCTGAACCAGGAAGGGTGGGGCCGTGCCAGCTGCCAGTGGTACTACCCCTTTGATGTGGACCCGGCCCCTCCATCCCCCTAGCTGCCAAGGGCCTGAGAACCCAGCCTGGTCATCTTTCCCCGGCCCCACCCTGACCACCCATCCGGCCAGTATCGCCCACATGCAGCCCTCCTCCGGGTCTCCCTGTTTTCCTCTCTCCCTCTGCCCATCTCTTTCCTGGCCCTCTCTCTACATTGCAGGCTCTGCCTGTCCATCTCTGCACCTCCCATTTCTGAGGCTCTTTCCCTCTCTCCCTCTCTCCCTCTCCGGGTCTTCCCCTGGCTCCTTGCCTCTGCTTCTTTTCCTGGGAATCATCTGCCCATAGCCTTTGCCTATTTTGCTGTTGGGTTGTTTGTCTTTCTTGTATTGATTCTGTTAGTTTTTTATGTATCATGGGAATTGACCCTTTATTATAAACATCACAAATATTTTCTGTCATCTTTCTTTCTGCTTTGTTTATGGGGGGGGGGTTCACTATACGGAAGCTTTATTCTATGTTGTTTAATTTGATGCTGTCCAATCTGTTGCTTTTCCCTTAATGGCTTCTGGATTTCATATCTTGCTCAGGAAGGCTACTCCATCCCCAAATGATAAAAATATTCTCTAATATTTTATGGTTGTTATATTTGAGAGAGAGAAAGAGAATGGGAGCGATTTCCTCAATCCTCCTTCTCAGAAGAGCAAGCAGGTAAGAGCTCTTTGATGGGGGTCCTGTTGATCCCTCCTCCTCCCCCAGGAACCCGCCATATCGCGCTTTTGTGTGAATCCATCTCTACCCTTGCATACATGTACCATGTGTGAATATACATACACGTACCAGTGAACAACATTTAGCATCTTCTGTGTGCTGTTAAAAAATAAAATAAAAAAGGACCATTCCATGCATCTGATCCTGCATTCTTCCTGTTTTCCCTCATTCTTAACTTTTGGAAACCCCTTTATGCTGGTTAATATAGATCTAGTTCATTCTTTTGCTGTCAAGAATCTCATAGTGTGAAGACACCCCATTTGGTCTGGGCATCCGGTCATGTTCATTTAGATTGCTTCTCTTTGTTTCTATCACAATTCTGCAACAGACACCCTTGCATGCACATGTCACTTCGTGTCCACGAGTTGGAGTTTCTCTCTTGGGTACATACCTCGAAGCACAAGGCTGGGTTGTGGGATGTGCACAGAGTTTTACAAAATCCTGCCATTTTGCTCTCCAAAGAGGCTCTACCAATTTACACCCCCACCAGCAGCTTTAATAACACTTGGTATTGTCAGCCTTAATTGTTGCCAATCTGATGGGTGTGAAATGGTACCTCATTGTTGTTTTAATTTGCATGTCGCTGATTACTCGAGAGGCGAGCACCGTCTCTCCCCGCGTTTATATCGCCCACTTGGGTATCTTCTCCTGGAATTGCCTGTCACTATAATTTGCCCATTTTTCTACTGGATTATTTGTCTTATTTGTCTTTTTCTTGTTGATGTATAGTTCTAGATTTTCACAGTTTGCTTTTTACTTTCCTTTCACCTATCTGGAATTTATTTTGAAGTATGGTTTGAAGTACAGACTAAACTTTATTTTCAATTCAGATGGATAGTCACTTCTCCCAAAACCATTTATCTGAGATGCAGCTTTCACCCCACACTCGGTTCCCATGGAAAGGAGGACTCTGCTTCATTGATCTCTTGGTTTTAGTTAGAATAGCCAGATTGTGATAACTGATACTGCAAGTTCCCTTTCGCTGTTATTTTTCACAATGTTCTTGGCTGTTCCTGGGCATTTTCTCTGCCAAATTAGCTTCAGAATCACATTGCCAAGGTCCATGAAAAACCCCCATGAGACTCGGATTGTGATTGCAATGAATTTATAAATTAATTGGAGGTGATCTGTCTGTTTCTCTCCCTGCCACCGCTCATCTTCTCTCCCCACCCCCCCTCCCTTCCACGTACCCAGAGCGGGGCCCAGCCCTGGCATCGTGGTCCCGGCCTCACCGGTCAATCCCAGAGGCAGCCGCAGAGGTTGGATGACCAGGGGTCTGGCCAGGGGCAGGACAGGGGCCCTAGAGGCTTCTGGTCCAGGCCCCGTTTTTGACTGTGGCCATCAGACTCTACCTGACACTCTGGGCCTGGAGCTCACCTGGGTCTGACCCTCCTCCGTGAAGCTGCCCCAGGACGCAAAGTCATCCCCCCAAACCTGCCGATTCTCTCTGCCCTCGCCTCCAACCTCCTCTCGATCAGTGTAAATCTGACCCACCATTGCCCTTCTTCAGACTCTTTCAGGGTCCAGCACTGCTCTCAGGAGGAAGCCCAGGCCCCCCAACCCGGCATTCGAGGCTCTCCACGACCTGGTCCCCGCCTTCCTTTCCAGCCAAAACCCTCTCCTCCTCCTTCTCTCGACACACTCCCATGAGTGTGCTCCCTGTGCCCATCCTATCTTCACCAAAAGGCCTAATCTCCCTGCCCTGCCTGCTCAGCTCGAATGCTACCTCCTCCAGGAAGCCTTCCCTGACCACATGAGTTTTGAAACTGCTCTCTTCAGCGAGGACTTTCAGCACTTTGCACATCTTGAAGGCTCTGAGCGTGGGAGCTCCTGTCACATCTTCCCACCCCCAGCCTGGGTGCTCCCAAGGACAGGGCTGGGGTCTCCTCCGCTGTCCCCTAGGCTGAAAGCTCCTTGAGGACAGATCCTAGTCTTCTCTCCTTTTTCCTCTATTTCCCTTTACAGTTGCCATCATGTGATTTTCTTTCCTCTGCTTGAATACCCCTATCGATGGGAAACTCACTACCTCACAAAGCAACATATCTCCTCTTTGGAAGAAAGAACAGAAATAATGATTTGTTGAATACCTCCCAGGTTCCAGGGTCTGGGCTTTCATTAGCTCTGTTATTTCTCACAACAAACCTGCAAGCTGAGAAGCACTAGCCTCATATTAAAGATGAGGAAACTGAGTTTCAGAGAGGTTAAGTAAGTTTCTCCAGATCACAAAGCGAAGTGGGCAACAGAGTTGGGATATTCAAACCCAGAACTGTGGGAGCAGAGTAAGAAATATCTTCCTCATGTGGAACTGATGCTTGCCTCCCTAGGACTCTGACCCAAGGAGTTAGCAGGTCGTCAGACAAAGAGCAAACTGTGTGAGGCCCAGGGAAGAGTAGTGACTTACCTAGGGTCACACAGCAAGATGAAGGCAGAGCCAGGACTAGAACCCAAGGGTCCTGACTCCTTGGCAGACTTGCTCCCCCTGTTCCTTGCATCCTCCCCAAATCAGAGGCAGCTCAGAAACAGTCACGATGCCACATGGGGCTGTGAATCCCTCCGATCAGGCCAGCACAGGGAAGGCCCTGTCTGCAGGGCCAGTTTATAAACGTACGCAAAGACCCCCTCCTCCCACTGCATTTGGAAGACACTGTCTAGGTTTCAGGCAAAGGGGCTGGAACACCCAATCTCAACAGGGGTAGGTCAGTCAGGCTAGCCACCCACTGGAGGAACCAGGCCTCGCAGACGGGACATTTAGGGATGCTGGGCCGGAAACAGGGCAGGCCTCACCTGCTGGGGGATGAAGGAGCTGGAGAACGTGACGGCCGACCAGAAGAAAATGCCACAGCTGAGGATGACTTTCCTGTTGAAGCGGTCGCCCAGGTAGCCGAAGATGGGGGCAGCCACCATGAAGCTGCAGATGAACACTGTGCAGGGAGAGGGGAGCTGAGGGCAGCGCGGGGTCCCTGGGGCCAAGCCTGCCTAACCCCACCACTCAGCTGGCGGCCAAGCGCCCGGGAGAAAAAGCCCGGCCTGGGCCAGGGCCTGAGGAAGCAGCCCCAGAGAGGGCGACCTCGGCCAGCCTGGGCCCAGGGGAGGCTGGGGACAAGCCCTCCGGGGCAGGGTGATTCTACGGCTCCATCCGCTTCAATGCAGGTCCAGTCTGTCCAGTGCCGGGTGAGCACTTTGGGTACTTTAAAACAGTAAACACTTATTCCCTGAACAAACTGTGCCAGCAGCTGTGCTAGGGACTCACCACACAGCATCTCATGTGTCCCTCCAACCCCGTCCCACTTCACAGGGGGAGACAAACTCAAGGAGGTGTGACTTGCCCAAGGCCCCATCGGCAGTAAATGTCCCAGGGGTGATTTGACCCCCTGTCTGTCTGCCTCCAGGGCCAGTGTTCCGTATACTTTGCCACACTGCTCTCCTTATCATACTTGGGAAAGGTTCAGAGAGGGGAAGGGACCTGCCCAAGATCACACAGCAAACCAGGGCAGAACTGGGCCTGGAACCCCAGGTCTTGTACCTGCTGGATCACTCGACCACCCTCACTCCCAGCAGGCTGCAGAGGTTTCTGACATTTGGAAACTGTCATTTGTTCGTTCATTCATTCATTCAACAAAACAGACAAAAATTCCTGCCCTCTTGAGGCTTTCATTCTAGTGAGGAGGAACAGATAATAAAATAAAAAATATAGTACGTCAGATGGTGACAAGTGCTAGCAGAGAGAAAGGGCAGAAACAGAAGAGAGGAAATGTATGTGTGGGAGAGAGAAAGCAGAGGTTACAATTTTAAATAGGAGGGTCAGAGGAGGTGACATTTCAGCGAAGACCTGGAGGAGGTGAGGAGGAAACAAATCATGCAAATATTACACCAAGAACAACAAGTGCAAAGGCCCTGGGGCGGGAGTGTACTTAGCATATTTGAGGAACAATAGAGGCCAGAGTGGCTGGAGCAGAGGGACCGAGGGGGAGAGGCCAGGGCCTTGTGGCCCACTGTGATAACTGTGGCTTCTATGGGCCAGAAAGGAAAACGTCGGAGGATGCTGAGCAGAGGGTGATATGACCTGGTTTTGTTCTTCGAGAACAAGAGCGCAGCAGAGCCTTAGAGGACTCCATGGGGATGCCACTGCCAGTGAAGGGAAGGGCCTTGGAGGTCCCAGGTGGGATGAGGAGGCCAGCAAGGCAGGATAGGCCCTAGGTCATGCAGCGAGGCAGCCCCCCTCCTCGCCCTAAAAGGCAGTCCCACAGCTGACAGGCAGATGGCCAGACAAAGCCCGGGGATGGCAGACAACGTGGCCAGTTGGCTGGCCTCTGACCGCCAGGCCGAATGTGCGCCTAGGCTCTGCTGCTACCTCACAGACCCGAGTCCCTGGAGAGGAGGAACAGGAGAAGAGGAGGAGGGAGGGAGGAAGGAGGGAAGGAAGCGAACAATCGGGTAGAGAGGGCCGGGCGGAGGAACATGACTGTCTCTCTCTCACCCTAGTGATCGGGACAGCGAGTGCCTATGGGTGTGAGGGGAACCTGTTAATCCTGACTCTGTGCCCGGGTCCTCGGGGAGAATCAGTACAGGGGTGCGTGAATCTGGGCGCCAGACACACACTGCCTGGGCTCGAATTCAGCTCTGTTCCTTCCCAGCTGGGCGACCTCAGGCAGGTCAACAACCTCTCTGTGCCTCAGTTCAGTGGAATGCTGATAAATGTTTAATAACTGGCTCTCTGAACAAGGGGTAGGGGAGGAAGCCCCGATGTGTAGTGTTTGCCAATTTTCATGGGTAAATACTCCCACCATGGCTGATTTCCATCTGATGTCACTGATCAGAGTCGGGAAGAGAAGAGCAGTCACACCGCATTGTCTACAGAGTATTCTACCACAAAGATGTGATTGACGTAAATCACCTTAAGAACAGAGATAATAATAAAACATAGTCAAATAATTACAGAGTGATGACTGTTAAGTATTTATCACCTTTGTTTTTAATATAAATTGTTTAATTTTAAGTTTCCATAGTTTAATTTTTAATAATGGTTGTGTTTAACAACCCACTCACACAATTCCTGAAAATTTAACAATTGACTCTCCTGAGCCAGGCTGAGCCAGCTCTGGCGTGCCGACTTCCTCATCTGTAAAATGAAGATAAAAATAGCAACACTCCCCCCCCCCCAGTTGCTCTGAGCACCGGGTAAGATAAAGCTTGTAAGGTACTTAATGCCATACCCTGCCCAGAGTGGACTGGCCTCCGTCCATACTGGGTCCTTGTTTAGATTAGTCAAAGCAGAACTTATTTCCTCATATCTAGAAAAAGAATTTTTCTGCCTGGGCCTGCCTCCCAGGACCTGCCTGAGATCAGATCAGAATACGGACAGGAAAGAGACTTCGGTCTCACCAGGACTTATGCATGTTAGCAGGAGGAGGAAGAATTGTTCCCTCCGTGCGTATCTGTGCTAGGTGGCAAGTGGGCAGAAAGAATCAGAGTAGGAATTGTCCCCTGTCTGGTCAGGGGGCAAACCCCATCCATGGGTTTCCCAGTTCCCTAAAATGCCAGGGAACCAGCAAGGAGGGTCAGCTCCTCCCAGAATAGTGAAGGGAGGCTTCATGGAGGCAGTGATGTCAGAGCTGGGTATTGAAGGATGCATAGGAGTTTACCATGATGATAATACTTAAACTCAAGAATATGTACTAAAATATAAATTACAAATAAGCAATACAGTATAATGGTTAATGAGGTCTAAGTCTTATTGTCAATAATACCTGCAGTTATCATTTGTGGAGGACTTATCATAGGCAACGCCCAGGAATGCACCCTGGACATAAGTACAGATTATCTTCACCTTACAGAGGAGACAACAGAGGCTGAAAGAAGTGATGTCACACAGCTAGCATGTGGTAGAGCCAGAATTTAAACCCCAATTTGTCTGACTCCAGAGCCCTTGCTCTAAATCACACTACAGACTGCCAGGCTGAGAAGACGGAAGGTCCCAGCTGATGTTCCCAAGGTCAGGGAAAGTTCAGGGTTTGTTGATAGCCAGAAGTGGCAGGCTGCAGCCTGGGAAGGCTATGGAGGGAGCAGTGGGAGATGGGCCTCACAGAGAGACTGGGCTCTACACACCAGGACCAGGTTTGGCATTTAGTTAGAGGGCTGTGGAGAACCCCAGCATGTTCTGTTCTCCCTCTTCAAGGAGCAGCACTGGAAAAGCCCCACTGTGTGGGTGGAGAGGGGCTGAAGGAGGTGACCCAGGCCTTAGCCAGACCTTGGCCGTCCTGGTGCATCCCCACCCCCTGCCCGCAGCAGAGCAGGAAGGCGGCCCCTCCTGGCTCCTTCCCCCTGGCGGACTGCCGGCTCGTTTGGGTCGGCAGAGGCATCCAGACTATGGCTGGGCTCCTGTCGAGGTGGTTCACGCCTGTCCCCACCCCCCGGTCCCAGCCTGCTGACAGTTCCCAAGCACCCACCTGCACTTCACTGCGTCTGCCCCTTCACAGCTGGGGCCATGAGCCCGAGAGGACACAGCGAGTCAGGCAGGGACACCAAACCACTGCCTGCCCCTCAGTGCCTTCCCCGTGGGGACAAGGGAGTCCAGGGTCAAGAGGGAGACACATTCACCTTTGCAGCTCTCCCTCTGCTTGGGGCAAACAAGAGAGAGAATTCCTCCTGGCCCTCCAGGACGTCACAGGCCAGGGAGGAGCCTGAACACAATCAGGCAGGGCCAAGAGGGGAAGTGTTCCTGGCAGAAGGAACAGCACAGGCAAAGGCCTGGACGTGTCAACTTTGTCCCAGACGCGGGTGCAGCGGCTTACTCCGCCAGCAGGCAGCTCCGCTGAAAATAAAGACCAGCTAGCTAGAAGCTTCCCGGGCCCACCAGCCCCAACCCCATAGTCTTTGTTTGTTTGAGGAGAGCTTTCTGGGCAGCCCGGCCGCCCCACCCCATCTCAGTAGGGGCGGCTTTCCCAGCAGCTCCCACACGAGGACATCCTGTGGTCGGGGTGTGGGGAAGCCCTCGGGCAGCTCACGTGTGCTGAGCCCACAGGTCTGGGACAATGGAGCCGCAGGCAGGGAGCCAGGGCAGGGGGGGCAGGGCCGGACGGACAGCAGGGCGGGAGGAGCAGAGCCCCTGGCTGTCCACGAGAACCTGGGCCTGAGCCTCAACCTTCTGTAAGACAGGCGATGCTCCCTCCTCCTAGGGCTTGGACAACCTTCCCAAGGTGCTGTCCACTCTCATGGAGGTCCCAGGGCTCAGCGTGCTGCCTGAAGACCTTCTCCACTGGGGCCCACAGAGGGGCCAGCACCCAGAAGCTCAGAACAACCCCCGCTCAGGGCTCTGTGCCTTGGCAGGCGGCCCCAGGGGCCCCCATCTGTGAAGCTGTGGAGCCTAGAGGTGGTCCGGGAGCAGGGGCAGGCGAGGTCGGAGCTGGGGTGCCCTGGGATCCCACACTGTGGCCTTAGAGCCCACGTCCAGCCCCCACCTCGGCCTGGGCTGAACCAGCGCTATTTTTACAGAGTCCAGATCCGGTCGACCTATTATTTGGAGAAGACTTGCCATCCTCCACATCCTGTGGGCAGGGAGGGTGCTCAGGCAGGCATGGGGCAGGCAGGGGTCAGGCTCTGCTGAGTACCCTCCCTGCCCACAGGATGTGGAAGATGGCAGCCCAGCCAGCCAAGACGACGGCGAGGACCCAGGATGGCCTGGCCCCACCGGTGCCTGAAAGCCCACCACACTCAGACTTCCTGCAGGAGGAACAGAAACCGCCCCTCCTTCACACCCCGCACAGGACGTCAGCCCTGGGGTGGCCCATCAGGCCTCAGGGGGAGAGAGGTTCTTGGGCCTCCCTTCTGACAGGAGGGCCCTGCGGGGAGAGCCACAGGGGCTGCCCAGCTTTGCCTTCGGAACCCGAGCCTTTGCCGAAGCGGGAGAACGTCGCTGGGCTGGCCAAAGTGGACAGGGAGCAAGGCCAGAAGGAGACTCAGCCCCAAAGCAAAGGCACTGTCTGGTTTCAGTCTGAGCTGGCTCTTCCTCTGTCCCCACTCTCCTCTCCCACCCCCCAGCCTGGCACTTCCTCACGACCCCACAAACCCCAGCCCTGAGCTGCCTTCCAGCCTCCTCCGCCATCCATTCCCCCACTGAGCCCCAGAGTGAACGCCCTGATGCACATGTCTTATAGGGACCTGCCCTGCTCCAAAACCTGCTGTGGCTCCCCACTGCCCCAAGACAAAATCCAGACGCCTCTCACAGTCAGGTCCTGCCTGCTGTGCAGCCTCCTCTAACTCAATTCTCCCCACACTCTAGCCCACAGCCGATGAACCACGAGTCACCAGAGCCAGGCAGCACCACAAAGAGCCTTCACCCCTACTCGCTGCTTTCCCTAACCTGCGTTTATGCCGATTTCCTCACATCCATCTTCTAATTTGCTCTTTTTCTCTTCAACTGGGTCCAGTCTAATTAACTGATCTAATTATTACATTTTTTAATTTGAATACTTATATTTTTTACTTCTGGAATTTTGAATTTAGGTCTTTTAAACAGCCCCCTGTTCTTTTTTAATAATGTGTTATTCCTGCCTTATAAATTCTACTCTTTCCTGTCAAGCTTTGAAAATTAAGCATACCCAATGTTAAGCCCCTTTAAGACAAGTCTGTTCTCTGTAGTTCTTCAGGAGCTGGTTTTCCTACCTTCTCTGGCCCGGTTGACTCCGTCCCACAAAGGTGGGCTTTCTTGTGTGCTCTGCTCATTTGGAATTTGAGTTTGTCTTCAGTGTCATCCGTGTCCCATGCAGGCCCTGGGCCGTGAAGACATACCTAAGGAGCAGTTTTGGCTTTGCCCCTGCTGGGGTCCCTGCCAACACTGGCCTACATGGAGAAGGGGGTGGCAGTCCCAGGCCTGTGCAAAGCAGGAGCTAGACGAGCTCTCTGCAGAAAGCCAGGAAGGAAAATATCCTTCCAAGAATGGAAAAACTGTCCACCGGCCTGGGGGCACAGCGTGAAATCAGGGAGCTTGCTCTGGGCTCTGGGTGGAAACTGAGTCACCCAGGCAACATTAGAACCCTCACCGGCACTGCCCAATGCTCAGGGCAAAGAAACCCCTGAGCTTGGAAACTGGGCCAGACTGCTGACGCTCTGATAAATCTGGGTGATGGGCATGTGCAGATTCGTTGTACTATTCTCTCTCTACTTTTCATGTGGATTTAAATTCTTTCATAAAAATGTTTACATTAAAAATACTGCAACAAGCTTCTAAGACATATCCTGGTCCCCAAAGACTGTACCACTTGGCTTCAGTACCAGCTCCCGTTCCTGTTTGTGAGTTCAACTCTTTGCTTCTGGCACCTGGAAATTTCCCTGCTAGCTTTAGCTTTCAAGCTCAGCTATATAATTTAAATGTTGGTATATTTTATCCAGCTTGGAGGGGGAAGGAGAGCTTCTCACATCTACTGACAAACTGACTGGAAGTCCTTGCCCCTGAACAAACTCTAACTCATCCTTCAAAACCCCACTCAAATGTCCCCTCCTCAGGGAAGTCTTCTCCACCTGCCACCAGGCAGAGCTAGGTGCCCACTCACTGCCATCCCCCCAGGCTCCCTCCCTGCCTGGGTGGGGACTGGATACGTTTTCTGTTCCCATCGATAGAGGGAGTCTACCTGAGTGCAGAGACTGAGTTCATGGCAGAGCCCAGCACAGGGCCTGCCAAGCAGCAGGTTCAGCGTTAGCCGCCCCTTTGGGTATAGGCCATGGGGGCTCCTGATCTCCCAAAACAGTGAGACCCAAGGGCTGTAACTCTGCTATGGGCTTTCGCTCAGCTATGGCTGCTGCTGGGGACTCAGGGGCCAGCTCTGAGCTGGCAGCAACCTGCAAGAGGGCTGCCGAAAGTAGGCTCTTTCTAAGCCAGCTCTCATGCTCCGGTCCCAAGGGGAGACAGCAGGGGCAGGTGCGGGCCTAACCCTCAGCCACCCCCCACCCTGCCTCCTGGCCCAGCAGCCCCTGGTGCCCACAAATAAGCAGGCAACCCGGCTCTCAGCCCTGGCCCTTTGATCTGGGCAAGCACCAACACCTGGCTGGCGCCCTCCACCTGGCTCCGACCTTATCGGGGCTTGGGGAAGAGACAGGTGCCCGGGGCCCAGGCCAATTAGGTGATTTGCCTGGTTGCCCACTGAGTCACATCCTGGTCTAGCTCGCCTGGTTTCTTGGCTGAGATGGCTGAAGGAGTGAGGACACTCGGGAGCCATCCCAGCTGTGCCAGGGGGAGGTAGCAGGGCGAGGGCCATGGGGTAGGGACCAGAGGGTCTCTGAGAGTGCTGGGGACTCTCAGCATGGCCCAGAGGCACCTACCCTGAGGACACTGAGATGCGAGACTCTCAGACACTGGGGACAAGCCTCACCAGTCCCTTGGCCATCTGTGCCTCCTCCCCAAGCCAAGAGGACAGCAGACAGAACCCCAATTCCAGTCCTGCCACTCTCTCGCCATGGGACCTTAAGCAAGTCATTTCCCCTCTCTGGACCTCTGTCCCTTCATCCAGAAAGTGAAGCTGACAAAAGGGAGCTCGTAGGAGGAAGAATCAAACAAGATGATGCCCGTGGGTAATTTGTCCACCTCCAGCCAGGTCACCAGGGATCAGCAGGGACTGCATGACCCTTAGCCAAGAAGGCAGCCTGGGACATAACTGCAGCAGCGCTGTGACCCTCACAGCCCTCCCACCCTCTCCCTGGGCGGCTGCCCTGGCCCTGACCACACTTAAGGAGGGCTGAATGGAGGAGGCTGGGGCAGAGCCTGGCTCAGATCAGTCAGCAAGGCCAAGACCAGGAGGAGATGAGGCTCGGGCCGGGTCCCCAGTGACTCAGGGGCCATGGAGGGAGGGGCTGGGCAGCTAGGCTCTCCCCCGCCCTTCCCACACTAGCCCAGCAGCCTGCTCCCTCCCACGCTCCCATCTGGCTTGAGCTCTGTCTTCCTGGCTGCGAGTGCTGGTCACTGCATTACGCAGAGCCCAGGAGGCTGGAAGGACCTGTCCCAGGCCCTGGGGCAGGCTGACTTGCTCTGGCCTGGCCAGAAAGGCCCAGCAAGGGTGGAGGGGTCAGGGAGGGACTTGGACTCATGTCCTTGGGGGAGGTAACGTCTGCAGGGGCAGGGACCTGGCCACCCTTAGGAGGTGCTGGACCGCACAGCCTTGCCCCAGTCCTAGCTCGGTCAACCCTCATGTGTTAGGGCTGAGACCTGGGGCTATCACACCCCCTCTCTCTGAGCCCCAAAGACACCATCTAGGACATGAGGACAGGCACCAAGCCTGACCCAGTGGCTGTGGCATTCCCTGAGCTCACGGAAGCTGTGGAGGCCTGGCACTATGCATACTGGAATGCCACCTAGACAGGTCAGGCAGGTTCCTGGACAGAGCCACTTGCTCCATGCCTCCCTCCCCAGAGAGCCGGGCAGGGGAAGGGGTGCACGGACTGGAATGCAGACCACGAACTTTCTCCCACTCATCTGACTGGGCCTCACAGCCAAGTAGACTCCAAGGCCAAGGGAACCAGCCACGCAGCAAGGTTGGGGCCGGGTCAGGACCAGCCCTGGGATGCAGCGCTAGCTCTGAGTCTCTGCCCAGGCCTGAGGGTCCTGCTGAGGCACGGCCAGCATGGCCATAGCCAATGGGAGGGCCAGGGACCCGGGAGCTCAGGTCCTATGGGGCCATGTAGTGGGCAGGGCAGGGACAAGGGAGATGTGGACCCTGGAGAGAGAGGCAGATAGGCTGGGATAGCTGCTTAATGACCTGCCACACTGCCCAGTCCCAGGGGGCCTGGGCCCTGCCTCCCTGCCGGTCAGGGCAGAGAACCTCAGGCCCAGGACTAGCCCAGGATCCAGGTTCTCAGGCTCCTGAGTTTGGGACCGGCTCTGGGGCTGACCAGGGGGAGTGTCCTGCTTTGACATCTAAGAGGTGACTTCCAAGTTGGTGGCAATGGAAGGAATTGGGAGCAGGGGAGGATATGGAAACAGGATCACCAAGGTTCTATTGACATTGCCCAACTTACTGACCTAAGGCGTTCCCTTCACCAACCAGCCTCAGGAGGGACCATGGATCACTGGGTCCCGAGGAGGCCCCCAGACCCAAAAGAAGGGTCATCTCCAAGGACTGGGGCCCTCGGCCTGCACTCATCTATCTCCCACAGCCCCTCGGGGCGGGTGTTATTTGTCTTGTTTGACAAGAGGAGAAGCAGAGGCTGGAAGAAGTGATGGCTTGGTGAGTGGCAACAGTGGCATCTGGACACAAAGCCCAGGCTCTTTCCAGCAAGTCAGGACCGGGGAAGAGCCCAGCTGGGAATGAGCCAGCAGGGTGGAGGCCAGGGCAGGGGCGAGGGCGGGAGGGGGGCCTCACCTGACTGCAGCAAGCCGGCGCCTCGGTCCTTGACCCCGAAGTGCTGCTGAATGTCCAGAAGGACGCCTGGAGGGGCAGACAGAGGGTGCTTACCAGTGACGTCTGATGCCCAGTGCCCACACTCCCCCACCCACCTGGGTGACTCCCAGTCCCAGCTCAGCCCTCTTTTCACCCTGCAGGGCCCTGCCTGGCCCTATCTAGAGAACTCCACCCTCCCCGGTTTAGCCAGGCCACGAGGGACCTTGGAGGCCAGCTTCCATCCTGCCCGCACTGGGCCTCCTGTGCTCACCCTGGGCATAGGATCCCACCCCTCATTCGGCCACTGCAGGGGTCCGAGGCAAGGCCCCTCGGGGGTCACTCAGCCAAGCCTCCTATCTGACTGCCGGGGCCTCTCGCCCACCTGTGGCCCAGCCCCAGACTTGCTGCTGGGACCTGAATAGACATGGGCCCCGCCCTCAGGGGAGACCACAGAGCCCACAGCCCAGAGCGCAGGTGGGCAGCCACTGAAAGCTGCAGGGGCAGCCCTCTGGCCAAGGAGAGGGCAGAGGGGGCTCGCGGGCAACACTCACCCCTGCTCACCTGCATGAGCACCCGTGCACACACACGCAAACACACATGCTCACTCAGCTGTCCTCAGCCTGATAACCAGGACCCTCAGTTTTCCAGTGCAGGAGCTGAGGTGCAGAGGGAATCAGGCGGGGCTCCAGGCCTGCTTTCTTGGGGGAAGGGGATCTCTTGAGGCCATGTCTGCCCTTCTCCCAAGTCCCAGCCCCCTCTGCTCTCCCGTCAGGGCGTTGCATGTCAAGGGGGCAACTAGAACATCTAGAAACCACCGGCAGCTGTGGACAGACAGAGCCAGACTCCTGGACCCCCTTGTAGCATTCAACCAGGGCTCCTAAGTAAACACAAGCCCCAGCCCCGCAGGCCCCAGGGGCCCCGCCTCAGCTTATCTCTAAGGACAGCAGAAGGCTGGGCCACAGGCCAGAGTCCCCCTGACCACCACACACGTGCCTGGAGAGGGGACAGAGGAGAAAGGAGGAGGAGACAGGGCTTGCCTCAGCAGCTCCCCATATAGGGGCCAGACAAAGGGACTGGACCCTGCCTTCGGGGGACTCCCAGGGCTCTTCACGGTGATGATGGTGATGTCAGCATCGAAAATGATGATGGTTCGCATCACTGAACTATAAGTGCTTTCCTAGGTTAATCCTCACACAATCCTAGGAAGCTGACACAACTATCCCACTGGACAGATGAGGAAACTGAGGCACAGGAGGTTAAGCCATGTGTTCAAAGTCATACAACAGGAAAGTGGGGGAAGAGGGAATCTCCAAGCACCGTATGGAGGTCCCGTCTGGTGGCTGGGGGCATGGAAGGGGGCAGAGTGGAGCATCACTGTCCCTCTCGAGACCCAGGGCCAGAACATTGAGCTATGTCCCGGGATGCAGAGTCAGACCGGCTGTGTCCCCGCAGCCTGACAGCCAAGAGAAGCTGGCTGCCTCCTTGTTAATGCCCAAAGTGGATTTACCATAATTACCCATAATGAAGAGGCTGAGTGAGGCCCAGTTAATGACTTAATAACCAAGGCGGGTTATGGTCTTGCCTTGAAGGCGGAAGCCAGGGGCCAGTCCTAGGTCTGCGAATGGCATGGCCACCAAGTGGAACCTCTGAGGTGCCCCGACCTGGCCTCTGAGGCCCAGAGTTCCGTCGGGGCCTATGGGTGGCATGGCTGGGCCCAACCTTGAGGAGCCACCCACACCCCCCTCCCAGCTCCACAGCCCATTCCCACTCCTGAGCCAGGGCCTCTGCTCCCCTCCTGATGCGTGGGTCTGATCACATCCCTCTCTCGAATAGTCACCATCACCTGCAGCTCCCCAGTGCCTCAGGGGAGGACCCAGGCCCTTCACCAGGCCACAGGGCTGCAGGTTCAGCCCTGCCAACCCCACCCTCCAGCCCCAATTCTCAGGACACCACCCCTCCCCCATATTCCAGCCACCCCAAACTACTCATGGCCCCCCAACTGCATATGCTTCCTCTTCTACCCTGGCACAACTCTGCTGGCTGTGCTAATTCCTGCCACTCCTTCAAGACTAATTCAGATGCCTCCTCTTCTGGGATGTCTTCCCTGATTTACCCCCCTCCCACCACCCTCAATAAATTAGTTGCCCCCATTCTTCCCTGGCCACCCTTGTTTTAGCACTTGTCACACCAGGATTAGTTAGTTCTAAGGGGAAGACACATAGGGATGTAGATATGAGCCCCTTGGACCCACTGTGGCCGGGAGCTAAGAGCCACCAGTTACTGGTTCTGCTAAGTTCCAGGTCCTGCGTGAGGCTCTATGATGGCATTTCTATCCCTGCCGCCTATGCCAGTATCTATGATCATCATCCCCATTTTACATATGAGAAAACCGAGGCTCTGAGAAGTGAAATAACTTGTCACACAGCACATAAGATGTCAGAGGTGAGATCTGAAAGCAGGTCTGTCGCCCTGAAACAAAGCTTCTGCTGCAGTGCCTCTGCACAGTCTGCTCTCGGCCCCCAGCCGGGCCCAGCACTCGGCCCCCCAAGGTGACTGTGGAGTGGACACATAAACAGATGGGCAAGTGTCCGCTCCATCCCCCACCAGACCATGAGCCCCTCAAGGGCCGGGGCCTGGCAAGTCATCTCCAGGACCCAGAACAGGGACTGCCATGGTTTAGGAGTTGGGTAAGGACGGGTGGAGTCAGGAGGTAGCAGGAAGGTAAAACTCCCACTGGGCCCCACACAGTGGGTCCCCACCCACAGTTGAGAGGAGGGCG
Organism: Diceros bicornis minor; assembly: GCF_020826845.1. NCBI lineage: Eukaryota > Metazoa > Chordata > Mammalia > Perissodactyla > Rhinocerotidae > Diceros > Diceros bicornis. The sequence goes on from NC_080757.1 coordinate 13,346,442, forward strand.
TGGATCTGCAGGAACCGTAGGCTCACTTTCTGGGAGGGAGGCCACATCAAACTGGTCATCGTGAAGATGGCATGTGTCCACAGCAAATCAAAACACTCTTGCTTCTTCCCTGAGGACTCCCAGAGTCCTCTAGCCACCTGAGTGAACTTGGTCCCCCTCCCATACTCCAAGGCCCAACGTTTGCCTCTGCCTCCAGGAAGCCTCCCCTGATCTCCTCTACTGTGCAGAGCTCCTGGTAAGGGGGAGGAACATTTTTCCATGTCCAGAGTGGCATCCGGGGCCCCTGGGAACTCCTGGGCAGTCTAGACCCCAAGGCACAAGAAGCTTTGGATGACCCCACCCCAGCACCCCCTGGGGCCCAGCTTAGGGTCCAAGGCCTGAGCTCCAGGCAGAAGAGCAGGGAGCAGGCCTCATGCAGGCCGTAAGGCCCTAGGTCAGGCCCTGCCTGAGCCTTTCTAGGTTGTTTTCCCTCTTGTAGGCCTGGCAGGGGCCGTGGCCGCAGGCGGGTGAAATCCCACTGGCCGCTGGCACGGGAAGCTTGTGTCACAGCAGCTCGGCCGCTCATCTCAGATTTTCCTCTGGGCTCCAGCCTGGCTTGGGCCCACACACCCCCTCCCTTCTTCACCACAGCCTTATTTTTAGCCTCTTTTCTGGAGGCTGAGGTTTGGTGGGTCATAGGACGGGCCTCACGCCCAGGAGCAGCCTCCTACAGCTCAGGCCAAGCCCACTTTGCCAGCCCCACCAGCCCGTGGCGTGCAAGGTGGGGCTCCCACCCCACACGCAGCCCCCAGGCCTCCCACGGCCACGGCTCCCAACTCAGGCCTCGCCAGTCAGTCACCCAAAATCCACGGCCAGGATCACCCTCTGCCCACAGGGTCCTCCCTTCCGGGCCAAGAAAACATTCTGGAACAGCAGCAGCATCTGAACTTTCTCATCCATTGACCCCAGTTACAGCCTCCCAAGCCCCCAAGGGAGGGCCCCCCTGTCCAAGGCCAGCTGTCCCTCTTGCCTCCCAGGGGTCTTGCCCTGGGTCAGCCCCTGGCACGAGGTCGAACTCCCAGCACCTCCCTCACTTCCGTCTCCTGCACGTCAGCCCACAAACGTGCTCCCCTCTCTCCCATCCTGGTGGTGAAAACAATCCTGATTTGTCCCCTCTGCCAGCCACTCCTTCCCTCTCCACCCTTCACAGTTGAAGTTCTTAAAGAGTTCTCTACCCTCCCCAACTCAATGTCCCCACCTCCATCTCTCCCATGAAACCAACCACCTCGTGGTGGCTCAGCCCCACAGACTCTCTCATCCCTCAGGGTCTTTCCAGCCACTGGGACTCTGATTCCACAGCTCCACCCCCTGGTCCCCATTCCTGAGCAGCACCGTGGCACCACCCAGACACCTGGGAGTCAGCCATGACATCCCCTCGCCTCCCTCGGCCCCATGAATGGGCCCCAGTGATTCTCTCTCTTCTTCACCACCTGGCCTCCTCCCTGGGCTCCCCGCCTCCAGCCTCTCCCGGCCCACCCAGCATCCCTCCTGCAGCCTGATCTCACAAGCACTTATCGATCTCCTACCAAGTCCTGGGCTGGGGCCGTAGAGACCACGGGACGGTGTCTGGACTCCAGGAGCTAATGCCATGGCCCAGTGGTTGTCAACTCTGGCTAGGGCTCAGAGTCACCCAGGAGGTCTTCAGAATCCACTGGCCCAGGCCCCTGGTTCAGGAATAGCTACTAACAATGACAACAACGTGGGTATTAACACGTATTGAGCGCTCACTATGTGCCAGACACTGTTCTGAGAGTGTTGCGGGCATTAGATCATGGAGTGTGGCTGCCCAGTAAAGCTTGTGGCTCCCCATGGCCACTCAAATCGAGCCCAGACTTCTTGCAGCATTCGAGGCCTCCGTGACCCAGATCTGCACAATCACGCTGTCCGGAGGTAAGACCCAGGAATCTATTAACACACTGCCCGGGTGACTGGAAACCACTGGCCTGGCTGGTCGGAGGCCCCTGTGACTCGCACATCACAGCCTGCAGGCCTCCAAGCCTCGACCACAGCTGTGCCCTCTTCCTGGGTGTCCATCTCCACCTGCTGAGATCCACCTCATCCGGGGCCCACATCCAAGGTCACGTCTACCAGGGTGCCCCTGCAACTGTCTCCTCTGCAGCTCTGGTGGAAGAGGTCCTGTAACCTCGAGGGCACCCCCAGAGCTGGATGGAATCTGGCCCAACTCACCCAGCTGGCTGGCCACAGATACTCACGGGGATCCCCTATCGCTGCTGGTCCCTCAGGAGCCCCCAGAGGAGCCAGGACCAGATCCCACCTGCTGACATCAGAGAGTCCTCAAAAAGGCCAAGGCGTAAGAGGAAGCCCACGCTGACCTCAGGACCCCCCAGCTCAGGCCAGCATCAGAGGCAAGGTTGGGCCAACATGATCCTGATATCAGGACAGGCCACCTGGTGCTCAAGCTCACTCCCCCAAGCACAGTCATCATCGCCCCACGTTCACCCTGCCTCTCTCAGAGCAGCAGGCAACTTAGCTGAATTCCCAAGAGCACGAGCTACAGAGCCAGATCATCTAGGTTCAAATCCTGGCTTCTCTACCTTCCCTACTGGGTGACCTTAGGCAAGTTACTTAATCTCTCTGTGCCAGTTTCCTTCTCTCTAAGAAGGCTTAATTTTAAGGTCTGCTTCATCTGATTGTTGTGAGGTTTAAATGGGTTAGTTCATGCAAAGTGCTTAGAATGGCACTTTGCGCATAGTAGGTACTCAATAAATGTTATACATGTTATCACGGATCATTAACTCATGGGGCAGGAGCCCCCGCCATGACCAGAGAACAATGGGAACTCCCATCTCAGTGTTCTTTTCTCCACAATGGGGCAGATGGCTGGAAAGACAGGGCCTAGGGCTCTGAAGGGATGGGCCCTGCCCACCACTGGCTGGTCCCTTTCGGAGGGACCCTGGTCCCCCAGTGGGGGCCTCAGAGCTGGATGACTCTGGAAGTCTCACCCCTGCTCCAAGGCTTGGCGGCAGCCCCCGCCCCAGTAATTATAGGGGCCTGAGGGCTTGGCTCTGCTGACCTGGCTCTGGATGGCTAAGGCTGGGAAACCACAGCCTGGCCCCACCAGCACCCCGCAGCCTAAGGGGACCGGCCAGGCGGTCCCTGAGCCAGGACCCCAGGCTCTCAAGCACACACACTTCTACCTGCCCCAGAGTCTCCACGCACAAGATCCTGCCCTGGTGCCCCAGGGACAAGCTGAGTGACCTCATGAGCATCTGGTCCCTACTCTGAGCCTCAGGGTGCCCATCTGAGAGTGACCCAGGATCCCCATACGTCCCTTCTGGTCCACCCTAAATCTCAGTCACATTTGTTCTACATATGCCGACCCTCCTACCTCCACGTCGCCCTATGAATCTGGGTCATTAATGTCAGGACAGCTTAGTGGTCATCTCTGCAGGGACCATGAGGACGAGGCCCCCAGCCCCAGAGCCTTAGCCACCTAGAGGGACCCCACCCCCTCCCTAGAGAACCTAGATTCTGAACTTGTCCCCCTAAGGAGCTGGAGACTGTAACACCCCTCTCTACCCAAGAGCCCTGCCCACAGAGCCCGCCAGCCCTAGAGAGGAACTCCCTCCCCAGAGCACAGAGAGCCCTCCCTCCTCCCCACCAAGTCTCTAAGCCCAGAGTAGGCGGGGACAGGCAGCCTGGCCTCTGTCCTGTGATTCTAGTCTATCATTTGGGGCCAGCGTTCCTGGAACCAGACTCAGCCTTAGCAATTTGGGGGCTTTGCACAGCTACTCCTTTCCCAGCTCAGCCTCCCTGGCCCTGTCCTGCCTCAGGGCCTCCCAAGACCCCCAGGGGGCCAAAGACAAGGTGGCCAGACTCTTATCAGGACCCGCAGAGGGCGTGGCCTGTGTGGCCACAGACATAGGATAAGCCTGGGGGTACGGGGGGGGGTGGGTGGGGGGAGATAAGAGACCTCAGAAGGCACAGGTCAAGCCCACGAACTCCCAGCCTTCTCCCCATGTACTGCTCCAGTGGCTGAGGAGACCAGCGACTCCTGCTCCCACTTCTCAGATGGAAAACTGAGATTCAGAAGGGGAATGGGACAGGGGCCACAGAACCAGGCAGGAGCTAGGCTGAGCTAGCCTCCAAGCTCCCAGACCCAGCCTGTGTTCCCCACCCTCAACCCAACAACACCCAGAAAAGAGGCTGCAACCAGCCCCCTCTCAACATCCACAACAACTGCCCTCACATGGGTGCTAGAAACAGCGTGTGGCCAAGTAACGCCACCCTCCCCAGGCACGGCCCTTTACAGTTTACAAAGCCTCATCATGCTCTTTGCCTCCTGGGACTCCATTCAGCAAATCCACGCTTGACAGTGAAGGGACCACGAAGATCTCACGGAGCTACCAGGTTGTCGGGGGGAGACCCCAGCAAGGTCTCCACGGTAGCAGAGGACTGAGGGGGAGGTGGGAGGCTGAGACCCCATCCCTAGCCTCCAAGCTCTGGCCAGTGCATTGTTCCTGCTTACTTCTTGTTCTGATGTAAATGCTCTGGCCTGAGCCACATCTTCCCCAGGACTCTTTTCATCAACCTTCCACCTACCCGGAGAGGGCGAGGCCCAGAGCAGCCCAGCGTGCTTCACACCACCTCGCTGAGTGACCTGGGGCCAGCCCTACACCTCGAGTGCCCTCTCTACAGAAGAGACAGAGCAAAGCCACCACAGTGCCCTCCTGCATGTACAGAAGCCACTCTGCCCAGCGTAGGGGCGAGGAGGCCCCATTGTCATGGTTGCGGGCTGGGCAGACAGGGACCGGGCTGACCACTTCCCCCATTTCCTTCCCGGAGACACGACGCCCGCAGCTCATTGTGTGCCCTGCTCAGGACAAAAAGGCAGCATCGGCCACCATGCGAGAAGCCCCAGCCACGGCAACAGGGCCCTGGTCCTTATACAGGGTCATCCAAACCTACCAGCGCCCCTTCAGCCCAGGATGGGCTTTGGGGTCAGGCAGGGCTGGGTCAACCCAACTCTGCCGCTCAGTCAGTCAACAAGGGCCAAGCCCGTGCCAGCGCCCCATGCATACTGGGGCCACAGAGATGACCTGGCTCAGCCCCTCGAGGCTGGAGGGAGATGGCCACCCTACACAGGGGTAGATGCTATCATGGACGCAGAATAGAGCAGAGTTGAAAACCAGGAGTCAGGCAGCCGGCTCAGCCCAGAGAGTTGGGGAAGCCTTCCTGGAAGGAGGGCAGAGGTACCACTAAGACCCACCAGGGGAAACAGGTTGGCTGCTGCAGCAACTAGGAAACAGACCTGGTTATCCTGGGGCAGGCAGGTGCAGGCAGAGCTGGGGGCCAGCAGATAAGAGCTCCTGAGACCAAGTGCCCCACACTACCCTTGAGAGCAAGACCCTGACCACAGAAAGAGAGGAACAAAATCATCTGTTGTGGATTCAGGGCTCAGAGAGGGTCAGTTTCTGCCTCAGGTCACAGAGCAAGTCTGGCAAAGCCAGGAACAGGAAGTTCAGCCCAGGAGACAGTCAGGGCCCAACAGGGAGCCCAGCACCAGGAGCCTGGGGATGGAGCCAGTGTCCTCTTTGCTTCCCTCACTCTCATCCCACTTCTGCCCTCAGGATTTCAGGCCCCACACCCAGGCAGAAACAAAAGCCACTTCCTGTCTGGGGAAGGGACCCGGGGCTCCTCCTCTCGGAGCAGCTCTGACCGGGGCAGCCTCACTCTTGGACCAGGCATAACCTGCAGCCCTGAAGCCTTCTTGTCCTATTCACAGGCTGGGCCGGGCACTGGCCCTGAGTCCCAGACCAAGGTGGTGAGTTTCAAGGCACTTCCTCTGCCAGGTCAACAGCTCAGCCGAGGTGCTGGCAGAAGCAGCCGGAAGGTACCTGAGGAGGAAGAAGAGCAAGAAAGTGGGCAGCTGCTGGTTAGTCATTCCAGGCCAGCGGGCGGTTCCCCTGGGTGCTGACCTGCCAGCAGGTGCTCTGGAATGCGGCCCTGGGACACCCCGCCCTGTAGACCTGAGATAATGCTGACTTGGCGGTGGCCAGGGCGGGTCCACCCAAGGGGACAAGGCCACTTGAGGGGGGCAGGGCGGGGGCAGTGTTGACTATCCTTATCCACAAAGATAGCCACAGAGCTTGGGGCTCAGCCTGGCCTCTACACCCAGGAGACCCTGTAAAAGGCCCTGGGCCTTCATTTCCCCATCTGTCAGCTCTGGACAGACTCGACCAGGGGGACAAAAAGGAGCGAGGAGCCCCAGCCTGGAAGCCCCCTCCTGCACCCAGCTCAGGTGTTTGGGGCAGCCCCCAGTCCCCGCCAGGCCTGTGTTCCCGCCTGGGTCCCTGTGCTCCGCTCTTCTTCTGGGTTTGTGTTAGTGGGCGGTTGCCATGGATACCGGTCTCAGCTTCTTTGGCAGAAAAGGTCTCCCCGAGGGCAGGGCTCCGCCTCTCCTCATCAGGCCCTGCTCCACCCTGTTTCAAGTGCCCAACCTGCCACGGGCTGGATCAAAAGAAAACAGGTCTCAGGAAGGGCCAGGTGCCCCAGAGAAGCTGGGGAAGGATCTCAGCTCTCAAACAGTCCTCCAACCATGAACAGGGCCTGCGCCAGCTCCCTCTTGCTGGGCCTGGTTCCAGGAGCAGAACGCTGCCACCTCCACCCGCAGCTCTGCTTCCATTTTACAGATGGGGGAACGGGCGCCCAGGGGCAGAGGCAGCTCTGGCACCAGCCAGCAGAGCTGAGGGATGAGGAGACCTCGCTCCTCCTGAGGGGCTCCCTCCTCCTCTTGACCTGGTATCCGTGAGTGGGCTCAGACTGGAGAGTGGGGGCCTGCCAGGCTGGTTGGGGCCATGGGGGCAGGAGCCACATGCCCTAGGGGAGCTCAAATTGCCTTTGCTCAACTGAGCTGAAATTCATCTGCCCAGAGGGCTTGTGCCCTAGCCAGCGCAGTCTCCAAGTTTCCAGGCCAGAAGCAGGGGGCACACCCCTGCCTCCACTAGGAGAACACCGTACGAGGGGGTTCTGGTCCTGCTCCGTCCTGCCGTGTGACCTTGGATAACTGCCCGCATTTTCCGGGCGTCAGTGTCCCTGTCCGCACAAGGAGTTGGCGGGAACGGTGTAGAGGCGGTTTCTGGGCTGCCTCAATTTCATCCAACAGAAGCAAGGCTCAGTGAGGGCCAGGCCCTCCGCACCTGCTTCTGAGGCCTGCTGCCCTCAGGGGGTTCTCATAGGGAGGAGGAGAAGCCATAATTAGCAGGATCACGGGTGGCGCTGGGAATGCTAGGGCAGAGGCAGAACCTACTAGAGTTCCCAGGATGGAGACCAGCCATGGTGGAGAAGGAAGGCGTCCTGAAACAGAGAAAAACGGGACGGGAATCGCGGCCGGGGCACAGCTTGAGCAGGGGCCTGGAAGAGAAGGCAGCTGCATTTGCGAGGTCGCCTAGGAGTCTGGCCTTGTCCCGGGTGCTTAAGAGACATTCTCATTTACTCCACACAACCCCAGAGGTGGAGAGGAGGAAACGATCACCCAGAAGGCTGAGGCGACATCCCCAAGGTCACACAGCTCGTAATTTGAAGAGCCTGGACTCGAACCTGGCATCAAAGACTCTAGACCTACAGTATCCACTGCAGGGGCCCCTAGCCCCCGTGGCTGCTGAGCACCTGAGATGCGGCACAACAAACTGACAGGTGCTGTAATGTAAAACACACACTGGCGTTCAAAACTTTGTACGAAAAAGAGGGCAAAATATCCCATTAATAGCTTTTATATTGATTCCATGTTGAAATACGTTGGATATATTGAGTTGAATAAAATACATTAATTCATTTCACTTATTTCTTTTTACTTTTTTAATGTGGCTACTAGAAATTTTTTAATTATATATATGGCTTGCATTATATTCCTTTCGGACAGAGCTGGTCTACACCACGAAGACAGAAATGCCCAGAACAGATTTAAAGGAAGAGAGAGGGCACTACCCTCATTCTTCCATGGGAGAGCCAGGGCCAGATTGTGAGGTTCTCAGGGGTCAGGTGGGTGTGAACATCAAAGGTGACTGAGCAGTGGAGCGTCTGCATCCCCTCCTCTGTCCCAGCTGGGCCAGCCAGCAACAGGTGGACTCAGGCCTGGGATGACCATTCCTCTGCCCCTCCCCTCCAGACACATCAAGCCATAGTAGTTGCCATAGAAACATAAATCTTCCTAAAAAACTGAACTTGGGGGCAGAGGTGGTGGGGGAGTCTACCACAAAGAGAGGGAGAGGGAGCCGGGCTTATCCGGAGAGGAAATTCGTGTATGTTGTGTGTTGGGGGCGGGGCGGTGTATGAGCTCCCGGGACAGGGAGGGATGCACAGCCCAGGCAGCTGTTTGCACAGGGCTTTCCGGGCCTTCCTCCCTACCGCCCCACACCCCTCTTCACCACTGCTCTCCATCCCCCCTTACCAAATACCAGAAATTTCCTATCTCATTCCCCCATTCTGATTCTGAGACCCAAGTAGGAGTGGGGCCAGATAAGCACCAGACCTCCCTGATCCCACCCTCTCACCCTCAGTTCCAGCAGAGTCAGTTTCTCTAAGAATATCAGAGAGGGTGGTCTGGGGCCGGAAAAAACAAGTTGGAAAGTGTTACAGAGCCAGAAGGCTCGCCATGTGCCATTCATCGCCCAGCTGAGAGAGGGTGGGAAAGCTCTTCCCAGGTCAGGGCTTACTGGTAGATCTAACGCCAACCTGGTCATGTTGGATGAGGGTCGTACAGGCGCCTCGGTTTCCCCATCTGTATACAGAAGTCTATTTTGCACTGACTATAGGTCCTCAATGTGCTCTGACTTCTCCCCACTTTAAGGTGGCGCCTAAGCTCCCAAGTTCCAGGCAGCATGGCACATGCATGACAGGGGCTGCTGCACTTGGGCGGCGCTGGGTATTCCTGTTCCACAGATCCAAGTAAGAGCCTCTTGGGGACAGCCCAACCCAGAAACTGGTGCCACTGGTACCCACCTGCAACTCCCCACAGTGGAGGGGCAGAGAGCCAAAGGATTTTGAAAGCAGGAGCGGGGAGCCTCTCCTCTCCCATTAGAGTTCTTCCTTTGCACTTGACACAAAACCCTACTCAACAGAGTGGGAGACTAAGGCCCAGAGAAGGGGACCCAGGTGGCCTATGGTTTACGCCAGGGCTCTCCTCTCTCAATCACCACAAAGTTCTCTTTATAGTCTGTCCAAAATTCCTTCTTTTTTTTTTTTTTTTTCAGTAGTTACAGATTTTAGTAACCTGTGGTTAGGCAGGTTCTGGGTCAGCACACAGGTACACAGTCACTGCTCTCCTCCTGCAGGGAGCCCCCACCTGTGCCAGCCTGACCAGAGTCCTTTTCTCTCAAGGCTGCACCATTCCCACCTAGGGGCAGCTCAATCTAGAGAAGGTCTCTACTCACAGAGCCCTGAGAACCGGGGGAGGGCAGCGAGCAGCCGGGAATCCCAGGACGCTGTCCATCCCCAAAGGGCCCAGGGATCAGCCACCTCACAAACCTAGAAACAGACCTAAATATGAGCTGAGACTGGCCCAAGGTCACACACCAAGCGCTTGAGCGGCAAAGCCCGGACTAAAACCCAGTTGTTCTGTCGACCCCCAGCCCATCCCCAAGCTCGTTCCCAGAGACACTCACAGAAGATGAGGCAGCCCCTCTCTAGCCCCGGCGGCCTGCGCCCTACCCCAGCCCCAAGCGCCATAGAGCAGGGGGAGGCGTCTTCAGGCCTCAAGCCAGAGCCAGCTGCAAACCGCATCCTGGGTCCCCAGGCGCCGCGGACCCGCCCCGCCCCTCCCTCTGCTCCCCGCAGCCCGGAGCCTTTGTCAGCCACGCGCTCACACGCTCACACACACATCCGCGCCGCCCGCGCGCACACATTTGGTCTCCCCTGGCGCACACCCGCAAGGGGCGCGCGCACTGGCCGCACGCACGCAGGGGAGTGGAGGCGACGGAGGAAGGAAGGAACTGACCGGCTACCGACGGACAGACCGCCTGGGCTGGGGGAAGGGGAGGAGAGGCCCGGGAACCTGAGGCTGGGGCGGGAGGGGGCGCAGAGGCAAGAACGCAGAGAGACGCAGAGGAGACTCTAGGAGAAGAGGACAACGGATGGGACGTCAAGGGCTGGCGAGGACGCGCGGGCTACTCCAGGGGTGGGGACTCCCCCAACCCCAGGCTAGGGGAGAGAGCAGGGCGGCCTTTGGCTTGGACCCGTGGATCATGGGGCATCGCTTGCCCAGTTGTGTCTGAGCGGAGGGCCCTTAGGAACCCCACGTAAGGCTTGGATATAGGGGGCCTGGGACCAAAGGCTCCCCGGGTACCTCGAGGAGGGGGTTCTAGTTCTCGGGCTGGGTGGGGCACTAGCTCACCTGCTACGGTGTACCTGTCCAGGTAGTTGAGCACGTTGCCCAAGCTGAGGATGGCGGCTGCTGCCCCCCGCCCGCGGCCCAAGCTGGCCGGCTTGGGCTGCTGCGCGCCGGGGCCCTTTGCAGCGGCTGCGCAGCTGGGGGTGCTGGGGGTGCTGGGGGGTCCGGACGGGGCCCGCCTCACGCTGCCCGACAGCGTCTGCACCTCGTCGGCGGCCGCCGCGACTCCAGCGGCGCCCGCTGCCCGCGCCCCGCAGCAACCGCCACCGCCAGCCCCTCGCTGCGCCCCCCGGCGCCGGCGCCGCCGCTCCGCGTCCGCCTCCTCCTCCTCCGCGCCGCCCGCCGCCGCCGAGGCGCATTCCAGGCACATCATGCCGGCCGGGATCGGGGCGGCGGGGGGCGCGGGGGGCGCGGGGCCCAGCTTGGGCCCGCTCAATGCGTGTGTGCGCCGCGGAGCCGCCGCTGCACCATCCCGGCCGGGTCCCGTCGGCTCCTGCGCTCCGGCCCGGGCTGCGGAGCGGCCACCGTTCAGCTCGATGCGCCGCCGTCGCCGCGGAGGCTCTGACAGCTGCGGCCCGGCCCCTCCCACAGACACATGCCCAATCGAGTACAGGCTCGGGCCACAGCCCCGCCCCGCACGTGCTGCCCCGGGGGGCGGGGGGGGGCGGGCCGCAGAGCCCCTCCCGCCCGACGGGGGCGCAGTCACGCCGGAGCCGCGCGCGGCAGCAGAGGCTGGCAAGGACCGGGAGATTTGTGGGGAGCTGGGGAGCTAGAAGTGGGGTGCAGGAAGCAGGAGGACTCCTCAGCACCCACTCAATGCCCTCCCTGCCCACTCCCTACCATGGGAGTGGGCTCCTGGCGGAGACTCTGGGAGAGAGCTGAGGGCTCGAGCTCAGGGCGTATGGACATCCTGGAGAGAGGGTCTCAGAATGTTAAGTCAGGGGCGCCTGTAGGAGAGCCTGTGGCCGCTCCAGCAGCTACTCACCCCTCCTGATTTAATCAGTTCAGGAAGGGCTGCGTAAGAACCAAGAATGTGACCAGTGGGGGCTTGGCCCAGGACTCAGGCCTCTGCCTGGTGCCGAAGGCTATGTTGCCCACTGCCCCAGGGACACCCATATCCAGCCCCCAACCTCCCCCTGGGCCCAGTCCTGTGTGCACACCGAGACCCTACCCTGCTCCACGGAGAGGCAGCTCCTGGCAGGGAAAGCCTCTACTCTGATGGGGGGCGTGGGGGAGGAGGGGGCACCAGAAACAGAGCATTAAGAAGGGGCCTCCTTTCCCCAAACATCAGCCTTCCAGCTGTGCACTAGGGAAGGGACCAAGCCCTGAATGGAAGACAGGAGGCCAGGTCCTAGCCCAGTGCTGCCTTGGCATGTGGCATGACCCTGGACAAGACCCCTAACTCTCTCTGGATCTTGGTTTCTCTCTCTGGGGGTAATAGGAGGATAGGATTGAGACAGTCTGGAAGTATGAGTAGTCACTCCCCCTTGAGGGAGGGGGAGTCCTGTCTCCCCCGCAGAGTGGTTGGGTAGCTTCTGTGTTCAGGACCACAGTCACCAATGTCACCCAGGTCAGAGGTTCTGTGGTTCTGTGAAGCCTCCCCCCCCATCCATTCATCTGTTTGGGGCTTTGATTGAAAGTAAAATCCTGTACAAACAAAGTGCTGAGGACAGAATGTTAGAACTAGGCAGAGCCTGGGAAACCAGAATTATCCCGTATGTTTCACAGGCAGGTCCCAGGGCCCAGAAATGACCCTATCGTGGACATGCAGCTAGTCGATGGCAGGGTTGGCACTGACCCGGGGCTCTGATACCAACCCCCCTGGACTGGGAGCTCAGTTCCCACTGCAGGCTGCTCTGGACCTCATGTTCACAGGCAGGTGCATCTCGTGAAGGTGCATCTCGTGAAAGCCACAGTGAGTCATGGCATAGCCAACGGGTGACACAGCACGAGGCACCCCCACCCCACCCCACTGTCTCTTGTGAGCAGAGTTAATCCCCAAGCTGGTGTTTCTTGGCACCTTCGAGGTGTGTTTTAAATTCTGCGAAGTGACTAAAAATATGCTTTGGCGTGTTGGGTATGAATGACTGTGACGGGAGGGTTAGGAAACAGATTTCATTCTGAAAGTCGTCTTGCTACATCTTTCCAGCTTGCTGAGCTCAGGCCTGCAAAGCGAATAGGGGAGGTTCCACTGGGTGGCCTGGGGTGACAGGTAATTAACAGGCAAGAACAGACCTAGGAGCTCCATGGGGCTGAGACTGGGCCCTGGCAATGACCCTCACAACTGTGTGATGGTGCCAGCTAGAGGACAGTGTCCTGCTGTGGGATACTGCCCAGCCGTGGGACTGTGTCTAGCTGTGAAGGAGGTACAACCATGGCTCTAAGCCCAATCCCAAATTCCCCTTCCTACTCCCCAAAATTCCTCATCCCCGCCCAGGGAAACAGTTTTAGCCCTTGACCAGAGAGGGGAACATTCGCTTTCCACCACTGAGTAGGCCCTGGAGCGGGGGAAGATGGCAGAGTTTTGAGCCTTTCAAATTTGGGGACCCTCTGAGCTGCCACCAAGCAAGCCAGCTATTCCCACAGTGTGGGTTTTTCTGGGATTTTAACTCAGAGGCACTCTGTAGAGCAGGTCCTTGAGTAGGACAAGGGACTACCAAGAGTAGGGAGATGGGGTGGACAATGAGCCCTTTCTGGCTTTGTGGCTCTGGGCAAGTCACAGTGGCCTTCTGAGAGCTTCTGGCAGTATTATGGAACCATCAGCCATAGGACTTGTAGAGTTCTTATCTCCATCTCACAGATGAAGAAACTGAGGCCCAGGGGTGAGAAGTAATCCACCCAAGGTCACATAGTAAATGATGGGCTTGCACTAACCCCAGGCATGTCTACCTGTAAGCCAGTATTTCCTCTATTGCCCCACATGGTGCTCTTAGCTTCTCCAGGACAGCTTCCTGATCTGCATAATGGGAGGCTGAACCCGATGGCTAAAGGGCCTTCTGATATTCATTCATTAGGTCTAGACCATAGCTTCAAAACCACTGGGGCACAGGACATTAATGGCCAGTGTTCCAAGGGCAAGTACATTTGGGACCAATGGGGTAAACACAGAGAAGTGGGTTTCCTTACTGAGGGACTCTTCAGAGCCTTTAATCTGGGGGTGTACACTGTGAGTCTCCCAGGGGGAGGTATAGGCTGTCATGTCCCCATGTGTACTGACCACAGAACATCTTGTAAGAGCATCTAGTCACAGCTTTGCAGAACACACTCTGAGAAACACTGGCTCCCCCAAGGCTGATAACTGGGAGCTCAGTCCACCTCCCCTAAACAGAAGTGTCTCCAGGGCTCGGCCTCAGTCTCTTCCCTTCTCACTTGGCGCAATCTCCTTTGGCAGCCTCTCACCCCTGCTTGGGCTTTCAACAATCATCCACGTGCCCATGACACCCCAACCTCCATCCCGAGACGTGGCCTCATCTCCAAGCACTAGGTCCGTATGCAGTCTCCTGCACATTCCCCCTAGATATCCTACAGCAGCACCTTAAACTCAACACATCCAAAACCGAACTCATCATCTTTCCCCTAAACCTGCTCCCACCCAGTATCATTTCTCTCTTGAGAAATAGCACCATCATCCACATTGTCACCGAGCAGGAAACCCGGGAGCCATTTGGGACTCCTTCTTCTCCCTCAATTCCCACATTTAGGGCCTGTCCATTTTTTCTCTTTAATATCTCCCAATGTCCCCGTTGCTCACTGACTTAACTCAAACCTCTCTATGTCTCACTTGGACCCCTTTTAAGTTCCACACCACCTGCCCCAACATGCCCCTCCAGTCTTTTCTCTATATTTCTTGCCAGTAATTTTCTAAATCACATATATGTATGACCCCATCCCTACCTCCCACAAAACCTTTCCATGGCTCCCCATTGCCTATAGGATTAAAAATATCTAAGGTCCTTAACATGATCTCCAAACCCTTCATAACCCTTCATGACCCATGCCAATCTCTGGCCTCAGACCCTACTGCCCATCTCTCAAAATTACTCTCTACCACGCTGAAAATGGAGCTCCCTGAACTCACTCACAGTTATTATACTTCCTGGAGCCTAGAGAAGTGGTGGGAATTGGGGGCTTGCCTATAGTCCCTGCTTTCCCCTCAACACAAAAGCCCTCCTCCTGCTAACACAAGGATGGTTCAGGACCACGGAGAGCGTCACATGTGCACCCCCACCTCCCCTGGGCCTTTAGTCATGCTCTGTCTATGCTGTCTACCTACTCACTCACCCGACTTGTCCTTCAGAAACTCAGCACAGACATGACTTCCTCCAGGAAGCCCTCCCTGATCCACCTGAATAATTGTCATTTCCTCCTCTGGGCTACTCAAGTGACCTGTGTATCCTTTCATCACACCAAAGTCATTGTGCTGATTATGTTTGTACATGAGTCCACCCCCCCACCCACCCCACAACAGACAGTGAGCCTCGAGGGCCCATACCCTGTCTGATTCATCTCCGCAGTCCAGTGCAGAGGAGGTGCTCAGAAAATGTTTGTTGATTGAATGAGTAAATGACATTTAGCAGGTGCTCAGGAAGCGTGTGTTGATTTGCATCATGTGTCTGTTGCTCCAAGTGACTCAGAAACCAGCCAGATTCCTCTCCTGGCCCCTCCGGAAAAGGTGTTTTCTCTCTGATTGACTCCACCCTCCATTAGCTTCATGTGCCCTTTGACTTCCTTCTCCACAGGTCATCGCCCACAGGTATGGAGAAGGCGCCTCCTCTCTGCTCCTGCTGGTGCCAAGCCGGGGACTTGTTGGAGCCCCTCCATCCTGCAGCCTGGGCCTGCCTCACGAGTGTTGCTTAGAACGCTTCGTCTCTGCCTCCCTCTCCTGCTCAGAACAGATGGCTGAGTCCCCACTAACACAGGAGTTCCTGTTCTGTCATTTGAACATTTTTAACACTTTCTAAGTTATAGCAGCTTTGTTCTCCTTTGATCATGGACTAAGACTATCAGAAATGAAGACTCCTTAAAGGACAACGAGTCCAGCCTCTTCCCTGTCCCATGGAGAGGCTGCATCTGAGAGAGAGCCAGTGCCTGCCCAAGATCACTATAATGGACACTGTCTTTGTTTTGGGTTTTTTGTTTTTTTGTTTGCCTTTTTTTCTTTCATTGCTGTTTTGTTTTGATGCTCAGAGTCCATCCCCCTTCCTAGCAGCACTTTGATTTCCTAGTCTTAATGGAGCTATAAATCAAGGCATGAGCATAGGATCCAACTGGACTCTCTTGCCTGGGGCTTTAAATCTCGAGTTGGGTGGCAAAAGAATAGGCAAAAATTATCTGGAGTGCTGGTGAAAGCCCCCAGTGAGATGGCCCAGGAGCCCTGGCTCCTGAATCTACAATCTTCCCATCAATTCCGTGAGCAACTGATATGCTTCCAACAAATCCCTTTCTTGCTTAAGATAGTCAGTCAGTTTCTGTTGCTGACAACCCTACAGTCCTAACTGATATGGTCACACGGAAGGAGCACATGCAGTCACATAACCTCCCTGTGTTGGGTAAAGCTTGGCTCCAGCAACTTCTGGCTGCCTCCTGCCAGCTCTGTCTTTAGACGCTGCATTAAACCAAACAACCTCACAGGCCCACCCAGGCATGGAGGGAAGACAGACACTTCAGGGAGTGAAACAGACAGAATGATGATTGATGTTGCAGGGGAACACACCAGGGTTGGGGAGATCATCTCGATGCACGTGCTCAACCCTCCAAGCCTGAGGTCTCAGTGGAAGAAGAACTTTTATCAGTACCCTATAAGCACATCCTCACATGCTCACACACCAGCACAGAAATGAGCACACACCTGCACAACAACAGGACAGCCGCGGACCAGGATGACAACTGGGAGCTGGAATGTAACGTGTGACTGGAAAGAGCAATCAACACATCAGGCTTGAGGGCCCCATCCTGCTGAGCAGCCTGCTCCCCCGTCCACAGTCCCAACAAACAAATCCAGAGTATCAAGGACCGGATTACCCGGGGCCCTGTAGGCCAGGAGGGTGTGTTCTGTTGACCCTTCCTCTGCTCCAGCCTGAGTGGCCGGCTCTCACAGACCTGCACCTGTGACCTCAGCCCAGTGAGGTCTGAGTGACTGCCCCAGTGAGGCAGGGGGAGGGAGGTGAGTAAAGCTGGGGCCTAGGTTGGCTGCAGAGGAGATACTTGTCTCTCACTCCCCAAGTCCACCAGCCCCAGAGCTCCTGCCCCGCCTCAAAACACTCCGGATGATAACATCCTATAAACTCCTGGCTGTGCACTTTGTCTAGCTCAGTCCTAGGAAGCACCACCCTGCCCTGCCCAGCAACCCAAACACCAGAAAGCACTTGAGTCAGAAGAAACTACCCGAATTACAGGGTCCAAGCCCCAGCTCCTCGGCTGGCATCTGAAGCCCCTCTGGTCCTGACCAGTCTCTCCTGCCTCCTCTCCCTACCCCAGAACACACCCCACCTCCTCTCTGGCCACAGCACATACCTCCATGATTCATCACATATCTTCCGCCCCACCCGCCTGCACCTTTGCCTGTCCTGTTCCCTCCACCAGGAATTCCCTTCCCCCACAGCTCCTGCTGTTTACCAGCTCCTACGCCACCTCCTCAAAGGCTTCTGAGGGATGTAATCCCTTCCTCTGCCAGTAGGAGTGTTCCCCTGCCCTGTCTTGGGCTGTGAGGTCCAAGGGCCGGGCTGGAGTCAGAGTCACTGCGCAACACCAAGATGGACACCCGCTGATACCAATACATGTTTCTGGAACTGGCATGAATGAGGTTTCTGATCTTTCTCCCCAGCTGCTAGACTCCAGTGGGGGATGTGGGGGTGGCTGATATTCTGCCTCTTAGGAAGCCCTTGCCCATTTTCTGGGAGCTGAGCCTCACAGGGGTCCTCCCCAGGGCTGTAAGGAGGAAGGTTCAGACTCTGGAGCTGGGCTTTTGTGGACCTAGACCCTGCTTGTGAGAATCGCATGAAGCAAGGCCTGGGCAGGAACGGCCACCTTCAACCTCTTAAACATAGGTGGGAAGTGTGAAGCTCAGAGAGGACAGGAAGCGGCTCAGGTCACACAGCCAGTGAGTGCCAAGAGGGACCATGACATCCTGGCTTCTGCAGAGACTGGCTGCCTCCTTCTCAGGAGAAACCAAGCGCTAGTACAGAGCTCCTAAACCCTTGGAATTTCCTAAGTGATGAGCACCATAAAGGTGTCTTTGTTTGTTAAGGAGACGACTTTTGGACCACACCTAAGGATGGGAGCTGGTTGCCAGGAGAGCCAACCATATGACTAGAGAGTTGGAACTTTCAGTCCCACTCCCACCTCCTGGGAGGGGAGAGGGACTGGAGGTTGAGATCAATGCCAATGGCCAATGGTTTAATCAATCGTGCCTATGTAATGAAGCCTCCATAAATACCCCAGAGGCCAAGGTTCGGAGAGTTTTCGGGTTGGGGAGCACGTGGAGATCTCCGGAGGGTGGCATGCCTGGAGAGAGCATGGAAGCTCAACTCCTTTCTCTTCCATCCGGCTGTTCCTGAGTTATATGCTTTTATAATAAACCGGTAATCTAGTAAGTAAACAGGTTTCCTGAGTTCTGTGAGCCGCTCTAGCAAATTAATCGAGCCCAAAGAGGGGGTCATGGGAACCTCTGATTTATAGCCAACCAGTCAGAAGTACAGGTAACAACCTGGGCTTGTGATTGGCATCTGAAGTGGGCGGGCAGGGGGGTGGGTAGTCTTGTAGGACTGAGCCCTCCATCTGTGGAATTTGATGCTATCTGTGGGTAGATAGCATCAGAATTGAATTGAATTGTAGGACACCCAGCTGGTATCAGAGAATTTGCTTGACGGTATGGGAACTCTCGTGGGTCCTTTTTCTCATACCTTCAGGGGCAGCCCGTTTCATGAGCTCCAAGTGTCAGATGGTATTTTGAGGGGCTGGTCAGCCTGATGATGGCTGCTCCTGAGGGAGGGCTGAGACCAGGGATGGCAGCCATGGAGTGAGCTGAAGAGTCCAGCTCCTGGAGGTGGCTCATCCACCAATAAGGGGCAGGGAGGACACCACGGTGGGCAGGGATGGAGCAGGCAAGGGTCAGGAGGTGAGCGCGAGTCTAGGTCACTGCTCTGCCCACAGCTGCTGGTAGGCAGGCACAGCCTGACACAGCAAAGATGGCGACCAGCGAGTGAGCAAGTGATTGCCTGGCTGGGCACCAGGGGAGGGGAGAGAAGCTCATGCTCATGGGCGGAAAGAACATGCCTCCCCACTGCAGCCCTCCTGGAAGCTGTTGATCTCCTGCAGGGCCTGCTGCGCCCAGCTGTTCTGAACCCAGTGGCAAGTGGGAGTCCCACAGAGCCAGCTCACCCCCTGGGCTGTGCTGGGGTGGAGTGTGGGCAGTGGGGGGGGGGGGTGCCGGGTGCAAAGCAGGGCACAGTCAGGGGTACTCACGCACAGCCATGCGGGGCCCCCAGCGTGGTTGTGGGACACCGGGTCTGTGCAGGCTTGGGCACTCCTCCGTGTGGTTCTCTGGAACTTGAAGCCAGCACCAGAGTGGAAACCCATCTCTGAGACTACTGACTCCTCCCCCACCTTTTGTTCAGAGGGTGACCTCACGCAGAAGGGTGTCCTGTGCCCTCCTGCCCCTGCCCAGTGGGAAAGCTGCGTCAGAGTGGGAGGTCCAGGGTGGGGTCGCCTAGAGAGCAGCCCCCTCGGTTTCCCCACTTCAGGGGCAGCCCTGCATCGTTGGCCCGGACTGCCCACCTCCTCCTCTCCTGCTCCTCTCCCAGCAGAGACACCTTGAGGCTATAAATAACATGATTGTCTAAAGGCCTGAAATCCATGGGCTTTGTACCGGCCGCACTTTAATCGGGGCCACCAGGAGCCAGGCTGAGGACTCCCAGCTGGAGCGGCCTCGTGTGGGGAGCAGGCGCAGGCCCAGGCCTCCCGCGGAGGGTGCTGACAGCTCAATTCCCAGCCCAGCCGCGGGCACTGCCAGCTCTCTAGCTGGGAGCGAAGAAGTGGCAGGTGCAGCCCGGCCAGCGTCCCTGAGCCACAGCCAAAGGTGGACAGAGGCACTGATACCGTGGAGGCCAAGGGGAGGGGTGAGGGCAGGGTGGGTGGGACCTCCTCGCTGCCGGGCAGGGCCCTCAGGGGTCCTTTGTGGAGGCACCCATGCCAGAAAGCAGGCCTTGGCTCTCCATGTCCTTGCCGTCCAGGGTCCCTGTGGGAGGAAAGAGGCTTAGCCAGCCCCAAAGGAGCCAGAAGAGGCTTTGGGACCAGGCTTGGGTGCAGTCTGTCAGGAAATCCTCTAGCTTCCGTTTTCAAGATTAATTCCAGATCTGACTTCACGGTCCCAGCCGCTCTGCTGTGCCCTGATGGCTACAGAGCCTTCTACGGCCTCTCTGCTTCAACGCTGACCCCCTACACTCTGTTCTCAACACTGCAGCCAGAGTGGGGCTTTTACAGTGTAAATCAGACACCCCGGGGCTCGTCCACTGGAAACTCCACAGCGGCTCCCATCTCACTCAGTTAAGGCCACAGTCCCTACATGAGCCCCCTAAACTCCCCCAAACTCTGGCCCCATTACTGCCACCCTCGTCCCTACCACTGTCCCCCTTGCTCCTGCTCCAGCCACACTGGCTTCCTTTGCTGGTTCTCAAACACATCAGGTACATTCCCACCTCAGGGCCTTTGCACTAGCTGTTCCCTCTCCCAGGAGCACCTTCCCCCAGATGGCTCACTCCCTCACCTCCTCCAAATCTCTGCTCCACTGTCAGCTGTGCAGTGAGGCCCTCTGACTACCCTTTGCAAGCTGCCCCATCTGTTCCCCTCCACCTACCCTCCTGCTCCATGTCTCTCCGTAGCGCTTATCACCTTGAACAGACTCTATCTTTGCCTTTTTGTTTGTTTCTTGTCTGTCTCTACCCTCCACGTGGGCTTAGACTTGGCGTTCACTCCCCAGCATCTGCACCTTACCTGGCACACAGCAGGGGCATAATAACTATTTTTGAATAAATGAATGAATGAACAAATCAACTGGCCAGGGCCTCAGGGGGTGGCCAGTGCTCCCAGCTCCTTAGGGCTCAGCCCTGAGCCTGGCACGAGTGCGAGGGGTGGGGGTACCTGTGCCAAGCTGCCGGGCCCGGGCCTGGTCTCTCTCCACGTGCAGGGCAGTCAGCAGGAAGCAGCCACCGCCCAGGGCGAGGGCAAAGGTGCAGCACAAGAAGCTCTGTTGAAGGCTGAGGAAGCGCTGCAGGTAGGAGTCAGGGCGCCCTGCCCGCAGGGCACTGGAGATCTGCAAAGGAGAGAGGCTGGGTCTGCCAGGCCCACCGGGCCAGCCTCCAGGCCTGGCACGTGCAGTTCCTCCCCCAGACCCTCCCCCCCACACACACAGACACACGTGGATCCCAGCTGCCCGCCCACCCAGCCTTACAAGTCCGGTGAGATAGGGGCTGCCAGCGTCTCCCAGGATGTGGCCCACTGTGATCTGAAGTGCCTCTGCTGTCCCCCGGCACCTGGGCACCACCACGGACTGCAAAACACAGGAGCACCGGGGAGCTCCCCAAGCGAGGGTGGAGACTGGGTGCCCCTCACACCCACCTCCTCCCCACCTGCCAAGGACCTGCCTTGAGGTGTGACAGGCTGGCCAACTGAGTGGGATGGAGGGGAGTCAATGACCTCAATGCCTGAAGCCAGAACATCAGGCCCCTCCGAGGCTGAGGGAGGCTCCCCAGTCCCCCGGGATGGGGGTGCCAAGGCCCCTGATGAGGGGCACCTCTCTTGAGGGTTTGCTCTTGAGCCACGCAGGGACCAGGCATGGCTGTGACAACAGTAACAGGGAGTCCTGGCTCAGGGGCCCAGGAGGCAGTAGTGCAGGCTGGTGGGGTGAAGAGCAATGCACAGTCAGGTGTCTGCACGTGTGGGCACCTGGGTGGGGTGGTCCGGAGGGCTCGGCCCTTCTCTTAGGAAGTTCAAGCCCCCCTGGGCAGAGATCAAAGGCAGCTTGCTGGAGAGGCCCCCATGACTCCATGGAAGAGGGTGGAGAGGTTAAGAATATGAATTCCAGAGTCAGATCATCTGGGCTCCAATCCCAGATCCCCCACTCACTAGCTGTGTGACTTTGGGCAAATCACTTCACCTTTCTGTGCCTCAGTCTCCTCATCCTCAAATGGGGATAACAATAGGACCTACATGGAGGTTTAGGTTCATTATCATTCTTCATCTGGTACCTAGAGCCTTCATGTAGACATCAGACCAAAATAACACTCTACGACTCCAGGAGGCAGAATGCTTCCGGGCATTCGAACATGCCGTGCCTTCTGCCTAGCAAGCTTTTCCCTCTCTGGTCCAGCTGGAGTATCCCTATTTGTCATTCAGGACTGATCTTTGGGTCACCTCCTCCATGAAGCCTTCCCAGAGTTCAGGTGCCTGCCCTGAGCTCCCACAGCCCCTGTGTGCACCCCTAACCAAATGCAGGTCCCCCATAACTGGGAGGGGTCCTTCTTTGTCCTCCTTCCCTTACCCCTGCATTGTCTGGGCAGCAAAGTTCCTGTCTAATTTCTCTTGGGATCCCTGGGGTACATCAAGGTGCCAGGCTCAGAGAGGATTAGCTGAAAGTTTGTGAACTAAATAAGTCAAGTAGAACCCTATGGGAGATGGGTCCCAGGAGAAACCCTGCCAGAACCCAGGGCTGCAGAGAGAGAGGAAGGGAGGGAGGAGGAGGGGGTTGAAGCAGAAGCCACAGGGTGACACAGTCCCGACAGGGCAGCCACAGGGGTGTCTCCCATCCTAGAGCCTTGTCCCCAAGACCTAAGCGCCCATAATCTGAACCCATCAAAGAGTAATAACAATGATAGTAATAATTAGCAACATTTATTAAATGCTTCCTGTATGCATTTTATATATCTACTCAACCAACCCGTGAGGGAGACACAATTATTATCCACATGTTACAGCTGAGGAAACCTTCCCTGGGGGGCCGGGAGTAACTTGCCCAGGGTCACCGGCCAGGAAATAGCAGGGCTGAGATTTGAGCCCAGGCCGTCTCCAGGGTCTGATCTTTGACCACTCTGCCGTTATGAGCAAGAAGGAGCCTTTCCGGCAATATTTATGCGTTTGTTTACAACATGTTTTCTAGATGTTTACAAAACATCTAGAAAATGGAGAGAAGGATAAAGAGGACGAGCTCATCCCTAGCGCTGCAAACAGGTATCTGGCAGAGAGAGCAGGGAGGGGCATTCATTCCAGGCGGGGACAATGTGAGGGAAGGGGTGGAGGCAGGAGCCCAGGACGGGAGCCACAGGATGGGGAGAGGAGCCTGGCGGGTGGGCAGGGCAGGGCAGCAGGCGTCACTCTGGAGGGTGACCGCCTGGTCCCAGGGTCCCAGGCGCTGAGCCACTCTGTCCAGGTGGGGAGAGAAGCCGGGCCTCCCACCCATCACCAGGACTTGCCAACAGGCCGAAGAAGGAGCTGACCACAGCTTTGCACCTTCCAGAAGTGCTTCCTTCTCACCCCATAATTATGTGATTACTCACTGGTGGTTCTGGGGAAAAGGGCAGGGCCTCCTAGAGGGTGGGCCCTGAATGTCCAAAAAAGTCTACGCAGGGGCCAGGGCTGCTTGGACCCTCAGAGTAAGGTCCAGACAAACTGGTCCCTTCTTCCCTCCCCTCCCAGGAACCCCAACCTGCTGGGCCCAGACCAGCCCCCGCTGCCAGTGGCGGCAGAGGTAGGTCTCCCCCAGCCTGTTATGGCTTCCCCATTGTCTCCATGCAGCCAGGGGGCCAAGGCTGGGCCCCGCCAGCAGCTAGAGAGACCAGCGGGTAATTTTAGAAGTTAGCGGATTTTGCGTTCCTAAAAATCCAGGCTCACTCTATTCTGAGACAAAAACACCTCTGTTTTTGACTCTCCCTTCTTAGAAGAGCTATTCCCTTTATAGCCCGGGGCATAGCCAGCACCAACCAAGGGCCTGCAGAAAGTCAGAATGGCAACCACCAGGTGCAGACTCCTTGGCAGCCTGCCTCCTGCATTCCCCACTCAGCCCTCACACCCAGACACCCCTGGGAGGGGGAGACAGACGAGCAAGTGAGCAGACAGCTACCTGGGAGGCAGAAGGCAGAGCAGGGAAGCATTGAGATGCAGTCCAAGGGAGAACAGGAGGGTGATAACCCTCCAGGGGGATAGGGGGAAATCTGCTGAGGAGGTGGGAGATGAGCCTGGTGGCTGGATTCCAGAACCCTAGAGAAGAGACCTGGGAGATGGAGTGAGCTCCCCTCCTGCTCTACCCCACTCCTGCTGGGGGTGGGTGAGCTGGCTCTGGGCCACCTTGGGTGGGGCCCAGACAGACAAGAGGGTTGGGAGGGAACTGGAGACCCCATCAGCAGGTTTGGGGAGGCAGGGAGCTCAGCCTGGGGAGACGCTGACTCAGGAGACACAATCTCAGCCTTCCAGGGAGCAGGACCCTCCGAGGCCCAGCCCAGGTAGGGGGAGGTTGCTGGAGGTGGGTCTGAGGTGGATCTTGGCTGTGACGGAGCCAGATCCTTTTCATCAACAGAGCTGCCAGGAGGCAGGGGCTTCTCAGGGTTCAGGGAGTGAGTTCCCCATCGGAGGGATATATAAACAAGAGGATGGACTACACTACTCAGAATTTCGCAGAGGGTTCATGGACTGGGAGCTGGCGGTGCTAGACCAGTGTTCCCCAACTGCGCTCTGAGGAAATCAATGTCAGGACCACGTGGGAAGTTCATTAGAGATGCAGATCCCTGGACCCCAACACAGACCCACTAAATCAGACTCAGAGGACAGAGGGCCTGGAAGCTGAATTTGTAACAAGCTCACCAAACCTGGTTCTTATGCTCAATGAAGTTTAAGAACCACTGGACCAGACAGCTTCTGAGGTCTCTTCCCCAGAGAGAATCTGGATTCTCCTCCTTGTGCCTGAGGCAAGACTGACACTGAGGACAGTGGAGCCCACTCTGGCCCCTCAGGAACACGCATGATACAGGGAGCAGCTATTAGCTCCCTTCCTCCTTAGAGTCTGCGGCGTACACCCCAGGGCCCCCTCACTGCCTGGGTGCCTGCCCAAAGAGAGCTCCTGCACCTCAGGAGCAAGAGTAGGCCAGCAGGTGGGACCTTCCAGCACTTTCTGCCACACCCCGTCCCCACACACTTCCTGCCCCTGCCCTGCTGCAGGCTGCTTCCTCCCGGCCTGGGTCCCACCCCCTGCTGGCCCTCTCTCCTCTGTCTTCCCTCCCTGCCCCCGGAGGCTGCTCCTGCCTCACCTCTAGAAAAGCAACACCAACTTCCTGTGACCTTCTGCCAACTCCTGCTACCACCCTCTCTGTCCTCGCTTCTCAAGGCAGCTTCTGGAGGGAGCTGTCTACCCTCCGGGTCTCCTTCTTCACCTCCCACTCCTTCCTCACCCTGCTCCAGGCTGGCGTCTGCCCCTCCACTCCTCAGACGGGGCCTCCACAGCCTGCCCCTTGCCTGCATGTGCCTGAGACCACTCCCTCCTGGAGCCCGTCCCTTTCTCCCCCGGGGATTGAGCTCCAAGGACCACAAGAATTGGTCCAGCTCCAACCACCAAATCTTTGGCTAAGGGGCTTCAGGAAGCTGGGAAGGCCGGGGAAGGTGGGCGAGAAGGCTTCCCAGGGTGGCGGGCCTTGCTAGGATTAGGGCTGGAGGCCCCCAAGCCCGGGAAGGACCACAGGGAGCCCCAGGAGGGCTGGATCACGTCCAACCCGGCCCCCCTGGGCAGCTCCAGCCAGCCCCCCCGCAGAGCCGGATGGGTCAAACTACGGCTGACCAGCCCCGCAGCCCTCCCCTCCCCACCAGACCCCTGTCCCCAACATACACACAGCACTTCAAAGAGCCTGGCTCTGCCATGTTAATCATTCTCAAAAACACAGACACTGGGGGGACACAGGCAGTCTTCACATATCTGCAGGGCTGTCATGTGGAAAAGGGAGCAGCGTGGGGGGGGGGGGTGCAGGCAGGGAAAGCAGCAGGGGGCAAGTTTCAGCTCCATCTGAACTGCCTGAGAGGGAACAGGCCAGACGCAGGGGAGTGAATCTCCCTGTGCCTAAAAGTGGGCAACTCCATTAAAGATAGCATTCTCCAGCGCTTTTCTGTTCAGCGAGGCCTGTCCTGCAGGCTCTCTGGCTCACCCTGCCAGGCCAGTTACGATCACTCCTTTTAATAGACAAGGAAACTGAGGCCCGAGCCCATTCAGCAGGTCTGTGGCTGAGTCTGGCCTGGAGCCCAAGTCTCCTTCTGGAGATGGGAGAAGACCCACCAGCCCTGCAGCTGGTACACCCACCCAGGAGTCAAAGACAGGACAGCCCTGTCTACACCTGCTGACCCTGGGCCGTGGGGAGGGGGCAGAGCATCTAGGCAGGGAATGAGAATCCCACCAACGGTAGTGTTCAAGCAGGCCTTGTTGGCTAATTAAATGACCACACTTCCCCACAGCCCTTTCACACTCAGACTCCAGGACTCAAGGATTTCCTTGGGAGATGGACGATGAGAAAGTGAAACCCCTGCCTCGCTGTGAGCGTCCCAGCCAGCGTTCTCTGTGCCAGGCAGTGGGCAAAAGCTTCACCTGGACAATCTCGTTTCACCCCCACAATAATCCATGAGGTATTTCCATCCCCATTTTCCACACAGGGAAACTGAGGCTCAGAGACACAAAGTGACTTGCCTGGGTCACACACAGCTATAAGTAGCGGAAGAAGCGGAGCTGAAACCCAAGTCTGTCTCCTGAATCCAGGTTCACTCTCAGGACAGCTCCCAGCCGATCACCAGGCTGCTCTGGGTCCCCCGTGCCCCATGCTGGACTGTGCAGGCTGCCAGCAGGCAGGAGGAGGGCTCTTGGGATGCCCCTAGGTCTGGATCCTGTGTTACCCACAGGGGCACAGCCCATCAGTGTTCAAAGCCCCTCCCTGCATGTCTCCTAGGAGTCAGGGAAGCCGGACGGAGAGGGTGAGGCTCAGGGAGGGCAGGCTGGACTCTGGACTCAGCAGAGTCATGTGGTCAGGACAGCATCAGTCCTCATTATAGCCTGAGCTGGCCCCCTGCCTTGCAGCCTGTGACACGGGAGCTGAGGTGGCCTGGACCCACCTGGGCTCAGCGGCAATAGCCCTGAGGTCTTGCATCCCTGTCTGTATGACCAGAGTGGAGGCCAAGGAGCCTGCTTGCTAAGGAGTGTGGTCAAGGAAGAGGAAAGGAGAGAGCCCCAGAGTCAAAAAGCCTGGCCCTAGTCCTGGTTCAGTGGCTTTGCATGCTGTGTGACCTTGATCCAGGCACCTGCCCTCTCTGAGCCTCCATTTGCTCATCTGCAAAAAGGGGGTGATGGTCAGAGGAGATGTTTGAGAGTGTCAGGGAGGCCCCTGGTCCAAGGTAACTGTTCAGTGACCTTGGTCTCCTACCCCATAATCTCTGAAGCCCCTTCCAACCTCCAGGCCACACAACAGCAGAGATCCAGCCCTGAGCTGGACAGACTCCAGCTCCCCCTGCTCAAGAGGCCCCAGGACCAGCCCCCCATCCCAACCCCCACACTTACCAGCAGGATGTCAGCAATCAGCGCCCAGTTACAGGACAGAAGCAGCTCCCCAAAGGCCAGGAACACCTGTGGACAAAGGGGGCCATGATGGGGTTCCCCAGACCTCAGTCACTGACCCCTCCCCACATTGTCTCTTCCCACCCGTGGAGAGGGAAACTAAGGCTGCACAGAGGAAGGTACCATCAAGACTTACTGGGGTGAGCGAGGTCTGGAACTGTTTTCCCAGTTCTGGCAGCCTCGATGGGGGGTAGACATTCCCATCTGGGCAGGCTGGCAGCCACAACCCAGAGAACTCTCCCTGATGGACGGCCCCCAGGGTCCAGCCCTTGAGGTCACCCATGGTGCCCCAGGAGGCCCCAGGCTACTTTTAAAGGTGGGGAAATAGATTTTGAGAGGAGAAAGGCCAAGAGACTTCTCAGGGCTTTCTCCCCCTCCTCTGTGTTCTCCTAAGACCTGAGTACACTGATAAGGTGCCTACTGCGTGCCCCCCACCTGCCCTGCCCAGGCATCCCATCAACAGCCTCTCCTAGGCATCCCCTTCCCAGACCCCCAGAGCAGCGTGGGGAGGAGAGCAAGGCCAAAACGGTGAAAATGCCCCTAGGGCAGGGCTTGTCTGAGGTCACTAGCTGGCCCAGGGCCCCTGTCCAGCACCCGCCCCCTGCCCTGGGCACCTGTGGAGCTGGTGTCACCTTATGTGCCCAGCCCTTGCCTTGACCCAATGTCTGCAGTGACTGGTGGTAACCGTGGGCCTATCTCTGCCAGCTCCCTGAACCCCCCCACCTCGTGCCAAAGGATTAGGACAATCCTCATTCTGCTCACTCAAGAAGAGTTTAATGAAGCAGCAAGGAGAAAAAAAGTCTCATTTCTAAGAGCTTATTGCTGTGGAATTAGTCATTCCTGGAGTCACGGGGCTGTGCCTGGGGCAGCCCAGGCTCTGGCTCCCAAAGGCCCGCGAGCACCTAGGAGAGAGGAATCAAAGGACCACTGCTTGCACACCTACTATGCGCCAGGCGCATCCACTTGTCACCCATCTAACCTCTCAGCCACCCTATGAGGCAGAGAGCATTTCATCCATTCACAGATGAGGCGACTCAGGCCCAAGGTCACACATGAAACTTTTGGCAAGTCCCTCACCCCTGGAGCTGGCCCTGGGCAAGGGGAGGAGCAGGAGGCTGTCGGCAGGGGGCCTCAGCAGTCACAGTGCCTGGTGAGGCTGGTGCAAGGGCAGTCAGAGGAAAGCCCAGGATGCCGAGGGCCTCCAGGTGGAGGTGGCACTGAGCAGAGCCTGGAAGGATGGGCAGGATCAAGATGGGCCAAGAAGAGCCTCAAGGCCACGAAAGGCAGAGAACCCAAGTGAGCAGAGGCAAGGAGGCTGGAATGCACCCACCACGCTGGGCGGGGCAGGAATATGGCCCAGCGCTGCGGAGAGAGGGCAGAATGGACGAGGAGGGAGAAGAGCTATGTGTGTTCTCAGTCTTGCCAGCCCCTGGCTCCCCCCACACAAACTGGGGAGCCCTTGAGGGCAGGGCGGGTCTCCTTCTGGGCCTAGGGCATGGGGCTGGCACCCCCAGGGGTGGGGATCTGGAAGTCACTGGCAGGCTGGTCTCAGGCGGGGCCCAGACAAGCCACAGACCCGCATTCCAGCTTGACAGGGTCTGGCAACCCGGCCTCCTGGGGCCACATGAAACCCCAGGCCGGCTCACACCCACTCTTCCCTGGACTTCCACCTCCACCTGGATGCCAGGCCACTCCCCCCTCACCCCTGCCCCTTCCCCCATACAGTCGGGCGTGCCCCTCAGAGCTATGCACCCCGCTGGTGCCTCAGCCTCCCGTTTTGTCTCTCCCCTGCGCCCCCACACCCACAGGACATACTGAAATACACCTTTTCCTTCCTCCAGCTGGAGCAGGGTGGATCTCAACCCCAAAATAGAGCCGATCAGAGGGAGGCCGCAGCCACAATGGGCCCTTTCAGGCTGAATGAGCCGCCCGCGGATGCCAGGCTTCCTCAGACACACCTGGAAACCCGCCCCGTGCCACCAAATCCTCGTCTCCACACCACGGCTTTGAGAGGCGCAGGGCCCGGCAGGGAGAGGCTGCCTCCTAACGCCGTAATTACAGAGTCTCCTGGGGCTCAGGGAGGTGCCCCCCAACAACGAGGTGTGACTCCTGGGGTGGATGGGCCCTGCCCTGCCACGCTGGGCGACCCTGGGGAGGTCATCACCCTCTGGGCCTTGGTTTCCCCAACCGTACCACGATGGGGTGGCCCAGATGCTCCGCCAGACGCCTTCAGCACCAACAGCCTGAGTTTCTGAAGCTGGTAACCTCCTTGGCACTCTTTGTGTTCCCCACAGGCTGCGTGCAAATGGGGTCTTAGAGTTCAATGGCCTCCACGACCAGTTCAGACTTGGGTTCCGCAATTAAAAAATAAAAACAAAAAGGGCCCTGGTGTGAAGTAAAGTCACCAAGAAGAATTTGGCCGACTGTTCAAAGCTACTCCTACACCGGTGCCTCAGCCCCGCAGTCCCAGGCACCTCCTGGACACCCTCTCCTGGAAGGCCACAGGCACTGCTCACTGGCCAGGTCCCCAAACCCATTCTCTCCTCTGGTCCCCCTGCATCACCGTCCTCGCCCAGTGTGGTTGAGGCAGCCAGGATGCAGGGCCCAGTCACAGACTGGCTGCCAGCAAGCTGCGGAAGCTGCTTCTTCCCTGCGATGGCCCCTTGTCCCCTGTCACTCAGGCCAGACACAGGGAGGGGGAGGGAGGGGGCTCCTACATGCCTTGCTTGCCCTCCCACCCCTCTAGTCATGATTCCTGTCCGTTCTGCATCCTAAATGTCCCATAAATCTGCCCCTCCTCCCGTCCACTGTTGCTGGCCTGGTCCAGGCCTCCCCCCTCTCTCTCTTCCTCACCAGTTTCCCAGGCCCCACCATCCCTCCCGACGCCAGCCCCAGAGGGGACTTCCGAAAGGGAAATCTGACTCTGCCCTTGTCCCCTTAGCGCCTATGCATGCTTCCCTGCACCCTGACTTGGTCCCCCGGGTGACAGGGCCTGGGAACACTGCCTGGAGCCTGAGAACCATGGATCCCCTCAGCCCCTGGTCTTTTCCATTCCAGACTCAAGAGGATTTCCCCCTCGAGCTGGGGCAGCGATGATGCATATCCCTGGCCTTAGTCACCCTTGGCCAGAGAGGCATGCACCCACGTGCTCACACCGTGACACATGCACATGCACACACATACACACGCAGCCACACAAACATGCACAGACACATGTTTATGCAAGACCTCACACACGAGCACAGGGGCTTCAACACACGTGCACAGTCATGCACACATCCATGGACACACGTAACCTGGGACACACACACACACGAACTTACACAGCACAAGTACATGCTATGCAGGTAACAGGGAGGACATTCAAAGTATCACAACATGTGTGGCAAGAGTACCAACCACACACACAGTGAGTGTAACACCGGTACAGGCGTGCTGGGGCGAACTTGATGAAAACAGCCTAGCATGGACACGTCCACGCTTGTGGTCTCATAATATGGACAGCAAGTTGTGCACACACAATCACACGTGCACACACATATACATGTACACAAACATACTCGTGCCTTCGCACTCATGCACGTACATGCACACAGACGCGCACACACTCATGCACACCTCTCCTCATGTACGCCTGCACGCACAGGTAGACATGGGCAGGGAGCAGGGGGAAGATGGAGCACCCACCCCAGAGAAGGCTCAGGGCCTGTGGGGTGGAGAGGGCAGTGGCTTCATCTCGGTCCATCTCAGTCTTCCAATTGGGCAGTAACCGATCTCGGCCCCGCCAGGATTGGAGAAGGCAAACATCCCCCGTGGGCTCATGGAGATGAGGGCAGAGCTAGGACCCAGTCCTCCCCTTTCACGGATCAGCTCCTCGCCCAGTGTGGCTGAGCCAGTCAGGACACAGGCGGTGGGCACAGACTAGCCGCCAGCAAGCTGTCATGCTGGCTGGCACACTTTGCCCCCGGGCCTGCCAACCTATAATTGCCTGGCCTGGCTTCAGGGCACAAGGGCACCACCCAGGTCCCGGAGCCCGACAGCCTGGTGGGCAGGCAGGTAGAGAGTGAGGCAGGGAGGTAGCAGAGCTCTAGTGTCCTCCAGAGAATTCAGCTGAGACTGTGGGCTCTCCTCAAGGGCTCTGCTGCCCATCCAAGAAGAGACACCTGCTAGAGCCTGGCAGGGAGGTGGGGCCCTCAGAGAAGGGCGGGTGGGCCTCTTTCAGCCCCTCTGAGGCAGTCCCTGGCAAGGCTGGTTACTCCAGCCCAAAACGCAAGAGAAAAAGGACTTATCCGAGAAGCTCTCACAAGGGCCAAGTCTGGGAAGCAGTAGGAGAGCCCCCAGAGCTGGGGTGCCTGCACAGCCCAGCCATCTGGGCCACCCACAGGCTGGAGAGCAGATCCCACAGAAGTCCCCAGAATCATTAGCTAAGCTGACTGCAGCTACGGTGGACACACATCCTAGCCGATCCCTGCCAACCACCTCGCAAGGCTCCCCCATGGGCACCAGGCTAGGCAGATCCTGGGCCTGCATCCCTGGTCCTTGCTCAGGACTCTTCAAGGCTGAGGAGGGTGCATCCCCTCCCGGATGTAAAGGCCCCGGTGACAGCCACACTGGCTCTGCTCTGTGTGGGGTGGCGCCATCTCTCCTTGGGTGAGTAGGGAACTCAGAGTTATGATCTAGCTTGGGCTGGAAAGAGCCTTAAAGATCATCTGGGGCAATTCCTGTGTAAAGATGGAAGACTGAAATTGCATCACAGACTTCCCTTCCCCCCAAAAG
Organism: Diceros bicornis minor; assembly: GCF_020826845.1. Taxonomy (NCBI): domain Eukaryota; kingdom Metazoa; phylum Chordata; class Mammalia; order Perissodactyla; family Rhinocerotidae; genus Diceros; species Diceros bicornis. The sequence goes on from NC_080757.1 coordinate 13,378,232, forward strand.
TAAAAAATATTAAGTCAGAAAAAATTTTTTTCACCAAAGAAAAGAAGAAAACCTAACAAGATAAGCATTAAATATTGGCAGCCAAAGGAAAGAACAGACAATTCTGGAGTAGAGAGTATAGCCCTTCTTGGCTCCCCCTCCCAAACCCCTGTATCTGGAGGGAAATGAATGGAGTGGGGTCTTCTGTTCCCGCTCTTCACTGAGAGCCAGTGGGCAAGGCTGCAAGGGAAAAATGGGTAAAAGTGGAGACAATGAACAATGACTGCAGTTACTGGCTCCACTCAAGGCCTGGGTGCAGTCCCATCCCAGAAGGGGCGTGCACCTGGTAATTAAGTAGAATGAACCCTGTGATCGAGCATTTACCTAAATCCTAGAAGAGAGAAGAGAGCCCAGGTGTTCGAACAAAGACTCCTCATTGCCTCACCTGAGCCCTGCAATTCCTTCAGGCGACAGAAAACCTAACGCTCAACTCTCAAACTGCAGCCCCTTTGGAGAAGAGAATGGTCACGGAAGGCTGGAAGAGAGTCGAGAACGAAAAGTCACCCACACTGTATCAGAGCAAATCCAGTATCTGAGCAGAGCTGCCCATGCCCAGGCTAGGGAAAAGCATCCAGCATGAGAACTGTGCAAACATACAGAAAGAGGGAGAGAGACAAGTGAGCAGGGGAAGGGAGGAGGAAAAGAAGCAAGGGGAGAAGGAAGGAACGAACGAACGAAGGAACGAGGGAAGGAAAGGAGGGAGGGAGGGAGGAAGGGAGGGAGGAAGGGAGGAAGGAAGGAAGGACGGAGAAGAAGGAAGGAAGGAAGGAGGAGAGAGACAGAGAGAAAGTGGGGAAAAGGAAGAAGAGAGAATGGGAGGAAGGAAGAAAAAAGAACCCAAACTAGAAGACAGATGATAGGAGAAGGAGCAGAAAGAAATTCCTTATAATTGCTTCAAACTATATTGAATATTAATTTAATAAAGAAAGAGCTCAAAGATGAAATGAACACCCGATAGGATGAGATATAAAGTGGTATTGCAGACCTAAGGAAATAAATGAGGTGGGGGGGGTGGCGGGGGCAAAACAACAAACAATATTATTACAGAACTAATAAATTAAAAACAGCCAGAAACAGAATAGACATCAAGGAAAGTAGAATTACCAATATAGAGAAAAGGTTTGATATAATCTCACTGACTGATGATTTTTTAAAAGACAGAGAGAAGAAAGCATTTAGAGAGAAGTAAATGACATGGAAGACAGATAAAGATGACCAAGGGGCTGGGACTAGGGTACAGCAAGCAAGGCCCCTAGGACCCCAAATTTAAGGAGGCACTCACTCTCAGCTACAGACTCTGTACTTGTGCAACCCTGAGAGTGAGCACCTCCTTAAATTTGGGGTCCTAGGGGCCTTGCTTGCTTTACCGTAGTCCCAGCCCTGAAGATGATCCAACACAAGTAAAAAAACAATAAATAAACAAACATAAATACCCAAAGAGATAAAATGGGGAAGGAAGATACTCAGATTGATTCAGCAGATAAGAACACTATTTGGAAGAAATTTTGATATAATATAGAATATTTAGCATTGAGACATATCCTAGTTGTGGTAAGCAGCTTCCAACATGGCTACAGAGATCCCCGCCTCTTGTATTCCCACCCTTGTGTGATTCCCTCCCCTTGAGTATGGACCGGACCTAGTGATGTGCTTCTTTTTTTTTTTTTTAATGTTTTTTTTTTATTTTTTTATTTTTTCCCCCAAAGCCCCAGTAGATAGTTGTACAGCATAGCTGCACATCCTTCTAGTTGCTGTATGTGGGACGCGGCCTCAGCATGGCCAGAGAAACGGTGCATCAGTGCGCACGCAGGATCCGAACCCAGGCCGCCAGCAGCGGAGCATGCGCACCCAACCACTAAGCCACGGGGCCGGCCCGTGACGTGCTTCTAATGAGTAGAATACAGCAAAGGTGATGGGGTTCCACTTCTGTGATTCGGGTATAACAGACGGTGACTCCTTTCTATCGCCTTCTCAGCCTGCCTGCTTCGATGCAGCAAGCTGCCATATGAAAGAAGCCAACATAGCAAGGAGGAACTGAGAGTGGACTCCAGCCAACAGCCTGCGAGGAGCTGAGGCCCACGATCCAAGAACACACACGGATCTGAATGCTGCCAACAACCACTGAGTGAGCTTGGAGGCAGATCCCTCCCCACTTGAGCCTTCAGGTGAGACCACAGGCCCTTGGCCAATGCCTTGATTACAGCCTGTGAGAGACCACGAAATCGGGGACCCAACTAAACTATGCCTGGGTTCCTGACTCACAGAAACTGTAGATAATAAATGTGTGTTGCCTTAAACTGTTAAGTTTTGGGGTGATTTGTTACATAGCAAGAGATAACTAATACACTAGCTAAACTATTGAATTTCAAGAATAAATAATAGAGGCCGGCCCGGTGGCGTAGCGGTTAAGTGCACGCACTCTGCTGCAGCGGCCTGGGGTTCGAATCCTAGGCATGCACCAACGCACCACTCGTCAAGCCATGCTGTGGCGGCGTCCCATATAAAGTAGAGGAAGATGGGCACAGATGTTAGTGCAGGCCCAGTCTTCCTCAGCAAAAAGAGGAGGATTGGCAACAGATGTTAGCTCAGGACTAATCTTCCTCACCAAAAAAAAAGAATAAATAATAAAATCTTCGGGTATCCAGATGGAAAAAGTGAATCAACATCAAGGATTTTTAAAAATCAGGCTGACTTTATTCTCCATAGCAACATCTGATACCAAAAGACAACAGAGCAAATGTTTGCAAAGTAATGAGAAAAGGAAATACGAGCCAAGAATATTACACCCAGTTAGATGTCGTTAAAGTAAAGAGTCAAAGAGGAGAAGACGATCTCAAACACGAAAGAGCCGAAGGAATACAATCTTTCTAGCCTTTTTTGGGGGACAGGAAGGGGATGACTAAAAACTACTTAACCACAAAATCTACCCAGTTAGGAGCTGAAGCAGAATAAAGAACTCAGAAATGGAGAATCTATGTGAACAGACTGATAATGAGCATTGCATCTATTTAAATCTGGGACTACTGTCAAAAAACTGTGAGGATTATGCTTAGAGAGCAGCCTGTGAGTGTTATAAATCTAGAAAAAGTAAAAATCATAATATAACTAACAAAAATCAGGAAGTTGGGGAGACAAGAAGAGGGGAGAGATGAGAAGGCTGGTGCTCTCTTTCACAGTTGGAATTCATCAATAAGTCCAAAGTTTTAAAATTAATTTGAAGTTAAACAATTCCTTTGATTTCACTTCATTTTCTTCAGGTAAATTCATATAAATTAATTAAACATTTTATGATTCCATTTATATGAAATGTCCAGAACAGGCAAATCTATAAAGACAGAAAGTAGACAAGTGGTTGCCTGGGGCTGGGGGAGGGACAGGTTGGGAGAAAATGGGGAATGGCTGATAATAGATATGAAGTTTCTCTCTGGGGTGGTGAAAATGTTCTAAAATTGATGTAGTGATGATTCCACAACTCTGTGAATATACTAAAAATCACTGAATTGTACACTTGAAATGAGTGAATTGTATGTTATGCCAATTACATCTCAATAAATCTGTTTTCAAAATTACACTATCATATGACCCCAAGTTAATAAAAATATTTCTGAAAACATAAATCTGTGGGGCCGGCCCAGTGGTGTAGTGGTTAAGTTCGCACACTCTGCTTCAGCGGCCCAGAGTTTATGGGTTCAGGTACTGGACACGAACCTATACACCACTCATCAAGCCATGCTGTAGTGGCAACCCACATATAAGGCAGAGGAAGACTGGCACAGACGTTAGCTCAGGGACAATCTTCCTCAAGCAAAAAGAGGAAGATTGGCAATAGATGTTGGCTCAGGGACAATCTTCCTTATGAAAAAAGAAAACCATAAGTCTGTGTATATGTACAGAGAGACACATATAGAATGACAATCACCTAACTAAATAACAAAAGGGGAAGCAAATAGGCCAAGATGTTAACAGTAGTTAATCTGTGGGACGAGCATATGGATAATTGTTATTTTCTTTGTGTTTTTCTGCTTGTGCTTTTGTTTTTTAAGTTTCCCTCAAGTACAAATGTAAAGATCATTTGATACAGGGTAGTGGGTTGAATCGTTGGTCCCAACTCTTGACTCCCCTGTGGCAGAATGACGTATCCACACCCACAACAGGTGGACTCCCCCAGAGCCGAATCCTTGGTCCTTTCCTTTTCTCTTTCCTCTCCGCACTCCTCCCTTGTGGTCTCATTCAGTCTCACGGCTTTAAATAACCAGCCTAGACCTCTCTCCTGAATGGAAGACTCGCATATATCCAACTGCCTCTTAACACCTCCAGTTGAAGTCCTAAGAGGCACCTCCAATTAAACATGTCTAAAATTGAATTCCTAATCCCACTGCCTCCAAAAACAAAACCCTGCACCTCCCTCAATCTTCCATCTCTGTAAATGGCAACTCCTTGCTTCCCATAGTTCAGGCCAAAAACTCTGGAGTCACCATCATCTCCTCCCTTTCTTTCACACTCCACACCCAACCCGTCAGGAAATCCTGTTGATTCTATTTCCAAAATATACACAGAATCTGACCACTTCTCCACACTTCCTACTCTGGTCCGATCCACAATCATCTCTCGCCTGTATCATTGGAAAACCTCCCAATCAGTTTCCGTCTTTCTGTCTTTGTCCTTTTTCATCTATTATCAACACAGCAGCCAGAGACCCTGTTAAACCACACGGTAGATAGTTACAGAATTGGTCCCCAATTAATCATGCTTCCTGGTACTCACACCCTTGTAGAGTCCCTTCCCACAGAGAAACTGGGCTGGCCTTACACCTTGCTTTGACCAGTAAAAACAAGGAGGAAGTGATGCTGTGCCATTCCTGGCCTAGGCCTTAGGAGACTTTGCAGCTTCCACTTCTGCTTCCTAGGAATGCTGCCCTGAGACTGCCATGCAAGACTGGGTTAGCCTGGTGGACGATGAGAGGCCACCTGGAGGAGAACCGAGGAGCCCCAGCCGACAGCCAGACATTAGTGAGGCCAGCTTGGATGTTCCAATCCAGCCAGTCTCCCAGGTGAAAGCAGCCACATGAGTGAGCACAGGTGAAACCAGCAGAGAAACCATCCAGCCAACCCACAGAATCGTAAGAAATAATACATTGTTGTTGTTTAAGCCACTAAGTTTTGGGACAATTTGTTACACAGCAAGTTAACTGATACAAACTATAAGTCAGATCACTTCACTTCCGTGCTAGAAATCCTCTAACAGTTTCCCATTTTACTTAAATTTGAAGCCAAAGTCATTGTATGTACAGGGCCCTACAGAATCTGCACCCCCACTGCCATCTCCTCTGACCGCATCTCCTCTGCTCTTCCCTGGCTTGCCCCACTCCAACCACGTTTCCCCAAACCACCAGACACGCATCCCCCCTCAAACAGCAAGGGCCTTTGCACCTGCTGTTCCCTCTGCATGGAGGGCTCTTCCCTGCTCCACCCCCATATCCGCATGGGCTCTTTCCTTCACTTGCTTCAGCTTGCTCCTGAAGTGTCATCATCGCAGTGAGGCCTCCCTTACCACCTTGCACTGCCCCGTCCCTCTTCTTGTCCCCTTTCCCTGCTTCATTATTCTCTACAGAACTCATCCCCACCTAACATACGTTTGCTTTATTACATACATATTTTTGCCTATTTTGTTCACTGCTGTATCCCCAGAGCCTGGAACAGTGCCTGGCACACAGGAAACAGTTGATACGTGAGTGAACATTTCTGCTCATCCTGCCTCCCCGCCACCTCCCCATGGCCTCAGCTCTGCCCCCTTGAGGCCTCTGCCCCCTCAGTCCTTGAGGCCCAGCAGGGGTTTGAGGGTGAAGGCTCAAGCCCCAGGTCTCCCACCCATGAGACTGGAAGAGGAGCATGGGACAAAAGACCCCTGGGGCGGGCACACTTGTGGAGGCTTCATGGCCGCGCCCCCAGACATTCCTTCCTGCAATGTTGGATGCCAACAGAACCCAGGGCATGGTGGAGGAGGAGTCCTTGGAGCACTACGGCAGATTGTGTGTTCCCACAACGGCCACTGAAGTATTTCCACGTCCTCTTTCAGATCACTGTTAGTCCCATCAAAAGACTGAAGCCATTTTCTCTCCCCTGAAATCCGAGCAAGAATTTGTGGCTTAAGCAAGGAATAGAATGCAGTGAAAGTGATGCTGTGCACCTTTCAAGGGTAGGTCATAAAGGCAGCACAGCTTCACCTGGCTTGCTCTCTCAGGGCGCTAGTCCCTGGAACCCGATCACCATGTTGTGAGGAAGCCCAGGCCGCATGGAGCGGCCATGGGCGGGTGTTCTAGCCAATAGCTCCAGCTAAGGTCTCAGCCAAGAGCCAGCATCAACCATGAGACAGCCCCCAGCCTTTGATGATCCACCCCCGCATCCTGCCTAGTTAACCCCAAGTGGAAAAGAGATAAGTTATCCTTGCCCCCTACCTTGCCCAAACTGCAAATCATGAGCAAAATAAGTGTTTTAAACCACTAAGTCTCATTACATATCTATAGTAATAAGAACAAGCACAAAAGTTCATTTAGCTCCTCAAGGAAACCAAGAGGGAAGTACTAGCACTCCCATTTTATAGCTGAGAAAATTGAGGGCCCACAAAGTCAAAATCTTTCCCTAGCTCACACAGCTAGTAAGTAAAGAAGCAGGAACAATGTCTAGGTCTTGCAGATGCCTCAATGCCCATCCACCACTCATGCCCCTCCAACTGGACCACAAAGCCCACCCAAGGGGGTACTGCCAATGTTCAGCCATGTCCTCCAAACACCAGGCCAGCGATGGTAGAGCCCCCTCCCTTGGGCTCGGTTCCTCCTCTGATCACAAACCTCTTCTCCTCTGAAGGGCAGCCACTCTGGGAAGAAGGCCAAGGAAGAGGATGTGAGCCAAGTCCTGCTGTGTGTGTCTGGATCCCAACTAACAGCCGAGAAGTCCACTTCCCCTGCCAAGCGGACTGGAAAGAGGGAAAAGACGGAACACTCCACACCTGCAGGTGGGCCACAGGGCACGGGCTCCCCTAGAGAAGGCCCCAGACCAGACTTTATATGCTCAGGAAACCTCATTGCCATAAAACATACAGCATGACTTGGCCCCTACTACAGGAAATTTGGAGGCAGGCACACGATGCTGCCAAAACCCCCTCCTTTCCACGCAATGCAGCTACAGCCACAAAAGCGGTGGGAGAAAAGCTACACTTGGCTGCAGACACTCATGTGCACACACATTGCACACAATTATCTACTTGCCCTGATACACATGTATGTGCACATTCATGCACAGACGTATATACAAAACAGCACACATGGACACACTCATACACACTCTGCATATATAGAATGAATATACATGTACATGCAATACACAGATAGCATGACTGTACAGGTACGCAAAGATGTATACACACAAGAGCACACATATCCACACTCATATTCACAGACCTGAATACATTCACACTCAGATGCACGCACACACCAGCACACTTGCCCGCATTCCCATGGGCCCTTCCTAAGAAACCCTATCAATTTCCCCCAGAGCCTATCAATCTCCTCAGGACTTGCAGAAAATGTGCAGGAAGAACTTTGGTTCCTGGAATCTGAGAAAGTGACGGGATGGAAGGATGGATGGATGGACGGATGGATGGATGGATGGATGGATGGGTGGATGGGTGGGTAGGTGGATGGATGGATGGATGGATGGAAGGATGGATGGAAGGAAGGATGGATGGATGGATGGATGGATGGATGGATGGATGGATGGATGGATGGATGGAAGGGTGGGTGGGTGGGTGGATGGATGGATGGGTGGATGGGTGGATGGATGCAAGGATGGATGGATGGATGGATGGATGGATGGATGGATGGATGGATGGATGGAAGAGGCTCAAGAGACTCTTCTTATTTCGAAGCTATTTTGAACAGAATTCAATCCCTAAGCCCCCTTTGGATACACTTTCTGATACTGACTCCCAGAGGTCCCCTAAACCTAATGACAATCCTTCATGGTGGACTGCAGCCAGTTCCCACCCACTGAAGTTCTAGGGGTGATGGCATGTCCATGGACTCCAGATTCCTGTATCCAATTCTCTACTAACACCACAAACTCAGAAGGTACAAAACCAAGCTGTTGATCTTCCCCCAAAAACCCACTGCTCCTGCCCACTTTCCTATCTCCGGTAATGGCCTTTCCCTCCTTCCAGCTGCACAGGCGAATATCCTAGAACTCGCTTTTGACTCTTCTTTCTCTCATACCCCACACTGAATCCATCAGCAAATCCCAATAGCTCTACCTTCAAAATATATCTATAGTCCAACCACTTCTCACCACCTCCACTGCTGCCACTCTCATCCAAGCCCCATCGTCTCCACCTGGATTACGGCAGTGGTCTAACTCTTCTCTCTGCTTCTGTCCTTGCCTCCTCCAAGTCTGTTCTCAACAGAGAAGCCACAGTGACTGTATCAAACATAAGCTAATAACAGAAAAACAATAGAGAAAATCAATAAAACCAAAGTTGGCAGAAAAATTGACAAGCCTTTGGCTAAACTGACCAAGAAAAAAGGAGAGAAGACTCAAATTACTAAAATCAAGAAAAAAAGGGGACATTACTACCAATTTTACAGAAATTAAAAAGATTATAAGGGAATACTATGAACAATTGTATGCCAACAAATTAAACAACCTAGATGAAATGTACAAATTCCTAGAAAGTTGCAAACTACCGAAACTGACTTAAAAAGAAATAAAAGTCTTAACTGACCTACAACAAATAAATATTGAGTCAGTAATCAAAAAACTTCCCACAAACAAAAGCCCAGAAACAGATGGCTTCACTGGTGAATTCTACCAAACATCTAAAGATGAATTAACACAAATCCTTCACAAACTCTTCCAAAACGTAGAAGAGGAAGAAACACTTGTCAACTCATTCTATGAGGCCTTTACCCGGATACCAAAACCAGACAAAGACATCACAATATTCCTTACGAATATAGATGCAAAACTCGTCAACAAAATACTAGCAAGCTGAATTCAGCAACACCTAAAAATAATTACACACCATAACCAAGAAAGGACTGATTCCAGGAATGCAAGTTTAGTTAAACACACAAATATCAATCAATGTAATACACCATATTAATAAAATAAAGGACACCCACATGATTACCTCAACAGATGCAGAAAACATAAGCCAGATCTCCCACTCCTCAGCACAAAACCCCATCTCACTTTCAGCAAAAACCAGTTCCATCTGATGCCCACAAAGCCCACATGATCTGGTCCCCATCACCTCTCTGGCCTCATCTCCCTCTCTCCTTTCACTTCATACTAACCACAGTGTCCTTCTCGCTGTTTTTTTTTTGTGTGTGTGAGGAAGATCAGCCCTGAGCTAACATCCATGCTAATCCTTCTCCTTTTGCTGAGGAAGACCAGCCCTGAGCTAACATCCATTGCCAATCTTCCTCCTTTTTTTCTTCCCCAAAGCCCCAGAAGATAGTTGTATGTCATAGCTGCACATCCTTCCAGTTGCTGTATGTGGGACGTGGCCTCAGCATGGCTGGAGAAGCGGTGCGTCGGTGTGCGCCCGGGATCCGAACCCGGGCCGCCAGTAGTGGAGCGCGCGCACTTAACCGCTAAGCCACGGGGCTGGCCCCTGGCTGTTTCTGAAACCCACCAGGTACACTCCTGCTTCACAGCCTTTATGGTTGCTGTTCCCTCTGCCTGGAACTCTGTTCCCCTAAATATCCACATAATTCACTCCTTCACCTCCTCACCTGTTGGGCTTGACTCAACAACCACCTTCTCCATGAGGCCTCTCTGGTCACAATACGTAAAATTGCAGCCCTCTCCCCCCAACACCCACACACTCCCTATCTCCCTTCTCCACTCTATTTGTCCTAAGCTTTTATTATCATTTGAAATTTTGTGAATTTTACTTATACATCTTGCCTGTTGACTGTCTCCCCAACTAGAATGTGAGATCCCTAAGGACAGAGATATTTCAGTCTGTTTTATCCACTGCTATATCTGCGGCATTTAAACTAGCATGCCACTTTATAGGCTCTCAACAAATACTTGCTGAATAAATGAATGACTGCAAATAGGTGGTCACTGAACCACACTCAGCAAGCAGTGATCACCCCCACCCCACCCCAAGGGCCTGACACTGTGCTTTGGGCTGAGAAACATCAGAACCAACCAGGCCCAGCTGGGAGAGGAGTCAGAGCATAAGTAACCATGACCCAAGGAAGACAGTGCTGAGAACGGAGGATGGGGAGAGGGTCAGGCCTAGCAATCAGAGAAGGCTCCACAGAGAGATGGTGCTCCAGCCGGCCCATGAAGGCCCAGTACAATTCAGGCATATGGAAGGGATTGGGGGAGAGGGAACAGAGGGAGGGCCGGGATGTGGGAAGCATGGGGCATGTCCTGGGAATCAGGAGGGACCCTACATGGAGGACTACATGCGGGATAAGGCTACCTAGGTTTCAGGGCAGTTCATGAGGGGCTTTGAATGCCAGGGTGAGAAGCTGCACTGAGTTCCAGAGGCACCAAGGAGCCATGCAAGGCTTTTGAGCAGGGAAGGTCTGTGGTGTCACTCTGGCAGTGTGGCAAGAACAGATTGTGGTGGGTGAGCAGGAAGGGAAGGAGACCAGGGAGGTGGCTCCTGGAACAGCCTTGGAGAAAGACGGCAAGGCATGAGCCAGGAGAGGACAGAGGGGGCTGAGAGAAGAGGTAAGTTTGGAGGTGTTAAGAGTTTTATGATTAGTGTTGGTGTGGGCGGGGGGAGGATCTAGAGTCCAAATCTCAAGTCAGAACGTCCAGGCAGACCTTAGAGGCACAGACAGAGCCATGGAGGTGGGGATCTTTTCATGCGGTCCGGAAGGAACCGCACCACTTCTGGAAGGCTGGAGTTCTGGCGGCAGGGGCTCAGCGCCGCTGGGTATCATGCCAGGCCCAAACACGAGCAGCAGGGAGGAGCGGCTTCCCCGCACTGGAGGATGGACGCATCCCGGCCCCGCCCACCTTCCTGCCCCTCAGTCCCTCACCCTGGGGCAGGCCTAGAGAAGACTTTCTCCAGCTGGCTTTGTCAGCCAAAGCGCAATGTCATTTCTAGATGAGCCATCCAGCTCTGGAGATGCGCCAGGCTGCAGAGGGGGGGACAGCTGTGTCCCCAAAACACAGCCAAGGAGCCACCTCCCAGAGCCAACCAAGACAGTGGCAGAAGCAGAGCTGGCAGGGGGTCCGCAGCCCCAGCCAAAGCAGGGACAGCCTTTGATGGGGCCTCCATCTGCCCGGCCTCAGCCTGCCCGCAGGGTCAGGCCCATTCAGCCCCCACCAGCTGGAGATGATGGCCCCAGTCACTCTTCTGCTCCCTCAGCCAATAAGCATTAAGGCACTGATTAGCGCCTAGTGTATGCCCAGCTCTGTTTCTCTCCCGTGGGGGTGACCAGGGTCAGTGAGGCATGAAGGACACAGATTTTGGAGTCTGCAGGGCTGAGTCTGAGTTTTGTCTGTTGCTGTCTCTGGTCCTCAGTTTTCCAATCTGTCAAGTGGGGTGAGAAAAACCCTTCCCCACGAGGGTGTCATAAGAACTAAATAAGAACAGGCGCAGAAGGGAACACTAACAGGACTCTATTCTCCAGGAATTTCAGCTGAAGCCCAACCAAGGCTGAGGACTCGGGTGGGAGGCACCCGCACCTTCAGAGAGGCTTTAGACATACCCTCAGGGCTTGGAGAGAGAAACGGAACTGACTTGTGCAGCCCCCAGCTTGTAGAGAAGAAGGCTGGAGACTCAGGCCGGGAGGATTTATTTGAAGAGTGAGAAAGCTGAGTGAGGGGCTTCTGGCGACCCACCCACAGAGAGGCCAGTGCCCGAGGAAGGAGACTGGCCTTTCTCCCTGGCTGGACGCTGGCAAAATGCTGAGCCTCCTGCACCAGGGCCACCCAAGGGGCATCCTTGCCGCATCTGCAAGCATGTCACCTGGGAGCGGTGGGAGTGGCTGCACCTCTTGAGCTCATCCAGGGGTCAAACGGACACCAAGGGGAGACAGGCTTGAGGGTCAGGACAGGGAGCCCCACAGGCGCCTGCCCGGGGAGACAGGGTCCAGCAAGAGGGGCCTGGAAGGGCAACACCTGAAGAGGAGCGGAGGGGAGCAGTGAGAGGACAGAGGTGATGATGTCACCTGCATCAGGGAATAGGGCAATGCAGAAGCCAAGGCCAGAGGCCCAAAAAACTCACAAAAGTGCCCCCAAGAGAGGAGTCAGCCAGCACCCGGGCATCTGCCAAACGGAGGGCACCGACAGCAAAAACAACCCCGGACACGAGGAATGCTTGGCCCATTTCCGGTCATCCTTCCTCGCCTGCCCAACCTTGGAGGGGTCAGGAACCCCAGGGAGGGGGGCGTCGGGATGAGGGATGGAAATGAACACGGAGAACCGAACCAACTAGAGCTGTCCTCTCCCTGATGCAATTTCTGGGCCTGGGTAGAAGCTTTTTTTTTGTTTAGAAGTAGAACCAAAGTTTTCATTTCAATGGACCAGGCTTTTTAGTTCATGAGTGTGACTGGAAAAGCTATGGGATCTGGTCATGGGTGGGAGACAACCCAAACTAGTAGGAGAACAATAAAGCTGTTATTGATCTGCTTTCCAAGGCCAGCCTGCTCAGCGAACCCCGCGCACGCATGCGAGGGCCTCCGTGTCCACAGTGATGGGTGCCCAGGGCCTTGCGACCGGGGAGGGACTGGGAAGGGGAGCTGGAACCCATCTTCCCATGATCAGTGGCCCCTTCCCATTCGGAGGAACAGACAGGGCTGGGGCTTTGGGGAGCCAGGGACGCTGCAGCACACTGGGATTCACGGGGTCTGGTCCCTGCCCTTCGGGCTCCCCGGCTATGGACACAGCCCCACCCACACACCATGGTGCCCGAGAGGACCCAAACAGGCACTCAGCCCAGGTGGGAACAGTGAATTCTCACGTGAGGATGGAGTAATCTGGAAAGGTTTTTGGAGGACGTGGCCTTTGAGTTGGGTCTTGCAGAAGGAGAAGGATTTCAGGATGCACAGAATAGGGGAATGGTGGCCCTGGCGGAGGGAATGGACGCAACCAAAGGCTGGCAGGTGTGGGGGCCTGTCGCTGGTACAGCCCGAGTGTGAGGTGCATGAAGGGATGTGATGGGATACGGTTCTGGAAGATGTGATATTATCACGATGGTCACCTTTAAAGCAGTGTCCACACCGACTATGGCCAACCTGGGCCTCGCTTTCCTCATCTGTAATCTGAGGAGAGTTACCCTATTTCGCCTCAGGCTCACAATATGTCCTGGGAATAAATGAGTCCCATTATCTCCAATCAAAGCATTAACCAGGAGCTCAGAGGGCACACTTTAGAGTCAGAAAGGCTTAAGCTCATCCCGGTTCTGCCCCTTCCCAGCTGTAACTCTTGGTGAGCCTCAGTTTACTTATCTGTAAAATGGGGGTAAGAAGCTGCACCTAGAAGGATGATCCACACAATGTACGTAAGGACCTGGCACAGTGTAATCCCATATGAACAGCAGTGCCCTACCCGCCCCGCCCTACCCCACCCCACCTCCACAGGGCCCTCACTTACATAGGAGACCGAGAAGGTGGTTGGGGCCAGGACCAGAGCCAGGTAGAGGCAGGGGGCTGCGGCAAGCAGGCTGGAGGCACAGATGAGGGGCTCAGCCCGCAGGTTGACTCTCTTGTACCTCCTCGAAACCTCTGCTCCCAGGATGACCCCAACGATGCCTGTCACGACAGTCAGTGCCCCAAAAATCAGGCTGATGGGAAAGAACAGAGAGGGGTTGGTCAGCCGGGTGGGGTCAGGATGGGGGTCCAGCCACCTGCCCCTGGTGCATGATCTGATACCTACAGGGAATGTGGCTGCGGGCCCCTTCCCCTCCCTCCTAACCAATGCTCCTGGGTCCTCTGGACTCTGATCAAGGACCACGTACCTCTCCTGCCCTCCCCCATCCCCTTTCCCATCTCACCCTTGGGAAGCCACTGGCCATGCGGGTGATCTGCCCAGTACCCCAGCACCCCAGTTCCCAGCCTGCCTCATCTCCAGCGACCTTCTCTAACCTCTTACCACCCAACACTGTCCCCCTCAGAAATCTTAATTCTACCGTCCCACTCTGGCCCCAACCTCCTCGCCTTCTAGCCACCAATACTAACGGGAATGGAGGCAAGTGATCATTTATTTATTGAGCTCCTGTGATCCCCTTCCCTTTTATCTGGCATTGTGCACACCTCCCTCCTTGAACCTCATCCTTCCACTCTCTGTCTGTGAACTCCTCTCAAGCAGCCCCCTCCCAACTTCACTACCTTCCCCACCTACTCCTAGACCCACCTCAACTCCTCTTGGCGCGTCTTGCACCTCCCTCCTGTGGAAACCTGTCCCTCCAGGACAACCTCCATATAGGTTCCCAGAGGGTACTTTCTAAAATATAGATTTGACCACACTCCTGCCCACCACCTGCCCAAAATTCTCCACCAGCTTTCAACCACGCACTAGATTTGGTGCCAACTCATTGTGGCATTCACGGCCCTTGATGATCTGACCCTGGCTGACCTCAACCCCAACCCCCAGCTCCATTCTCCTCTGAACCCAGACTAGTTGCTGTCCCCACTTCATACTTTTATGCCTCTATCTGGACACCTTTCACTAGTTTTCCCACCTACTGAACTCCTACTCATCCTTCAAGACCCATCACAAATATCCTCTCTTTGGAGATGCCTTCCCGTGTCCCTTTGCTGATTCCTCCACCGCCTTCAGTTCCTATAGCACCTTCTGTGTCTCTATCATCAAAGCCAATCACGGGCCTGTGAATTCCTGGAGGACAGAGACCAGGTTTGGTTTACTTTCTTGACTCTGTGCTAGGAGCAGAGAACCCGGAATACAAGAGATTTGTGTTGAGCAAATGAGCTCATGGATCCATCCCAGAATTCCCAGGGAGACAGATGAAGAAGGCAAGCCTGAGAAAGGTTAAAACCAAGATTACCCAGCTGGTAAGCGACAGAGACAGGATTTGAATAAACATCTTCACCCTCCTGGTCCATCCTCCTCTCCCAAGCCTCCTTTGAAAGGAGCTCAGAGGGATGCTGAGACTGACCAGCGTGAACTCTGGAAAACACAGATGTAACCTGGACCTTTCCAGCCCCTCGTTAGCTCCCTGTCATCCGGAGGGCAGGCTCCCGGCCAGCACTGCAGGACTGGCCCCTGCTGACCTGTATAACCTCCCCTCTCTTCTCCCTCACTCACTCAGCACAAATAACCTGAGTTCTCCAAACTCACCGGATGCTTTCCACCTTCCTCACCTTGGCCCACGCTGTTCCCTTGGCCTGCATCTCCATTGCCTCCACCCGCCCTTCTCCACCTGGCCAGCATCCCTTCCCAGACCCAAACATTTCTAGAAGTGTGGGATGGCCAGGCACCCTGCTATTACCTCCATGGCTCCCACCAAGATGTAAGAACATGACAGATGCAAGACTGTGGTTACTGACAAATGGAGTGTCACAAAAACCCACGTTTCCTCTAAATAACTTCTGTGAAATGTCCATCCCACAGGATGAGGAACTAATACGTTTATTCCCCTGCCCCATCCACTTGGTTTATAGGAGAGAGTGTAGAGCCCAGAGAGGGCAGGGACCTGCCCGAGGTCACACAGTCCCTCAACAGCAGACCCAGGGCCTTCTGGCCCTCTGCCCACCAGACGAAGCATGCGTGTCCCTAGGCAGCTTAAAGGTGCTCACCGAACCTTCCCAGCCTTCCAAGCTGTGCAAGACTCCAGCTCAGCCCAGTCAAGTGACCCCCAATCCCGGATGAATGCTACCCGCCTCTGAGTCCTGGTCTGAGCCGGCCTTGGCAGGTTCTTGAGACCTTTGTGAGACTTAGGATTGATTATCCAGACAGGCAATGTAGACAGGGCCCCTCACCGGCTCCTGAGCAGGAGGTGTGGCCAGAAGACACAGCCAGCCACCAAGTCCCGCCACCCCCACAAGGCCTGCCCAGAATCAGACTCTCATAGCCAAGGGGGTCCTTAAAAGCCTGCTAGTTCGAGCAAGTAGTCAAGACAAAGAAATAAAAGGGGGGGGGGGCCGCCCAGTGGCGCAGCGGTGAAGTGCACAAGCTCCACTGAGGCAGCCCAGGGTTCACAGGTTCGGATCCCGGGCGTGCAGCAACGCACTGCTTGTCAAGCCATGCTGTGGCGGCGTCCCATATAAAGTGGAGGAAGATGGGCACGGATGTTAGCCCAGGGCCAGTCTTCCTCAGCAAAAAGAGGAGGATTGGCAGATGTTAGCTCAGGGCTAGTCTTCTTCACAAAATAAATAAATAAATAAATAAAAGGGATCCAAATTGGAAAGGAAGAAATAAAACTGTCACTATGTGCAAGTGACATGATTTTATATATAGAAAACCCTAAAGAATCCACCAAAAAACTATTAGAAATAATAAATGAATATAATAAAGTTGCAGGGTACAACATCAACATAAAAAGAATCAGTTGCATTTCTGTGCACTAACAATGAACTAGTAGAAGGAGAAATCAAGAATACAATTCCATTTACAATTGCAACGAACAGAATAAAATACCTAGCAGGCCGGCCCCGTGGCTTAGCGGTTAAGTGTGCGCGCTCTGCTGCTGGCGGCCCGGGTTCAGATCCCGAGTGTGCACCGATGCACCGCTCCTCCGGCCATGCTGAGGCCGCGTCCCACATACAGCAACTAGAAGGATGTGCAGCTATGACATACAACTATCTACTGGGGCTTCGGGGGAAAAAATAAATAAATAAATATTTTTTAAAAAAAGAATAAAATACCTAGGAATATATTTAACCAAGGAGATGAAAGACCTGTACACCGAAAACTATGACATTGTTGAAAGAAATCAAAGACACAAAGAAATGGAAGGATATTCCATGCTCACGGATTGGAAGAATTAACATAGTTAAAATGTCCATATTACCTAAAGCAATCTACAGATTCAATACAATCCCAATCAGAATCCCAATGACATTCTTCACAGAAATGGAACAAAGAATCCTAAAATTTATATGGAACAACAAAAGACCCCGAATAGCTAAAGCAATCCTGAGAAAAAAGAACAAAGCTGGAGGCATCACAATCCCTGGTTTCAAAGTATACTGCAAAGCTATAGTAACCAAAACAGCATGGTACTGGCAGAAAAACAGACACACAGATCTATGGAACAGAATCGAGAGGCCAGAAATAAACCCACACATCTATGAACAGCTATTTTCAACAAGGAAGCTAAGAACATACAATGGAGAAAGGAAAGTCTCTTAAATAAGTGGTGTTGGGAAAACTGGACAGCCACGTGCAAAAGAACGAAAGTAGACCATTATCTTACACCATCCACAAAAATTAACTCAAAATGGATTAAAGACTTAAAGGTAAGACCTGAAACCATAAAACTCCTAGAAGAAAACATAGGCAGCATGCTCTTTGACCCGGGTCTTAATTTCTTTCTGGATCTATTTCCTCAGACAAGGGAAACAAAAGAAAAAATAAACAAATGGGACTACGTCAAACTAAAAAGCTTCTGCACAGCAAAGGAAACCATCAACAAAACAAAAAGACAACCTACCAATTGGGAGACAATATCTGATAAGGTATTAATATCTAAAATATATAAAGAACTCATACAACTAAACAAGAAAAAAAACAAACTACTCGATTAAAAAATGAGAAGAGGATCTGAATAGACATTTTTCCAAAGAAGACATACAGATGGACAACAGGCATATGCAAAGATGTTCAACATCACTAATTATTAGGAAAATACAAACCAAAACCACAACGACATATCACCTCAAGCCCATTGAATGGCCATTATTAAAAAGACAACAAATAACTAGCGATGGCGAGGATGTGAAGAAAAAGGAACCCTCGTACGCTGCTGGTGGGAATGCAGATTGGTGCAGCCACTATGGAAAACAGTATGGAGATTTCTCAAAAAATTAAAAATAGAACTACCATATGATCCAGCTATCCCCCTTCTGGGTATTTATCCAAAGAACAGGAAAACACTAATTTGAAACAATAAATGCACCCCTATGTTCATTGCAGCGTTATTCACAATAGCCAAGACTTTGGAAACAACGTAACTGCCCATCAACGGATGAGTGGATAAAGAAGATGTGGTATATGTGTACAATGGAATACTACTCATCCATTAAAAAAAAGATGAAATCTTGTCATTTGCAACAAGATGGATGGACCTTGATTAAGCAAAATAAGTCAAAATAAGCAAAATAAGTCAGACAGAGAAAGACAAATGCCATATGATTTCACTCATATGTGGAAGATAAACACATAGATAAGGAGAACAGATTGGTGGTTACCAGAGCGGAAGGAGGGTGGGAGGAGGGTTAAGAGGGTAAAGGGCACATTTGTAAGGTGACAGATGGCAACTAGACTTTTGGTGGTGAATATGATGTAGTGTATACAGAAGTCAAAATATAATGATGTACACCTGAAATTTATATAATGTTATAAACCAATGTTACCTCAATTTAAAAAAAAGCCTGCAGGGGCCGGCCCCGTGGCTTAGCGGTTAAGTGCACGAGCTCCGCTACTGGCAGCCCGGGTTCAGATCCTGGGCGCGCACCGATGCACTGCTTCTCCGGCCACGCTGAGGCCACGTCCCACATACAGCAACTAGAAGGATGTGCAGCTATGACACACAACTATCTACTGGGGCTTTGAGGAGAAAAAAGGATGAGGATTGGCAATAGATGTTAGCTCAGAGCCGGTCTTCCTCAGCGAAAAGAGGAGGATTAGCAGGGCTGTTAGCTCAGGGCTGATCTTCCTCACAAAAAAAAAAAAAGAGGGCCGGCCCCGTGGCTTAGCGGTTAAGTGCGCACGCTCCACTGCTGGCGGCCCGGGGTTCGGATCCTGGGCGCGCACCGACGCACCGCTTCTCCGGCCATGCTGAGGCCGTGTCCCACATACAGCAACTAGAAGGATGTGCAGCTATGACATACAACTATCTGCTGGGGCTTTGGGGGGAAAAATAAATAAATAAAAAATTATAAAAAAAAAAAAAGAAAGAAAGAAAAAAAAATAAAACTTAAAAAAAAAAAAAAAAATGCCTGCAAGTTCTACACTGATCCTCTGTACAACAGCCCTAGCAAGCATCTGTCCGACTCTTACTTACATGCCCCCAGGGGTGGGAAGCTCATTACTGCCCCCCTGCAGCCCCTTCCATCTGGGCCAGCTCTGAGTGTTGAAAGTTCTCCCTCTGGCAGAGCTGGAATCCTGCGTCCTGCAGCTTCCTGCCCCCGCCCCACCCTTACCTTGGGGTTTATCCTAACCAAGGAGAGTGTATTAATAGCTGAGGTCTGTGCAGAACTCCAACACCGGGACCTCCTACCCACTCTGTGGTAGGCTAAATAATAGCCCCCCAAGATGTCTACGTCCCAGTGTCTAGAACCCGTGAATGTTAACCTTATATGGCGAAATAGACCCTATCGAGGTGATTAAATTAAGGATCTTGAGATGGGAAGATTATCCTCCATTATTCAGGTGGGCCCTAAATGCAGTCACAAGTGTGCTATAAGAGGGACGCAGACGGAGATTTGAGACAGAAGAGGAGAAGGCAATGTGACAATGGATGTAGAGGTTGGAGTGATCCAGCCACAAGCCAAAGAATGCCAGCGGCCACCGTAAGCTGGAATAGGCTCCCCTGGAGCCTCCAGAGGGAGTGTGGCCCAGCCGAACTTGATTTTGGCCCAGTGAAACCATTCTGGACTTCTGGCCTCCGGAACTATGAGGAAATAAATTTCTGTTATTTTAAGCTACAGGGTTTGTGATCATTTGTTACACAAGTTGAGTTAGAGGCAGAGGCTGAAGCTAAGCAAACGGGAACTGACCAGTCAGGAATACACACCCACTTAAGGCCTGATGTGAAATCTAGTCCTGTTTTTTTTCCCCAATTTTTCAAGCTGCTGTGGGACTTTTAGGACTCAGTCTGTGCCTCCTGGGAGATAAGAATCTAGCTGTAGAGCCAAGACAAACATCACCTACTCATTTGATGCATTCATTCCTGCACTCACTGGATGCTTTCCCTGAGCACCCACTATGTGCCAGAAAGCCAATCCCAGCTCAGTGGGGAGATGTTCAAGTCAATTAATAGGAACAGGGAGTCTCCAGAGGCAACAGGACATGCAGCTCAGGAGCACCAGCTTTGGAGTCAGAGGGATTTGAATCCTGGCTCTGCTATTTGTTAGCTGTGTGACCTTGGACAAGTTACTTAACCTCTCTGATCTTTCATCTCCTCATTTGTAATACAGGAATAATAGAGTTTATTATTATAAAACCTCAGAAGGTTTTTCACGTAAAATGCTTAGCATAGGGCCTTAACTAAAGCTTAAGAAGTAACAATGAGAAAAGAGAAGGGAGCTACGGGCAGAGGGCACAGCTTGGGCAAAGGCACAGACAAGTGAGAGGGCATGGAATATTCTGGGAATTACATGAAGCTCTCCCTGAGCGTCAGGGAGTGAGGTGGAGGCAAGAGAGGAGGCTGGGGAGAAGGAAGTAGGCAGCGGAGAACTGGTGTCACTGAGGCCTCAGGGAGCATGGGGCTCCAGGGAAGAGCACGCGGCCTGAGGAACACTGAGGAGCCCAGGGGGCAGGATCAGCGAGGAGGAGGGGACCACGGGGAGACTGAGAAGCATCAAGCGGAGAGGAGGAAACGGGATTGAGGGTTTCGAGGAGGAGGAAATAGCAGGTAAGAAAGGATTGCGATGTGTCCCCTCAATCAGGAGGTCACTGAGTCCTTGGCGAATGGGCTCAAAGGTGGTGGGGACAGGAGCCCAGTAGGGCGTGCAGGGCGGGGGGGGGGGGGGACATTCCCCGAGGGAATGGCAGAGTGCCTGCCTGCTGTGTGACTCTGCTATCCACCCTCCACACCCTCCCAGCAGCTTTCCCAGGACTCTCAGTGTCCCCAGTGAGGCAGAGAACAAACGAATGCAGGTGTAAAATCCCCGAGCCAGGTAAGTAGAGGCATGCCCATGCCTTAATTTGCTCTCTGTAAAATGGGATGACCTCATAGAAGACACTATGGGTCCCTCTGAAGGAAGGTTGCCTAAGACTCCCATCATCCCACAGGCTCCACAGAAGCCTCACCCCCCTCCAGTGCCTTCTGGACCCCGCAGCAGCCCCAAGAGTGGGAAGACAGGGACTGGGGCCCAGAGAGGACAGGGGAGCTGCCTATGGCCGCCCGGGATGGCAGGAGCTCAGCCAGAGCCCGAACAAGCCCTCCTGCCTGCCGGCTGGGCCCCAAGCCTGGCGTCTTCACAGAGCACTGTGTGCCCAGAGAGACTGAGTTTGGGGGCTCAGAACCTCCTGAGAACTTCCCCACCAAGAGCCCCCCAGACCCGGGCCGGGAGCCCCGGGCTCCCAGAGGCCCCTCACCTGTCCTGGCTGCTGCATGGCTCCTGGAAGCAGGGCTGCTGCAGCCCATGCACCACACGGGCCTCGAACAGAAACTTGGGGGCCCAGAAGCCCAGAGCTCCAGTCACAAAGGCCATGGCTGTCACTCCAAGAGTCGACCACAGAAAACTCCAGCTGCAAGAGAAAACCCCCTGGCTGAAGCCGGGAGAGAGCTGGGGCTGCAGGGGCCTGCCTGCTCCTGACGGCTGCCTCCCCACGCCGGGGCACTCAGGTCACCCGGGCACTCAGGCAGGCTCCAGCCCCTGGACCCTTCGGGCATTCTCTAAGAACCCCGCACATCTCACCTCCACACCTGTGCCTTCCTCCCTCCTCTCTGCAGAGCCAACTCTTCCCATCCTGGAAGGCCCAAATTCAACATCACATTCTCCAAGGGACGGTCCCTGCTGCCCCCACCTTCCTCCGAGTGCCCTCCACTGGTCTCGTGGCTCCATAACAAAGAGAGTCAGGTCCTGTCTGTGCCCCACATTTCAGTAAATCATGAGGCCTGGGAGTGCAGTGGACTTCTGTCTGCCTCATCAACCACGCCTGGGAGAGAGGATGGATACGCTCCCAGGAGGCTTGGAGAGGGGAGTCATTAATTCCCAGCACCCTCCCGACAACCCCGGGAAGCGGGCAGGCTGGAGAATTATGTCCGTTGAATAAATGAGGGAAGTGAGGCTCCAAGTCTCAGGTCACTCAGGGATAAGGCAGGGGCAGAGCCAGGCGGGAGCTCATGCCGCCTCCCTCCCTCTCTCCTTCCCTCCCTCCCGGCTCCTAGTCCATCACATGGCAAGGCAAAGGGGGTAGCCAAGTGAGGGAAGGCATCTCAGTTGCTGAGTGGGAGCTCAGAGGAGGAAGAGGGTTGTGAACAGTGGGACAGTCAGGGAGGGCTCCCTGGAGGTGGCGAGAGGGAGGTCAGTGATGCTGGGGCAAACAGAGGGGTTTTGGGTGGCACATAGGGAGGATCAGGGACACTCACTTTCTGCCCAGGTATCTGACGTCCTCACACCAGCTGCTCCTCAGGCCCCCCATGGCCACCTCCCCCTGCTTCTCAGCAGCGCCCCGGGGCGGGTCTGGAACCAGCACGATAAGCAGGATCAAGGCCATGGCTTCCAGGCAGGGCATGACCTGGGGACAGGAGGGTCTAGGAAACTCAGGGTCACACACTCCTGCGACCCCGGAGATCCTGGGGGGTTACTGACCTCTGTGGTCCAGGCTCTTAGGATGCTCTGCGCCCTGGCGGGGGCAGAGGGGGCTCATTTCCTGGGTGCTGGTTACACACAAAGCTTGACAGACAACTGTTTCTCACCCCATCACCCCTGAGAGCACAGCCTCTCTGGGGAGTGGGGTCCTCTGGGATTTGATTTAATCCCTGTCTGTCCAGCACAGACACTGCTCTCTTGGGATCAGTGAGCCCGACGTGGTTGAGCACTGGAGCCCTGACGACGCTGGCCCTGACTCCTGAGCACGTGCTGCCCCATAACTGTCCTCTTTCCGGGCCCACACCTCCTCCTGCCTCCCAGCCCTGCCCCAGTATCTTTCCACCCCTTGTCTCATGAATCCTCCAGATCCCATAAGCACTACTCCCCCTACTTTACAGATAGGCAAAGTGAGGCTCTGAAGACGGAGGTGACTTGCTCGAGGTCACACAGCTAGCAACTGAGCAGCTGAGATTTGAACCAGGGCCGCAACTTCCATCGTCCACGTTCCACATGAGGCCCCAAATGTCTGAAGCTGCTGACCCCTGACCACCCCACAGGGTGCAGGTACCGTGCCAAGTGGCTAAGGCCACTGGAGGCTGGAAAGTCCCTGCCGGCCCAGGGGGAAAGTGGAGGAAAGAAAAGGAAGCTGGACTCACTCGGAGGGCCCAGTGCCAGCTTCCAGTCAGCGCCGTCACAGCCGACCCCAGCACGTAGCCCAGACCACTGCAACAGAGGAGCAGGGACGTGGGCGGTGAGGGCAGGGAGGCGGGCCCAAGGCCCCAAGGCCCGCCTGAGCCGGGGTGCCCCCACCCCAGGGAGCTGGCTCTCTGAAGCCCATAGTCCTTTCCCTGGGAGCAGTGAGCCACGTGAGGCCCAGATGTCCACTGCCCTTGGTCAAGTCACCGGTGACCTCTGGCTCCCGGCCCATCCTCAGCACCACTGTCCACTGTCTCCCTATACGAGGACCCCCTGCCCTCTCTCCCAACGCCCAGCCCCTCCTGAGTCAGGTGACTTCAGGAAACCCGGGTCAGAGCTCAGGGGCCTGGCTGCAGACCCCACTCTGTCCTTCCCGCTGCGGGGGGCCCGGCCGGCCCTAACGCACTTCCCTGCCTCGCCTCCCAGAGCCGGCCCTCCCTGTGCAGGCCTCTCTGCCACGCTGCTCTTTGTCACCCCTTCCGGGAGTCTACTAGCATGCGGGGAGCATCTTTATCATCTCTAGTCCTCACACAGCCCATCGGTGGTGCTATTGCCCCCATTTACAGATGAGGAAACTGAGGATCAGAGAGGCAAAGTGACACGGTGTGGGAAAGGTACAGTTGGGATGCAGATCCCAGCCTCCTAGTCTGATGTCTCCTACCCCCAGCCCAGCTCCGGTTCTGACTCCTTTGGGCCTCAGTTTACCACCCAGGGAAGTGGGTCCAGGGTGATACCAACCTTCCAACAGGGATGAAGATGTAGAAGATGGCCAGCACCCGGATCCGCTGGTCCCTCACGAACAGGTCGCCCAGGATGGTGGGCGCAATGGTGGAGTAGCTTGCTGTGCCAATGCCCACGGCTCCCCGGGACAGGAAGAAGAGCCAGGAATACTGGGCAAGCCAGCACAAGACCAGGGTGAGTTCCAGAAATCACCCACGGGGCAAGGGACCCGAGGACTTGTCAGAGGGGCTGAGGGCACCTGGTGACACGTGCCCCCAGGGGAGGAAGAGGGCATCCGGGCTACAAACACCTCACTATCTTCCCAGCCCAGGTTCCCCAAATCACATGGGTGCCCCCCGATGGCGCCTGCAGCCACCGCCTGCCCCCATGCCCGAGGAGCCCTTGTCCTGGGCATCGCCTTTGCCAACGAGGCCAGTTCTCCCAGACAGTAGCTGTTACCCCAACCCCGCCCCCAGCACAGGAGGAAATGAAGCCACGGGCAGCAGCGGGGGGGTGCAAGAGAGGAAGGCTCCTGTTAAGAAAGTCTAACGGGGGCCGGCCCCGTGGCTTAGCGGTTAAGTGCGCGCTCTCCACTGCTGGCGGCCCGGGTTCGGATCCCAGGCGTGCACCGACGCACCGCTTCTCTGGCCATGCTGAGGCCGCGTCCCACATACAGCAGCTAGAAGGATGTGCAGCTATGACATACAACTATCTACTAGGGCTTTGGGGGAAAAATAAAATTAAAAAAAAAAAAAAGAAAGTCTAACGGGCTCCTCTCTGAGCCCTGGAAGGCAACCCCTGAGCCAGCCTGGAGCCTGGAAGGGAGCACAGGCAGCTGCACCCCGCTCTGATGGGACTGGATCAGGGAGGAAGCAGGTGAGGGAAGGTCCCCTGGGGCCTGTGCAAGGGTGAGGGCACCTACCCGGGGGGAGATGAAGGAGCTGGAGAGGCCTGCTCCGGACCAGAGCAGGATCCCAAAGCTCAGCGTGGCTTTGCGGCTGTGTCGGTCGCCCAGGTAGCCAAACACGGGTGCAGACAGCAGCAGGCAGCCGATGAAGACTGGAGGAGACAGGCAAGGGGCAGCATGCATCCCCCTACAAGGGTGGGTGGGCAGACGGGCCCAGCAGGCCCCCAGAAAGGCCCTGGCTCAGACGCAACAAGCTGGCACCTTGGCAGTGGGTCGAGGCCAGAAGGAGGTGAACCCCTCCCTGCCTAACACATAACCCACTGCCCAGAGTCAGGGGACTGGGACGTGGGGGATGGGGGGGTGGGCCTGGGCTCAAATCCCGTGTCTGCTACCTGCTCACTGTGCAGCCTTGGGCTACTAACTCCACCTCTCTGAGCATCACCCCAACACTGGAGAAGTCAACACACCCTCTGATGCTGTGTAAAGGTGAAACAGATGTGAACATGCAGCCTGGCACGGAGCTGCCAGTGCTTGGTGCCTGCCAGTGCCCTGTCTGTAAGAGCACGCCTGCCCGCTGTGAGCCTGACGTTGGGACTGGCCTGATTTTGCTCTCACACCCCTGCTGCGGGTAGGGGGTGGAGGAGGGGAGGGAGGTCTGCCTGGGCCTGCTTTTAGCAGATGAGCAGGGTTTAGAATGAGCCCAGTGATTCCTGGAGCCTGGAAAAGGGTTGGTTTTCCTAAGTAGGTAATACCTTCCCCTGACGTTGTCAGTTGCATTTATCCCATTTTTAAAAGTAAACCCTTATGAATTGGCGACTGGATTAATGAATACGTTTGTTATTCTGTGAAGACAAAGAAACCGCCACGTTTTTGCCTGACGATACCACACGGTTAGGTACCCTCACTGCTTCTGTTCCTTAAATGAAATCGCCGCCACCCTCCGAGGAGGGTGTGTCCGCTGCCAAAGAGAGCTGGCAGGTGGCAGGGGACAGCCTGGACCCTCCTCCACCCGGTCCCCCCATCCAAGAGCCTCAGGCTTTGGAGGGCCCCGCCCAGTGTCTGGGTCTCCAGTCATTGAGCACGGATGATTGACATTTCTTCAGCCCAATGAGTGTCCAGATTGGGCCCGGGTCAGGTTCCAGTCCCTCCCACTCTCCCCTGACTCGCTTGAATATTGGGTTGAGCCAGACGCAATTGCGGAAATTAGGCCAGTTTTGACCTACAAAAACGGCAATTTAATATGGTTCGACCTAATACTCCACAGAGAATGGTCTTTGGTGTCAATGGCATTTAAAATTTTAATAGCTACTGGCAAAATAGGCCTCCGAAAAGGCTGTATCAGTTTACGCTTGCATAGAAGCCTGTGCCAGCACCCTTGCTGACACTTATGATCAATCATTTTATTGTCGTTCATCTAATGCTTGCAAAACAAATGTCTCTGATGTTTTAATCTGCGTTGTCTTTATTCCCAGTGAGGCTGAGCAGCAATTCCTGGGCTCGCATCCTCTGCTCATTTTCCTATTGGGCGCTTTGTTGTTTGGAAATAATTTCTCCCCATGCTTTACATTTGTATTAAGGATTTAAAATGCAAATTCTGGGATTGAACTACCCGGGCTCATATCCTGACCCCACCACTTCCTAGCTGTGTGACCTTGGGCAAATTCCTTAACTCTCCTGTTCTGCTTTCATCAACTATACAATGAGATAGTCATAGTACTTCCCTCACCAGGTTATTAAGAGGATTAAATAAAATAAATTATATAAAAGGTAGTGACTGGCTTTGTGTAAACGCCCAAGTGTTATCTATTATTTTAACTACTTGCATCTATAGTTTCAATCACCATCATACAGAAGAGTTCAGCTCTGATGTAGTCAAATTTATCAATCTTCTTCCAGGGAGGCTGTTTCCTGCCTTGTTAATGCAGATCTTCACCCAAAGGTTATAAAAATATTTCCCGAATCTTCTAATACTTTTATGAGATTTGGGGCAGGGATCCTTTACGGGATATAAACACCTTAAACCTGCAGATGCCCTGGGATGGAGACCCCTGCCCCCAAGGGAAAGGCAGGCATGCCTTCATTCCTAGCATCTCCAAATTCAAATCATTTCTGTGATGGGGTGGGGTGATTAAGGAGCATGGAGTTAAGAGGACTCTCCAGGCAGCTGCCTGAATTTGAATCCCAGCTTTGTCACTTACTAGCTACGTGACCTTCAGCAAGCCCCACAGCCTCTCTGTGCCTCAGGTTCATCATCTGTATAATGGGCATAATAATTATACCTGCCTCCTGGGATTGTTTTGAAGATTAAGTGAGCTAATATTATAAAGCACTTAGAATCGTGCCTGGCACGTGGTAAAGGCCACATTCGTGTTCTTTGTAAATGTTATTAATCAATTAGCTAACTCCAGCAGCCTCTCTGTTCCATGGGTGGGGAAGTCTGACCACTGCTTCCTTCCACCCTCTACCCCACTCTTAGAGCTCTTAAGCCCTCTCTTAGTCATCAGCTTCCTCCATTCTGCAGCCCTGTGGACAGACAGCAGGGAGGGTCTTAGGGCCGTTGCACAAGACCCAGAATGGTGGAAAGACTCACCTGAGGTCACCAGAGGCAAGCCTGGCCATCAGGCCCTTTCCACGCATCTGTTTTTGTGTGTGTGTGTGAGAGGAAGATCAACCTGAGCTAACATCCATGCCAATCCTCCTCTTTTTGCTGAGGAAGACTGGCCCTGGGATAACATCAGTGCCCATCTTCCTCTACTTTATATGGGGCACCGCCACAGCATGGCTTGACAAGCAATGCATTGGTGTGCACCCAGGATCCGAAGCCCAGGCCGCCAAAGCGGAGCGCATGCCCTTAACCACTACACCACCAGGCCGGGCCCACCCCCCACACACACAAAGAGATGTGTGTGTGTGAGAGGAAGATTAGCCCTGACCTAACATCTATTGCCAAGCCTCCTCTTTTTGCTGAGGAAGATTGGCCCTGGGCTAACATCTGTGCCCATCTTCCTGTACTTCATATGGGACGCCGCCACAGCATGGCTTGACAAGTGATGCCTCAGTGGGCGCCTGGGATCTGAACCTGTGATCCCCAGGCTGCCGAAGTGGAGCGCACGAACTTAACTGCTACGCCACCGGGCCGGCCCCTCCACACATCTTTTCAGGATGCTTCTGCAGAGATGACCCTCCCCTTCACCTACTCCCAAACACACGCTCACACATATCCCCACTACACACTCACACGTCCACATGCACACGTTCACATACTCTCTCTCTCTCTCTCATATACACACAAACTTCTCCCTCCACGGCATCTCACTTATCAGGGGCCTTGTAGTAATAATCCCATTCACCATGGTAAGAACCAGGGAAGGGACATGTTGACTTAACTACCATTGTCTGTTTATAACCTACAAGGTTGTGGGTACCGAGCCGAGACAGTCTCACTCTGGCTACAAATACAACTGGAAGATCAGCATTGGCTGCGGGCCTCAGCCCCAAGGCAGGAGCAATTGGAAAAGACCCCCAGTCTAAAGCAGGGTCTGCTAACTCTTTTGCCTCTTAAAGAAGTTTATAGAACTATGTACCCCTTCCTGCATTCCCAGCTGACATTTAAAACGTTTCTATTGTAAGTTTAAATAGTTGCAAAGGATGTGATTTCCAACACTATTGTACGTTTTTAGGTATATTTTCATCCAAATCCTTGGAACGGCAGATCGAGTTCATTCAGTTTATGGGAAATGTCCGCTGTAGGGTCTGATGAGCAAAACCTGTCCTTAGCTGCCAAATCCATCAGACAGACCAGCCTGGCTGTCTGTAAGAAAGATGTTAAAATGTTGGCTTCATTTTTTTATTGAAATAAATGGGTTGACACCCATACCTGAGACAACCATCTCACTTCTGAATTCTAAATCGTAGATAAATAGTAGACTGTCACACACCATCGGAACAGCTAGATAAGGCTTGGCGCCCTGCCATGGGCTTGTGGCTGGGAGGAAACACCTCCAGTGGGTTTCTGCTGGCGCTCCCTCTGCTTTGTTCCCAGGGCCTCCCCAGCAGAAGCCAAACATCCCCAAGGGGTCCCTCTGGCTGGCACCCTGGAGCTTTTTACACCCAGGGCAGTGCACCATAGTAAAACTCAGAATGGGAGAGAGGTGTATGTTCCTGCTTAAAATGATGGCAGGTGATTATTAAACGGGATGTGGGAAAGGAGAACCGAGGCTTGTTCTCAGGCAGATCCATCTTAGGAAAGAAATACATGGCCTTGAGGATCTGTAAAGAGATGCTCTCAAGACTCTGCTCATGTAGCCCCTGGAAAGTTCTTCTGTGTCCCCAGGGTCCCCGTACCACAGTGTGAGAGCCTCATTCCAAGGCGTGGAGATGGACTATTAGGATGGGGGAGGGGCCTGCGGAGAGGAAGCACGCACGTGCTAGTCACAGGTTGGGTGTGTGCACACAGGTGTATCCTGAGTTGTGACAGTGTGTGCACACACATGGCTATGTGTGTGTCCGTGTGTGTGCCACCATCCAGGCACCCACAGGGGAAACTTAGTGCCTCATGACCCCAACCGCCCCCACCTTGGAACGGGACATGTGGCTGCTCCTCGCTGCTGGACTGTGGCTCTGTGGGCCCACACCCCCTCTGAGCCCATGGCAGGGTATGTGTCTGTGTCTGTGTGTGTCCTGGTGGTCAGATTGCTCAGGTCTGTGAGAGGAAAGCATGTGTCAGGATTCCTCAGCCCTGGCTGCTTTTCCGGTCCCCAGCTGAGCTGAGAAAACGTGAAAGGATGAGTGACCAACCCCACAGCCATGATCCGAAGCTCAGGAGCCTTTCCAGCTCCTCCCCCTCTGCTCCTTCCGCAGCCCCTGTTCTCAAACCCAAAGGGGCTGTTCAAGCACGAGGTCTCAGCCAGAGCCATCTCCTTCTCCCACCCGGACTGTCCCTCACACCCGAACACCACCCATCCTCAGTGCTCACTCCTCTGTGCCAGGGGCACAGCCTGGCCCCCATCTCCCAGCAGCTGCAGCTGGGCCCAGAACAGGACCCGCTGAAAGACCCCACTCCAGCTTGAGCCCAGGGCCCCAGCTCCAGGCCCGGGACACCCTCCTTACCCGTCTGAAGCAAACCAGCATTGCCGTCACTGATCTGGAAAAACTTCTGCACATCCAGCAGCACTCCTGTGGACAGACGGACAGCGCTCAGGAAATGGGAAGTGGCCCTGCAGGCCTCTAAAGGCAGCTGCCTCGCGTTTGGGACAGGGCCACCACTTACCCACACCGCACAGGGCGTGGCACCCGGGCCCACTGTTCTCTTCCCCTCTCTCCCACGCATGCGTACAACCACACACACGCACAGATACAGGAGCCAGCACACACAGGTGAGTGCACATCAAACACACACAGAAACACACATCCCGAAGGCACAGACATACACACGTGTTCATACACAAGCACGCACCCCCAGCCACAGACACACAGTCATGCAGACACACAGACATGTGGCTCCACATACGCACATACAAACAGGCACACCCAGAGAAACAGCCTCACAGAGGCACAGATGTATATGCACACACAGGAGCCTGCACTCCACAGGCGTGTAAGCCCAGTCTCGTACACCCAGACACACATATACACTGAGATGTACACATAAAGACACTCCCACAGGCACGCACGCATGTGCACACATGCGTCACAGTCAGAGTGACTGGCAGCTCCCTATTGATGCACGGTGCATAGCCATTCACTTAGACTCCAGCCTAAATAGCCATTCACTTAGACCCTGGGATTGTGCAACACAGCAGCCCTGCTCGTGTGCAAATTCCAGACATTCATAGGCGTACATATACACGCGTGAGCATGTACATGCAAAGACATGTGTGCCCAGGCCTGCACACGTGCATGCACAAGCCTGTTCCTCCAGAGGCATGAACACACAGACATGGGAGTGCACTTAAGAGCTTCACAGGCAGGTCCCCATGAGGTCCGACCATGACCCCACCTCCCTGAGGGCAGCAGGCTCTTGCCCTGGGGGCAGCTGGGTCTCTGAAGCCCCTCCAGGATCTTGCTAGGCCATGGGCTGGTGCAGTGGGTGCTCAGCCCAATGCAGAGAGAGGAAGCGGGCCCCAAGACCCCGGGCTCTGTTCCCTGAAATCCCCCCAGCCCCTTGGTGATAGTTCAGAAAGAGTTAGTCAGGATCAAGGCACCTGCTCGTCTGAGCTGGGAGGCTCTGGCCCCGTCATTATCAGGAACAGTCATCACTCTCCCTGAATTACGGGATGGCCAAGGCCCAGGCCCTGAGCTGGACACTTGCAATTGTGGCCCTAAGAGGTGGGGACTGTCATTGTCCCCATTATGCAGATGAGGAAACAGAGGCTCCAGCCTCCCACGATTGTGCAGCTGGAATTGGAGCTGGCACTAGAGTCCCAGCCAGAGGCAGCTCACCCTACCACCCGGGGTGACAGAAGAGAGCAGAAGGCCCCAGATGGGGCCCTGCAGAAATGCCCACATGGTGGGGAAGAAAGCCCCACATCTACTCCCCCAAGACCCGCCAGCAGGCAAAGACAGATCAAAGGAGCAGAGAAGCGAAGGAAGAGATGTTTGTTTAGATACTGACTTTGGGCCCAGTCGCCACAGCATCCAGGCCCACCACCCTGCATGTCTTTCCTTCCTTTTAATATTTGTAATTACACTAATAAGATATATTCGTTGGAGAGAAAAAAACAGACAACACAGATAAGCAAAGTAAATAGCCACATAAAAATTCTCTACAGTCGCACTCTTCTTCCATTCCAGGAAGGGCTCGTGCCCTCGTTTTGTCTGCTCCTGGCTCCTCCCAAGCCTGTGGCGCTCTGGGGGCAGCCCGGGGCCAGGTGTGGCCCCAGCCTCGTTTTTCACCTTTAAGCTGTCACTCTGGCCTCCCGAAGAGCTGCTTCCCACACAAGAATTCTCATTGCCCTGAGAATGGCTGCCCCCAGCCGTCCCCAGCACGCAACGTGGTTTCACTTCTCCTGCCTCCTCTGTACAGCCAGAGGAAGTCCCAACAGGGATGGGGCCTCAGGCAGGCAGGACTCAGGGTCTGACGGCCCGGCCAGGGGCCTCCCAGGGCGAGTGGCCAGAGAGCAGGGACCCAGCCAGAGGGGCTCAAAGAGCTCCACACTCACAATTGCCCGCTCCCCTCTGTCTCTTGCTGCCTCCCCTCCTCTTCATGCCCGCCACCCACACTCCAACCCAGGCCTCCTCAGCTTTGGCCTAATCCATTGCAGGAGCTCTGAATTGACCTCCCCATCTCATTTGCCTCCATCAGGGCCTCAAATCTGATTATTAGTCCCTCCCTTAAAAAATGTTTCCATAGCTCCCCTTTGCCTCGGCAGAGAGTCCAAGCTCCCAGCCTGGCACCCAAGAAGCCTATGATTTGGCCCCAAACACCCTTTTAGAATAGCTTCCTACTTCCTTCCCCCTCTCCATCCCTGATCAGAGCATGCACTTTCACCCCATGTGCCTTGGCTCACGCTGACCCCTCTCTCTGAAGGCCCATGCCTCACCCCATTCCTGCCTTGTCAAATTTCTCGGCCTTCAAGGCCCAAACTAAATTCCCCTCCTCCATGAATTCTGCCGGAACCCTCAGTCACTCGTCCTGGGGCTGCCCCTCTGAGTCTCACCCCACTCTGTTCTGTCTTAGAGCTACTGGTACATGTGTTCTGTGTCCCTCTGAGCTCCTCAAAGACGGACACCGGGGGCCGGCCCCGTGGCTTAGGAGTTAAGTGCGCGCGCTTAGCTGCTGGCGGCCGGGGTTCAGATCCCGGGCGCGCACCGACGCACCGCTTCTCCGGCCATGCTGAGGCCGCGTCCCACATACAGCAACTAGAAGGATGTGCAGCTATGACATACAACTATGTACTGGGGCTTTGGGGGAAAAAAAAAAAGGAGGAGGATTGGCGATATATGTTAGCTCAGAGCCGGTCTTCCTCAGCAAAAAGAGGAGGATTAGCGTGGATGTTAGCTCAGGGCTGATCTTCCTCACAAAAAAAAAAAAAAAAAAAGACGGACACTGGGTCTGGTGCTGTCTGCAACCCTCTGAGTCCCATTCATTCCACAGCTGCTTCTGGTGTGCCAGGCTGGTAGCTGATGAATCAATATCCTGGCCCCAGCGATGCCTGGCCACTGCAGGTGCCCCCTCAGAGCTCCACAGGCTGGTCTGTGCCTCCCTCGCCTGGCCACATCTCTCTGCCTTGCAGGATCCCTGTTAATGAGCTTCTCCCTCTGCCCCATGAGATTGTCATTCCTGAGTTCAGGAACTACAAGATTGACTGCCCCTCCCCTGGGTCCCCAAGGCCCACCAGAGGATCTTGCCCACAGTTAGTGCTCAGTCAATCTTGAATGAATCAGTGATGAAGAGAGAAAAGAAGGTTGAACCTTGAATGAATGAATGAATGAATGAGTAAATGAGTGAGTGACAAGAAGACAGAGCAGAAGCCTGGTGTCTGCAGGAAGGAAGGCAGAATGTGGAAGGTTTGCACGCAGCCTGCTGTCCCGGAAACACCCAGCAAGCTATTTCTTGCTTGGGAGCTGGGCCAGGCTGCCCTATCTTCCATAACCTTACCCCGGCATTCCACCCAGAACCTCCGGGCCTTTGCCTGAAGGCTGGTCCTCCCTGCTGTGCTCACCCACCCGTTGTGCACCCACACCCATGTGCACACTCTTAGTTTGGGGCGGCACTGGGAGCTCAATCGGCCTTCCCCGCGTCAGGCATGGCTGAAAACACCTCCAGGGGTGAGAACAGCAGGGATGCGCTGCACAGGAAGAAAGTTTGCAGGACGGAAGGCCACGAGGGATACGCAACGCCAGCCGGTAGCAGAGCAGCCAGTGAGGGGATGAGCAGGTGCTGCCCAGGATGCCCGTCTGCTTCCTCACCTGCGATGATGAACCAGTTCATGTAGTTCAGGAGGTTGATGTAGCAGAGCACCGCAGCGGCCACATTAGCTCTCCAGCGGGGCAGGATCCAGGGGGCGGGCATGGCCGAAGGGGGGCACTGACCTGAGCCTGAGGGCCCAGAGCACCCGCCTGGCCCTGGGGAACGGCCCTGAGGCCCCTCTGCCCCAGGCACCCGGCGCTCCGCGGACATGCCCGCACCCTCGCCAGCCTGCAGCTGCTGGCCCAGGACGAGTGCCGAAGCGAAGACACATGGGCTCTGCACCGAGAGCTCACTTCCTGTGGGCTCCCAGCCTCTCAACCTCAAAGCAGCTGCCTTAACTGCTTGGCATCTTATCACAGGTTCCTGATGAGCCCACCACAGCCTCGCTGGTGAGATTTCACCATCCCCAGTCTCCAAGCACTGCTAAGGGGGAAGACAGCTCCCAGCCCCCCGACCCTGGGTGACTGGACAGTACCGTGCCCTTGGTCGAGCCTGCGGCTACAGTGGCTGCGATGAGGAAGAGAAGCTTCTCAGGACAGGAAACGAGATGGGTCTCCAGAGTCTTGCTCACTGTGAGAGGGTCTGGCTGCCCACACGAGAGGTGGGCTGTGAACGAAGAAGGGACTCGAGCTCGGGTCAAATCAGGAGGGCTGAGTATTGGCCAGGAGGGCAGCACTGGACTGGACTGTAAGTGAAGGCTAGCACCCACTCCTGTCTAATGCCCTACCTGGAGAAACAAGGATGCCCGAGGGACTGCCTACAGGAAGACAGCCCGGGCAAAACTCACCAATGGAAGCAAAATCCAGGGGGGAGTTTTTGATGGGGGGCAAGATATTGGCGTGGTCCTCAAGTGTCTCTTTGTGTATTGTTTACTAGTAGTGGGAGGTAGGGGGAGAGTAACTATACAGTAGAAGAATCAAGCAACATCTTGACCAAAGGATTAGAATAGCATCATCAATGAGGTACAGTGAGCACCTGAGCAGGCCACAATATCGTCTAGGCAGGATTCCGGCCAGGAATGCACGACCGGATCTAATCACGTGGAAACATCAGACAAACTCAAATTGAAGGACACTATTTTTTTTAATAGACTTTATTTTTTAGAGCAGTTTTAGGTTCACAGCAAAATTGAGGGGAAGGTACAGAGAGCTCCCATACACTCCCTGCTCCTACACATGCACAGACTCCCCATTATCAATGTCCCCACCAGAGTGGGACATTTGTTATAATCGATGAACTTCTTTGACACATTATTACCACCAAAGTCCATCGTTTACATTAGAGTTCACTCTTGGTGTTGTACATTCTATGGGTTTGGACAAATGTATGACATATATCCACCATTATAGTAGCATACAGAGTAGTTTCATTGCCCTAAAAATCCTCGATGGTCCACCTATTCATCCCTCTCTCCCCTCAACCCTTGGAAACCCCTGATCTTTTTACTGTCTCCTCAGTTTTGACTTTTCCAGAATGTCATATTTGAATCGTAGAGTATGCAGTCTTTCAGATTAGTTTCTTTCATTTACTAATAGGCATTTAAGGTTCCTCCAGGTCTTTTAATGGCTTGATAGCTCATTTCTTTTTAGTGCTAAATAATATTCCATAGTCTGGATGTACCACAGTTTATTCATCCTTTCACCTACCGACAGACATCTTGGTTGCTTCCAAGATTTGGCAATTATGAATAAAGCTGCTATAAACATCTGTGTGCAGGTTTTTGTGTAGACATAAGTTCTCAACTCCTTTGTGTGAATACCAAGAAGCATAATTTCTGGATCGTATGGCAAGAGCATGGAACACTATTTTTTTTTTTTTTTGGTGAGGAAGATCAGCCCTGAGCTAACATCCATGCCAATCCCCCTCTTTTTGCTGAGAAACACTGGCCCTGAGCTAACATCTGTGCCCATCTTCCTCCACTTTATGTGGGACGCCGCCACAGCATGGCCTGACAAGCGGTGCACAGGTGCACGCCTGGGATCCGAACCCGGGCCACCAGCAGCGGAGCGCACGCACTTAACCACTACGCAGCGGGGCCGGCACCTGGAACACTATTTTTTTAAAGGGACTGTATTATTAAAAAATTTCAAAGTCATAAAACGTTATTTATGTCTTTCTTAGATTAAGGGATTGTTTCAGATTAAAAGAGAGATGATAATTATGTGCAACATGGGACTCTAGACGGTCCTGTACTGGAAGGGAAAATGCACGTTATTGGATCAATTGATAAAATTGGAACGCAGACAGTAGATTAGGAAGGAGTATCATATCAGTGTCAGATTTACTGAAGTTGATAACTATACTATGGTTATGTAATGAAGTCCTTATTCTGAAGTATTTAGGGGTAAAAAGCCATGATGTATGCAACTTACTCTCAAGTGGTTCAGGAAAAAAATAGTAGATAGATAGACAGATAGATAGAAACAAATGGGTCAAAATGTTAATAATAGATGGATTTTGAGTAAAGATTATATGGGTTTCTTTGTACTATATTGTGATTTTTCTGTAAGTTGGAAATTATTTCTAAATAAAAAGTGAAAGCACAAAAGGAAAACAACCCAAATAAAGTTGAGCAAAGGACGGAATAGACAGTTCTCCAAGGAAGATAAACAAATGACCAACAAGGAAATGAAAAGATGCTCAATATCACTAGTCATGAGGGAAGTAAAAATCAAAAAATACAACGAGAGGGCCGGCCCCGTGGCTTAGCGGTTAAGTGCGCGAGCTCCGCTACTGGCGGCCCCGGTTCAGATCCCGGGCGCGCACTGACGCACCGCTTCTCCGGCCATGCTGAGGCCGCGTCCCACATACAGCAACTAGAAGGGTGTGCAACTATGACATACAACTATCTACTGGGGCTTTGGGGGGAAGAAAAAAAAAGGAGGAGGATTGGCAATAGATGTTAGCTCAGAGCCGGTCTTCCTCAGCAAAAAGAGGAAGATTAGCATGGACGTTAGCTCAGGGCTGATCTTTCTCACAAAAAAAAAAAAATGAGATACCACTTCATACCCACTAAGACAGCTAGAATTTTTTTAAAAATTAAATGAAAAATACAGAAAATAACAAATGTGGGTGAGAATGTGGAGAAATTGGAACCCTCATACGTTGCTGGTGGGAATGTAAAATGGTTCAGCCAGCGTGGAAAATGGTATAGTCGTTCCTCACAAGTTTAAACATAGAATTACCACATAACCAGCAATTCCACTCCTAGGTATATTCCTAAAGAATTGAAAATAGGGGCTCAAACAAATACTGGTATATGAATGTTCATAGCAGCACTATTCACAACAGTGAAAATGTGGAAACAACTTACTTGTCCATCAACTGATAAACGGGTAAACAAAATGTCATGCGTTGCTTAATGACGGGGACACATTCCGAGAAATGCATTGTCAGGCGATTTTGTCACTGTGCGAACATCACAGAGTGTACCTACACAAACCTAGATGGTACAGCCTGCTACACAGCTATGCCATATGGCACTAATCATATGGGACCACCATCATATTTGATGCATATTCCATCATTGACTGAAACGTCATTATGCAACACATGACTGTACATGCAATGGAATATTATCCAGCCATAAAAAGGAATGAGGTCCTGATCCGTGCTACGACATGGCTGAACCTTGAAAACATGTTAAGTGAAAGAAGTCAGACACAAAAGGCCACATATTATATGATTCCATTTCTATGAAATATCCTGAATAGTTAAGTCTATAGAAATAGAAAGCAGGTGCGTGGTTGTCAGGGGCTGAGAGGAGGGAATGCTTGAAGGCTACAAGGTCTCCTTCAGGGTGATGAAAATGTTTTGGAACTAGAGAGAGGTGATAGTTGCACAATATTGTGAATGTATGAATTGTGAATAAGCGAATTGTATGCTTTAGAATGTTTAAATTTTTATGTTATGTGAATTGCACCTCAATTTTTTTTTTAAAAAGTTAAGGCAAACCAACAAACAAAAAACCAGTCTGGCAACACGGCAAGAATGTGCACTTTGCTGTCTGACAGGCCTGGGTTCCGATTCCAATTTTGCTTCTTCCTGGTTTTGTGCCTTGGGCAAGTCCCCAAGCTCTCTGAGTCTCCGTGTCCTCACGTGTGACACAGAGAAGAAGAAGTGCTTGAGGGGTTCACTGTGAGGAGGAGCTGAGACTAGTCCATGTGACACTATTCCCAGCGTCGAGCCTGGCACACTGAGTGTGGACTATTATTATTGTTGTTGGGATAATGGTGGTGATCCATCCTCAGCCTCTGCCGTGCGGTTCAACCACATCCCCCATGGCAATGGTCTTGGTGAAACAAAGGGAAGTTCAAAATCAGCCTCCAACATGAGCACATGCAGGCAGTCTAGCATCATGGCTAAGATCCTGCGTCCTGGAGCTAGACTCACCACTCACTGGCCATCTGATCTTAGGCAAATCACTTCACCTCTCTGTGTCTCAGTTTCCTCATCTATAAAATGGGGATAATAATAGTACATACCTCATAGGGTCGTTGTGGCTTAACTAAGAAAGTGTTTGAAAAGTGCCTAGAGCTTTGCCTGGTATTGAGGAAGTGCTACGTGTTTGTTAAACAGAATGGGTTTTCCCCGGCACACATAGATGGAACTTTGGTCTCAGCCTTGCTCTCAGAGCCGAGGAGTGACAGGCAGAGCTACATCCTCAAGTATGACTGTATGAGTGTGAACCCAGGCACATAAACGTGCACACACACACTCACACTCATGCAAACCACTCAAGAACGTTGCAGCCTAGTGAGCACGAAGATAGAGCGGCCCTCCATCCAGAGGCTGCTGTCCCAGACAGGGCTGGTCATGGTCACCCCTTTCCAGGGTCCAGCCTTCCCCTCGGCCAGGCCAGAATGCCACCCTGCCTTGGCTTTCAGAGCCAGGCAGGGACAAAGGAGCCGCTCATGAGTCAGAACTCCCAGGACTGGTCAGATCAGGGAGGCTGGGTATTGGCCAGGAGGGCAGCATCGAGATATGACCAACGGCCCTGGACTCCTAAGATTCCAAGTGTGGCTCCCACCCAGGAACCCAGGATTTGACCCCTCGAGGGGTTCTGGATAAAGAGGTTTTGCCCCAGAGGCTGCTTAGGAAAAAAGCTGAAGAACATCGCGCCCCAGGAGCAAGAGGCCAGCAGTGGGCAGCACAGGGTCATGGGTGATTAAAAGCCCGGATTCCAATCCTGCGAGGGGACAACAGGACTCTTTCCCACTCTGGGCCTCGGCTTCCCTATTCCCCACAACATTGGTGGTCATGGTGGTGGAGAGATTGGATGGTCCCAGAAGGTCCACTCCGCTTCGCAGTTTGCCTGTGTGTCTGTCACTCACCTCAGCTGCAGGCTCCTTGAGGGCAGGCATCCTGCTGCAACTCCCATAGATCCCACTGATTTCTCCAGAAGTCTCCAGGCAGATGCTGCTGCCTTCTGACCTTCACGTGGGAGCCAGGACCCAAAAGTTCTGCTTTTCAAAAGACAGAAAAATTTCCACATAGACATTGACAGGATGTTTTTGAAGGAGAAAAGCGCGGACTGAGGAAGACAATGTTGTGCATGATCTGGGGCCCCCACTCACACAGGAGGACACGGGAAGAGGATGGGTCACCTTTATGCTGGCTGCAAATCCTTCACCACATGCGGCAGCCCCCTCCCAGCCCCAGCAAGACTCAGGCTGTCTGGCACTGCAGAGTCTGCGGTTTCTGCAAATTGAGGCAAAATATGTTCAAAATCACTTTCCCTTAAAAGTAAATGTGCACTTCTAGGTACATACCCAAAAGAATTGAAAGAAGGGACTCAAGTAAATACTTGTACACCCATGTTCACAGCAGAGGCCAGCCCTGGTGGTCTAGTGGTTAAGATTCAGCGCTCTCACCACCGCGGTCAGGGTTCATTTCCCGCTCAGGGAACCACACCACTCATCTGTCGGTTGTCATACTGTGACAGCTGTGTGTTGCTGTGATGCTGAAAGCTATGCCACGGGTATTTCAAATACTAGTAGGGTCACCCATGGTGGACAGGTTTCAGCAGAGCTTCTAGACTAAGACAGACTAGGAAGAGGGACTTGGCCACCCACTTCTGAAAAACTGGCCATGAAAAGCCTAGGAATGGCAGTGGAGCACTGTCTGATAGAGCGCCAGAAGGTGAGAGGATGGCGCAGAAAGATGGGGCAGGGTTCCCCTCTGCTGTACACAGGGCCACCAGGAGTCAGAATCGACTCCACGGCACTAACAACAACATGTTCATAGCAGCACTACTCACGATAGCCAAGGTAGAAACAACCCAAATGTGTATCAATGGATGAATGGATAAGCAAAATGTGGTATATTCATATGATGGAATATTATTCAGCCTTAAAAAGGAAGGAAATTTGGGCCAGCTCTGGTGGCCTAGTGATTAAGTTCAGCATGCTCCGTTTCAGCCAGCCAGTTTCGGTTCCCGGGTGCAGACCTGCACTGCCCTGTTAGCAGCCATGCTGTGCTGTCAGCCCACATACTAAAAAATAGAAGAACATTGGCACAGTTGTTAGCTCAGGATGAATCTTCCTCAGCAAAAAAAAAAAAGAAGAAGAAGAAGGAAGGAAATTCTGACACATGCTACAACACAGATGAACCTTGAGGATGTTATGCTAAGCGAAATAAAGCAGACACACATGGAGAAATATTGTCTGATTCTACTTATATGAGGTACCTAGAGTAGGCAAAATCATAGAGACCAAAATTAGAACGGTGGTTGCCGTTGGGGAGGCATCAATGGAGAGTTGTTGTTTAGTGGGTATGGAGTTTCAGTTGGGGATGATGAAAAAGTTCTGGAGATGGGTAGCGGTGATGGTTGCACAACAAGATGAATGTACTTAATGCCACTGAAATATATACTTAAATATATTTACACCAGTAAATTTTATGTTTTACATATTTTACCACAATAAAAAAATTAATGTGGTGATTGTAATATCAAAAAAATGGCAAAAGTCTAGATTCCAGGTTTCAGGGGATTGGTCAAATAAATAACATTACTTCTACACAATGGAGCACCAGACAGCCCTTTACATAATGTTAGTCTATGTTGATCTGAAAGGTGTTCAGGATATGATGGTGAATTATAAATAAGAATGTACAATAAGCATGTCCAGTGGCTGCCCGGTGGCGTAGCGGTTAAGTTTACACTTGTTACACTCCCCTTTGGCGGTCTGGGATTTACAGGTCCAGATCCCGGGTGAGGACCTACCCACCGCTTGCCAAGCCACACTGTGGCAGGCACCCCCCATAAAATAGAGGAGGATGGGCACAGATGTTAGCTCAGGGCCAATCTTCCCCAGCAAAAAAAAAAAATCACGTCCAGTACGACCCCATTTAGACAAAAATAATAAAAATAAATACAATAAAAACTTGTGAGTTGGCCCATCGTAACTCACTCGGTTACTTGCCCCCATAAACTCTGACTAATACAGAAATTTATTTGAGATTCTTTTTAGTGGAAACTTTCCAGAAGGGCTCTCATCACAGTTTGAAGTTGTGTCCCTTTTTTTTTTTTTTAGTAAAAGAAATTTCCTGCCGCACAGAAGAAAAGGTGACAGGAAATCACCCAGGAATCACTCTTCAGAAATTCCCAGGAAGTCTTCTTTTAAAGGATGAATCAGTAAGGATGCGTTTGGCTGCAAGCAGACCCAACAGCAGCTAAACAAGGACATTAATTACCTCACATGAGAAGAAGTCAGGAAGCAGGAGGTTTCAGGTTGGTTAACTTGGTGGCACCATGACATCATCAAAGACTCTGGTGTTTTCCGTCTTTCCTTTTCATAGTGTTTATAAATCTTTATAATGTTGGCCTTTGGTTATTTATCTATTGCTGTATAACAAATCCCCTTTAATCAACAACAGTCATTTATTATCTCCCATGGTTTCAATGGGAATTCAGAAGTACTTTAGTTGGGTGCTCTGGCTCAGGGCCTCCTACGAGGCTGCAGTGAGATATCAGTTGGGGCTGCAATCATCTGAAAGCTTGACTGGGGCTGGAGGGCCCATTTCCAAGGTGGCTTACACACATGGCTGGCAAGTTGGTGCTGGCTGTTGGTTCCTCTTTACAGGACTTTTTGAATGTCCTCACGGCATGGTGGCTGGCTTCCTCCAGAGGGAGCCATTCTGTGGGGACCAAGGCAGAAACTTCTGTACCTTTCATCATGACTTAGCCTTCTAGGTCTGTATTCTGCTACTTCCCTTGGTCACACAGGCCAGGCCTGACTCATTGTGGGAGAGGACCACACAAAGGCATGAATACCAGGTGGTGAAGCTCCTGGAGATCATCTTGCAGGCTGGCGACCACAGCCTTCATCTTGAGTCTTGTCATCTCACATACAAGAAGGAAGGAGATTTCTCCTGAAATGTGTTCATGTGTATTTATCAGGGAGGAAAATCTTTTCTAGAAATCCTCCAGTTGGCATTCCCTCAGGACCTACCAGCCAGGTTTGAGTCACATGTCCTGCCCCAGCTGCAGGAGAAGCTGGGAAGGTGGGTACCATGGGAGGCTGTCTCTGTTAGTGAGGAAGAAGGGGAAGGAAAGTAGCCATTGGGTGAGCTAATGTCTTCCACACATGGCTAACCACCTCAGCGCCTGAGAGGGTTGCCAGCACTACGTGAATGAGTGAGCAACCACATTCCCAGGAAAAGGGCGTGCAACCCACTATGTATGGAGGGTTCCTAGGGTGGGTTCCTGAGGAGGAAAAGAAAATTGAGGTTCTGGGTCTAGGAGGCGGCAAATGCCTGAAACTGTCCTAACCTAGAACTCTCGAAGCAGGCACCCTAGCTAGTGGGAAGTGTACAGGAAAGAGA
Organism: Diceros bicornis minor; assembly: GCF_020826845.1. Classification (NCBI taxonomy): domain Eukaryota; kingdom Metazoa; phylum Chordata; class Mammalia; order Perissodactyla; family Rhinocerotidae; genus Diceros; species Diceros bicornis. Next base: position 13,421,018 of record NC_080757.1, read on the forward strand.
GCTGCTGAGCACTGAAAGCTGCAAGCTTGGGATCTCAGGCCTGGGGGGCCCCCTTGCTGAGGTGAGCACGTTTTCAAAAAGATCTAACAGTATCATTCACCAGCATGTCCTGGGGACTGGTTGGGACCAGGCTTCAATAGCGACACCATGTGGCCATAAGAAGTAACAGCCGTCGCTATTCCAGGCCTGGTTTAAGCCCTCAAAGTTCCTAGGTAATTCAGGATAGTCTCAAGATCCTGGATTTCTTGCTAATAAAACACGTGCAAGCATGAGCGATTAATTGGGAAAATAAGAGTTGTGACAATATTGTATGCTGCATTGGGTATATACCCACCATATTTATAGAGCATATACCGTACACAGAGCAAAGTTTGGAGGGATATAGCCCAAAGGGTTAACAGTCCTTATCTCAGGCTTAGAGAATTATAGGTAATTTTTTTCCTTTCTTTTCTTTCATTTTTTTATTTACTTGCCAATAATAATAATAGCAAATACTAACATAGCACCTACTATGTGCTGGGACCTGCAACCACTTGTGAATGGGGTATGACAATTACACTTATTTTCTAGATGAGGAAACTGAGGCACAAAGAGGCTAAATAACTGCCCCACGTGGCTCTGAACTCTGTGCCCCTATCCTCTTTGCAATACTACCTTCTTGTCTTATTTGTATATACTAATTTTTCTGCAGTGTATCGCTTATGTAATAGTTTAAAAAAAGAAAAAGTACTGGCATGTATGGTTTTTATAATCACACAAAAAAATAATGCTGTGAAACAAAACAAAATAAACAGGACTGTGTGCTACGCGTGTGGCTGCAGGGTCAGGGCTGCTGGTGCCACGTGCGTGCAGCCCCACAGAAAGGTCAGGCCTGCAGAGGTCACTCCGCTCTTCACCTGGGGTCTCCTGGTTTGGCAGCAGTTTTGAAAATTCCTTCCTTCCCTTGGACTCCATGAACACAGGGACTGGCAGTTAGTAGAGACCTAGCCCTGGTGAGCGATGGGCCTGGACTGGGGGCGGGGTGGGGATAGGGGAGGCTGGCAAACTCACAGGAAGATGGGAACAGAAGAGCAAAGGAAGACAGGGAGAAGGAAAGAGGAGGTGGGCAGAGAATGATGAAAAAGGAGGAAGAGAATGTTCTAGACTACCCCCATCCCAGCTCTCCCTGCTCGCTGCGCTTTCGACACCCACCCCATCAGCTTCATGTTGCCACCTTCTACTGATGTTTCCAAACTCCACTCAGAGGTCACTTCCTCCAGGAAGCCTGCAGGCTTGGCTGAGTGCTTATCTTTATCATGATACCTACTGCTCATCATTGGGATCTTCTATCTCCCCACAGGTCAGCGAGCCCCTTAAGGGAAGGCAGTGTGTGAGCCCTTTCTACCTCCCCTAGAGCCTGGCCCAGGCATTGACCAGAGCAGGAAGACAGAACGGGTGTTCTGAATGAGAGAACGAACCTTGCTTCTCAGGCCACCAGGCGCACCAGCCTGCTCTCAATTTCAGCAAAAGTATTTCTGTCGCTCTAGCCTTTACCAGCAAAATACCTAGAACTCTATCCCCTTTTGAAACTACGACTCCACACACTTCTTTTGGGACCAGGCAGAGGGAGTCTTGCATGTGCCCAGAATGCTCTCTCAAGTATATGACATCTAGGCTCTCTCTGCACACAGGAGCATCTCTCTGTGGGGCTGCCAGCATTTCTCAGAGACATAGAGAAGCCACTCCTCTAGTAATGTTCACAGCTCCCTCCCCCTTTGGCATGGACTGGGGTCTGAGGAACAGAGCACAACCTGAGCAGTGGGCCGGAGCAGTCAGGGCATCACTCTGCCTTCCAGCACGGGAGGTTTGCTCCAACCAGCCTGAGGGCCTGACTCTCTTATTATTTAGGGTGAGTTATTTTCCAGAGGACAACCTAGACCCTCATGCAAATAGACAACACCTGTCTTCCTCATGCATCTAAGCATGACTGAAAGCCGCAGGAGGACACAGCTGAGAGCCAAGCTTGAGTCCTCGCTCCCAATGAAAGAATTTGGAAACTCAGGGGACATGAGGCTCAGGTTCTAGTCCCAGCTCTGCCTCCAGGTGTCCCATGCTCCAGCTGTAACCCTGTGCCACCAGAGAGAAGAGGGAGTCTGTGGCTCCCAGCGCCATGTGAGGCTATCCCACCACCAAGCCTTGGAGAGAAGAGGCCCTTGCAGCTGCGAAGAGAGCAGACCCCAGAGAAGGTAGCTGCCCCACTCGTGGTCACAATCCTCTGGGGGCTAAGGTGGCAAAGAGGTGCCCATGGCCTCACACCAGGCAGCTTCAACTAGTTATCTATTGCTGCTTAGCTAATTACCCCCAAATTTAGCTGCTTAATAGTTATTTTTTTATTATAAGAATTATACATCATGACCAAGCAGGATTTATCCCAGGGAGGCAAAGTTGGTGTAACATTTGAAAAATCAATTAATGTAATATATCACATCAATAAACAAAAATCATGTGATCATTTCGACGGATGCAGAAAAGGCATTTAACAAAATCCAACACCCTTTCCTGATAACAACTCTCAAACTAAGAATAGAAGGGAACTTCCTCAACATGAAAAAGAGCATCTGTGAAAAACCCACGGCTAACATCATACTTAGGATGAAAGACTGGATGCTTTCCCCCTAAGATCAGGAATGAGACAAAGATGTCTGCTCTCACCACTTTTAATCAACATTGTAGTGGAGCTTCCAGCCAGGGCAATTAGGCAAGAAAAAGAAATAAAAGGTACCTAGATTGGAAAGGAAGAAGTGAAACTATCTCTACTCACAGATGACATCATCTTGTATGTGGAAAACCCTAAGGAATCCACTAAAAGACTATTTGAACTAATAAAGGAGTTCAGCAAGGTTACAGAATACAATATACAAGATCAATACACAAAATCAATACAAGATCAGGGCCGGCCCTGTGGCTTAGCGGTTAAGCACGCACACTCCACTGCTGGCGGCCCGGGTTTGGATTCCGGGCGCGCACCGACGCACCGCTTCTCCGGCCATGCTGAGGCGTGTCCCACATACAGCAACTAGAAGGATGTGCAACTACGACATACAACTATCTACTGGGGCTTTGGGGAAAAAGAAATAAATAAATAAAATTTATAAAAAAAAAATCGATACAAGATCAATACACAAAATCAATACAAGATCAATGCACAAAAATCAATTGTATTTCTATACACTTGCAATGAACAATCCAAAATGAAATGAAGAAAATAATTGTTTTCACAAGAGCAACAATAAATAAATAAAATATGGGGCGGCCCCGTGGCTTAGCGGTTAAGTGCGCACTCTCCGCTGCTGGCGGCCCGGGTTTGGATCCCGGGCGCGGAACAACACACTGCTTCTCTGGCCATGCTGAGGCCGCGTCCCACATACAGCAACTAGAAGGATGTGCAGCTATGACATACAACTATCTACTGGGGCTTTGGGGGGAAAATAAATAAATAAATAAAATCTTTAAAAAATAAAATAAATAAATAAATAAATAAAATATTTAGGAATAAATCTAACAAAAGAAGTGTAAAACATACTCTGAAAACTATAAAACATTGTTAAAAGAAATTAAAGGGGGCCGGCCCAGTGGCGCAAGCGGTTAAGCCCTAGCGCTCTGCTGCGGAGGCCCGGGGTTGGCTGGTTCGGATCCCAGGCATGCACCGACATACCGCTTGTCAGGCCATGCTGTGGTGGTGTCCCATATAAAGCAGAAGACGATGGGCACAGATGTTAGCCCAGGGCCAGTCTTCCTCAGCAAAAAAGAGGAAGATTGGCATTGGATGTTAGCTCAGGGCTGGTCCTCCTCACAAAAAAAAAGCAAAACAAAAAAGAAATTAAAGAAGAACTAAATAAATGGGAAAACATCCTAAGTTCACGGACCAGAAGACTTAACTTTGTTGAGATGGCAATACGCCCCAAACTGACCTACAGATTCAACGCAAATCCTATCAGAATCCCAGCTGACTGCTTTATAGAAATTGACAAGCTGATTCTAAAATCTATATAGTGGGGCTGCCCCGTGGCTTAGCGGTTAAGTGTGCATGCTCCACTACTGGCGGCCCAGGTTCAGATCCCAGGCACACACCGACACACTGCTTGTCGGGCCATACTGAGGCGGCGTCCCACATACAGCAACTAGAAGGATGTGCAACTATGACATACAGCTATCTACTGGGGCTTTGGGGAGAAAAAGGGGGAAGAAAGGAGGAGGATTGGCAATAGATGTTAGCTCAGGGCTGGTCTTCCTCAGCAAAAAGAGGAGGATTGGCATGGATGTTAGCGCAGGGCTGATCTTCCTCAAAAAAAAAAAAAAAACTGTATGGAATTGCCAGGGACCCTGAATACCAGAACAATCCTGAAAAAGAACAAAGTATGAGAACTTACATTTCCCAATTTCAAAACTTACTGCAAAGCAACAAGTATCAAGACAGTGAGGGACTGGCACAAGGACAGACACAGAGATCGATGAAATAGAATTGAGAGTCCAGAAATAAACTCATACATCTACGGTCAATTGAGTTGGGACAAGGGTGCCAAGACCATTCAATGGGGAAAGACTAGTCTTTCCCCACAAATGATGCTGGGATAACTGGAAGACACATGCAAAAACATGAAGTAGGACCCTTACTTCACAGCATATACCAAAATTAACTCAAAATGGATGAAAGGTCTAAATTTAAGAGCCAAAACTATAAAAGTCTTAAAAGAAAACATAGAGGTAAACCTTTATGACCTTGAATTTGGCAAAGGATTCTTAGCTATGGCACCAAAAGTATGAGCAACAAAATAAAATATAGATCAACTGGACATCATCAAAATTAAAAACTTTTGTGCTTCAAAGGATACCATTAAGGGGCCGGCCCGGTGGTGCAAGCGGTTAAGTGCGCGCGCTCCGCTGCGGCAGCCCGGGGTTCGCCGGTTGGGATCCCGGACGCACTCTGACGCACTGCTTGGCAAGCCATGCTATGGCGGCATCCCATATAAAGTGGAGGAAGGTGGGCACGGATGTTAGCCCAGGGCCTGTCTTCCTCAGCAAAAAAAAAAAAAAGAGGAGGATTGGCAGATGTTAGCACAGGGCTGATCTCCTCACACACACAAAAAAAGATACCATTAAGAAAGTGAAGACAGGATCCAGCCCAAAGGCGCAGTGGTTCAGTTTGGCATGCTTCGCTTCTGTGCCCAGGGTTCACAGGTTCGGATCCCGGGCACGGACCTACACCACTCGTCAAGCCATGCTGTGGTGGCATCCCATATACAAAAAAAAATAAAGGAAGACGGGCACAGACATTAGCTCAGGGCCACTCTTCCTCAAGCAAAAAAGGAAGATTGGCAATAGGTGTTAGCTCAGAGCCAATCTTCCTCACACACACACACAAAAAAAGTGAAAACACAACCCACAGAATGAGAGAAAATATGTGCAAATTATATATCTGATAAGGTATTTGTATCTAGAAAATATAAAGAACTCTAAAAATTGAAAAAAAGAAGACAAATAATCCAATTTTAAAATGGTCAATGAATCTGAATAGACATTTCTTCAGAGAAGATGTACAAATGGCCAATAAGCACATGAGAAGATGCTCAATTTCATTAGTCATCAGAGAAGTGCCATTCAAAATCTCAATGAGATACCACTTCATACCCACTAGGATGGCTAGATAATAACAAGTGTTGGTGAGGCTGTGGAGAAATTGGAACACTTGTGCACTGCTGGTGGGAATATAAAAAGATACAGCCGCTTTGGAAAACAGTCTGTCAGTTTCTCAAACAATTAAACGTATAGTTACTGTACAACCCAGCAATTCCACTCCTAGTTATACACCCAAGAAAAATGAAAACATATGTCCACGTAAAAACTTGTACACGAATGTTCATAGCAGCATTTTTTATAATAGCCAAAAGGTGGAAACAAGCCAAACGTCCATCAATAGATAAATGGATTAAAAAACTGTGGTATATAAACAATGGAATATTATTATTTGGCAATTAAAAAAAAGGAAGTAGTCAAACATGCTACAATATGGATGAAGCCCGAAACAGCATTCTAAGTGAAAGAAGCCAGTCAAAAAAAAACACATATCATATGATTCCATTTAGATGAAATGTCCAGAATAGAGAACTCTATAGAGACAGAGAGTAAGTTAGTGATTGCATAGGGCTGGGGGCTGGGGGGATGGGGAGATGGGGGGAGAGAACTAAAGGGCACAGGGCTTCTTTTTGAGGTGATGAAAATGTTCTAAAATTGACTGTGGTGATGGTTGCACTGAATATACTAAAAAACCCTTTAATTGTACACTTTAAGTGGGTGAATTGTATAGTATGGGAATTATATCTCAATAAAGTTGTTAAAATATTAATAATTTATTATCTTACGGTTTCAATGGGCCAAGAATTCAGAAGCAGTTTGGCTGAGCAGCTGTGGCTCAGTCTCTCATGAGGCTGCATTCATCTGAAGGCTTGACTGAGGCTGGAGGGTCCACTTACAAGATGGCTCACTCACATAGCTGGCAAGATGCTGCTGGCTGTTGGTAGGAGGCCTCAGTTCCTCTCCACGTGGGCCTTTCTACAGGGCTGATTGAGTGTCCTCACGGCATAGCAACTAGCTCTCCCTAGAGTGAGCAATCCAAGAGACCAAGACAAAAACTGCAAGGCCTTTTATGACCTTGCCTTGTAAATCACCCACCATCACCTCTGCCATATTCCGCTGGTCACACAGACCAGCCCTGATTCATTGGGGGAGGGGGCTACACAAAGGCATGAATACTAGGAGGCAAGGCTCATCTCGAAGACTGGCTACCAGGATTAATTTCCCAACCTTCCCATAGAAGACCACCAGACCCCATCCCGTCCTTCCTCACACCCCTCGTCCCCCCACCCCCAGTTACCATCATCCCCTAGACCCTCACCCTCTCACCCTACTCTCTGCCTCCCCTAATCTGACCCAATTTCCTGCTCCTCATCCCTCTGAGACCTGGAGTCTACCAGCACCAAATTCCCCTCCACTATTAAGTTCTCTTTTACAATCCCTTTACATCTTTTAGCCCCAAACGAACCTGATCATCACTTGTTGACATGGCTTCCCTTGCAAACTTTCAGGAGGAAGGTGCTTACATTTTTCCCCCTCCTACCCCCCACTTCTCAGAACCTTGGAGCCTAGTAGGTGTCCTTCTTGTTCCTCATTGCTACTTCCAAATCATTCTCCTTCCTTGTCTTTCAAAACCCCAGTTCCTGTGAAGCTCCTGGCATCAGACTCAGCCATGCACTTCTCCTTGCCTATGTCCTCAGTGGTCCTCCTGGTCATCCTCTCATTCACCCAAGACTTTGACACCCGACTCCTCCTCTTTCTGTCCTCCCTGCTCCTGTCACCATTCTGGTGACTTCACCCTCCACATGGATGATCTCTCCATCACCTGGGCCCCCTGCTCCCTCCACTTCTCCTGTAAGAGTCCTTTTCTCCAGCTCAGCCATCATTCCTGCAGTCATCACTGACACCAGCACTGCCTTTGAAAAGGTGACTTAAATTGTCCCGCTTTCTGACCACAATTCCCCGTCTCTCTGTGTCACTGTCTGGAACTCCCTCGCTAGCCTTCCTCTTCGATCCTTGGGTACCTCCAGCCCCCTGAGCCCATAACACGTTCACCAGCCATCTCTTGTCCGTGCCTTCACTTCCCTCCTTAGCCAGCTTCGCCTTCGTGGGCCGTCACCATCATCACCCTTAACTCCTTCCCTCCTCTCTCCCTCCCTCGGCTGAACTGCCAAAGCCCCAGCACTGGCCCGACCCTGCATTTCCTACCTGCACTCGAACAGCTAGATGTTCCTGGGGGAAACAAAACAAAACAAGTACCATGCCAAGGAACTTGTTTTAAATTCACCCCACAGACCTCAGTGGCCACCAGGCAGTGCCCAGAAAGCTTCCTATACCCCTAGAATGTTCACTTTCCCACCCTCCAATAAGACCATCTCACATCACCTCCTCAAATCCCCACACTCTGTGCCCCCACCACTCTCAACTAACACCCTCGCTTCATATGTAATGGGGGCAAGGAGGAGCAGCAAATAACACAGAAAGCCCTCATCTTCCCACCACCCAACACACCACCCCTCCTCCTGGAGCTTCCCTGGAGGAAGAGGCCCGGCTCCCAACCAACGGCCGACCCTCCTTGGGTCTGGGTCTCACCCTCTCTCTCCTTCTCAACGACTTTCTTTCCCATAATTACCTGCTTCATCAGTCTCCCCCTCTCCACTAGACCATTCCCAAAGCATAGAATCATCATCCCTCTTTTTTTAAAAGATCCCCTAACTCACACTCTGCTCTAATCACCAGGCTGTTTTCTGCTCCCCTTCACAGTGTCAACCCAACATCGCTGTCTATTCTCACTGTCTCCCTTTGCTGGCTTGTATTCTCGCTCCACTGCCCTCGGTGTGTGGGTGTGTGCTCACCTCTCAGCCGAGACTGCCAACGGCCTCCTGACAGCCAGACCAAACGGTCGCTTCTGTCTCACTGCTCTCAGCCTCTCAGCAGTGGGGGACTCAGCTGACCCCACCCTCTGTGAACACTTCCTTCTCCAGCCTCTGCAACCCACGTGCTCTTCTGGTTTCCCTCCTGCTTCATGGCTCCTCTGCTCCTACAGCTGGGTTTTCATCCTCTGCTGTCTGCTCTGTAAGGAGATCTGGAGCTCGGCCCTGAGCCCTCATCTCCACCCTCCCTGCTCCCTCCCTCCCTCTCCCTCTCTCTCTCTGTCTCTGTTATCTCAGCCAGCATCATGGGGCTAAAGGTCATCTCCATGACTCCCAAATCTGAATCCTCAGCCTTGACCTCTCCCCCCCCCCCCAGCCTCCTCTCCGACTTACATTTCCAACCGTCTCCTTGACCTCCCCACCTGGATGTCCAACAGGCATCGCAAACTCACCACGGCCAGAACAGAATTCTGGTTCTTCCTCCCTCAGTCTTCTCACGCCCTTCAGGCACCATCATCCACCCAGATGCTCAAATAAAAAGCCGAAGGAGTCTGTTCCTTCCTTCGCCCCCCACATCCAGTTCTTCAGCAAACCCTGCTGACTCCACTTCTAAACACAGCTTAAATCCGTCCTTTTCTCCCTATCTCCGTCACTACCGCCTAGCCCAGGCCACCATCATCCCTCGCCTGGACTACTGCAGTGCGATGCTAACTGGCCTCTCTGCTTCCACCACTGCCCCCATCATCAGCCCACGAGCTCCACAGCAGCCAAATGATCTCTGTAAAATGGACATCAGATAAAATCACTCCCCTGTTTAAAACACTCCAGGGGGGGAGACTTCCCAAAGGCTTTGCACCACACATAGAGTACAGTCAAATCTCTTTCCCTGCCTTTAGGCCCTAGTGATCTGACCCTGCTCTCTTAGCCCCACATCTCCCCCTTGTTCTCCCTGTTACAGCCACGCTGCTTTCTTTGTTCCTCAAACACGAAAGCTCATCCCCATTTCAGTGACTTAAACATCCCTTCTGCCTGGAACGCTGCCCCATGAGATCTTTGCACAATCGGCCACTTCTTATCCAGATATCAGCTTAAATGTCACCTCCTCCAAGAAGCCCTCCCCGAACGCTCAATTTAAGGAAGTCACCTAGTCACTCTCTGTCCCAGTTCCATAGTTTAATGCTCCACACAGCTCCTATCACTGTCTGATAGTTCCCTTGTTTGTTTATTTCTTTTTCTTCTCCCCCACTGTTTGTCTTGGTAGCTGCTGTATCACCAGTTCCATGGTGCTTGGCACTCAGGCCATGCTCATTCACATTTTAATAAAGATAGGAATGAATTGCTGTGTGACTTCGGGCAGATCAGTGCTATTCTCTGAACCTTCTCTATGAAATGAAGTCATGTGACAGGATAAGCTCTTTGCTTCTGAGGATCGGTCAGCCTTTAAGGAGAATCAGAGCTATATGGTCAGTGACCACCAGGTGTCGCTAAAGACTAAGATGAGACCCTTTGCTGAGCTGCAGTCCCACAGCAGGGCCCAAGCGTCTAAATGGTGGGCCACTGAGAAGGTTCCCCAGAACACGTGGAGTCAGCATATGCCTTCTAGGGGCGATCCTGAAGTGGGGGGTCTCCAGGGACTCTGCCAGCCAGGCAAAGGACCCAGGGCTGGATCCTGGGTTGTCCCTGAGCCCCAGTCTTCCCATCTGTCCATTGGGCATAGACTCATTGTCCAGGTTCTTCTAGCTCAGACGCTTCCTCTGTGGTAGAATTGGGGTGGAAAGAGGGAGGACACAAAAGGAGAAGAGAGGCCCCTTTTCTTCCCTCTTCTGCTCTCAGGGGCCCTGCCCTCGGGGCAAGGACATGTCCTTTCCTGGGTGTGCTCCTGGCTCCCGCACATTCAACAGGGTGAATTATCGTTATGCCTGTGATGAGGTGGAAGAGATCATATTCCTCTTGTGGGAATTGGGGAGCTCCTGGAGGAGGAGGGGAAATGTATTTTTCTAAACAAACAAATGTTAAAACCATTATTAGCCCGGGGTTCAACGAAAATAGGCCGCCAGCCAGGCTTGCCAGCAGACCAGAGATTGAAGACCCCCAGTATAGAGGAAACCCCGTGACAAGCCACTGGGGGTCCCTGGCATCAATTTAACAAGATCCTCAGGGAGAGGTCTTGGCTTTCTTCCTTCAGATAAAACACACACCAAAAAAATATGCTCGACAAACTGCTACGCGTGAGTCCAGGGGAGAGGATCTGAGAGAGAAAGTTAGGGTTCTGAGAGAGAAAGAAGAGAGAAGGAGCCAGAGACGAGGGGAAATGCCTGGGGCTTCAGGGTGACTCGTCCCCAAACCCCACATCTCCAGTAAGAATGAACTTTACTGCACACGTCAAAGTGGTCAAAATGGTTCAAGTGGGTGGGTTACACCTCTTGCCAGAACCCTCATCCTCATCCTGGTTCCACCCAGCCACAAAGAGAAGGGGGGCACCCTTTCAGGCGCACATTCTGACCCAGGGCTAATGAAAGACGGGAACACAGCCTCCTGGTCCTTGTCAAATACCCAGAGCAAGCAGGGAATGAGCTTCCTTCCAACATAGGAGGGACAGCCCAGGCCGGGCCTCTTCTGGGAGGAGATCCCAAATCAAAAGGCGGAATAAAATAAAGAGGAATTTACATATATCAATATATGTACGTACGTGTGCATTCATATATCAGATTCATCAAGATATAATTCACATACTATACAATTCACCCCTTGAAATTGTACAGCTCAATAGTTTTCAGTATATTGAGTTGTATGACCATCACCACAATCAACTTTAACACATTTCATCTCCACAAAAAGAATTCCTGTCCCCGTTAGCAGTCACTCCCCATTTTCCCCCAACTTCTGCCTTCTCCTCCCCTACCCCAGTTCTGGCAACTACCAATTTACTTCCTGTCTCTATGGATTTGCCTGTTCTGGACATTTCACATAAATGGAATCATATACTATGCGGCCTTTTGTGTCTGGCTTCTTTCACTTAGCATAATGTTTTCAAGGTTCATCCATGTTGTAGCACATGTCAGTACTTCATTCTTTTTTATGGCTGAATAATAGTCCATTGTGTGGATACACTACAATTTGTTTATCCAGTCATCAGTTGATGGACATTCGGGTTGTTCCACCTTTTGGTTATTACACATAATGCTGTGAACATTCGCATACAAGTTTTTGTGTGAACCTAGGTTTTCAACTTAACTGAATATATCCCTAGGAGCAGAATTGCTGGGTCAAATGGCAACTCCACGTTTGACCTCTTGAGGACACGCCAGACTGTTTTCGCAAGCAGCTGCACCATTCTGCATTCTCCATTCCTCTACACATGTGAGGGTTCCAACTTCCGCACATCCTTTCAAACATTTGTTACCTGTCTTTTTGATTCTCCCCACCCTCGTGGGTGTGAAGCAGTATCTCATTGTGGTTTTGATTGGCATTTCCTTCATGACTAATGATGCTGAACATCCTTTCATGTGGTTATTGGTCATTTGTATATCTTCTTCGGAGAAATGTCTATTCAAATCCTTTGTCCATTTTTAAATTGGGTTATTTATCTTTTTATTGTTAAGTTGTAAGAGTTGTTTATATATTCTAGATACAAATCCCTTATCAACTACATGATTTGCAAAAATTTTCCCCCATCCTATCATGGGTTATCTTCTTACTTTTTTGATATTTGCTCTGTATGTTTTAAGGATATACTATTAGGTAATACAACTCAAGAATTGTCTCATCTTAGTATGTTGTTCCTATAATCATGATGCGGCCACTTGTTTTCCTTCATAAAATTTTCTGTCTTAAATAACATTTTGTTTGATATTTGTAGAGGTACACCAGCTTTCTTTTGGTTAGTATTTTCTACTCACTTTCAATCTTCCATATCCTTGTTTTAGGTGTTTCTTTTGTAAACAGCATGACTGGACTCTGTTTAAAATCCAATCTGACAGTCAATCTGGCCAAGTTGGTGCATTTACAATCATCATGACTCAGGCTAATCAGAGGTGCCTGCAATCTGCCATGGGCTGTACAGGAGGAGGGAAAAGGAACGGCCGTTTATCAAGTGTGAGTTCTGTGCCAGCCCTGTGCTGTGTGTGTTCCACAGGTGGCCTTGCTCAATGCTCACACTGTGTTGACATAAATGTCATTACTCCTATCTTACAGAGAAAGAGTTCAAGGCTGTGCACAGTTGTCACCCAAAGTCACACTGCTATTAAGTAGCAGAGTCAGGGCCCTGGCTGGGCTCCAGACCCCATCCCCACTACCTGCACGGGCATCCAGAAGCCCTCCTAGAGTGGGCAGAAATCCAGCTGGGCCTTACAGGTCAGATTATAACAGGTAGAGAAGGAAAAGGGTTTCCAGGCAAAGGGAACAGTCACGACTGGGTCACAAGGTGCATCAAGGTCAAGAAGGCGGGGCCCCAGTTCCACTTAACCCAGCCCACCCACGTAGCCCACCCACCTGGCCTACCCTAGGTGCAGAAATGCCTATTCCCACACCCACTCCCCCCTCCCACTCTTTCCCCCTGCATTTCTCCTGCCTGTGACATGCACACTAGGGTCAGGCTGAGAGCTTCCGCAGGCATCTGGGAAACAAGGGGGTTCTGTTCCAGCAGGGCGCAGGGAAAATGTTTAGCCACCCACTGAGAGGGGAGGGGGACTTGGAGTATTTGCCAATTACTGTGGTATAGATACTCCCACCACGGCCAAACTATCGACATCAGTGAATACAGTGTTGGGAACATATGCACCCAATCAGCTCTCACAAGCCAGGAGGAGCCAGCTCCAGCCCACCACGCTACCTACTCCCTCCCAGAGAAGTCTGCCAAATGGAAGGTGGGAAGTGCTACTGGAGGCTGTGCCTTCCCAATGGGGTATAGACACTTCATGCCTCCCCTCCTTCCACTTCTCCTGCTCCTCTTTCTTGGCAGTCTCTGCCCTTCAGGTAGGGCTATGAAGGTACAGCCTGTCAGAGTGGGAGAAACTGAGGCTGAAAGAGAGAGCTTGCCCAGGGAGCTGCTGGAGACAACTGATGCACCCGTGAGTGTTCACGTGCACCTGTAGTACATGCAAACCCCGCGTGTGCCTGTCCATGAGTGCACACTCATGCGTGACTGTACGTGCAGGAGCACACCTGTGTGTTTTGGGGCTGTTCGTTTTTTTTGTTTGTTTGTTTTTTGAGGAAGATCAGCCCTGAGCTAACATCCATGCCAATCCTCCTCTTTTTGCTGAGAAAGTCCGGCCCTGAGCTAACATCTATTGCCAATCCTCCTCCTTTTTTTTCCCTTTTTCTCCCCAAAGCCCCAGTAGATAGTTATATGTCAGAGCTGCACATCCTTCTAGTTGCTGTATGTGGGACGCAGCCTCAGCATGGCTGGAGAAGTGGTGCACCCGTGCGCGCCCGGGATCGGAACCCGGGCCACCAGCAGCGGAGCGCGTGCACTTAACTGCCAAGCAATGGGGCCGGCCCCGGGGCTGTTCTTGAGGTTGAACCAGAACATGGACCTATAAGTGGTGATTTTTTTGTGTGTGTGAGGAAGATCAGCCCTGGGCTAACATCCATGCCCATCCTCCTCTTTTTGCTGAGGAAGACTGGCCCTGAGCTAACATGCGAGCCCATCTTCCTCCACTTTATGTGGGACGCCGCCACAGCATGGCCTGACAAGCGGTGCAGCAGTGCGCGCCTGGAATCCGAAGCCAGGCCGCCAGCAGCGGAGCGCGCGCACTTAACTGCTACACCGCGGGGCCGGCCCTTAAGTGGTGATTTTTTAAATGTGATGCTTAAAAAAGAACCCATGTGCTAATTATGCCCACAATTGTGTCCTACGCTGTTAATTACAAACAGCTTCTCTCTGCTTCAGCTCTTCTGAACCCCTTCTCTGCCTCTGCCCCCATGGGCACGGGAACTTTGTCCAGCCTGGGTCCCGCATATGGCCCAAGACAAACCTAGACACCAGCTCATGGGGGTGGGCGGAGCCAGGTGAAAGTTCATGGAATACAGCTGAATCCTCGGGTGGGAAAGTAGTGAGAGAAAGCCATGGGGCTGGGGACAGGCTGTCAGCATGAGGAGGCAGGCTGGGGGTGGAGCACAAGGGGCGGAGCCAGTGGTTCAGGAAGGGGACGCTCAGGAGCTACAGAAGGGCTCTTCACCCCGCTGCCTGCATGCGCCCTTGGCCCCACTGCACACAGGCTCATGGAAGGACGCGTGTCTAAATCAACCCGAGAGACCAGTGCCCGCCAACTACCAGCTGACTCCATCACTCAGAACAAATGACATTTTCTTGACTCCAAATTCGTTTGCTGGTGGGCAGAACCCCAAGGAGAGGCTTGACTCTGGCTGGCCAGGGAAAGGCTGAGTTCTCAGAAAGGGAACTGGGGCTACTGTGCCTCCTGGGGTCTCCAAACGCAGCCCAATCTCTCCACCCACCTTGTCCCCAGGACTCCCTCCTCTCTCTTGCCCTCTCTCCCCATGTCTCTCCGCCCAGCTCACTACATCCACTGCTAGATGGTCAAAGTTCTCCCAGAGGATTGTTTGCAACTAGGAGCATATATGTGCCTGTGAGTGTTCACATGCACCTGTGGCGCATGCGCAACCCTGTGTGTGCCTGTCCACGCCTGTGCACACTCGTGTGTGCCTGTGGGTGCAGAAGCACACTCGTGTGTGCTTAGACAGGATATACATACACACCATGTGTGTCTAGACCATGTGTGCCTAGACCTTGAATCCTCTTCTTGGGATTATTTTGCCCTTATTCCACAGATCACCTACAATGGATGTTAAAATGACAGTCGCTTACAACTGAAAAATCCCTTAGAAGTCACCTAGTTCAATCTACAGTGCTTCTCTGTGGGTCACTACCAGTATTTGGAGAAGGATAATTCTTCCTTGACGGGACCAACTCCCAGCCCACTGCATGGGTTTAGTATCTCCAGTCCCAAAACCCTAGTAGGCACAAAGCATTAGTAGCGCCCCATGTCATTGTGACAACCAGAAATGCCCTCGCAAGTTTCCAACCCCTCATGGAGGTTGTAGATTCCCAAGTGAGGACACTCCAGGCTTTGTCAGAGGCTGAATTTTTCTCCACAGAATCTCTGGAAAGGGTCAGACCCTGTTATTTTAATTTTTTTTTTGCTGAGGAAGATTCACCCTGAGCTAACATCTGTGCCAATCTTCATCTATTTTGTATGTAGGTCACCACCACAGCATGGCCACCAACAAGTGGTGCAGGTCTACACCCGGGAAGTGAACCCAGGCCACTGAAGTGGAGCACGCCAAACTTAACCACTAGGCCTCAAGGCCGGCCCCCAGGACTCTGTTCTTAAACCCCCAGAAATTGATAGCTGGCTACCTCCTGAAGTCGCTTACCCAACCACAGACAGCACTACCTGAGAGAAAGTTCCACCTCACTAGTCCCAGTTCCTCCCTCAGGGGCCACTCAAGTGCTGACCCCACTCGCCCAGGCCTCCCGGTGCTCCTAGGGGGCCAGGAGCTGCTGTGTGGTGGGCCTCACACACCAAACAGGTGTGGGCATGTCTGGTGGGCTGGCGGGGTTCCTGAAGACTCAAGTGGCTCACCCCAGAAGCGAAGAAACCCGTCTGACCAGCTAGAAAGCTGCAGAAACAAAGCAGAGTGCTGAGCTGGGCCGGGTGGCAGCTCTCGGGTGGTACTCTCAGGTGGCAGCTCTCAGGCCTGAGGCTTCTGGATTCAGATGTTCACAGATCCTGAAAGGGCTGCCTTCTCTCTCGCCCTTCCTGTCCACTGCTCCTCCAGGAGGGCGAGTGTGGGTGGGTGAGGAGGAGGGGTCACTGGGAACTGAAACTAAAGGAAAACTGCCTCCCACTTGGGTGAGGGGGGTCCTGCAGCAGCTAGTGTGCTGTGCAGTGTGAGGTGGTGAGGGCATGGGTGGGGTGGGGGTGCACAGGAAGGTTGGTGATGTGTGCTGCCCATGTCTTTTGATGGACCTATGCACTCAGTTCCCTTAGGTGTGTGCTCAGGAGTACAGATGCCAGGTTACAGAGTGGGCTATGCGTAGCTTTGTAGAAATTGCCCAAATGCTTTCCAACCTGGTTGTCCCAATGTCCACTCCCCGCCGCACTGTACCGGTGGTCCAGCCACTCTGCATCCTCCAGGCGCCTTTTACAGATGAGACCAGAGTGCTGGGACCTCAGTGTGTCAATCATCCCTCACCTCATCTGGGGCAGAACATTTTGCCTGATGTAATTCTTTGACCCTTCAATAATTAGCATTCCTGATACAAATACTTGAGTAGTTTTAAGTAGATTTTATTAAGACAAAGACCTTCTCTGGAAGTTAGACTATGCACACAACTAGCCTTCCAAATGGCAAACAGGTTAATGATGTTTACCCAGATTTTTAAAATCTAGTTTGACAATGATTATCCAATAATTTTTTTTTCATATCAAATGTTTCTCCCAGAGGGAATCTTTCAATTGGATTTTTCCAAAGCATCTCTCTTTGCAGCAGATTTGAAATAAAATTTTAACTTGTGGTCACATCAGCATGTCTTCTCAAGCCCTCTTTTCTCATCAGCTTTGACACCACTATACTTTTGGACAGAGATGCTTAGAGGAGAAAACCGAGAATACAGTTAGCAAAACAGAAATTGTGTGGGGATATTATCCTATCCACATCACTTTACTTTCATATGTTTGTTTGTTTTTAGCTTTTCCGAAAGATTCCCTCAGGTTCCTTGAACAGCTTCAGGGCACTCCTTTAGCCCCTGGTGGCCTCAAGCGCACCTCCCCCTCCACCCCCAGCAGCACAGGGCACGTAAAAAGGAGAAGAAAAACTCAAAACTCAAGTATTTAGCAGCCTCTGCCAACTGCAGGTGAGAACTTAAGGTAAAGGATCCGAAAGAATCCTGTGAGTCAAGGGGAAAATAAGGTTTGATTTACATAAGTCTCGTTTTGACCAGATTTTCCCCCAACGTCGTCCCACCACCCCCACGCCCCCGCAGGGGTCCCAACCGTTCCCTGCCGGCCGTCCCTAACCCACCTTCGGGCCGGGCTCCCGGGTCCCCCATCCAAGTCCGTCCCCGCCACCCTTCAGACGCTCGCCGAGAGCACGCGCGGGTCCCCGCGGTCTGGAATAGACCAGCAGGAAGGGTCGGGGACGGCGCGCCGCTCACACGGCCACACCCACCGGGGACGACCTGCGGAGCCGGGACCCGCACCCAGGATGCGCGTCCCGAGCCTCTGGGTCCGGGTCTCTAACCTAGGAGCTCCTGGAAGTCTGCCCACGGGGTCGCCCCGCTCGCCCTCGGCCCGCCCCGCCCGGTGAGAGCACAGGAAACGTCCCGGGGCCTGCCGAGGGGTCCTGCAGGCCGTCCTCTCCCCCATCTGCTTTCTTTATGATTCTAATCAACTGCTGGGGACACCCTTTCTCAACTGTAGAGAGCTATGCAAATGACGAGGGTGGGTATTGTTATTACTAAGAGGCGCTGGGTTTCAAAACCACTTTGAATATTCTAGCTCGATATCCTGTCTGCGCCGCGCCCCGCGCTCCGCCGCCTTGGCCTTTTCCTGCGGCGTGAATGGCGCGGCGGAAACCCAGCCGCAGGGCCCTCCCGCCCGGGGAGTGGGGCGGTTTGCCCAGCTGCGTGGGGGGCAGAGACCTTGAACTTTGCATTCGGACAGCCAAGGGCTGGGATTCTTCTTCTGCGCCTGGATGACTGTTTGACCTCAGGCAAGACACCTCGCTTCTCCGAGCCTCAGTATTCTCACTCGTGAAAGGCGGGCAGAAGCCCTCCTCGGGGTGTTGTCGTGTGACCAGCTGCCGGGTGAATGGAGGTGAAGCCCCTAGTGCGCCCTTATGGTGGCAACTGCTTTGGCTCCGCAGGACCAGGGCCTGTGAGTGGTCAGGGCGGCCGCTGTCTTCATCGGCTGTGGGAGGACTGGCAGGGCTGCTAGATTTAGCAAATAAAAAAAAAAAGGATGCCCAGTTAAATTTGAATTTCAGATAATCAGGTTTTTTTTTTAGTATGTATGTCTCATGCAATATTTGCGATATACTAAAAAAGTTATTCATTACCTGAAATTCAAATTGATCTCCCAACCCTAACAGAGAGACTAGGTGCTTCTGATGGGGTCTATGCTGCCACCTGAGAGAAGTCTTCATTTGGAATAGAGAACTCGGGGAGACAGAGAGCCACTGGAAGAAACATGGGCTGAAATAGAAGGATCTAGAATACAGAGGCCCGGAAAGGGCAATGGACTCTAGGCCTGGTTGACCACCTTCTGCTCTCAGGCCAGCAGCAAAAGCACTCTAGAAGCCTGGATGGGGGCTGGGCTCAGTGGGCCCCAGTCTCCTCTCCCCCCACCTCTAACTTACCTGCTCCTCCTCCAGCTCTGCTGGTCTGGCCACCAGGCCAACAGCCCACTCCCCAACATACCCTCCCCCGAGCCGGAGCCAGAGGGACACGAGGAGGCATCACAGAAGAAGCTAGACCAAGGTGGTAAACCAGGTGTAAAGCTAGCTTTGTGTTAATCTTCCAGGGAACCAGATTGTGTCATTGCAGAAAGCCAGGAGCAAGACACACCCCAGAGGTGGTGCAGCCTGCTGTGGCCAGACTGGCCCAATTAACCATCTCGTGGCTGGACATGTGACCACTCCATTCCTATAGCCACTGGGAGGACATTCATCCAACAAACATTTCCTCATCTCCTCTGTCCATCCCACGGGCAACCGCCGACTCACTCCTCATCTTCCATCCTCACCCCGCCCCCATCACCGGTCTGCCTCTCTCCCTCCTCCACCTCACCCAGGCAGTCCTGCAAGGCAACCTCTGATACATCTCAGGGTCCATGTCCCCAGGCCCCACTGCTTGGCTCAGACTCATCAGCGCTCACCTGAACTTCTGTGGCCTCCTCCCCTCTCCCCATCTACCCCAGTTCTATTTCCAATAAAGCAGGTCTCATCTTGCCACTCCCCGGCCGCACATCCGTCTGTCTGTCTTGCATCAGAGGCCAAGTCCCAACCCTCAGGGACAGAAAAGCAGGACAAACGAGGGTGCCTGAATAAAACATGCCTCTTCAGTCACCCAGGAGAAACTGTTAATCATCTCAGGTGAGGGGGTGGGGAGACAGCTCTTGGGAGGGCTGAGGGCCAGGCTGCCCAGCCACCTCTCATCACTGGGGTGGGGAGTGGGAGGCACAGTGGCTCAGCCTGGGGTAGGGGCCAGACCCCACTCCAGTTACCAACTGCCCTCTGGGTTTCTACCTCAGATGCTCAGCCTCATGCATAATATAAGAAATGTAAATTAAAACTGCCAGATACCATTTTTCACCTATCAGATTGGCAAAACAAAAAACCAACAAAGCGAACTCACGCAGGGAAGGTATCTGAAAACAGGCACCACCACACACTGTTGGGGGCAAGTTAACGGTATAACCCCTTTGGAAGGCAAATTGGTAATATCTATCAAAAAATTAAATATACAAACCCTTTGTCCAGCAATTCCACTTTCAGAAATTTACCCTACAGGTACACAGGTGCCCAAAGACACATACAATATGCACCAGGATATTCATTGAAGCACTGTTCTCATAGTTAAAGTCTGGGACCTAAATAGGAGGCTAGTTAAATAAATTATGCTCCAGCCGTACAATTAAATGTTATGCCCTATTGAAAAGAATGAGGCAGGTAGGTACTTAAATTAAGCGATCTTAATTAAGATTTATGATGTGCAAAAGCAAAGTACAGAACAGTGAGTCCAGCATATAAAGCTTGTGATTTAAAAAAATGTAAACGTTTGATATGTATAGAATATCTCTGGAAATATAAATAAGAAATGGTCAACAACGGTGTCCTAGGCTGGGGTACTGGGAGACCAAAAGATAGCAGTGGAAGGAAGACTTGCCTTTTTGTGCCTTTTGAATTGTGTGAAATATTATCAAATTAACCAACATATTATGAAATACATATTTCATATATATATAATGTATATGTGTGTGTATATAAAATAATTTAAAAAGCAGGTAGCTTTTCTACCATGATGCTTCATGAGAGAAGGTGATGCACATATTAAATAGCTGCATGGCCCTGGGCCAGGCCCTGCTCCTCCCCAGATCTCAGTTTTCCATTTATACAATGGGAGTTTAGGACCAGAAGGCTATTCCTGCACTGTACTTAAATCTTACAGCCAACCAACCAAATAAATACTGCTGTAGTGACCATAAGATGACATTTGATGGCCTAGGGAAGGGGGACAGTATAACATGGCGTTGATGAAACCAGGATGCAGTGCCTGTCACGTGATGGGCAGGGTCCTCCTCTGGCTGCTGAGCAAGTGACCATGGGCACAGCTGCATCAGCCTGGACTGGGGGAGCCTGCTGGGACCTTGCCAGCTCCTGCACATGTCAGTTCCCCAGGGTGTGGCAGCTTCTTCCCTCACATCACCTGTCTGTCTCTCTTCTCATCACCTCTTTGCCCACCTGCCTCCGCCCCTGAGGCTCTTCCCTGGCCCAGAGGAGGAGCTAAAGACAGCAGTGGAACAGGTTCTGTGGAGCAAGGGGAAGGTGCATACCTCCTCTCTGACTGAGGTCCTGGCCTCCCTCTGGCTCCCTCCCTTCTGGATCAGGTTCTGCTTAGCTTACTCATCTGCCTGGACTCTCCTCCCCACCTTCCAGGGCCCGTTCAAAGGAGGCAGCTTTCACACCATGTTAGAGCTGGACCCACCAGCTCCTTCCCCTAGCCGGGCCTCCTCTTTAACAGAGGATGTCTGCGGAGGCTGGGAGACCTGAGATGCCTGCTACACTGAGCCTCCCTGGGAGGCGAGAGGCAGCAATCCGAGCTCTCAGAGCACAGTCCGAGGCCGGATTAGCCGGAAGCCACCTCTCTCTAAAGGCTCCTGCCGGGTTGGTACTGGGTTTTTCTCTTAATGATGGGAGCCACAGGGAAAGTATATGGGAATCACAGGAGTCAAAGCTGGACACGTTTCCTGCCCTCCTCTCTCCTTTCCTCCCTGGGTTTTGGAATCAGAGGACTTGAGTTTCTGTCCTAGATCAGCGCTCGCTCCGTTGTGAAGTCACTCCCCTTCTTGGGGCCTCACAGTCCACCTGCAAGAAGAGGGGCTTGGGCACAGACAGCTGATGCAGGTGGTCTGTGGACAGACTTAAAGCAGTAGCCCTGGTTCATTCCAGAAAGGTTTGTCCTACGTTCCCCTTGAGTGTGCCCCCAGAAGCCGAGCATCCAAATTGAGCAAGTAGGAGGCTGGGGCTTATGGGAAGGAGGTAGATGATCCTCTTGGTGGGCCTTGACTCTGAAAGTTGCTGCCATCATTTAGCCTCTACCTGAAGCCTGAGAAAGAAGCCACTGAAAGGAGAGCAGAGCCAAGCAGAGAGAGATGGAGACCTGCCAAGGCCTGGGTACATCAGTTGAGCCCTGATTTAGCTAGGGAAGCCAGCCCAACTCTTGGAGTCAGAGGACCCAATACGTCCTTAGGCAGTAGAGTTAAGTGTTGGGTGATTCTGGTTGTTTGCAACCAAAGAATCCTAATGGATACACAATTCTATTCACATTTTTAATAATAGGAAGATGATGGAAATTAATATAGTAGGGAGAATTGCAAATTTCTATGAAAACAACTTAGAGGAGAGGCCTTCAACAAAATAGTTACCGTCTCTGAGCCATCTGTAAAATGGTCATAATAATAACTACTTCAAGGATTATTGTCAGGACTAAATCAGATGACCCAAATAATAAATAATGCATGGGGGGTGTAGGGATGGATGAAGGTGGTCAAAAGGTACAAACTTCCAGTTATAAGATAAGATAAATAAATTCTGGGGATTAATGTACAGTATAGTGACTATAATTAATAATACTGTGTTGTGGGGCCGGCCCCGTGGCTTAGTGGTTAAGTGCGAGCGCTCCGCTGCTGGCGGCCCGGGTTCGGATCCCGGGCGCACACCGACGCACCGCTTCTCCGGCCATGCTGAGGCCGTGTCCCACATACAGCAACTAGAAGGATGTGCAGCTATGACATACAACTATCTACTGGGGCTTTGGGGGGAAAATAAATAAATAAATAATTTTAAAAAAATACTGTGTTGTATCTTTGAAAGTTGCTAAGAGAGTAAATTTAAAAAATTCTCATCACAAGAAAAAATTTATAACTATGTGAGGTGATAGATGTTAAACTAAACTTATTGTGGTAATCATTTTGTAATATATACACATATCAAATCATTATGTTGTACACCTTAAACTAATACAATGTGATATATTAATTATATCTCAATAAAACTGGGGGAAAAGGTTAAAAAATAGTGCATAATAAATATTTGTGATAAATGAACCTTGACCTTTACCTCACACCATATACCAAAATTAACTCAAATGGATCATAGGCCTAAAAAATGTAAGAGCTAAAACTACAAAACTTCTAAAATAAAACTTATGGGAAAATATTAATGACCTGGGGCTTGGCAAAGATTTTTTAAATACGACACAAAAAATACAAATTATAAAAGAAAAAATAGATAAAATGGACTTCATCAAAATAAAACATTTTGCTCTTCCAAAAGACACTATTACAAAAATAAAAAGGTGAGAAAGTATTTGCAAAACATTTGTCCAACAAAGGACTCATAACCAGAACATATGAAGAATATTTACAACTCAATAAGAAGACAAACAACATAATTTTTTTAAATGGGCAAAAAATTTGAACAGATACTTCATCAAAGAAGATATATGGAAAGAAAATAAACATTTGAAAAAGATATTCAACATCATTAGTCATTAGGAAAATGCAAAGTAATATCATAATGATGTACTACCAGAAAGGCTAGGGCTGGCCCCATGGCTTAGCGGTTAAGTTCGTGCGCTCCACTACTGGCGGCCCGGGTTCGGATCCTGGGCACGCACCGACGCACCACTTCTCCGGCCATGCTGAGGCCGCATCCCACATACAGCAACTAGAGGGATGAGCAACTATGACATACAACTATCTACTGGGGCTTTGGGAAAAAAAGGAGGAGGATTGGCAATAGATGTTAGCTTAGAGCGGATCTTCCTCAGCAAAAAGAGGAGGATTAGCACAGATGTTAGCTCAGGGCTGATCTCCCTCACAAAAAAAAAAAAAAATAGAAAGGCTAAAAACTTTTTAAAAACTGACCACACCAAGCGTTGGCAAGGATGTGGAGCGACTGGAAATTTCATACATTGCTGATGGGAATGTAAAATGGCAGACACTTTGGGGGCCAGCCCAGTGGCGTAGTGATTTGAGTTTGCATGCTCCACTTTGGCGGCCCAGGGTTTATGGGTTCGGATCCCAGGTGCGGACCTATGCACTGCTTATCAAGCCATGCTGTAGCAGGCATCCCACGTATAAAGTAGAGGAAGATGGGCACAGATGTTAGTCCAAGGCCGATCTTCCTCAGCAAAAAGAGGAGGATTGGCAACAGATGTTAGCTCGGGGCTAATCTTACTCACCAAAAAAAAAAAATGGCAGACACTTTGGAAAGCAGTCTGGCAGTTTCTTTAAAAAGCTGAACACCTCCCACACAACCCAGCCATTCTCTCCTTAGGTACTTAGCCGAGAAAAATGAAAACACGTGTTCACACAAAGACTTTACACAAATGTTCATAGGAGCTTTACTGGTAATAATCCCAAACTGGAAACAACCCAAATATCCACCAACAGATGACTGGATAAACAAATTGTGCTGCGTCCATACAGTGGAATGCTACTCAGTGATTAAAAGGAACAAACTGTTGATTCACTCAACATGGATGAATCTCAAAATAATAATGCCGAGTGAAAGAAGACCAAAATGAGTGCATTCTGTTTGGTTTCATTTATGTAAAATTCTAGAAAGTGACAGAAAGGGAATCAGTGGTTGCCTAGGGCCAGGTTAGAGGGAAAGAGGGAGAGATTACAAGTGGGCACAAAGAAACTTTTAGTGTGATGAGTAGGTTCATTATCTTAATTGAAGTGATGGTTTCATGGGTGTCTACATATATCATATACACTATAAATATGTACAGTCTATTGTATGTCAATTATATTGTAATTTTTTTGAAACTGTATTATTTTATCATTAAGGAATTCACTCCTATGACTGTCATGAAGCCCAGGCTGTGTTAACAGTGATGAGTTCTGGAGGTAACTACACCCCACTCTGGACTTTCTGGTTATAACCACTGTCCTTTCTCTACCTCAACTGAAAACCCAGACCTATGAGGCTTCAGTCCCTGCCCTGCTATTCCTGGAAGATGCCAAAGCCAACTACGTAGGAGGATTTTCCAAAGAAGACGATTTTGTCTTCCCAGAAGACAAATCCTCTACTTTGCTTTGTGAGGCAGATAGCAACCCCAAACCACGGACAGGTTGGGACCTGCACAGGCCTCAATAATCATATTGTAATTTTTAAAAAGTCATTGTGAATGAACACGTGTTGAGCATATCTAGATGTAACCAGGCACAAAAGGGCACACAGAAATCAATCTGGATGCTTTTAAACACAAAGAATAGAAAACCCAACTTGGAGTGGCATAAACAATAACAAAATGTGTTAATTATCTCATCTACCTGGAAGGCCAGAGGTTACAGGTATAGTTTGATCCCCTCCTAGTACCAGACACCATATTTACCTACATCATGGAATCCCCATAATTGTCAGGGAACTTAGCTGCAAATACCAGAACCTATTCTAACTGGTTTAAGTAGCAAAGGAATGTATTTAAAGATATAAATAGTCAGTCTCTGAGAGGGAAAGAGAATTAGGCTTGGAGGCTACAGCCAGGAAAAATATCCCAATTTTACTGCAGGACTGTTATCAGCTTGCTCTTCGCCACCACTGGGCATTGCAGCTCACAGAAGGGAGAGGGATCTCTACTCTGAGAACCTTCACTCCTACCGCCCCCAAAAGCTCCATGTCTCTGCCACTCTCTGCGGCATCCTCCTTCTCATATAGCTCTCCTCTGAATCAACGTCAGCCGCATCCATTGGACAATCCTGGACCACATTCCTGTGCTCTAGCCACACAGGGAGCTGGAATCTTCTACCTTGGGGAGGCAGAACTCTTAATGGGAAAGTGTCTTGGCATACATAAGATGGATTTTCAAAAGATGCTGAGTGGGAGCTGGCCCGATGGTGTAGCGGTTAAGTTTCCTTTGACCCAGAGCCATGTCCCAGCATCCCAGAAGGAAAACACTGTAACTGTCAGGGACGGGCTAGTCCACACTGCAGAACAGCCTGGGAAATCAGCCACAGAAGTTACAAAAGGTAAGTCACAATTCTGTTTGTCCCCAGACAATGTAAATATCACAGGTTTTTCATCAAGATAGAAACTAGAAAATAAAAACCAGACTGATATAGCTCTTGATGGAAGTCCCCAATACCACATATGAAGGAGACCTGGAACCAAATCAAACACAAATCTGATCAGATCTCTAGATGTGACTAGCACTTTACAGAAAATAGAGGAAACAGGAGAACATGTTAAATGATACCATGATGATGTAATCAGTAAAATCCAGATCTCAGGAAGCTATATAGGAACAAATGACCTGATTTCTTCAACAAATAAATTGCAAGGAAAGACAAAAAGAGATGGAGGGGAACCTAATGATTAAAAACGACTTAAGAGACATAACCAATTAAAAGATGTAGACCTTATTTAGATCATAATTCAAACAAACTGTAAACTTGCAAATAGTTTACAGTTTTAAACAGTAATAATAATAAACTGTAAGTAATACTCATAATGAGACAGTTGGGGATATTTGAACACTGACTAAATATTTGGTGATATTAAGGAATTATTAATTTTTTAAATGTGATGATGGTATTATGCTTATGCTTATAAAAAAGAGTCTTTATGTTTTAGAGATATTGAATATTTCAGGTGAAATAACATATCTCGGTTTTGCTTTAAAGTAATTTGAGTGGAGTGGGGAGAGGTGGCTGGGGGTGTAGTTAACATAATATTGGCCATGAGTTGACAGTTGTCAAGCCTGGTGATGGGTACATAGAGGTTCATTATTCTAGGCTCCCTACTTTTTATATGTTTGAGATTTTCCATAGGAAGAAGCCATAAACCAACAAACAATGAACTTCGTGGTGTGGAGAATGGCACCATTACCATGCCAGGTTGTACCTGATCCTCACCCCCAACCCTAGATGTCACACTCTCTGTGCCTAAAGGAGTCCAAACCAGGTGAAAGAAGTAATAAAGCGTGCATTAAGTTTGCCTGCAGTACCCTTTCCTCCCTCAAGGTACAGGATGAGTGAGTAAAAAACTCTTCTAAGTTTACCTCAAGGCTAAATTAATTTATGGGGTAAAAGTGACTGCTTCTGAAAATGAGTATCAACTGGATTTCCAAGGGCTTTTGTTGATACTTGGCAATGTGCCCATGTTTTAGTTTGGATTCTCCCAGAAGCAGACCCTGAGACAAAGATTTGAATGCAAGAGGTTGATATGGCAGGTGATCCCAGGAACACCTGGAGAGGAGTGGGGACGTGAGGACGTGAAGCAAGGAAAGAAAGGAAGTCAGCAAAAAGAACTGTCAGACAGGTTACCTCTATGGGCAACAATGCTCAATTCTGCGGGGACTTCTGGGGGCCCGCATAGAACATGCCCCTCAGAACTTTCCCACCTGAGGGGTGATGAGCTGGGGTAAATACCAACTCCTATCCGGTCACCGATTGAGAACTGCTGGAGGCCAGAAGGGCGTGTTAGTTCTCCTGCACTTCTGGCTGGCCATGCTCACAGACCCGACTCTAGCCAGGGAAAGCTCCCCCCAGGAAGAGATGCAGAGGGTGGGGTTGGCAGTGTCCCAGCTTGGTGAGACCAGCAGGGCCTTGCAGCATCTGTTGCACTTCCTTAGGAGGAATTATTGTTAGTGTTTTGATTGCATAATTATATCAACATACACATTGCCAAAGTATAGCTAAACAAGGTAACCAGGGGTGGTTACGCTTTTTTGGACGAGGGTGTTTTAGTATGTTGAGTGTTTATGGGACTTTGTCAAAGATAAATGGGCATGATCTTGCTCTTGTGCAATTCAACGTGCACTGTCCAGAGTAACGCACTGTGCTGGGGGACACCCATTCAGGGTGACTTTTGCTGAAGAACTAACATACAAATTCCATCTTAATCAGAATCTTTAAGGCATTGGGTTAAATGCCTTTGATTTCCTTTGAGAATGATAACTTCTTGGTTTGTTTTTTTCTTTTTTTTTTTTTTTTTGTGAGGAGATCAGCCCTGTGCTAACATCTGCCAATCATCCTCTTTTTTTTTTGCTGAGGAAGACTGGCCCTGGGCTAACATTCGTTCCCATCTTCCTCCACTTTCCCATCTTCCTCCACTTTATATGGGACGCCGCCACAGCATGGCTTGCCAAGCAGTGCGTCGGTGCGCGCCCGGGATCCAAACCGGTGAACCCCGGGCCCGCCACAGCGGAGCGCGCGCACTTAACCGCTTGCGCCACCGGGCCGGCCCCGAGAATGATAACTTCTTAAGGGCAAGATTTATGTCTGCATATCGGGTAGGAATTAGGTCCTAAAGGCCGTAAGATTGCCTTTCGCCTCCAGCCTTTTCTCATTTGCACACACTTGCCGAATGAATGTGTGAAAAATAAGTGAATGAATGAATAAACAAATGGTTGTCTGGAGGGGTGAATCAGTGAGTTTTTAACTGTTTCAGGAATATAACAGGGTCATCATCTATCAGCCTCCTCTGATCCCCTTGAAGTCAACAATGTTTTAAGAATAGGTCCTATTGTTCAGAAATGTCAAGTTCAGCAGCCACAGCCCTCAGGAGCTGAACCATTAAGAAATCCACACACAGGCTCCTCCCAGTCATCAGACTGTGTGCTTCCTTTATTCTCGTGTGCGTGCGCGCGTGCATGTGTAAGCCACTGTAAAGAATGGGCAAAGGGCCTTGGGATCCCAGAGAAGGGTTGATTTTGTGTCCAGGTAGGGTGATGTATTAGAGAAAGTTAACGTAGAAGAAATACTCGTGTTAGGCGTTGAAAGACAAAGCAAGAAGGGAATTTCTGAATGTCTGTGGCATGCTAAGCACTGTGCTGAGTCTTTACCTGTTTTCTCATTTAATCTTCACAGGAATCCTATTAGGTTGTCTTCTCCTTTCCTTAGATGAAGAAACTGAGTTGGGAGGCAGGGAGTAAGGGTGTCAACATTTCAGAGCCAGCCTTTGGTCTCAGCACCGCTGTTCGAGGAAGGGAGATAAGTAAAAAGGTGATTTCAGCATAGGTACCTCTCCTCACCAGCCAGTGCTCAGCAATCACTCAAAAACCAGAAACCTGGCAGGCCCAGAAGAGACCTCCTCTGCCAGGAGGACGCGGAAGCCTTGGTTGTCATCACAGCAGCCAGGAAGAGCACCACTGCTCCTTGGGCTTCTGCAGTCTGCGCAGACTCCAAGAGTCTGGGATGATTTTCTTAGTTCAAATAGTGGTGGACTTCTCTGTTCCCTCCATTGTCTTCAGTACATCCATGGACCTGAAAAAGTGGCATCAAATGCCAATGCCTTGTGCCATGGGCCCTGAAAAGTCCACAGACCCTTCAGGGTGGGAACCCAAGCCCCTCATGAACCATTGGGTTCAGTCACCTGCTCACAGACGCTATCTTTTATAGAGAAGTCATGTTTTCCTGCGCATGTCACCCACAACACACAGGAACTGTTGCCACCAAGGCCACGCTTACAAGCCACGTGAGCTGCCCTGGAGTTGGTTCTGATCATGAAAAAGCCATATGGGGATATAACAACCACCAGGCAATTTGTCAAAGAAAGCCTTGGTAGAGAATTCATATTGGGAGATTTATTGGGGGAAGAATATTTTTGTCATCATTCATTCATGTCATTCTTTCATTTATTGATGTGACCAATATTTAAATAGAACTAGGCATTCTTCCAGACCTTGGGGATATGTGGTAAACAAGAAAGATGATATCCCTGTGCTCACGGAGCTTGCATTCTTGATTGTGGTTAACTTTCCCAAATGACCTTTAGTTACAAATCACAGAACCTCTTCTAACGCATTTGAGCAGAAGAGGATTTTATTGAAGGTTATATGGTAGCTTAAAGAATATCTGGGATGGCCAGAGAGTTGGGCTGGAGGCTCTAGACCTGCACTGTCCAATACAGTAGCCACTAGCCACATGGGCACCTGAAATGTGGCTGTTCTATGCTGAGATGCACTTTAAGTGTTAATACACATTGAATTTCAAAGGCTTAGCATAAAAAGATAATACAAATTATCTCATTAACACTTTTTTATATTGATTACACATTAGTATTTTGGATATATTGGGTTAAATAAAATATATTATTAAAATAATCTCACTTCTTAAATTTTTAAAAAATGTGACTATCAGACAATTTCAAATTACTTACATGTCTCAATCTAGATTTCTATTGGACAGCACTGCTCTAGAGCTAGGAATGCTATGCCAACTACACAGCTAGGCTACTCGCAGGCAGGAGGCAGGACCACAGCACCCCTGGACACTTGCACAGTTAGCTCGCTTAGCAGTTTCTGAGCATTGTCACTATTGCTAGGATCTCTGCCGCTACTGCCTCTGAGGGCCTTGCCACCCTTGCCAGAAAAAGGGATTCTGCAAGGCCAATGCCTCCTTTCTCACCGCACTGTATCCTGAATTGAGGCCTGATGCGGGTGCCTCTGATTGGTGGTCAGGTTACACTACGCTTCTGGGTCCTGGCTGCAAAGGAGGTTGGGCAGGTAAGTCCTGGCATCTACCTTTGGGAAGTGGGAAATTACCAAACTATAAGAAGTGGGTTCAAATGATGCTGGGTGGCTACACAAACCACAAATCCATTACATGCACCAATCACCATTCTGAAACAGTTTTTGCAGCATGTGCATCACCAGATCATGAAGTTTCTAATCATGGTATATGCACACACACTTGAAGAACCTTATCTGAGCTTTTGCATCAACCTGGAAGAATGATGCCAAAAAACCGATTCTTCTGTTTTAGAGAGTAGTGATTTTTTCAATAACAAGAGTCTCTGGTCCATCACTTCAACCCTTTCACCAGTATCCTCAACTCTCCTGCCCACTTGTTTTTCTGTCATACCAGCCCTTAATCATCGCAACTTGCCATCTTCTCTGTGTCTACGTCTGGGCAAGTGAGCGCTGTTGAAAAAAATCACACCTCTGGGCAGATTTGTACCACTGTAAATTTATTCCAACATCAACTGGTCTCTCAAGGCTGCCTGGCCATCCGTCCTCGTTTCCCTAGTCAACTCTCTCTACTGTTCTCCTCAGTGGCTATTTCTTAGCCCCTCCCCACCCCCTTCCCAACTTACCCCCATGCTCAGCAAATGGCCTTGTTTCCCATTTCACCGAGCGCACAGAAGAGAACTCTCCCAGCCTCCTGCCCCCACACCTACAAACTCACGGGCATCCACATTAGTTCCTTCCTCCTTCCCTCTAGTTATGAAGGAAGAAGTATTCCCCTTCCCGTTTGAAGCCTACTTCTCCACCTGTGTCCTGGGGCATGCTTCCTCCCATTCTTGGGGACCCTGCTCAATTTATTACACCCTTGTTCTCCTGAATCTTTATCATCTTTCTTTATACTGACTCCTTACTATCAGCATTCCAGCTTACTCTTTTTTTTTTTTTTTTTTTTTTGTGAGGGAGATCAGCTCTGAGCTAACATCCATGCTAATCCTCCACTTTTTGCTGAGGAAGACCGGCTCTGAGCTAACATCCATTGCCAATCCTCCTCCTTTTTTTTTTCTGCCCCAAAGCCCCAGTAGATAGTTGTTATGTCATAGTTGCACATCCTTCTAGTTGCTGTATGTGGGACGTGGCCTCAGCATGGCCGGAGAAGTGGTGCGTCAGTGCGCGCCCGGGATCCGAACCCGGGCCCCCAGTAGCGGAGCGCGCGCACTTAACCGCCAAGCCACCAGGCTGGCCCCCAGTTTACTCTTAACGCCCTCATCCTGAAAGACAAACACAACCGAAACCCAACAACAAAAACTTCTCCTTTTGCCCCACTTTCTAGCCACCGCCTTCTATCTTTCGACTCCTTGATAGTCATATTTCTTGAAAAAGTCACCTATGGTCAGTCATTCCACACTCTGCTCTGGCTTCTACCCCAGCAACTCCATTATCAGCGTGCTTACTAAGATCAACAACAACTTCCTTGTTGCTAAGGCTGGCAAACACCTGAGACAGGTGAGAGGACCAGGGCTCAGAGGTGGGTGGCACCTGAGACAGATAAGGACTTCCTGGAGTCCTAAATACCCAGGACAGGTGAGGAGAGGTCAGGTTTTCAGTGAACTAGATCTTAGCAGGCTCTGAGACTCAAGTTCACCATTTCTGGCTACAACGTGCTTTGTGAGAAGAGCAGGAAGTGAGAGCTGAGGCCTGGGTTCTAGCTCTGGATTTATCTCCTCCTCCTTGGGAACTTGGCAGGCCCCTTCCCCTCTCCAGGCCTCAGTCTCTCTGATGGGACCATCAGGGTCACTGCGAGGAACCCAGCAAGCACTGAAGGTGGGTGGGCTGCTCTGGAGCCTGCAGGAAGCTTGGAGTCCTGGCAAACATTTCCTCTGTGGGACCCAAAGACCTTACACTCAGCACTTTCTGAAGGGACATAGTTCTCATCCCATTTTACGGATGGCAGAACTAAGGCACCAAGGGATGAAGAAGCTAATGATCATTTAGGGGGAATTGCAGGCATCTATGCATGCATTGTT
Source organism: Diceros bicornis minor (assembly GCF_020826845.1). Lineage (NCBI taxonomy): Eukaryota > Metazoa > Chordata > Mammalia > Perissodactyla > Rhinocerotidae > Diceros > Diceros bicornis. The sequence goes on from NC_080757.1 coordinate 13,453,246, forward strand.
ACTCCACCACGGTCCAGAAAGGAACATGTTTGCTGCTCAAACCTGTGAGAGCAACTGGGAGGGTGGAGAGCAAGGTGGGGACATCAATAAAACTTAAGACCAACGCTGGCTTGCTAGCGATGCATACAGATCCCTCCCCCGACCTATTGCCCTGCCTCTCTTCTCTTTCAGTCAAACTTCTTGAAAGAGGAGAGACTCCTCTTTCAAACTCTGCAATGACTTCCCACTGCAAATAGAATAAAATCCCCTCCTTGCCTTGCCTACACAGTGTCTCCCCTCACTTCCTCTGACGTCACAGCCTGCCATTCTCTCCCCTCATTCATTTTGCACCTATCCCACAAGCCTTCTTTATGCTCTTACGTCACTTTGAGGCCTTCTCACCTGCTCTGCCCTGAATCATTCTTCCCCACATCATCACGTGGTCGCCTCCTTCTCACCGTTCAAGTCTCAATCCAAATGTCACCACCTCAGAGAAGCCATTCCTGACCGCCTTAGCTAAGGTAACTTTCTTGGTCATCCTTTCCTGATACTCTATTCTCTTCACAGCACTTGTCAATATGTGCAACTATCTTTTCAATTTGTTGACGTGTCTACTGACTGACTGTCAGATCCCACTAGAATGTACACTCCTTGAGGATTGTATGTTGTCTTTTTAATTCTCCACCGACTCAGCAGTGCCTAAAATAGTACCGGCACATAGTAGGTCCTCATAAACATGTGCTGTCTCACCTCCTCCACTACCCATGTGCTCCTCTGGCTTTGGCCTGTGTCATTCCTGACCCTGCGCTCACCAAGGTTCCTGATGATCTCTGTCACCAAAGGACATTTTAGTCCTTTCAATCTGTTTCATATTTAACCCCTATGTTGACCACTTTCTCTTTCTTGAAAACTCTCCTTCCCTTAACCTTTACTACCGTCCATTCTCCTGGTTTTCACCTTCTTTAGCTTCTCTTGAGACTTCTTGCACATTCCTTTCCCTCTACCACACCTTTCGAGGTTCATCTTCCTCAGGCCCTTTTATACTTCATACTCTCCTTGAACCACCATGTTCTTCTCTGCTCCACCTGTTTTTTTTGTATGTGAGGAGGATCAGCCCTAAGCTAACATCCATGCTAATCCTCCTCTTTTTGCTGAGGAAGACCAGCTCTCAGCTAACATCTACTGCCAATTCTCCTCCTTTTTTTTTTTTTTTTTCCTTTTTCTCTCCAAAGCCCCAGTAGATAGTTGTATGTCATAGTTGCACATCCTTCTAGTTGCTGTATGTGGCACGCGACCTCAGCATGGCCTCAGCATGGCCGGAGAAGCGGTGCGTCAGTGCGCGCCCAGGATACCAACCCCGGCCGCCAGTAGCGGGGGCGCGCACACTTAACCGCTAAGCCACGGGCGGGCCCTGCTCCAACTGTTTTGAGTATCATCCAAGTTTCTTCCATTTGAAACATCGTTTTTCTTTTATGCCTTACTGAGCTGGCCAGGATCTCCAGCAGAGTTGAATAGAAATGGTGATAGTAAAAGCAAAATAAACAATAACAATAAAAAAATAAATGGTGATAGTGGTGGACATACTTCTCATGCTCCTGTTCTTAAGGGAAATGCTTTCCAGGTCTCACTGTTTAGCCTTATGCTGAGGATTTTTCCGTAGCTATCATTTAATAGGTTAGGGAAGTTCCTCTCTATTCCTAGTTTGTTAATATTTACTGAAAAAAAGTGGAGGTTGAATTCTATCGGATGCTTTTTCTGTACCTACATGCCTCTCCTTAATCTTACCCTACCTTAATCTATTAATGTGGCAAATTACGTTAATTGATTTCCTAATGATAAACTAAACTTACATTCTTGGACGTATCCAACTTGGACATGATGTACTATTTTTTATTTGTATTGCTGGATTCAATTCACTAATTTTTTCCTTTAAGATTTTTGCATCTGGGGCCAGCCCGGTGGCTTAGCAGTTGGGTGGGGGCACTCCGCTACTGGCGGCCCGGGTACCGATCCTGAGCATGCACTGATGCACCGCTTGTCCGGCCATGCTGAGGCAGCGTCCCACATACAGCAACTAGAGGGATGTGCAACTATGACGTACAGCTATCTACTGGCGCTTTGGGGAGAAAAGAGGAAAAAAAAAAAGGAGGAAAATTGGCAGTAGATGTTAGCTCAGGGCCAGTCTTCCTCAGCAAAAAGAGGAGGATTGGCATGGATGTTAGCTCAGGGCTGATCTTCCTAGCAAAAAAAAAAAAGATTTTTGCATCTATATTCATGATTTATACTGACCAGCAATTTTCCTTTCTTAGAATGCCCTTTTCGGGTCTTCATATCAAGACTATGCTAATCTTATAAAATATACCATCTATCCTTTACTCTAGAATAGCTGTGTAAGATTAGAATCATTTGATTTTTGCAATTTAGTAAAACATATCAATAAAACCATCTGGGCCTGTAGTTTTCTTTGTAGGAAGACATTTACTACCAATTCTATTTATTTAACAGTAATGGAGGGCCGGCCCCGTGGCTTAGTGGTTGAGTGCACGTGCTCCGCTGCTCTCGGCCCGGGTTCGGATCCCGGGTGTGCACCAAGGCACCGCTTCTCCAGCCATGCTGAGGCCGCGTCTCACATACAGCAACTAGGAGGATGTGCAGCCACGACATACAACTATCTACTGTGGCTTTGGGGGGGAAATAAATAAATAAAATCTTTAAAAAAAAAAACAGTAATGGAATTATTTAGGCTTTCTGTTACTTCTTGAGTCACTTTTGATAAATTATATTTTTCTAGGAAGTTATCCATTTCATCTAAGTTTTCAAGTTTTTGGCACAGAGCTGTTCATAATGCTCTTATTATCTTCTTAATCCATGTGGTTTTGCTTCTTTTCATGCTTAATTTTATTTGTGCTTTCTCTTTTCTTGATCAAGTTTGCCAAAGGTTTGTCAACTTTGTTAGACTTTTCTTTTCTTTTTTTTTTTTTGGCTGAGGGAGGCCGGCTCTGAGCTAACATCTATTGCCAATCCTCCTCCTTTTTTTCCCCCAAAGCCCCGGTAGATAGTTGTATGTCATAGTCGCACATCCCTCCAGTTGCTGTATGTGGGACGCCGCCTCAGCATGGCCAGAGAAGCGGTGCGTCGGTGCAAGCCTGGGATCTGAACCCCGGCCGCCAGTAGCGGATCATGAGCACTTAACCGCTAAGCCACAGGGCCGGCCCCTGTTAGACTTTTCAAAGAACCATTTTTTGGGTTTGTTATTCTTCTTTACTGGGTTTCCTGTTTATTGTTTATATTCTCTGTCTTGTGCTCTTGTTTTTATTATTTTCTTATTTTGGGGGGTATATTTATTATTTTTTTATAACAAATTTATTAAGATATAATTTACATATCATGCAATTTACCCATGTAAGTGTACACAATTCAATGGTTGTTAGTATATTCACAGAGTTGTACAACCATCACCACAATTAATTTTAGAACATTTTCATAATTCCAAAAAGATTCTGTACCCATTAGTAGTTCCTTTCCATTCCCTTCCCTCTAACTCCATGGCTAGACAACAGCTAATTTGCTTTCTGTCTCTATAGATTTGCCTATTCTGGGTATTTTGTACAAATCAAATCGTATAATATGTGACCTTTTGTGTCTGGTTTCTTTCAGTTAGAGTAATGTTTTCAAGGGTCATCTATGTTGTAGCATGTATTAGTACATCATTCCTTTTTATGGCCGAATACTATTTCATTGTATGGATATACCACATTTATTTATCCTTTCATTAGTTGATGGACATTTGAGTTGTTTCTATTTTTTTGTATTATGAATAAAGATGCTACGAACATTTGTGTACAAATTTTGTGTGAACATGTTTTCAATTCTGTTGGGTATATACCTAGGAGTAGAACTGCTGAATCATATGATGATTATATGTTTAACTTTTTGAGAAACTGCCAGACTGTTTTTCACAGTGGGTGCACCATTTTATACTTCCACCAACCATGTATGAGGGTTCCAATTTCTCTATATCCTCCCCAACACTTGTTATTATCTGTCTTTTTGATGTTATCCATCCTACTGGATGTAAAGTAATGTCTCATTGTGGTTTTGATTTACATTTCCCTAATGGCTAATGATATTGACATCTTTTCATGTGCTAATTGGCCATTAGAGTATCTTCTTTGGAGAAATGTCTGTTCAGATCCTTTGCTCATTTTAGAATTGGGTTATCTTTTTATTATTGAGTTGTAGGAGTTCTTTATATATTCTAGATACAAGTCCCTTATCAGATACATGATTTGTAAAACTTTTCTCCCATTTTTGGGGTTTTCTTTTTACTTTCTCAGTGGTATCCTTTGAAGCAGAAAAGTTTTAAATTTTGATGATGTCCAATTTATCTATTTTTTCTTTTGTTGCATATGCTTTTGGAGTCTTATCTAAGAAACCATTGCCTAATCCAAGGTCACAAAGATTTACGCTTATGTTTTCTTCTGAGAGTTTTATTATTTCAGCTCTTATATTTAGGTCTTTGATCCATTTTGAATTAATTTTTGTATATGGTGTGAGGTAGGGGTCCAACTGCATTCTTCTGTATGTGGATATCCAGTTGTTCCAGTACCATTCTTTGGATTTATTTTGCTATTCTGTTTCTAACTTTTTATAATAAATGCTTAGCTCACTAAGTTTTCAGTATTTCTTCTTTTCTAATATGAGCATTGAAAGTTATACATTTTCCTTTAACTATTTTTTACTTTTTAATCTAAAAAAAATTAGTAAAATTAACCATCCAAGAGAGGCTTATTCTGTGGCTTCAAGAACACCTTGGCACACCACCCTGTATCACCGTCTGCCAGGTACGCAAACCCAAATTTAATAAGCATGGGCCTGTACTAGTCTTGAAAGGTTATCCTATTATTAATTTAATAGGATTCACTCGTTCATTCAACAGATATTTGTTGAGTGCCTACTGCATAGCATCATGACATTAAATTCTGAGAACAGAGAAGTGAAATAGAGTCCTGCCATGACAAAGCTTACTGACTTTTGAAAAGAAAAAAAAATTGCAATACTGCATGATAAATGTTAGGGGAGGAGATGTAATATCTGCTGGAAATGGGAAACATAGGAGTAAGATTAATTTTGAGATTGAGAAAGGTTTTCTGGAGGAAATTGCTTCTTTCAGGGATCTGAAAGATGAATTAGTAGGAGTCTGCCAAGTACTTAGCAGAAAACAGTGTTCTGGGCCATTGGAACAGCAAATGGAAAGACCCAGAGGTGTAAAAAAAAACTTGACCTTTTGGAGGAAGGAAAAGAAGTGTAGTGTGTCAGGACCAGAGAGCGTCAGGAAGAGGCACAGGATGAGCAAGTCAGGATGAAGCTGGAATTCCCAGAGAGTAGACTGTGAAGGGCAATTAAACTGTATCAGGGAGCTTGGACCTCATCCCAAAACAATTGGGAGGCCGCTGAAGAGTTTTTAGTAGGAGTGGTACAGCAGCAGATTTGCATTTTGAAAGTTTTGCTGTGGCTGCAGAAAATAGATGAGGAGAGGGAGAGTCAAGACCAGTGAGGTCTGGGCCGGCCCCGTGGCTTAGCAGTTAAGTGCGCGGGCTCCGCTACTGGCGACCCAGGTTCGGATCCCGGGCGTGCACCGATGCACCGCTTCTCCAGCCATGCTGAGGCCGAGTCCCACATACAGCAATTAGAAGGATGTGCAACTATGACGTACAACTATCTACTGGGGCTTTGGGGGGAAAAAAAAAAAGACCAGTGAGGTCAAGCCAGGAGACCCTTACGGAGGTTGTGGCAGTCACTCAGGCTTGGATTAAGGAGTGTCCACAGGAATGGAAAGGAGGGAATATTTAGGTCAGATGTGGGGGTGAGAAAGGGGGAGCACTAAGGATGACTCTCCCAATCCTGACCTTGGTGCCTGGGTACCACTGGTTGTGACAAAGCAGGTCTGGGGAGAAGACAATGAGTTCCTAACAGGGTTGTATGAGGTGCTCATGGGACACATCTCCACGGCCTTATCTGAACCTGGCTCTCTTCTAAGGACTTACTTTTCTCAAGGGAATGCTGTCTTCTCTCACATTCCATTGATCTCAGGGCCACAGGCTTAGTATCTTCTCTTGTTCCCCATTGCTGCTTTTCTCCTTTTCTACTCCTTTTCCTTCCTTAACCTCTAGTTCTTGTGAGGTTAATGCAATCTGCTGTACCACTTGTTACTCCCTTTATTGCTATTATCTGTGGATCCATTCACCAATGACTTTGGCTCCTGGTTCCAGCCAGGAGCTTCTCTTCTCTTCATCCTACTCCGGCCCTCATCCTTGGGGACTTAATTACCCATGTGGATGACTTATCTAGTGTTCCTACCTGTCCCTGCTTTGGCTGCCTCTCCCATGGTCACATGAGACCACCTCACCACTCATAACCATACCACAACCGCATTCTGGATTTCAAGCCACTCACACTGACCACCATTTCCTCCTTCCAGCTCACTTGCTTTAGTGTCTACACCAAACAATTCTTCAACCTCATCAAGACCCGGTATTTGTATCACTTTTTCACTATCCAACCCTATCCTCCTGTTTTCACTTCTTTCTCTTCTTAGCTTAGAAAATATACCATTACAACAGTCACTCTCTTCATACACTCTCAACAAACTTGCCTGTCTCCATCTCTCTCTCTGTTTACTTGACTGGCTAACCTTCAACCCTAAATGTACCCAAATATCAGCCTACTCCATGCCTGCACCTGAGTAGCTGAACACTACCAGAAGAAAAATTTGCTGAACTAGAACTACTGGTCCCAGTTTCGATTGATGGCCACAAACCTCATATAAGCACTCACCCCTGAGATCTCTATTTCCTTACCTTACATTCAGTCTTCAGCCCACTCTGCTCTGCCTGCTGTCAGCACCGCTCCATCAGAAGCCTTCTATCAAGGTCAACAACATCCCAGTTTCAAAATTCAGTGCACTCCTCTCAGCCCTCATCTTTCTCTGCTTCTCAGCAGCAGGTGGCAGTTGACCATTCCTTTCTCCTGGGAACATTGTCTCCCACCTTGGCTTTTGCAACACCACACATTGTTTTTTCTCCTTTTTCTCCACTCTTTCTTAGCCTCCATTGCTTGACCCTCCTCCTCTACCTGACCTCCAAATGTCTGGGTGCTTCTGGGCTCATTTTTAGGCTTAAAAAGAAAAATCTTATTACACTCTCTCCCTAGGAAACCTAATGCTGATCTCTCCAAAATTGTTGTCTATAGCTTTGCCTCTTCTCTGAGCTCTAGTCTTATGTACGCATGCGCTAATTTGACATCTTCGCTTGGATATCTAATAAACAGCTAAAATAGAACTCATCCGAAATAGGTCTCCTGATACTTCCCCAGACCTGTTGTTCCCTTCTCCCTTTTTGAAATCAAGCCAGTTATGCCAGGAGTCATAAACCTAGGAGTCATCTTTCCCCTTCACCCACATTTAGTCCGTCAGCAAGCCCTTTCTATTTTACTTCCAAAATTTATCTCAAATCCGTTCCTAATGCCCCATCCCCACACCTGCTTTACCATCCCTGTCCCCACCACCAGCTTCTGCCTCATCTTCCACAACAGCCTTCTGACTGGTCTTCCAGCAAACTCTTCTCTTTTCTATAAGCAGCAAAGGGAGTTTTAAACAACATAAATCAGATCACCCCCCTCAAGGCTTCCAGTGCAACTAAACTAAAATCCATACTCGTCGCTGTGGTCAACAAGGCCCCTTATAAGATGACCCCTGCCTGCCTCTCCAACCTCTTCTTAGCCCCCTTCTCCTCAGGCTCCAGTGGAGCCGCCCCACCCATGCTGACCTCCCTTCTAGTCTTTGGACAAGCCAAGCCTTTTTTTTACCTCAGGGCCTTAGAAGTAGCCATTTTCTCTGCCTGGAATGCTCTGCCCCAGAATCCTCAAATGGCATCTTCCGTTTCAGACCTCAGCCCAAATACAACATCTTGAGAGAGGACTTCCCTGACTACTTCATCTAGAATAGACTCTTTTCCTGAGTTATTCATTCACCCTATTTATTTCCATCATATCACTTATCATAATCCAATGCTGACTTGCATAACATTTGTTTACTTTTTACTGACTGTCCTCTCCCACTGGATGTCAGTGCCACGACGGCAGGGACTTGGCCTGCCTGGCTTACTCCCAGACCCCAGGTCTCAGAATCGCCTCTAGCTCATAGCAGGTGCTCAACACACATTTGTTAATAAATGAATATAGGGTTAGACAGTTGGGTGTGCATCTGGGCTGGAGATAAAGATTTGGAAATTATTATAAAAAATAAATCTTGGGCCGGCCCGGTGGCGCAAGCGGTTAAGTGCGCGCGCTCCGCTGTGGCGGCCCGGGGTTCGCTGGTTCGGATCCCGGGCGCGCACCGACGCACTGCTTGGTAAGCCATGCTGTGGCGGCGTCCCATATAAAGTGGAGGAAGATGGGCACCGACGTTGGCCCAGGGCCGTCTTCCTCAGCGAAAAAAGAGGAGGATTGGCGGATGTTAGCTCAGGGCTGATCTCCTCACAAAAAAAAAAAATAATAATAAATAAATAAATAAATAAATAAATCTTAATAAGCAAGGAATAGAAGGGAGCTTTCTTAGCCTGTTAAAAGGATCTATGAAAAAATCTACAGCATGAGACTTAATAATGAAACAGTGAAACAGTCCCTTTAAGAATGGAACAAGACAGGGGGCCGCCCCGTGGCTTAGTGGTTAAGTGAGCGCCCTCCACTGCTGGAGACCCGGGTTCGGATCCCGGGCTCGCACCGACGCGCTGCTTCTCTGGCCATGCTGAGGCCGCGTCCCACATACAGCAACTAGAAGGATGTGCAGCTATGACACACAACTATCTACTGGGGCTTTGGGGGAAAAATAAATTAAAAAACAAAGAAAATAATCTACAGATAAATGATTAATTTAGAGTTTAGTGAGGTTGCTGGATCAACATACAAAAGTCAATTGCTGTTTAAAATAATTTTTTATACACCAGGAAAATGCAGACTATCTCATTATTCCAGGCTTATCTCTAAATGTAAATGAAAACAACCATTATATCACCACAAAATTCACTTTGAGCATAGTGAATTAAAAAAAGAAAACACCACAGGCCGCCCCGTGGCTTAGCGGTTAAGTGCTCGCGCTCCGCTGCTGGCGGCCCAGCCCCGATCCCGGGCGCACACCAGACATACCGCTTCTCTGGCCATGCTGAGGCCGCGTCCCACATACAGCAACTAGAAGGATGTGCAGCTATGGCATACATCTACTGGGGCTTTGGGGGAAAAAAAATAAATACATAAGTAAAATTATTAAAAAAAAAAAAAGAAAACACCCTATAGACATACCAAGGCATGTTATCATGATCTTTAAAATATCAGATATAACAAGAAAATCCTAAGAATATCCAAGAAGAAAAAAAAATAGGCTGGGGGTGCCAGCCCGGTGGCATAATTGTTGGGTTTGCATGCTCCACTTCAGCGGCCTGGGGTTCACAGGTTCAGATCCCGGGCACAGACATATGCACTGCCCATCAAGCCATCCATGCTGTGGCAGGTGTCCTACATATAAAATAGAGGAAGATGGGCACAGATGTTAGCCCAGGGCCAATCTTCCTTAGCAAAAAAGAACATTGGCAACAGATGTTAGCTCAGTGCTACTCTTCCTCATCAAAAAAAAAAAAAGCCAGCTACAATGGAACAAGAATCAACAGCAACGTTGGATGCTAGAAGACAATGGACCAATGATTTCATATTCTTGAAGAAAAGTTATTTGATTTTAAACATAAAATTCGATACCCAGATAAAGTGGTATGAAATTACAGATGTTTAAAATTTTGGCATTTTTAGACATATAAGGACTTAGAAAATTTGTCTCAAATACACTTGTCAGAGTCATCTGATAATATGCTCCAGCAAAAGAAGGGAGTTAAAAGAGAATTATACTTGAGATCCAGGATGCAGTAGACTTAGCCCAGGAGAGCAGTCAGAGGGAATCCTAGGAAAACTTCTATGTAGGAGGCATGGCCCAAAGCAACGAGCCCAGATTAGAGAGGTAATATAGAAGCTTCCAGGAGAGAGATTTCCAAGAAAAAGGGCTTGATAGAATACAGTAGCAATGGGGTAGGATTGGGAGGGGAAAGATATTGATTATAATCAAGACACTGCAAGACAAAAAGTATAATTAGAAACTCTAGGCCAGAAAAAAATCTGTGTAAGGAATAAATATTATAATCCACTATAGTGTTTGGTTCTCCTATTCAACATTTACAAAGTCACAATAGTGTAAAAACTATTCATTGATATAACTAAATATGATGATTTAATGATATTAGGAAAATAAAGGATGGAAATAAGATAGTTAAATTCTTATTGGTTACAGCAAGAATAAATATATAAGGTCTAAACTGGATAAATCAAGACAAAGTACTATAAGTATGTCATTTAGAATAAATGAAGGTAACTACCGGAAGAAACTGCTAAAAGAGTAGTTAAAAGGGATTGCCTCTGGCAAGCAGGATTTAGGAATGGGGAAGGGGTGTGACAAAGCATGTTTCTTTTTTCCTGTAAGCCTTAATACACTGATTATTATCTATGTGTATTTACGACTTTGATAAAATCAAAAATTTATTTAAAAAGAAAGACTTTTGGTCCAGAAAGGAGGGGAGTTTGGTCCAGAAAGGAGGGAAATGGATTTTTTAATGGTAAAGCTAAGGAAGCTTCAGAGACTGCGTGAGCGCTGGAGTTTGCTTTGGGTGAGAGAGGAAGCTGTGTGGCAACCAGGCAGCATTTCTGATGACCCGGCTAAAGAGATCTCAGAGAAAGGGACGAATTACCCAAGCCTATTTGTGATTTATTTTCTCATTCTAAATAAATAGTCATTTTTGAACTTTATTTTTTCTTTTCCTTAAAGAGAGTCCTTCAAATTCCATAAACTTTAGGCTTCACAAAACCTAGGTTAACTCCCGAGGCGGGGGTGGGGGTTGTTATTCCAAAGAGTTCAGATTCACTCACAATGTTTATTTGTTCCTTTTAATTCTCTTTCTAGGGGGAAAGTGAGGGCAGTTTTTTCAGAAATTTTTATAATAAAAAAACTGTATTGGAACCTCTTCCTCCTCGGGCTTTTTCCCTTACCTGGAACTCACAGAGACTGTAAGCCCTTTGAGGGCAGGAACAGAGCTGTATTTCTCTGTGTACAAAGTTAATACATGTTTCATAAATATTTGTTGAAGAAAGATAAATTTGAGTGCCATGAGGAATTAGTCTCCCTTCTGCTCCATCTCTTTTTTGAGACTCTGTTTTATCAAACAGAAGGCTGCAGGAATGAGGAAAAGAGGAGGTAGAGAGGAGAAAGGTTGCTTCTCCCAAACCCTAGATCCCACACTTTGACTTGACATAATAGACGCCTTTCTGGACGACATTCTGAATTGTGTATACTGTACCCGATTTTGCTAATCTCAACTTCCCCTACTAATAGAGATTATTACTAACGATGCTTAAACATCTAGTACTATGAGATGCCGAACATTTTGCTTATTTCAAGACTCTTTGTGCATTCTTTCTGCAAAGTGAATGAACAGCATATTAAGCCTATTTTGGGGGTTTGCCTAAAACGGGACACACCAGGACTAAGTTCGGCTTTAACAATGACTAGCTCGCACACCATGTGTGGAGGGTTAGACCTTGTCGAGCGCTGGCCAACAGCTAGACATCTACTAGTTCTTTCGGCCCCTTCAGTGTCAGACCACCTGCTTCAACCCGGAGGCGGCGTCTTGACCCTGCGCGACCTCTTTGTCATGGCGTCTGCGGGGCGTCTACCACCAGAGGCCCTAGCACTCAGTCGGGCGTCGACCTTCCCAAGATGGCGGCGGTCGGGGCCACTGCGCGTAAGGGGCGGGACTCCGCCGCCGGGGGCGGGGCAGGGAAGCAGAGGGGTAGGACTTGCGGGCGGGCCGAGGGCGAAGTAGGCAGCCCCAGCGCGCCTGCGCGGAGCGTCCCTCCGCGCAGTGAGGCTGTGGCGGGGGAAGGTACCGGTGGGGCCGACGGGCGGGCTGAAGGAGGGAAGCGGACGAGCGAAGTCCCAGTGCGCGCCGCGGCGGCCCGGGTACCCTCCCCTTCCGGGCGCTGTGAGGAGAGCTGAACGGAGCGGACTCGCGCCGGCAGCGAGGCAGCGCTCCCGCCGCCCCAGCCCGGCCTCCCTCGGCTTCGGCGCTCCCGTCGCGGGGGCCCGGGTTCCTCAGCACACCCAGCTCCGGCAGCCCCCAGAGCCTGTCCCCAGCCCTTCGGAAGTCCCGGCGCCAGCCCGGGCCCTTGGCGGGGAGGATGACGGAGCTGCAGTCTGCACTGCTACTGCGAAGACAGCTGGCAGGTGAGCGGGCGGGCGGGCGGCGGGGCGCCGGCCGGGCCGCGATCGCGCGAGCCGCTGCCCGCCACCTCCTCCCCTCCTCCCGGGCCGGCGGCCGGACGGCCGAGGGGGAGCGGCAGCCACCGGCCAGGCCGGGTGCGGGCCTGCGAGGGTGGGGAGCCCGAGGCGCCGGTCCCGGCCGGGCCCAGCACTTCTTCCCCGGCTTTCGGAGGGCATTGGGGGCGGGGACGGGCCTGGCGCCCGGGGGGAAGGAGGGGAGCCTGCCCCCTCCCCCATTGCTCGGTGGGACATGGCGGGGGAGGGGCTGTGGGTCCCCAGCCCAGCCGACCCTCCTTAGAGGGGCGGGTCCCGGCTCAGGTGCGGCCGAGGCCGCCGGACCCTGGGGCTGAAGGGAGGTCTGGGCCCGGCCCGCGGTGAGCCCCCGGCGCGGGTGTCTGAGCGTTGGGCGGGCAGCAGGGCGAGAGTGGGCGGCGAGACGGGCCCCTGGCCCGGTGAGGCGCGCAAAACTTCTGCCCGGGCGGCGCCGGGTCCGAGGAGTTGTGGCCGACAACAAAAGCGCCGGCCTCCGCGGCCTCGTCGCGGGCTCGCGGGGTCCGAGAACCTGGCGGGGTGCGGGACGGCGCCTCGCCTGCCTCCGCCTGGCACGGGCTCCGGCTGCGCCGCCGGCTGGGGGAGGGTAGGAGCGGGCAAGAGGGGACGGCCGCTGGCTGGCCGGCGCCGGGCTTTGTGCTCGGAGCGATTCCGGCCCCCGCGCAGGCCTGCGGAACCGCGGGGCTGCGGCCTGCGGGCCCCGGTTCGGGGCGGCGGCCGGGCCGGCCTCCCCAGAGGTGCCTGCGTCCCCCTCCCCCATTGTCCCAGCCTCCGGCCGTTTGCGGCTTCCAGGTTGACTTTTTAGGGGGTTGGCTCCTACTCTGCTAGGACTGTGTGCGCGGAGCATGCGCACTGGAGACGTACGTGTGCGGAGTGTAAGGGGGGAGGCGGGTTGGTGGCTTCACAATGCCGCCCCACGTGCTGCCAGATTTAAAGAGAAATGAACCCGCAGTTACCCCTGCTGTCCAACGCCCAGTGTGTGTCCTTCTCAGTTCAGGCTTATCTTCACCTCCCCACTCTCTACGGACAGCAGTCCTAGCCCTCGGGAGAAGCCAAAGGCTGCAATGAAGAAATCTATTTTTGAAATAGATTTACTAAGAGTTTGAGGTGTTAGTTAAATCACCTTTATGGCTTCTTAAGGAAAAGGTTGTCAGCGGCTGTTCGAGATTGTATAATTAGGTTTATTATTAGACCATGAGCAAGCAGGTTTGGACAAGTATTAAAGTTCTAGATGCTCAGGGGGAGCGGCTTGACATGAAAAGAGAAATACTAGTGATACCTATGTCCATCAGGAATAATATATTGGAAAAGTAAAGTTTTAGATGCTCAGGGGGAGTGGCTTGACATGAAAAGAGAAATACTAGTGATACCTATGTCCATCAGGAATAATATATTGGAAAAGCAATGAAAGAATAACAACTTTATTGCGCCTTGTATTTGCAAACACATCTTACTTTTCTGTGTATTTTTTAGTTTGTTTTGGAGGAAGGAGTTAAAATGTTCTTTTGTCTCCCTGAGAATTCTTTAATCAGAATAAGTTTTTATTTTGTGGTGAACTATTAAACAGTATTAAAATACTAAATATTAAAATAGTACTCAACTCTTAATGGGAAAGATACACATTTTAAAAGGTGTAAAAGAAATTACGAAGTTACTAAGAAAGTATGACTAATAACAGTGTTAGCAGTAGCAATATTCAAAACTGTTTCCTACCCGTTTGTGAACCAGCTATAGACTTTGATAAGTCACTTGGTTCAGTTTTACACTCTTTTTTTTTTGACAAGATTAATCCCAGATATTGATGAAACGTTTCCCAAACCTCTTGATTAATGGTTGACTTTTTGATAAGGCACACTAAAATATACTTTAAGGTTGGAGGAGAGAATGATTTAGTTTGTAATTTTTCAAGCCTCATTATAAAGTTATTTAGCTGCTGATTAATTTTTCTTGCCTTCTTGATCAGAAACAATGGACTGTTCTTAATATTTTCTTAAAATTGTGAAGGATTTTAATTAACATACTGAAAATGTACAAAACAGTAGGCCAAGGCAGTGCATTAAGTGAAATGTAAAAATATCAAGTTTATTGGAAAGACTTAATAACTACATACTAAAAAAAAAGGCCCTGTTATATCTTCGCAGTACATTGTTTGAGCTTTGTGATTCTTCAAATATCATTTGAAAACAGGAAAGAATGGTAAACTGTAATCTCTTGAAAGCATTTAGAGTGAACTTTTGGAAGGCTTAACAATAAATGCTTTAAAAATCTTGAAATGTATTGAATTGAGTAGACCCACAAACCTGTAAGCCATTCTAACTGCTAGAATTTCAGAAACTTCCAACAGCAGTGGCCAACAATGGTTACATTTATTGAGCCCCTAGTCTCCCAGTCCTTAAGGATTTTACTAATTACTTGAGGGGAGAATTTATTGTGTGTGTTTTGTTTTGATGGTAACTGTAATGAAGAACCTGGTTACTTTCAGAGTTGAGCAGAATGGTTCCTTGGGTTGCAGAATTTCTCAGCCTCGGAAATACTGACATTTTCGGCCAGTTAGTTATTGCTCTGTGGGCCTATAGTGTGCATATAGAATGTTTAGCAGCATTCTTAGCTTCTACCCACCAGATGCCAGTAGTACACCCCCTCAGTTGTGACAATGAAAAATGCCTCCATTACCAAATGTCCCCTGAGGAGCAAAATCATCCTAGGTTAAAAAAATCACTGGTTTAAGGTGTTTTAGTTAAGATCATTATGGCTATTGTGAGGCAAGAAACACCCAAGAGGTTGATGAAATCAGATAGGTTGTGTATTTGTTTGTGGATATTATTAGACTCTGACTTATTCCTTTGCGAATTCAGCAGTGATAGTTCACCTTTTGCAGTGCATTATGCTGGATGCTAAGAAATGCCACAGCACAAGAGATAATTTAAACAATTTTTATTTTTTGAGAAGTTATTATAAGCACTGGTTAGGAATGCAAAGAGTACAAAAAGGTATAGTCTTTCCCCTGACCCCAAGTTCTATTCTTGGAAGCAACTATCATTGATAATTTCTGTGTGTCTTTTCAGAGATTCTTGTGTATATGGGCTGAGGACTGACATGCACCAGGCGCTGTGCTGAGTGCCTGACATGTATTATCTCATTTAATCCTGCCAAAAAGGAAATGGAGGCTTAGGGAGGTTAAGTAACTTGCCCAAGGTCACACAGATAGTAAGTGGTGCTGCTAGATTCATATTCAGGACCTTTTTTTTTTTTTTCTTTTGAGGAAGATTGGCATTGAGCTAACATCTGTGCCAATCTTCCTCTATTTTGTATGCGGGTCGCTGTGTCAGCATGGCCGATCAAGTGGTGTAGGTCCACCCCGGGATCCAAACCCTGAACCCAGGCCTCTGAAGTGGAACATGCTGAACTCAACCACTACATCACAGGGCTGGCCCCTTATGTTGTTGTTTTTGGTTGGCGTATTGCCTTCCAGGGAGCAGTAATTGATGCAATCACGTAATAGGGTTTTATAAATTTAAATATTCGAAGTTAATTTATCCAGTAACTACCAAAATGATTGGGAAATGTTCTCATCTTAATAAAATTTATTGTACAAAATAATACACATATCTAAGTGATAATTTTTAAACTTTAAAAAAATTTTTGAGATCATATTGGCTTATAACATTGTGTAAATTTCAAGTGTACATTATATTTCAGCTTCTGTATAGACTGCATCGTGTTTACCACCAATAGTCTGGTTTTCATCCGTCACCATACGTATGTGCCCCTTTACTTTGCCCTCCCCCCATAAGTAATATTCTTAAGGTAATCATAAAAAGATATTTTAGCCATTGGCAACTTAAGACCAACATTCTGCACTATCAAGGAAAGTATCTTTGAATTTAATGTCACAGACTGAAAGTAGTGCAAAGCTTCTTGGTGTTGGTAGTTAACTCTGAGAAAAAAAATTGGACTAATTGGACTTATTCCCTACTCTAACCATACTAAATTCTACTATATGACAAACATTTATAAGGAATAAGAGGAGGTTTTTTTTTTTTTAAAGATCACTTGAGGTTTTTTAATATTGATAACATAGATTTTCAGTAGTTATGTTATTATCAGCACCTGTCATTCCAGAGCTAGGAAGAAAAATCTCTTTATGCAATAACAGTAAAATAATTGAGCTTCTTTTACTGTAGAAATTTTGATTGTGTATTTTAAAGTTGTCTGGAAAATTCCCAAATCTTTGTCTACTTGGCTACCCATATAAGCAAGTTGTTGTGATTAGTTAGTTGTGTGTGTCTCAGACTTAATGTGCAATAAAATCACTTAAGAGTCTGTTAAAAGTACAGATTCCCCTGGCCTCATTTGCACAGAACATTAGTCTGTATGTCTTGACTTGGCCCAAGAAAACCCAGGTTTTTTTTTTTTTTTTCTGGTGCTAATGAAGATTGGCTCTGAGCTAACATCTGTTGCCAATCCTCTTCTTTTTGCTGAGGAAGATTAACCCTGAGCTAACTTCTGTGCCCATCTTCCTCTATTTTGTGTGTGGGACGCTGCCACACATGGCTTGAAGAGTGGTGCGTAGGTCTGTGCCCAGCAGTCAGCCTGCAAACCCTGGGCCACTGCAGTGTAACGTGAGCACTTAACCGCTACACCACTGGGCCGGCCCGGAAAGCCCATTTTTAAAGCAGCACTTTTGGTGACTGGGAAGCTGGTGTTCTGAGCCGAACTGCGATAGGTGCTGTAAACTATTTTTTTCCCCTGGAGGACCACCTGCAGGTAGCCCAGTTCCTAGTTTTTGTGATGTTCTGTTTCATTAGCAGCCCTGGTGTGTATAGGATATTCAAAGAATACTCTTTAAAAGGAAGAGTTAGAAAGATTTAATATTTCTTATTGGCCTTTCTAGAATATATTGACACTCTGACATACAGTTCCATTAACAATCTTAAACAAGCAGAAATAGAGTAATTAATTATTGACAGGGACCACCCTAGTGGTAGAAGATTCTGGCTGATGAGCATAATATTAATATTCTTAATATTAATAGTTGTTAACCCACATATTTAGAAATGGGAAGACAAGTCTAAAAGTAAATTTACATTGTATCAACCCGTTAATCGTTTAACAGTTTGGGAATTTTTATATCCAGAAATCATTACGCTATTATAGAAATAATGAGGCTACTACATATTGTACTGAATACACTGTCAGAAAAAAACACGAAGTAAACATTGTAGTTGAGGGAAAGGTGTTGGATAATTTATAATCCCTGTAGTGGAGGGAGCATCAAGGAATTATGCATCTGATGTGTTGTGTTACAGAATCTAAAGTACATAGTCTTATTTTGCAGTATATACGTATATCAAATCATTACATTGTACACCTTAAATGTACACAGTGTTATATGTGAATTATAGCTCAGTAAAGCTGGAAAAAAGTCTTAATTTTTTAGTGGATATGAATTGCCATTAGGGAGTAAATGATTTTTAAGTTGTAATTTCTCTTATTCAGTGACTATATTTGATAATACATGATGAAATTTAGTTTTTTATAAATAATGGTAGTTTAATTTTTGTAAATAAACTACTTCAGAATGAAATGTACTTTCTACATTAGTCTTTTATAATGGGTGACCTCACTTTCTAAAATACTGCTGAATATATTAAAATGTTGGAGTATATTCTACAATTTGTGGGTATTAGTATATTAGTATAATCTACTGCATTTACTGTAAAGTAGTACCAAAATATATAGTTTATATAAGTTAATACACATTATATTTGGTGAATGTCTGCATATAATTGTGAAATTTGATGCCTTGATTATTAATAGAGTGATCTAGTGTGGAAAATCTGAAAATTCATTCACTACCACTATATTATTGTTGCCTTTTGACTTCTTTTCTTAGGTGAAGAGTGTTTGCATTATCAAGATGAGTTTCAATCCTTGGATATTTGATCTTGGGTACTTCAGTGCAAGTTTTTTTTGAGGAGTGGTACGCTGAGTTGTGGTAAACTGTAGTGTGAATGTGCTCTTGGTTCAAGCAAGTAAAATACTAAGGATTCTTTTGTTTTAATGGACTCTGTTCAATTTAGGATGAAGAATTTTGTGTTTCTTAATTATTGAGAAATACTTTTGTTAGAGTTTAAAACACTAGATAGATGACCTCCAATGGTCTGTTTAATGCCGTCTTTAATCGGTTTGTAGGAAATAACTTTTCAGAGAAGAAAGCATAGTACAGGTATATGCTTATGGAAACAGTCTGGCAAGGTAAACGTAGTGTAGTTAAATCTGGTTGATGGCATTTCAGGTACAGAAAAGTACAAATAACAAAAAGCAAATACTTTACAAATTTTGGTAAGGAACGTGAATTTTTAGTATAAACAGATGAGAGTGTAAGAATAAAATGCATTTTTAGGAAATAAGATACATACATGTTAAAATATAGCATTTTAAACTTTTTCCTCTAGTGCAAGATAGTATTAGGCTTATTCAAGTAAATCAGAAATTTTTATCAGTGCTGTTCCATTGATAGATTTTGGCCCTCAGAGAAACTGCTGGGAAAAATACTGTAATTTATTGCTGTTGCTGTAGAGATGTATACCTCTTTTTATATTAAGCTCTAGAAAATTTGTGAAAAGTTAATTTTTGTAAGTGGAAATATTTTCCTTTTATTTATGCTTTATATCAATGTCTAATCACTTAGAAAAACTGCTACTGCTTCTTCTCTGCTTTTCTTAGACTTCTACACCTCTCCATTGGGTAGGGAAGGGATTTGTTAAAATTATAAACAATAAAGAACCTATTTAAATTTCTACCTCACAGCTGTTTTTGCTTTAATCTTGTAAAGCAAGCAATGCTTTTAACAAGCAATTTATCAAAAAGAAATCTTTATAAAATGTCCTTTATGTTAGAAGACACAGTTTTGATTTGCTTTTGAATGTGCTTAACACTTTAATTGTATTATCATTGTCTTATTCTTATGTAAGGTGTACTTATTAGAGTTTCTAATTCAAGACAAAGTAGTGCTAGGTGAAGAGTTTTTGGACATGGTGCCATAAGTGTGATTTATAAAAGGGAATATTGGTAAACTGGACATCATCAAAATTAAAAACTTTTGTTTGTGAAAGACAAATGAAAAGACAAGCTACAAACTAGAAGAAGATATTTGCAAAGATTGATCTAGAATATGTAAAGAGCTATCAAAACTCAGCAGTAAAACAGTCCATTTAGAAAATGGGCAAAAGATGTGAACATATTTCAGATGGCAAATAAGCAAATGAAAAGATGTTCAACATCATTAGACATTGGGGAAATGCAATTTGAAGCCACAGCAAGATAACACCACATACTTATTAGAATAGCTAAAATTAAAGAAAAATAATAACACCAAATGCTGACCAAGGGATGTGGAGAAACTTGATCTCTCATTCGTTGCTGGTGGGAATGTAAAATGGTACAGCCATTGTGGAAAATAGTTTGCAGTTTCTTATAAAACTGAATATGCACTTACCATACAATGCATTGGGTACACATTTGGGCATTTATTTCAGAGAAACGAAAACTTATGTCCTCATGAAAACCTATATGCAGGTGTTCATAGTAGCTTTGTTAGTAATAGCTAGGAACTGGAAGCAACCCAGATGTCCTTCAGTGGGTGAATAAACTGTGGTACATCCATACCATGGAATATTAAAAGAAATACACTGTTGATACAGAAAACAACTTGGATGATTTCAAGGGAATTATGCTGAGTGAAAAAAAGCTAATCTCAAAAAGTTACGTAATGTATGATTCCATTTAAATAAAATTCATTTTTTTTATTGTGGTAAAAAACACATAACCTGAAATTGACCATCTTGACCATTTTTAAGTGTACAGTTCAATAGTGTTAAGTATAGTCACATTGTGGCGAAACAGGCCTCCAGAACTTTTTCATCTTGCAAATCAAACTGTATACCCATTAAGCAACAACTTCCTTTTCCCCCTTCCCCTAGCCCCTGGTAACCACCCACCATTTTACTATTTCTGTGAATTTGATTCATGATACTTCATATAAGTAGAATTTGTCTTTTTGTGACTGGCTTATTCATTTAGCATAATGTCCTGAAGTTTCATCCACATTGTAGCATGTGACAGGATTTCCTTCCTTCCTTTTTTTTTTTTTTTTGAGGAAGATTAGCCCTGAGCTAACATCTGTTGCCAATCCTCCTCTTTTTGCTGAGGAAGACTGGCCCTGAGCTAACATCCATGCCCGTCTTCCTCCACATTATATGGGATGCAGCCACAGCATGGCTTGACAAGTGGTATGTTGGTGCACACCTGGAATCTGAACCCTGGGCCGCTGCAGTGGAGCGGGCGCACTTAACCGCTAGCCCACCGGGCCAGCCCCCCTTTCCTTCCTTTTTAAGGCTGAATAATATTCCATTTTATGTATATACCACATTTGATAACTCCATTCATCCATAGATGGACATTTGGGTTGCTTCTACCTTTTGGCTATTGTGATTATTACTGCTATGAACATGGGTGTGCAAATATCTCTTCAAAACCCTGCTTTCGCTTCTTTTGGCTACATGCCCAGAAGTGAGATTGCTGGATCATGTAGTAGTTCTATTTTTTTAAAATAGACTTTATTTTTTGGGCCGGCCCTGTGGCTTAGCGGTTAGGTGGGCGCGCTCTGCTACTGGTGGCCGGGGTTCAGATCCCGGGCGCGCACCGACGCACCGCTTCTCCGGCCACGTTGAGGCCGCGTCCCACATACAGCAACTAGAAGGATGTGCAACTATGACATACAACTATCTACTGGGGCTTTGGGGAAAAAAATTTAAAAAGGATGAGGATTGGCAATAGATGTTAGCTCAGAGCCGGTCTTCCTCAGCAAAGAGGAGGATTAGCATGGATGTTAGCTCAGAGCTGATCTTCCTCACAAAAAAAAAAAAAAAGACTTTAGAGCAGTTTTAGGTTCACGGCAAAATTGAGCAGAGGGTACAGAGATTTCCCATATACTCCCTGCCCCCACCACACACTTAGCCTTGCCCATTATCAATATCCCCCACCAGAGCGGTACATGTGTTAACAATTGATGAACCTACATTGGGTAATTCCATTTTTAATTTTTTTGAGGAACCTCCACGCTGTTTTCCATAGTGGTAGCACCATTTTACAATCCCACCAATAGTACACAAGGGTTTCTGTTTCTCCACATCCTTGTCAACACTTCTTTTTATCTGTTTTTTTGATAGTAGCCATCCTAAGGGATGTGGGGTGATATCTCATGGTTTTGTTTTGCATTTCTTTGGTGATTAGGAATGTTAAGCAACTTTTCGCATGCTTGTTGACCATTTGTATATCATCTTTGAAGAAATGTCTATTCACGTCCTTTATCCATTTTTAAATCAGGTTGTTTAATTTTTTTGTTAAGTTGTACAAGTTCTTTATATACTCTGTTTTTTTTTTTGTGAGGAAGATCAGCCCTGAGCTAACATCTGCCTATCCTCCTCTTTTTTTGCTAAGGAAGACTAGCCCTGAGCTAACATCCGTGCCCATCTTCCTCCACTTTATATGGGCCGCTGCCACAGCATGGCCTGACAAGCGGTGCGTCGGTGTGCTCCTGGGATCCGAACCCGGGCCACCAGCAGTGGAGCGCGTGCGCTTAACCGCTACGCCATGGGACCGACCCCTATATACTCTGGATATTAACCCTTTATCAGATATATGGTTTACAAATATTTTCTCCCATTCCATAGGTTGCCTTTTCACTCTGTTGATTGTGTCCTTTGGTGCAGAAAAGTTTTTAAGTTTGATGTAGTCCCATTTGTCTATTTTTGCTTTTGTTGCCTGTGCATTTGGTGTCATATCCAAGAAATCATTGCTAAGTCCAGTGTCATAAAGCTTTTCTCCTATGTGTTCTTCTAGTAGTTTTATAGTTTTAGGTCTTGTGTTTAGATCTTTAATGCATTTCGAGTTAATTTTTCTATATGGTGTAAGATAAGGGTTCAGCTTCATTCTTTTGCATGTGGATATCCAGTTTTCCCAGCACCATTTGTTGAAGAGACTCCCTTTTCCCCATTGAATGGTCTTGACAACCTTATAAAATTATTGAAATGACAAAATATAGAGATGGAGAATAGATTAGTGGTTTTCAGGGATTAGGGACAGTAGTGGTGTATGGCTATAAGGTGGTAGCATAAGGGATCTTTGTGGTGATGGAACAGTTTTGTATCTGACAGTGGTTACACAAATCTGCAGATGTGATAAAATTGCTTAGAGCTACAAACACACACACAGATGAGTGATGAAATCTGAATAAAGTGTATGGATTGTACAAATGTCAGTTTCTTCGATTTGATATTATAGTGATGCAGGATTGTATCATTGGGGGAACTGAGTAAAGGGTGTAGGAGACCTTTCTGTACTGTTCTTTCCATTGTCCTATAAATCTATGTTTTAAAATAAAAGTTTTTAAAAAGTCACTTGTAGCCAAAGCATTTTTATCAATCTTTTCTCTTGTAGAGAACTCCTTCTTTGAACAATTTCTTCATAGTTACAAACATAGCAACATAGTTGCCTTATTAACACTTTCAAGGAACAGGAAGTTGAAATAGAGAAATCTGTAGTTTGAGCTAGAAATTCTGTCTTAATTTTAAATCCTCATTTAAATGTTTTGTGCTGTTATTTGGAAAATGGAAGAAAGGATCAGTATAAAAGTTCATTTATTGAGCTCTTGTGTGCGGTTGCATTGAGAAATGCTGGACAAATGCAAAGATAATTGGTCTGGTAGTCTTACCTTGAGGTGCTACAGTTAGTAGGGGTTGATGGACATGTGAACAAAGTTATAATGCAGTGTGGTAAATACGTATATACCCCTTGAAGGAATAGAAAGGAACACTGAGGAAGGAGTGATTAGTTATGGAGGAGTACAGTGAGATTAGGAAAGTTCATAGGAAAAGGACTATATTTGGATACAGCAGAATCAAGATAACAGTTCTCTTAAGAGCATTAGGTTATATACTTTTAAAAAAATCTTTGCATTTATCAGTGTAGAGAAAGCAGTAATTAGAATTACTTGGCATGATAGAAATCTAAAGTTGACAGATTTAAAACAAATAAGTGTTTCTGCGAGACAACTAACCCTCTTGAAGATTTCCAAGAAAATAGTCTGAACATAGCTTTCAAGGGATGACAGCAGTTGGTAATTAAAAAAAAAATTATAAAGGACATAAGCCTGCTCACTTCATGGATATATAAACTTACTTAAAAGAGGAAGGAGGGCAGAAAGGAAAGTTAAATCATTGAGTGCCTGTCACATATTCTTCATGATCCTAGGACTTTCCATATGTGGTCACATTTCGTTCTCACAGCAAATCTTTGAAGTAAATATTACCACCTTTTTGAGATAAGGAAATTGAGGTTTATATTATATCTGGTAATTTCCCCAAGCTAACCCTGATGGAGCTCCCTGCCAGAAATAGGTCTGTTTGCTGATGAAACCTGAGCCCTTTCCTTATCAGTGGTTTCTTTAACATTTTGGGGGTTCTTAGACTCCTTTGAGAA
Source organism: Diceros bicornis minor (assembly GCF_020826845.1). Lineage (NCBI taxonomy): Eukaryota > Metazoa > Chordata > Mammalia > Perissodactyla > Rhinocerotidae > Diceros > Diceros bicornis. The sequence goes on from NC_080757.1 coordinate 13,477,232, forward strand.
TCTAGTGAGAGTTAACGACCTCCTGAGAAAAGTGCACAAACACAGTTTGGGGTATAATTTCAGAGGGCTTTCTGATCTCTTGAGTGAAGCTCATTTATGCACATGTAATGCTGTCCCTTACATCATTCAGCGAATTTGATGCATGTTTAGTGTGGTAGAGGTAGAGTGTGCCGAAAGAATAAGATACTCTTCTTGTATTCCAGGAACTTGTAGTCTGCAGAAAATCCCATAAGGGGGCTGCTTTAAAGCGTGTATTAGAGAAAGTCAGGGAAAGCTTGCTTTTCTCTGTCTGGTTCATGGAGGGCTTTGAGGAGTTGATGGCATTTATGCCTGACTTTAAAAGGATATGTAAAATTTGATCACATAGAAATAGGGAAGAGGCCAGCCTGGTGGCGTAGTGGTTAAGCGCGCGCGCTCCGCTCTGGCGGCCCGGGGTTCGCAGGTTCGGATCCCAGGTGCGCACCGACACACCGCTTGTCAAGCCATGCTGTGGCGGCCTCCCATATAAAGTGGAGGAAGATGGGCACGGATGTTAGCCCAGGGCCAATCTTCTTGAGCAAAAAGAGGAGGCTAGGCATTGGGTGTTAGCTCAGGGCTAGTCTTCCTCACAAAAAAAAAAAAAAAGGAATTGGGAGAGTATTTAAGGCTGAGGAAAAAGAACAAGCAAGGCAGAAGGCTTGTGTGGAAAACAATTCAGTGTAGTTGGAGTATATGATAAACTGAATTAGTGGGAAAACTATTTGGAAAGGCTGGTATTTTTGGAAGACTTTAAAAATGTTGAAATATAGAGTTCTGTTTGAGGAGTGGGGGGAAGTGATGTGATCAAAGTGCCTTGGACTAGTGCTTCTCAGATTATCTGCAGTGAAAGACCAGTTTTAAAAAAATTTCCAATTCATTATGTAATGGTACTTTGAAAAACAATAAAAATGAATTATTAGAAAAACTGAATAAAGTAGACATAAATTGGAACCCATACTTTATGCTATTAGGTTCATCATATAAAATGACTATCAAATTGCTGTACAAGCTTTTAAATGCTTACTCTAGGCTTGCTGTGTCATGGACCAGAAACAGTTTGGTGGATTGGCACCAGTTAATGGACCACAGTCTGAGTAGCACTGCTGTGGACAGGGGGGAGAATGACGTTTAGACTACATTCTCTCTGTGAGGCAGAGATTTTTTGTTTTTGCCTGTGTGTTAGCTGACATATCACAGATGCCTAGAAGGGTGACTGAAACATAGCAGGCAATCAGTAAATATTTATTGAATGGATTAAAACTACCATATTTGGTTTTTTTCCCCTGAGGACTTAGGCACATGTGAACTAAATCTTTTAGGATAGAAAGTAAAACAATAGGAATACTTGCATGCAGTAAACATTTAATTCCTTCTATATGCCAGGCCCTAGGGATACAAGGATTCATGATACCATCCCTGGCTTCCCCCTCTCGTGGGGAAGGTAGACTTTTATAAACAAATATTGGTTGATAATTAGAATATAGATACTTTACCACAGTAGTATAGACATTCTTGCCCTTTTTTTGTGTTTTTCCTTCATTTACTTGTTTAAAGTATAGCTTTGACCAAATGACACTTGTGGGAGCACCTTCAGTGTCTCAGCAAGGTCCTTATTTTTCTCTCAAAGCAGTTTCTTTAATGGACAACTCTATCTACTATGACTAGTTTTTCTAACTCTTTATAATTTGTAAATTAAAGTTTTTTTCTCTCACCTTTTTAGCTTTTTTTTTTTCGTGGCTTCACAGTTTCTCTCTGGTCCTCTACATTAGCTACCTTAGGCTTCTTACCCAGGTGGCTGACCACATTTTCCAGAAGAGGAAACTAAGTTTAGCTTACTCACAATACCAGAACCAAGACAACCAGATTTCATTAATCTCTGAGCCTGTCCTTTAACAGTATTTAAATTAGACCTACATAGAGAATATAAAAATGTGTTGATTCAATTATCCCTTTCCTACTTAGGTCCTAGGGTGTCTGTGGGGTTGTATGTTCCTTTGATTTTCTTACTTTTTTGAGAGTGAATCAAATGTATTTAAAATACATGTCAGGTAACCTAAATCAAGATACGCTAGAGGAAAATGGCATATGCATGTTTTTTTTTCGTGAGGAAGATCAGCCCTGAGCTAACATCCATGCCAATCCTCCTCTTTTTGCTGAGGAAGACTGGCCCTGGGCTAACATCCTGCCCATCTTCCTCCATTTTATGTGGGACGCCGCCTCAGCATGGCCGGAGAAGCGGTACATCAGTGCGCGCCCGGGATCCGAACCTGGGCCGCCAGTAGCGGAGCGCGCGCACTTAACCGCTAAGCCACGGGGCCGGCCCTGGCATATGTATGTTTTAAAATAACTTTTCTAATTACAAATGAACATGTTGGTTGTAGATTTGGAAAAGATAAAACATATACATGATATAAACATCAGCCATCATTTTGCAGCCTCTGTTAACATTTGATTATTTTTCTTTTCACTGTGTTTTACCTTTTTAGTAAACTGAAATTCTGAAAGGAAGAACCTTTAGTGTTAAGGAGTTCAGTGAAAAGCATACTCTTTGAAGTTGAGTTCGTTCAAGTTTCTTTTACATACTTGATTCTCTTTAACAAACCTAATACAAGATTAAGAGTTTATTTTTTAAAATTTATTTAGCAAATAAATGACAGAAGTAGATTTGAAACCCAGGTCACCTTATTAACAAGACTACTGCTTTTTATACAGTAGCACACTGTTCATTAAACTCTGAAAACTTTGTGACTTTTGGAAGAGGAACTATTATTGCTTATGGTCTCACCTGATATTTTTAGCTCGTCTGTTTTTCACCTTCTGTGCTATAGGATTCTAAACAATTATTTATTTATTTTTTTTTCCCCCCAAAGCCCCAGTAGATAGTTGTATGTCATAGTTGCACATCCTTGTAGTTGCTGTATGTGGGTCGTGGCCTCAGCATGGCCGGAGAAGCGGTGCGTCGGTGCGCGCCCGGGATCCGAACCCGGGCTGCTAGCAGTGGAGCGCACGCACTTAACCGCTAAGCCATGGGGCCGGCCCAGTGCTATAGGATTCTAAAACTAAAATATCTATTTCAAAGCTTGTGTAGAGAGGGGTGTGACTCTGAGACCTTCCTTAATACTGTTTTACCTTGGGTAGGTAGAGGATAATATTTATCTTTTTTTGGTCTTTAGCAGTGCACAGGTGGTTTATAGTGTCATCATTAGAAGAGTGGGACTTGAGGCTGTGTTAACCTCTTTTTTCAAACTGCTGTGAACATTATGGTGTGGTAGTTCCCCAGGGAAATACTGTATTTTCAGTGTCTTCTCTGGTTGTTTTTACATCTCTCTTAGGATTATACCTTTGCTGCTGCTTCTACCCTTAGCATTTGCCTGGTGGAATCAGAACAAAACTGTTGTTATCCAGTTGGGTTTGTATTTAACTCTTGCAGGTGCAGCCGGGGCACGGGTGAGGGTACTGTGCTTCCTGCTGCCCTCTTCAGGGTCTAAGGCATATGGTATGGCTGTTGGGGAAGCAATGCCGCTATGATAGGCTTTTTTTTTTTCTTTTTAAAATAAGCTTTTAATTTTAGAACAGTTTTAGATTTACAGAATTGTAAAGATAATACAGAGAGTTCCTATATACCTGCTTCCAGTTTCCCCTGTTAACATCTTACATTAGTATGGTACATTTGTCAGAATTAATGAACCAGTATTGATACGTTATTAACTGAAGTCCATACTTTATTCAGATTTCCATAGTTTTTACCTGATGTCCATTTTTCTATCAAGGAGCCTATCTAGGATGCCACATTGCATTTAGTTCTCATGTTCTCTTAGTCTCCTCTGTCCTGTGAGAATTTCTCAGGCTTTCCTTGTTTTTTGTGTCTTCTGGTTTTGAGGAATATTGGTCAGGTATTTTGTGGAACATCCCTCAAATTGGGTTTGTCTGATGTTTTTCTCATGATTAGACTGGGGTTATGGGTTTTCAGAAAGAATACCACAGAGGTGAAGCGCCTTTCTCATCACATCATGTTGGTGGTACATGGTAACCACATGACAACCCTGGTGACGGGAACCCTGACCACTTGATGAAGGCAGTGTTGGTCAGGTTTCTCCACTGTAAAGTTACTGTTTTTCCCTCTTTCTACCCATTTCTTTGTAAGCTACTCACTAAGTCCAGCCCACAGTCATGTGGGAAGAAGGAATTAGATCCCGTCTCCGGAGGGGAGAATATTTACTTAAATGTTATTTGGAATTTTTCTGTAAGGGAGATTTGTCACTTCCCCCCAATTATTTGTTAATTCAATCATCTGTTCAGTGTGGACTTGTATATTTTATTTTATACTTTGGGTTAAAATCTGTATTAGTCAAGGTTCTCCAGAGAAACAGAACCGATAGGATGGGTATATATATATGTCATGTGATTAATTTGGACTGACAAGTCCAAAATCTGCAGGATAGCCTGGCAGCGTGGAGACCTAGGGAAGAGTTGATGTTGCAATTCAACTCCAAAGGCAGTCACCGGGCAGAATTTCCTCTTGGGGGAGGTCAGCCTTTTTTTTTTTTTCTTTTTTTTTTTAATTGTGAAATTTTTGTTGTACATCATTGTTTGTCAGTCATCAGTCTTTTTTTTAAATTAAGGCTTTCAGTTGATTGGATGAGGCCCACGCACATTATGGAGGGTAATCTGCTTTATTCAAAGTCTACTGATTTAAATTGTAATCTCATCTAACAAACACCTTCACAGAAACATCTGGAATAATGTTTGACCAAATACAAATATCTGGGTATTGTGGCCTAGCCAAGTTAACACATAAAATTAACTACATATTTATTTTGTTCCTTATGTCATTTATTTTATTCCTAAATTGTTCCACCTTTGGTCATTGAGAGTTCTTTCAGGTTGGCTCCTGTGCACTCATCCTTTTAGTTCTTGAGCACTTCCTTATTTTCTGATGACTACAGAAGTCTCAGACCTATTTTGTGTTTTCTCTATCCCAGCCCTAGAATCAGCTATTTCTCCATGAATGGTATCTAGAAACCAAGATCTGAGCCTTGGAAGTGCTTGTTGCTACTGGAATGTCATTACTTGTTTATAGGACAGAGGTAGGCAGTATGTGTATTTATACTAACCCAGGTATATACACATCTGTAATGTTTCTATGAAGTCATGTGTTGCTTAAGATGGGGATACATTCTGAGAGATGTGTCATTAGGCAGTTTTGTTGTTTTATGAACATGGAGTGTACTTACACAAACCTAGATGGTATAGCCTACTACACACCAAGGCTATGTGGTGCTACTCTTATGGGATCACCTTTGTATATGCGGTACATCGTTGCCTGAAATGTCAAGTGGCACATGACTGTATATCCATCTGTATATATATTAAGCTACACCTAGTTTCATGCTGATGTCTCTGACTCTAATAAAAGTACTGGAGTGTTCATTCTAGCCTTTCTTTCTTGTTTTTCTGTAACTTCCCTCTGACAGTGAGAAGCCCGACTCTACCATTTATTTAAAAGCAGTTTCAGAATTGTTAACCTAGATCCTTGTGGAAAACAAATTTACAACTAGAGTACAGCATTTATATACAGTTCTTTTTGTCCCTATCTTTTCAATTTATAGTCAAAACATTGATTTCCAACGTTACTTAGGTCAGCTGCTTCCCTCCACCCCCCAGCAACTCCTTCAGTGAGGTTATGTCATGCATTTGTAATACAGTTAGATTCATTTATCGTAGTCTTCATTCCATCCTCATTGATTTAAATTTATTTTGCATACATCACAGTTTATTCTTTGAGATATACATTTTTATGGGTTTTGACAAGTGTGTGTAATCATGTGTCTGTCACCACAAGACCATACACAATAGTTCTGTCACCCTAAAATTTCCCCTTTGTGTCCCCATTGCAGTCGACCACTCCCTCTTCCACCAATCCCTGGCAACCACTGATCTATTTTCTGTCCCTGTAGTTTTTCCTTTTCCAGAATGTCATTATGTAGCTTTTAGGGTTTGGCTTCTTTCACTTAGCAAAATGCATTTAAAATTCATTCACGTTGTTGCATGAATCAGTAGCCTGTTCCTTTTTATCACTGAATAGTATTCCATTGTATACTTTCCACAGTATGCATTCCATTGTACCACAGTTTACTTATCCATTCCGAAGTTGAAGGATATCTTGGTTGTTTTCGGTGATTATGAATAAAGCTGCTATAAACATTTGTGTACGGGTTTTTGTGTGAACATAAGTTTTCAGTTCACTTCGATAAATACCTAGGAGTATGATTGTGTGTTAAGATTGTATTTAACTTGATAAGAAACTGCCACATTGTCTTCCAGAGTGGCTGTACCATACATTTTATTTTAAACACAATACCATCTTAATGTATTGTTCTTCATCTTGCTTTTTCACTTAATATGATGTAGACATCTTTATGCATTGGTACATAGAGACTTATTTTATTTTTTTCAAACACCTACACAGTATTCCATTGTATAGCTAAAACATAATTCACTTTTTATTAAAACGGTCCTTTAAATTATAAAAATATTACATATTTACAGCAAAATATATAAGTTCTACCAAAGAGAGTAAAATGAAAACTAAGTCTCCGTCCACCACCATCCCTCCTTTTTCTTTCTCTAGAGGGGAATTTATAGTTCATGCTTATGGTTACCACTGTAATTTATATAATACCTCTTAATTCATGAATTTATTTAACTTCTCACTGTAATTTTTGTTATGTATTCGTAGCTTTACTAATGGTTGTCATTACTACTATTAATAAAATGATTTATCAGCCTTACATAGGAGTTCCTGCTATGAAAGATAAAGAAATTAGCTCACTTACCCTTCAGCAATTCCCCCCTTCTACAAATTTTAATTATTTTTATATTGTCAGAGTTTATAACCTTTCTCTTCCCTTTTATAACTGAAATGTCTTCTGTGTTTTGTCTAGTCTCAAAAAAGGAAAACCAGAAAACAACGTTTATAAGATTATGTTAATGTATTCATTATAATACCAAATAATGATTTTGGACCTGAGGATGAGCCGTAATTCTCATCATTGAAACTTTGCCTGTTGAAGGTAGAATCTTTAAGTATTCAAGTCTTACTTCCTTTTACTTTCTCTTAGTTATTCTGGCTCGTACCCAACCACCGTTTTTCTCCTATCCCATGTTGTCCTTTTTCTAGTATTTCTTAATTGGTATAAAGAGTGTGTGGGTGGTAAATTTTGAGTCCTTGCGTATTGAAAAATGCCTTTATTTTGTCCTCACATTTTCTGGGAATTGAATTCTGGATTGAAAATATTTTTCCCATGGAACTTTGATGTCATTGTTTCATTGTCTGTAGTGTCCAGAATTTCTTATGAGAAGATAGTGAATGAAGAATGACTCGTCTCAGTCTATTTTTGTTCCTGTGTAGGTACTTTTTTTGAAGTTCTAAAGGATTTTCTGTGTATTTGGAGTTCTAAAATGTTACCCATATATGTCTTTTAAATGTAAATTTTTTTCATTCATTGTTTTAGACTCTCAGTGGGCTTTTTTAGGCTGAAGGCTTAGTTCTGTCTTTAGCTCAGAAAGTTCCTCTTTTTATTTTTTTGTCATCCTCTACATTCCCCTCTGTTGTCTTTGGAACTTCTGTTAGTCAGGTGTTTGAACTCTTTAATCTCTTTTCTTTTCCTCTTTATCTTCATATTGTCCATTTTCTGTCTTGTTACTATATTGTGGAGATTTCCTCCACTTTTTTATTAGTTACTTGGTCTTCAGCTATGCCTGCTTTGTTATTTAGACTGGCGATTTAATTTTTCATTTTGTCCATTGTATTTCTGACTTCCAAGAACTTGGTCTCTCCTTTTTTTTTCCATAGAAGTCTATTTTTAATAACAGATTTATTGAGGTTTAATTTGCATACCATAAAATCGGTTCATTTTAAGTGTATTAGTCACTGTTTTTAATATATTTAGAGTTGTGCAACCATCATCACAATGTAATTTTAGAGCATTTCCATCATCTCAGAAAGTAACCTTGGGCCCATTAGCAGTAACTGCCATTTCCTAGCCCCACATCCAGGCAACTACTAATCTACTTTCTGTCTCTATGAACTTGCTTTTTCTGGACTTTTCAGATAAATGAGATAATACGATATGTGTTCTTTTGTGTATGGCATCTTTCCCTTAGCATAATGTTTTAAGGTTAATCTATGTTACAGCATATTTTGTTCATTGTTCCAGCAGTATTTGTTGAAAACACTATCTTCTTCCTATTGAATTGCCTTGGAACTTTTGTTGAAAATTCATTGACCGACCTATTGTGTAGGTCTCTTTGGGGACTCTGTACTGTTACATTGATCTTTATGTCTATCCTTATGCCAATAACATAGTTTCTTGATTATTGCTGTATAGTAAGTATTGAAATCACTTAGTGTAAATCTTCCAAATTTGCTTTTCTTTTTAAAAATTGTTTTGGCTTTTCAAGGTCTTTTCAAGTCAGTTTGACAATTTCTACAAAAAAAGTCTGTTGTGATTTTGAGTGGAGTTACAGTGAATATATAGAGATTAATTTAAGGAGAATTGGCATCTTAACAATGTTGAGTCTTCCATTCCAGGAACTTGGTATATCTCTCCATTTATTTAGGTTTTTTTTAAATTTTAGCAAAGTTTGTAGTTTTCCGTATATAGATCTTACACCTGCTTTGTTAAATGTATCCCTAAGAATTTCATATTTAAAAAAAAAATGCTCTTGTAAATTATTTTATATAAAAATTTATTTTCTAATTATTCATTGTTTATATGTAGAAATACAATTGGTTTTTGTATTTTGACCTTGTATCGTGCATCCTTGTTAAATTGAGTTATTAGATCTAGCAGCTCTTTTATATTTTCCTTAGGATTTTCTGCATACACAATTATGGTCTGCAAATAAACTTAGTTTTACTTCTTAGATCAGTATGCCTTTTGTTTCACTTATTACATTGGCTATGATCTGCAGTACAACGTTGCATAGAAGTGGTGTAGTGATTTTTTTCTTGATTTCATCTTTCTGAATCTGGATCATTACTGTACTCTCTTCTTGAACTCTTAGCTCCAGGGCTGCTGGTGGGTCAGTTCTGTATTTTCTGGTTGTCATACTGGAAGTTCTTTCTCTAACTCATTCTTTTAGCCCTTCCAATAATTTTGTAAGCACCCAATTCCTCATTAAGTTTCTTCTCCTTAAAACACCTAATGTATTTTCTGTTTTCTCCCCTGAATGTTGACTGATACACTTCTATTTACCATATGGATCTTTTTTTTTTTTTAAAGATTTTATTTATTTATTTTATTTCCCCCCAAAGCCCCAGTATATAGTTGTATGTCATAGCTGCACATCCTTCTAGTTGCTGTATGTGGGACTCGGCCTCAGCATGGCCGGAGAAGCGGTGCGTTGGTGTGCGCCGGGGATCCGAACCCCGGGCCGCCAGCAGCGGAGCGCACGCACTTAACCACTAAGCCACGGGGCCGGCCCATATGGATCTTTCTGAGGGTCCTTGGAGACAACTTCTTTATGGGTCAAGTAATAATTAACATTGGAGTAAAAAAATGAATGTGTTCTGGCAGTCTTCTTTTTAATGGTTTCTTCATGGTCTATACCATTTTGAATGAGCCAGATAGAAGCATTTTCTCCGTAGAGAATGGGAAGGCAGCAATACCATGAAGATGATATGGTTGTATTTTCTAAGAGTAGTTTAAACAAACAACAGGGGCCCTGCCGTTTAATTGTAAGTGCTTCTTTTAGTCCCTGGGTGTACATTTTTACAAATAGTTTAATTTGGAGAGTACAGCAGAAAGTAACACTGCTCAGGGCCAGCCCTGTGGCTTAGCGGTTAAGTGCGCGCGCTCTGCTGCTGGCGGCCCGGGTTCGGATCCCGGGCGCGCACCGCTTGTCGGGCCATGCTGAGGCTGCGTCCGACATACAGCAACTAGAAGGATGTGCAGCTGTGACATACAACTATCTACTGGCGCTTTGGAGGGAAAAAAATAAATAAATAAAATCTTTAAAAAAAAAAAAAAAGTAACACTGCTCAAAGCCAGACATTCTGTGGATGCTTTATTGTTTTATTTTGAAATGTTCAAGGTGGCATTTTTTTTTTTTTTGTGAGGAAGATCAGCCCTGAGCTAACATCCATGCTAATCCTCCTCTTTTTGCTGAGGAAGACCGGCTCTGAGCTAACATCTATTGCCAATCCTCCTCCTTTTTTTTTTTCCCCAAAGCCCCAGTAGATAGTTGTATGCCATAGTTGCACATCCTTCTGCTTGCTGTACTTGGGACATGGCCTCAGCATGGCCAGAGAAGCGGTGCCTCGGTGCGCACCCAGGATCTGAACCCTGGGCCGCAGCGGAGCATGCGCACTCAACCGCTAAGCCACGGGCCGGCCCCGGCATTTGGTTTTAACTGTCTTGACAGTGTTCTCAGCTAGTTACCTGAGCTGGGCTATGTGGGATAGAAATTTGCTCATTTATATATCGGAAAGGAGATTCAAAAGTTTCTAAGGCTAAATCGCTTTTTATTAGAAGTAGTCTCATTCTTCAGGTAAATATTTGAATGCTGACTTTAAATACTGTTGGGTTTAGGAGATGCTGGAAAAATTGCTCCTTATAGGAAGTACATTTGTTTAGCAGGGAAGACAGTCAAATTTGTAATTGCCGTAATATACAAGAATCATACAGCAGGAGGAGTTGGGGAAAACATCACTGAGGAGGTGATATCTAAGCTAAGACTAAAGGATATTTAATGGGAACTGGTTAGATGTTTGAAAAGGCCAGAATACTGGGGAAACTAAAGGAGGTCCAGAATGGTTGAGGGTGATGGTGGCAAGAATCAGTGAAGGGGGGTATTAAGCCATTTTAAGTATCCACTGGGATAGTCTTCTCTTTAGTCATAAGACCTCATTAGGGCTCTCAAGTGGATGTCTGCTCTATCCTAGGTTTACTCTCAGTTGGCCACATAGAATATACGTAACCACACTGTAGGTACTTGGCAAGTGAGTACAGTCTGCCATTTGCTGCTACCATATTCAATTCTGCCTAGATTAAACTATATTTTTTGAGGATTGACTAAAGGCTTTGCAGTTAATCCTTTCCTCTGGGGGTTCTTGGATAGATATTGTAGTCTGGAATTTCTTGAAATTATATTCAAAATTGTGTGTTTGGTGGAGGGAATGGAGGATCTGTCCGTTAATTTAGATTCTCTTAGGGTTTTGAAACCACCTACCTGCTGATTTCCCTTTACCCCCTCTCCCTGCAACAGATTAAGTATTGTTGTCTTGGATACCCTTAAATGCTGCTTCAGACTGCAGAGCCCTGGGCACCCACCCTACATAGAGGTGTCTTGACTGAATTGTGCTGCTGTCTCCACCTGTGGAGGTATGCTATCAGCAGCAGCCGTGTGAAACTAATTTTGGGTGTTGTGAAGATGTTACATTACAGTGTCCTTTTTAAGGGGACCTTTAGGAGTAAATTCATTTTTGTTGTTGGCAATGCAAATAATCAGAAAAATAATTTTTTCAACCTTAGTGGCACTTATTTCCTTTTCCATATCAGCAGCTAGAAATCTTGAATACATTGAACTAGTCCTTGATCAAAAATTAAGCTTATAGCTGAAATTGTAGGCTATTAACCTTGTGAATGTAGAAGACTCTAATATGCATTTTTATATTACCCATATTTCTGACTCCATTTAATGTCCCTACTTTGTTTCTCTTTTTCTCATCCATTTCTTTTTCTTTGAAAGTCTTGCTTTTTTCTTTCCTTTTCCACCTTGTTCTTGAGTTTTTGTTTTTTCTTTTTTCTCCCTGAAGCCCCAGTACATAGTTGTAGAGTTATAGCTCTTCTATATGGGACACTGCCTCAGCATGGCTTGATGAGCGGTGAGTAGGTGCGCGCCCAGGATCTGAACTGACAAGCCCTGGGCCGCCGAAGTGGAACACGGGAACTTAATGGCTAGGCCACTGAGTCGGCCCCTCATCTATTTCTAATTTATGTTATTTCATATTTTTTGTATCTCTGTAAAACATTTTATACTTGGGGGCAAGATAGGATATTTAAGAACAAACCATAAACCCTCTGTGTTTAGGAATTTCCCCTTTGGAAAATTTTCTTTTCTCTCTTGTTATGTGTTCCTTTCCCTGTAAAACATACTTTTTATTTGGGGGTTTTCCTTTTTCTCATCTCTGCTTAGTAAAATAAACTCATCCTTTAAGTTCAAATGTTTTTGCTGCTTAGGAGTCTTGTTCGGCACCTTGTCCCTTGCAAAATAGTTGTTCAAGGTTGTTGGCATTGAGAATATGTCTAGAGTAGGGCCTGGCATATTTTTAGTGAACTTTTTACCCTCTCTACTCAGTATTTTCTTTATCCTTAAGGCATTCATCATTTTGTACTTGACTGTGATTTTTATGTATGTGCCTGCCCTTGCCCCTTTGTCTGATATTAACTGGTCAGTCTACTGTTAGTATCCTATTTCTTAATCCCCATTTCCTTCCTTCATTCCTTCCTCAGTCATGTATAATCCTTTGTGGTGATTCTATTAAGACACTTGACAGAATGGTTCATGGAAGCCATGTGGAAGACTGCATGCTTGTATAGTCGAACAGGTATAACCATAGTGGTGTTTGATTGGTTCATGTTAGCCAGTATGGACATTCTGCTGGTTTGCATCAGGGTTCTTGAACTTAACTGATCCAATTCCAAAAAATAATCACTTGGATGAAGACATTAGTGTATATACTAAGTTGGTAGGAATCACAGAAATTGAATAATCATTAGGTTAGTTGATAAAATCAGGATTTAGAAAGTTTTCCAAAGTTGGGCAGAAAATTTGCTAAAATAATAGATAATAGTATTTGTCTTAAAAAAAAATAAAAAACTTTGCCGACGTGAAGTCAGGGAGACCTAGCTGAGCATTAGGTAGCTTGTGAGAAAAAGACCTGTATAGATCACCTTTTGTGTTAGTCAGAATAGACTAGATTATGCTGTGGTTAAAAACACACGCATGCAACCCTGAAATCTCAGTGGCTTAAAACACAAAGGTTTATTTCTCATTGACTCAGGTTGGCAGAGTTCTCTGCTTACTGAAGCTTATTCAGTAATAGTGCATCCACCATTTCAAACATTGCCAGAGAGAGGCAGTGTTTTTCTGGAGGCTTTGTTTAACCAACAGTTAAATGCTGTAGCCAGAAGTGAATGGAGGCACTTCCACTTACAAGTCATTGGCCAAATCTAGTCACATGGTGCCTCGCAACCACAAGGGGGCCAAGAAATGTCATCTTAATTGTGTCCTTGCAAGGGGGAGAACCAGAAATATTTGACAACAGCACTAATGACTACTACACTGTACTTGTTTGACGTATAGTAGGCACTCAGTAGATACATGTTGAATGGATGGCATTGTTTAAGTAGCTACTAAATTTAAATCTCTGTAAGGGATGTTAGAAAGGAAATTGCTGGCAGATTATATTAGAAGAACTAAGCAGTCTTTTTATTCTTGAATTTCTGCAGTTGTATTTGCTTCTTCATTAGTACCTTTTTCTCAAGCATCTTTATTTCTTTTCTCTGTTCCACCTTTCTTGACTCCTATTGAAAGTATAAGTTGTATAGATGAGACTGCAGTATCTTAACCTACTTTGAAGGACCATAAAACTGTTTGAGTTCATTGGCTATCTAATCCATATATTTAGGATTATTTCAGTTTAGGTCTGAATACAGTGTTCATACTTATTGTTGACTAGCATTAATATGTGATGTTCATTGGATTCGTATAAAGAATAACCTATATGCTACACGTAAGTAGGTAGAAAATATATCTAGGATGAGAATTAAAATTGGTCTTCACATTAATTGCAGTAAATGATATTTGTATTTTAAAGATAGTCATTTTTATAAAGAGAGTAAGTTGTATAGCAGTTCTGAATACTATATTGTTGAAATATCAATAGCAGATGTTAGCATCCTATTAGTAGTCCTAATGTAAAACTAGTTTGAAAAGTGTTCAAAGTGCCGTCTTGAATTATTCAACACCTTGTATTCAAATTATGGGAAATACCCATTTTATGATTTTGAATAGAACCATAGGTTGTTTTCTTAAATAAGGCTTGCTGTATTCTTCCTCCCTGTTCTCAATTTGAGTCTCTGAAATCTGTTCTATTTTTACTTGTGGATCTACATACTGAAGCCGTCTCTGATTTCGTGCTCTGAAGATCAGCAAGAGATCTTCTCTTGTAAGATGGGAATTGTGTAATAGGTGACTATTAGAAGAGTAAACAGGTCTTAGTAAGTCGGTAAACATTTACTGAGTGAGGTTTTCTCAGTAAAAGCAATGTTGTAACAAATGTCTCTTGGTGACTAAAGATATGACTAAAGATAATTCAATAATAAATTGAGAGGACTGGCTTTATTCCTGATAAGTAATTGCCAGAAGTAACTTTTTGTAGTATTGTTGAAACTTTATTTTCTCTATGTTTAATTTTTTAACTCTGTTTAAGGGGTCAATAAAAGTAATATATATGGAATATTTACAAATTGTTGGAAATATGCCAGGACTGTTGAATTAAAAAAACATTTTGCAAATCAGATTTTATCTGCATTTTCATTATAAAAGGAAAGTGAAACAGTGCTGTTTAAAGTTCAAATTGAGCAACATTTATATTTGTCAAGGCATTAGAATCTGCCTGGGCTTGGGTTGGAAAGATTATTTGATTATTTGTTAGAAGATTACCTTTGCTAAACATTGTAGGGAATACCTAAAGACACTTTTTTCCCCTCAAAGAAAGTAATGAACATTAAGTTGCTTGTTATAAGGCTGGGGCTTGTTTTTGTGTTTTTTTTTTTTTGTGAGGAAGACTAGCCCTGAGCTAACATCGGATGCTGATCCTCCTCTTTTTGCTGAGGAAGACTGGCCCTGAGCTAACATCCGTGCCCATCTTCCTCTACTTTATATGGGACGCTGCCACAGCATGGCTTGACAAGCGGTGCTTCAGTCTGCGCCTGGGATCTGAACCTGTGAACCCCAGGCCACCGAAGCAGAGCGCCCGAACTTAACTGATAGGCCACTGGGCTGGCCCCTGGGGCTTGTATTTCTGGCTGTCCGTCTGGTGCTATCCTTATACTTATTCTTTCTGGGTCTCTGGCCTAAAATGACATTATATCAGACTTTAATTATGAATCAATTTATTTTGCAAATCTGATGTAAAATTTTCAGGTAATTATGTTTTCAAGTTGAAGTTTGATTTACTTCTTGGGCACATGAATGCATATAATAAAGCAAAACTTGTTTGAATTTTGAATTGTAGAAAATTTCTAAAGGCAGGTAAAATGCTCATTCAGTATTTTTTCCCACACCTTAAAGTCTCATCACTTTTACTTTTTAAATTCTGGTTTGTCTGTATATTCATATTTTGTTCTTTGAAATTGGTATGCTTAATCCTGTATTTTTACCTAAGGTTTTCTTTTTTTTTTAAGTTATAGCATTTTTTTCCTCTGAGTTTTGCCTCTTCCCCACTCCCCCTTTTCCCCCTTAATCTGTGGCAAGGTAGACATATTAGGCTTGAGTGGAAAACCATCTGGAACTTTGATTATTAGTTGGATAGACAGTCGGGAATACTTTATATTGACAGTAGAGTAATGAGGAGAAAAAGGATAGATGGGAGATTTCAGGAAAATGGGCCACAGGATATGATAACATATTTATTACTATTTACTACTAAAGGAACCAGAGCTCCATGGAGAAATGGCTGATTCATCTGGGACTGGCAGTGTTTAGAGCATCTTGTTATACCAGAAAGAAAGAAAGCTATCAGAGATCACTGGGCAGGGTTCCCGTTGGACAAATTGCTCACTAGGACAATTTGGGTGTATAAAAAGAGTAATAATTGTGGATTAAAACATATCAACTGTGTTAAAATCTATGACTTCATAATACTAAAACCAATAACAACAACAAAACATCTTAATGGTCACCTTTGGAAGATGCAGTGGAACCAGTGTATTCTGAGGGCAAGGGAAAAGAATCAAGCATTCATCTTTCAAGACTTTTCTGGATAACCAAATAGTTGGTAAAGAGTTTTTCTTTATAATGGTATTCCAGCTAATAAATGAAGGAACAAAAGAATTAGAATATCACCATTGCAACCTATAATGAAATAGATCTAGGCAGTGATCACTAACAACTGCTAAAGCCGATAGGTGAAAGACTGACAGCACCTGAACCCACAGCTCGTGGGAAGAGGGACAAACCAGATATGTGCCTCCTGATGTGATGCAGTGGCACCACCTGTGAACTTTTCTTGCAAAAAATTCAAATCTGAATCTGATCAAGCCTCCAGATCTACCAATTTATAGGAAATAGAGGGTACAGAAGAACATTTCAAAGACACCATGGGAGGGATACAATCAGTAAAATCTAGAAGGAATTTCAGTAGGACAAGTGTCTTGGTTTCTTCAATAAGTGAGTGACAAGAAAAGAAAAAGGCTCAGAAAACCTATAAATTAAAAGAGACACATTAACCAAATACAATGTGAGGATCTTGTTTGGATGGATATTGATTCTAACTAACTAATTGTAAAAATAGTTTGTGGATCAAAAGGGAAACTCTGAACACTGGATATCAGATACTAACAAATGATTGTTAATTTTTCTTAGGATGTGATGATAATATTGTGGTTATGTTATAGAACTTAAATATTGACAGATAAAAGTATGACATGTGGAATTTACTTTAAAATCTAGGTTGAGGGAGTATGGGTGGGGATATAGATAAACAAGATGGGCCATGTGTTAATTGAATCTGGATGATGGGTACATGGTAGATCATTTTATTCTTCTACTTTTCTGCTGAAAATTTGGTAAGTTTTAAAAAAGGTCATGAAATGAAAATTTTGCCTTAATCTTTAAGATAAAAATGAGATTTGAAAGAAATTTTTAAATTTCTTTTTCTTTTTCTTTTTTTTTTTTTGCTGACGAAGAGTCACCCTGAGCTAACATCCATGCAGTCTTCCTCTGTTTTTTAGTATGTGGGCCGCCAGCACAGCATGGATGCTAACAGAGCGGTGTAGGTGTGCATGCAGGAACTGAACCCAGGTCGCCAAAGTGGAGCATGCTGAACTTAACCACTAGGCCATCAGGACTGGCCCTGAAAGAAATTTTATTTGGGGCTATTCATGGTTCTCTGTAGTTAGGATTTTTGGTTTTGTCAACTTCCTAGTTTATTTGTGTGCCTTGTGGTTGGCCTATGGATTTTTTTTTTTTTTTTTGTAAATAGCATTAAAATAATTTCTGAGACCCATTTCTTTTAATTTGACATTTGCCTCAGTATTAGGGCAAGCTGTACTGAGAATCTTTTTTCATATTATTGATTGGGCTTCTTGGTTATAGATTCTGTAAGGTACAAACTGTTATGTTGTTGCGTGCTCAGTGTTAATAGCAATAACCTGCTATTCTTTATTGCTTGCTTTCTTGTTATATGGTTTATTCCTCATATTAACTTGCTTTACTATTTAGGATAACCTTGGCTCTGCCTTCAGTAAAGGAAGGACTTAGTACTGTTTTATAAACTTGCTGGGGTACTCATGTATTTGTTTGCCTTAATTTTCTCTTTTGGCCAGTAGTCATTGCTATTTTTTCCCAGAGGCATCCCCAGAGCTTTAGTCTCCAGAGTTTATAGCTGTTGCAATCGAAGAGAAATTTACCAGTAATATATTTTTTTTCCTCTGGAAAAAAGGTTTGAAGAAGAGTATAGTGAAATCTCTCACCATCTTATATAGGAAAAGAGGGTTTCACCTTGTTTTAAAATTTTATAGCTTTTAAGTGATAGGATCATGTAAAAATTATCTTATATAGCACTTGCAACTTAAAAGGCTGACATACCAAATTTAATCTTCAAATTTAATTTTACAGTCATTTAACAAATATTTAAGTGCCTTCTTTTCTAAGCATAGTAGTACTTTGAAGAACAGAACATAAAATTCTTGCTGGCACAGAGTTTACATTTAGTGTGGGAAGACAGATAATAAACTAGATAATTAAGTTAAAATGTGGTGTGTTAGATAGTAGTAAGTGCCCTGGAGAGAAAAGAAAGCTGGGAAAGGGAATGAAAAGTTGGGGGTGGAGCATTGATGTCTGGGGGAAAAGCTTTCCAGGCATAGGGAATAACAAGTACAAAGGCTCTGAGGCCGCAGGAGAGGCCTGGTTTGTCAGCAGGGCAGCAAGGTAGGGGGTGGCAGTGTGATCTTTGTAGGTAGGGACTTTGGCTTTTACTCTGAATAAGACAAGCCAGTAGAAGCTTTTCAGCATAGGAGTGAAATAACCTGATTTACATTTTAATAGGATCACTCTTGGCTTGTGATGCTGAGAATATAGACTGCAGGGAGACAAGGGCAGAAACACATAGACTGGTTACCATTCTGGTGGCAGTGGAGACAATAAGTGGCTGAATTCTTGGGTTTATTTTCTAAAGAGTTTTCAGGATTTACTGATGGACCAGATTTTGGGGGGAGGGCTGTGTGTGTGAGAGAGAACATGTCCAGGATGCCTTCATGGTTTTTGGCCTGAGCAACTGAAAGGGTGGTGTTGGCATTAACTGAGATGGAAAAGACTGCAGGACAAGGAGAAGAGATTACCAGGGGCTCAGTTTTGAATATACTAATTTTGAATTGCCTATTAGACATTGAAGTAGAGATTAAGGACTGAGTCTTGGGGCATACCAGTATTTTTATTTATTTTTTTGTGTGTGAGGAAGATCAGCCCTGAGCTAACATCCATGCCAATCCTCCTCTTTTCGCTGAGAAAGACCGGCTCTGAGCTAACATCTATTGCCAATCCTCCTCCTTTTTTCTCCCCAAAGCCCCAGTAGATAGTTGTGTGTCATAGTTGCACATCCTTCTAGTTGCTGTATGTGGGACACGGCCTCAGCATGGCCAGAGAAGCGGTGCGTTGATGCGTGCCTGGGATCCGAACTCGGTCCGCCAGCAGAGGAGCGTGTGCACTCAACTGCCAAGCCACAGGGCCGGCCCCAGGGCACACCAGTATTAAGAAGTCAGAGAAATTACCAGAAACTAGGGAAAGAGTATGAGAGGGAGTGGTCAGGGAGGTAAGTGAAAAATCAGAATATGGTAGCCTGTAAGCCAAGTGAAGAAAGTTTCAAGGAGGGAGGGAGATCAGCTGTGTCAAATAGGAGGTCAGGTAAGATAAGGACCGATGACTGACCACTAGAGGTGAATGGTGACTTTGAAAAGTCAGTGGTAGGGGCAAAAGCCAGATTGATGTGAGTTGAGAGAATGGGAGGAGAGGAATTGGAGACAAGGAATGCAACTACTCTTAAAAGTTGTGCTGTAAAATAGGGGAGTAGAGAAATGGCACAGTAACTGGAGCAAGTGTGGGCTTGTTTTTTGTAAAGGTTGAAGAAATGGCACCGTGTTTGTTGATGGGATTGAATTCAGTAGAGAGGGAAGAATTGATGACACAGGAGAGGGTAGGAATTTCTAAAGCAATATCTTTGAGTGGAGGAGACGAGATGGGATCTAATTACTGCCCAGTTTGGAAGTCTTAGCTAGGAGCATGGGCAGTTCATCCAGAGTAACATGAGAGAAGGTGGAGTAATAAGTGTCATGGGCAGAGATTCAGGGAAGAGGATGGATCTGCGTAGAGTGTGGAAAATTTTAGTACTTACCTCATAGGATTTTTGTGAGTATTAAATAGGTTAATACTTGTGAAGGGATGATTATAGAATATAGTAAGTGCTCAGTAAGTGTTGGCTATTATTGTTATTATCACTTGTAGAGGTAACTGTAAACAATTTGGTATATGAAATTGTTAAGGTTTGTAATATTTGTTTATAAAGTTACAATGTTATTTCCATGACCAGTTTCCTTAAATCACTTGTGTGTGTGTAATATTCTGGAAATACTGGCTTTTCACTTGAGCCAGATGGATCAGTCAGTAATTTCTGGTTATGCCGTCGGTTGTTTGCAAAGATGCTGGCCACCAGAGGTGCTGGTCTCACAGAATATCAACTTAAAGCACATCCCAGAAAGACAAGATTTTCATAGTTCTAATCAGAAATATTGTAATTTTATGTGTTATGGTTTTGAAGGTGTTTGGTTTTCTTTAATATGTGAGTAAAAGTCCCTTTAGCAAAATTGTAACATTGTTTAATAGAAAATAGAATTCTTTTTTTTTTAAATTATTTTATTGAGCTCATATTGGTTTATATAGAATTCTTTTTATACTTTGTTAGGATAGAAGTAGCAGAGAAATCCGTATATATTCATATAAATTGTAATTGCAGTTTTGGGAGCAGTTGTAAAGCTAGGGCAGTTAATGTAGGAATATTAGAAGGAGAGTTGGAACTTGGAGATAACTTGGGAAATCTATTCAAACTCTCACTGGCTTTAGGTATATTCATATTTTGAAAATGAGATGGAGATTATTTAAAATCTGTATGTACATCAGTATCATTTTAGGGTGATATGGGGAGCTGCAAGGTGAAGGGAAGGTATGAATGAAGTCTGATCAGAGAGCCCAGAGCTTCTGTTAGAGACGTGGTTTCTCTGACGGAGAATCAGATTTGGTGATACAGAATCCTAGGTTCTGACTGGGTTGTTGGGTAAGAAGTAACAGAACTAAGGCAGATTTCGTAAGACAAGACTTAGGATGTAAAAACCTTTAGGAGGCCCTTAAATGATCTGGGAAAGTTGGAAACTAGAGAGAGGAAAATTAAAGAGGAGTTGATTTGAATCAAAGGCTGGTAACTGAAAAGAATTTAAAATGTACTGTTTGAAATACCTTTGGACCTAAATTCTTTTCATAAAATTATGCTTTCCAGCAACTGTCATTTGATAACTGAATGTTCAACATTTGAATATTCTAAGATATAAAATGTTTAGACATGGATCCTATAGCCTACGAAAACACATCAAACTAAGAGAAGTAATATACTGGGCCGGCCCCGTGGCTTAGCGGTTAAGTGCGCGCGCTCCGCTGCTGGCGGCCGGGGTTCGGATCCCCGGCATGCACCGACGCACCGCTTCTCCGGCCATGCTGAGGCCGCGTCCCACATACAGCAACTAGAAGGATGTGCAGCTATGACATACAACTATCTACTGGGGCTTTGGGGGAAAAAATAAATAAATGAAATCTTAAAAAAAAAAAATAAGAGAAGTAATATACCATAAGAAAGATAAAAGTTATGATGTTTGTGTTTTTGTAAGAGGAAGAGACTACCTTCGGTGAAAAGGCTTCATGGAGGAAGTAGCATTCTGGGATGGCCCTTGCAAACAGAAGATGGAAATGTTGGTGAGGATATTTCAGGTAACACAAAGAGTAGTGTCTGTACATGGTATAAATAATTCGGTTAAAATTAAATCCAAATAAATTTCTCAGAGCAGTTTTTTTCCCCCAAATGAATCCTTTGGAAGTTTGTGGGTGAGGTGGGTGGGAAAGGAAAAAGAGTGAGAAGGTGAAGCAGAAATAAGCTATAGTAGAGTAGTCAACCATATAAAGAAATTAATTTTTTTAATTATGAAAGAGAATCTGCTTGAAAAGCACAGGAATATAGAAATGAAGAAAGAAGCTGTAAGCACAGAGAAGAATACTGTGAACAATTTGCTATGTTCTTAGTTTTTATTTTATTTTTTTTAATTTTATTTATTTTTTCCCCCAAAGCCCCAGTAGATAGTTGTATGTCATAGCTACACATCCTTCTAGTTGCTGTATGTGGGACGCGGCCTCAGCATGGCCGGACAAGTGGTGCATCGGTGTGCGCCGGGGATCCGAACCCGGGCCGCCAGCAGTGGAGCGTGCGCACTTCACCACTAAGCCACGGGGCCGGCCCTGTTCTTAGTTTTTAAAATTAAAATTAATTTTATTAAAAATTGCGAGAAGACAGGCAAAGTCAAATTTTCTTGAAATAAAATTTCGTAACATAAATTTCTTAAAAATAAATGAGCACAGGACCCAGTAGAAAAATGGACAAGGGCATGAACAGTCTATTTATGGAAAATTGCAGATGGTTTTGAAAAATATTGAGGATGCTAGACTTCACTCATAGAAGCACAAATCAAACAAGTACATTGAGATACTCTTTTTCACCCAAACACAAGCCAGACCATCTT
This sequence comes from Diceros bicornis minor, assembly GCF_020826845.1. Taxonomy (NCBI): domain Eukaryota; kingdom Metazoa; phylum Chordata; class Mammalia; order Perissodactyla; family Rhinocerotidae; genus Diceros; species Diceros bicornis. Next base: position 13,499,374 of record NC_080757.1, read on the forward strand.
AATAGTGAATGAAGCTACCAATCCTCAAGTTCTACCCACAGCTCAGTTTCCATCTAGCCCCCCATTCCCTTCAGTCCTCTTTTAAATATGGACAATCAGGTTCTCTCAGATAAGGAAAAGAAAGCTTTCTCATATGCAAGAAATCAGTAGAGATAGAAAACAACTAGGAGGAAATATACCCCAGACAAGGAGAAGAAAATACTTTAAAAAGAAAAAAAAATTAAGTTAATAATGAAGATTAAGTTTGTAAACAGGAACAGAATTCTATAAAAAAGGAAAGGAGCCCTAAGAAGATAAAATTGAAGAAATCTTCCAGAAATTACAGCCCAAATAGGACACTGTAAAAGAGGAACAAGTACTTTCAAGAGGAGTGAATACTGCAAAAGTATTTGCAAATACTATGTGTGAATATAACTGATGAGAAATTTTTGAAAACTTTAAAAGTGTGGTGCATTAGGAGAAATTGAGTGGTAATTTTCTTAGTCATGTCAGTTTTTCTGCAGAATAAATTCCTAAAAATGTAGTTCAAATGAAAGGGTGAAAAATAAAGTTTAATTATGCCAAATTGCCTTCTATAAAACCTGTATCAATTGACATTTCCATCTATAGCTTGTTGGCTCATATCTCTGCCAACTCGGGTTAAAATTGAAAATCACTTTCCAATCTTAAGATATAAGTGATTTATTTGCATTTAGTAAATAGTGAGGTTGAACAATTACTCATGTATTTATTGGACATTTGTATTTACTCCTTTGTGCAGATGTTGGATTTAATCTCTCTCATTAATTTGTCAGTGCCCTTCACTTACTTAGGGATTAACCTTGTCGTGAGTGCAAATGTTTTCCCCTCAGTTTGTCTTTTGGGTTCCTCCTTCTTCCCCTTTTAAACCTTAAATTTAAAGTTTTTGTATGGTCAAGGTTCAGTCTTTTCATTTGTGGCTTCTGGGTTTTGTATCTGATTTAATACTTTTCCTAAACCAAGATTATAAAAATGTTCCCACTCCATCCTCTCATATTTTCTTCCTATACTTTTATGGTTTTGTTTTCTACATTTATTTATTTATTTTTATAATTTTATTTATTTATTTTTTTACCCCCAAAGCCCCAGTAGATAGTTGTATGTCATAGCTGCACATCCTTCTAGTTGCTGTATGTGGGACGCGACCTCAGCATGGCCGGAGAAGCAGTGCGTGGGTGCACACCTGGGATCTGAACCCCGCCACCAGTAGCAGAGCGCGTGCACTTAACTGCTAAGCCACGGGGCGGGCCCATAATATTTTAATTTAGGAAGGCTGTATAGCATTAGAGGTTAAGTGCCTGATCTCTGGAGCCACGTTGTGTGGGTTGAAACCCCAGCCGACATGTCTGTTATCTAGCTTCTCTGGGTTTATTTCCTCAGCTGTAAAGTGGAGATAATAAATAGTTCTCAGCTCACAGGCAGGAGTGGTAATAAGTCAGTAGGAACTAACACTCATGTTGTGATGTACAGGTTGTGAAAATATTTACCCCTTCCTTGGCTATTACCCTTCCTCCTTGTGATCTAGCCACTAAGGGGTAATGTGTACCGCCAAAAGAGGGCGTTTAGGATCATGCTCTGGCATAGCCTGGCTCTGGCATCCTTCTGATGGGTTGGTGACTGTTCTATACCTGCTGTTAAATATTTTGATCCTCCAGCTCTTCAGATTGTTTTGAGAGTAAATGAATTGGTGTTACGTACATTGCTTATTCTAGATCGGTGTCTGGCATATAGTAAATAGTGTATAATAGTGTTTGCTATTATTATTTAAAATTTTTGTTGAGAGTATTTTCTATGCTATCTATGCACCGTTGGCTTCATGAAATGTAGGACTTTCTTTTCTGGATAGAGTTCAGTAAAGGAATTACCTTTGAAATGACCTGTGAATTACCTTTTGAATTTACTATGAAAATGTTTGGTGCTGGTGTTTGGAGTGGTTGGGGAGATAACTCTGACAACTTAGTTCTTTGGAGGTTATTGAGGTGTTTTGTTTGTTTTTTTTTTTTTGCTCAGAAGGATTAGCCCTGAGCTAACCTCTGTGCCAATCTTCCTCTACTTTATATGTGGGTTGCCACCCCAGAATGGCTGATGAGTGGTGTAGGTCTGCACTCGGGATCCGAACCCGTGAACCCAGGCCACCAAAGCGGAGCCTGCCGAACTTAACCACTATGCCACAGGCTGGCCCTGAGGTGTTTGTTTTTTAATTCTACTTGATTTCATTTGACAATTTGTATTTTTGTAGAAAGCCATCCATTTTACCTACATTTTAAAATTTAATAGCTTAAAATTTACTGGAAACTTATTTTATACTTACTTTGGTTTACTCTGTATCATCTTGTTTCTTCTTTTTCAGTTCTAATTTTATATAACTGTTTTTTTTAAGTCCAGCTAATGGTTTATCTGTTTGGTTTTTTTCCTTCCCATCAAAATGCAAGATTACTATCTATAAAAAAGATATGTTTATAAAACTATATATACCAAAACCTTCAAAATATATATTTGAAGCCAAAACTTTAAAGAAATACAAGAAAACTTTTCGGCATAAATAAAAATAAAAATAGAAGCAATCCTATTTATGCTCCTAGGTTTTATTTTATTTTTATTTTTTTATACATATATTTTTTTCCCCCCAAAGCCCCAGTAGATAGTTGTATGTCATAGTTGCACATCCTTCTAGTTGCTGTATGTGGACGAGGCCTCAACATGGCCGGAGAAGCGGTGCGTTGGTGCACGCCTGGGATCCGAAGCAGGGCCGCCAGTAGCGGAGCACAAGCACTTGACTGCTAAGCCACGGGGCCGGCCCAGCTCCTAGGTTTTAGAATTAAATCTACTACTTCAGTTTTCTAATTGAGTGACTTATGAATTTCTTCTTTTATTCTGATTTTTTTTTAGTTTATTCTGTTTATTTTCTAAACTTGAGTTGAATGCTTAATATATTTAATTCTTGATCAGTTGATAGTGGGTCTTCCTCTGAGTATAGTTTTATTTGTGTACCAAAGGCTTTTATATAGGCTGTTTTTATAATTGTTCTAGATAATCTGTATTAATTTTGATTTTCATCTTTGAATGCAGTAGTTTGTGGAGAGAGAGTACATAAATGGTCAAGTCTCCTCCACTAAGAGGAGTAGTTTAATTTCTTCATTATCAGATTGTGGTCTCCACTATTTCTACTTTCTTAAATTCTGAGGTGTTATGGCCTAATAGATGATCAGTTTTTAAATTTGTCCCATAGGGATTTGATCTTATCCTGTCGTATGTTCAGCCATTTTATTATTTTGTCTGTTTGATCTTTTGGGACTGAAATGGTGATTGCCTTCTATTTTTATTTCTGCCGAGTTTTCTTGTATTTCTTTAAAGTTTTGGCTTCAAATATATATTTTGAAGGCTTTGGTATATATAGTTTTATAAACATAACTTTTTTATAGATAGTAATCTTGATCATTACGAACAGTGATCCTTTTTGCTACCTTTAATGCTTCTTTACTTTGAATTCAGCTGGCTTTAGAAGAGTGTTTATACTTGCGTTGTATACTCTTGTCTAACTTTTTACTTTTTTTTATTATAATTTTTTTTTTCCCCCCCAAAGCGCCGGTAGATAGTTGTATGTCATAGCTGCACATCCTTCTAGTTGCTGTATGTGGGACGCGGCCTCAGCATGGCTGGAGAAGCGGTGCGTTGGTGCGTGCCCGGGATCCGAACCCGAGCCGCTAGCAGCGGAGCGCGCGCTCTTAACCGCTAAGCCATGGGGCCGGCCCATAACTTTTTACTTTTAACCTCTCAAAGTCTTTGTTCTAGGTTTGTCTCATGTAGACCCCATGTAGTTGGATAAAGGTTAGTCTTTTTAGACCTAATCTGAGATGCTTTTAATCATTTACATTAATGTTGTATGTTTGGTTTTGCTTCTGTTAATACTCTGCTTTTTTCGTTGCCTATATTTTTGCTGGGTTTTCTTTTTTCTTCTTTAAATTACATGGTTTATTTTCTTTATTTGCCCTCCCTTCTCATTTTGGAAGTTATGTATTGTATTACATTATGTCTAAGGTACCATTGATTGTAAGATGCCTCATTATTTTGACAATCACTAATATGGTTAAGCTGTGTCAAAGAAACTCGGACATGCTGTCGATTGTAATATGCATGCTGACTTCAAATATACTAAAATGTGAAAAAAAGTGCATCTTAGAGTAGATGAAATATAGTAGTTTGTTTAAGCTCTGTGGCTATTATTATAAAGCTGTAGCTTTAATATATTTGAATCTATTATGTTTATCAAATATATTTTTCTGTTTGAGGAGTGGTTGTTTGAATGCTCTGTTGTTGGGGTCCTTGTACATTTAAAAAGGTCTGTCAGTGGCTTTCACAAGTGAAGTGATATTTCGGCTGGTTATAGAAATTTTGAGCTCCATTACCTTCACCTTAATAGCCAGTAGACATTATTCCATTATCTTCTGGCATCTAGGGTTACTCTAGAGAAGCCTGGGGCCAGCCTGACTTTTTTTTCCCTTTGTAGGTGACCTACTTCTGCCTGAGTATTGGTAGAATTCTTTCTTTATCCTTGAAGTTCAGTAACTTCATCAGGATATATCTGGGTCTTGGTGTGATTCTCTATTATATTTTCCTGTTACATGGTAAGCCATTTCAATCTGTGATTCAGGAATATTTTCTTATATATCTTTTAATATGCTTTCATTTTTATTTTTCTTTCCTCAAGGAACATCAGTTTTATGATTGTTCATCTTCATTTCCTGTCTTTCATTTTATTATTTTTCAAAATGTTTCTACTGTGTTCTTTGTAATTTTCTTGAGATTATCTTTCATTTCATAAATTTGTTTTCATCAGTATCAGATCTATTACTTCTTTAGTAATATGATATAGTTTTCATTTTACCAGTGACTTCAGTACTTCATTCAGTTTTATTTATTTATGTCTGCGAGCTGCCCTTTCAACTTGTCTCGTTTATTTCCCTCTTTTTAAAAAAGCCTTTACTTCTTGTGGTAAAAACAGGTAAAACCACATTGTTTTTGAGATGACTAAAACCAGTTTCAAAGCAGCTAATATCAAAATTTATTCTCCAGGAACACAAAATAAGTGATTAATAAAATTGTCTTTATCAAGTCATGCTGTTAGATGTGTTTTATTAATGGCAGGAAATATGGAAAAGCCATTATTCATTTGCAGGCTTAAAGATATTTCTTTTTGCAGTTGGATAAGCTTTTGTATGCAGTAGAAATGTTTTTCCCATGTATGCTTTTGTGTATGAGGGAGAAGTGTTCAAGGACCCTTTTCCTGTTAATCATTGAAAATCTATTGAAGTTTTTTTTTATTCAGTGGGTTGTAATGTAGCCTGGAAAAAAAAAATTCATTGAAATCATGACCGAAGAGGCTCTGTCATCCACGTGTGCCACAGTAGAAGACTTGCTATGTGAATTTCCCCGAATGCCAATTTGCTCCTTGTTTTATTCTGAAGAAATGAGGGTGATCAACAGTTGCCCCTTGATCTCCATTCAGGGTTGAAGGAAATAGTGAAAATTGTGAATGTTACAAATTGTGGTCACTGAGAATGAGACTTTCACTGTGACTTATAAAAAAAGGTACAAGACTTCTACATTTTAAAGTATCTTAGCTGTTTAGGGAATAGATTCTCTCCCTTTTTTTCCAAGGATGGCTAAGATACAGGCATTCTTTATGTTACTGTTATGTTAATAAAGGTTATTTTAATTATTTCAGTGGGCGTGCATGTTCAGTATGGCACAGTATGTCAGCAAAATAATTCAGTTTTGTGAATAGCCTGAAATTACTACTTCAGAGTCTAAATCATAGCTTATCCTTATAATTAAAATTACCAGAATTTCTTAAGGGTTCTAAACTGTTATGCCTGATTACCAATAATGTGGCATCTTCCTGAGATGATATATATATGTATATTTTTAACTAATTCATTGATTAAACAGAAACTTACTTGAGGGCCTACTACATGCCAGGGACTGTAACAGGTGCTGGGGCTGCACCAGTAAACAAACAGGAATCCATGCCCTTTTAGAGGTTGTATTCTAGTAGGGGTGGGGGAGATAAACAAAATTAACAGAAAGTTGTAGAGTGCTGGAAGTAAAACAGGGAATAAAATAGGGAGTGGGTAAGAGTGTGGGGTTGTAATTTAAAACAGAGTGGCATTTGAATAATTGAGTTAGGTGAGGAAGTGAATCATGCAGAGGGTACAGCAAGCACAAAGGCCCTGAAATGGCGACAGACTCCAATGTTGGAGGAAGATGCAGAGCAGTTAGCTGAAGCTAAGTGAATGAGGAAGCAACTAAAAGGTTGAAGAGATATGTTGGTTAATTCTGAAGGACATTTTAGGCCATCGTATAGGCCATTACTCTGAGTGAGAACTCAAAGCCCTTGGAGTAGCAACATGATCCGAATTCACATTTTCACAGATCACTCTGGCCTCGGGGTTGAGAGAATAGATACAATAAGAAAGAGATTTTATCTAGTACCTTAGGACACATTTATGTAAACATTTATAACTGAAATGAAAGCTTCACCAACAATATCTATTTTACTTTTCCTTTATATTAGGAAAAAGAGGTGCTGCTGATGTCCCACTAGATCTATTTCATGACTGCATCACTTACACTTCAAAAACACTGCTAAATGAGATACAGCCTCTGCCTTAGTGGGAAGGAAGTAAAACATAGAGTGTTGTATATTAAAGGAAAAAGAATAAAAACTTAAAATCAATATTAAACACACGCTTAGCTTAAAAAAATTGAGTAATCAAATATCAGTTATACAAAAGGCCTAGTAATGAAGAGCCCCACTCCCCCGAGGCAACTATTTTAAGAAACCTTGTCGGTTCAGATTTCCTGGGGCTTAACTCCATGTTTCTAAATAATATGCTTATAGTGTTTATTTTTTGGTTTATCAACTTTAGACATTCTCTGTTGACTTCTTGCTATGACAGATGTTTTCAGTCCCACTTCTCACTACTGACCTTCCTCGTACGACGGTCACTGAACTGGCGCCTCTCTGGGGTTCTGCCCAGAAGATTAGCCTTCCTCCGCTGCAGCCCCCTCTGTGAGTATTCTGCTCTTCTGCTCCCTCCACTCTGCTTAATCAGTTCACATATTTCATCTGTTTTTCATCTTAGAAACATGGGCAATCTACCTACTCTTTTTAAAAAATATTTTTAATTAAAAAGTTATTTTAAAATTTCTATAGAAAAATTTATTAAGTTGTTAGGAAGGAGAGGAGATAAACACCTGCTCATACTGGCACCTTGAACTGGAAGATAGATTAGAGGTTTAGGCCAAAGATTTTTGTTTTTTTTGAGATTTTATTTTTTTATGTGTAGTGTGTGTTTTCTAAGAGTTAAATATTATTTATAATATTTTATCATTTTAAAACAAATTGTAAATATTTTTCCGTGTCACTAAAGACTCTTTCAAGGCATTTTAAATAGATGTATAGCATTCTTTCATATGCTGGCACTATAATATTCCCCAAATTATGATTTTTAGGTTGCTTTTGAATTATAAATAATTATAAATTATTTAAATTATAGCTACTGCTTCTGTGGATTTTTCTTATGAAAAATATTTACACATAATCTTTGATTATTTGTCTTAGGATAAATATCTAGGATGGTCATTGCTGAATCAAAGAAGATAAACATTTTTTGAGGTTCTTTTTTTTTTGTGTCAGTTTTATTAGGATATAATTGACATACAGCACTGTACAAGTTTAAGATGTACAGCACAATGACTTGACTTATTGTGAAATGATTACCACAGTTAAGATTAGTTAACATCCATCACCTTATGCAGTTACAAAAAAAAAAGAAAAAAAATGAATTTTTTTTTCCCTTGTGATGAGAATTTTTAGAATCTATTTTCTTAGCAACTTTGAAGTATACCATACAGCAGTGTTAACTATAGACATCAGGTTGTATGTTGCTTTCCCAGTACTTACTTATCTTATGACTGAAAGTTTGTACCTTTTTGAGGTTCTTAATAAACATCAGCAATTGCTTTCTAGGAAGGTTGTGCCAGTTTTTATTCCCACTATCATTGTATTAGAATGCCACTTTTTACTATGTTCTTAATACTGTCAGGGACTTATAAAAATGTTTGATTCTGCTAGGTAAAAAGAGAATAATTTTATTTTAAAAATCCCAAAAAAGTTGAACACTTTTTGACAGTTTTGAATTTTTTGTGTGTGTGCTGGTTGTTTTAAAGGTTTGTAAGAGCAGTTGTTTGCCTTTTAATTTTTTTATGGCTATTTTGACGTGAGGAAATTTTTTTTAGTTGTGCAATCTATTAGGCTTTTCTGTGTTTTCTTCCTTTCCTTTAACACTTAGAATGTTTCCTATTCCTCAAATCAGATAAGACTATGGAAAGTTTGAAGATAGCTTTGAAATGGGCAGTGAGGAGAGAAACTTGTGACAACAGTTGCTTTAGAAACAGTTGGACTTTGGCCTTTGGCTTGTGTTGAGAAAAATCCATCATGATAATTTAGATTTTGGATTGTTGCTGCCCCTAAGTATGATCAATTGTCTTTTGCTATAGGGGTGTTAAATTATTAGGCACTTCCATGAAAGTACTTTATAATGTGCAAAGCTTTTTAGATAATGAGATATTGTTAGTACTAGTAACTCATTGCTCTGGGTAATCTGGCTAAACTAGTCTTCCCACTCAAAAAGCCATGATACTTAAGCTTTCTTTTAATGTGTCATGGAATGTCACCAGGGAATTTGTCACTATTTGGCATAATTCCATTAGGAACTTCTACTAGTGATAGTTTTAGTCCTCTTTGAGGAAAAATTAACTTAATTTTAGACTAAGAGAACTTTACTGACATTTTAAGCTATTTATAGGTAGCAGTATATTATAAAAATGTTTTTAAAAAATACCTTTTAAAAAGCCTAAATGGCAGTGGACCCAGGCATCATATTAAAAAAAATGTTATATTGAGAAGAGAGAAATTGATTTGTGAATTGGCTACGAAAGATAGATCAGTATTATTTTGAAGGGATCCCTGTTTTTTATGGTTGTTGAAATCCTTAACCATTACAAAAATGTCTTGAATTTCAGTGTATTTAAACTCATAGAAATAAATTCCTATTTATGAGAAGCTGATTAATTGTAGAGAGAGAAAAATCTGTTTCATTTCACCTGAACACAATTACTTAGGGTTTTGGTGTATTTTTTTCTACAACTTTTTTTTTTTTTTGTGAGGAAGATTAGCCCTGAGCTAACATCTGTTGCCAATCCTCCCCTTTTTGCTGAGGAAGATTGGCCCTGGGCCAACATCTGTGCCCATCTTCCTCTACTTTATATGTGGGATGCCTGCCACAGCATGGCTTGATAAGTGGTGCGTGGGTCTGCATGCGGGATCCAATCCCGTGACCCTGGGCCGCTGAGATGGAGCGTTTGGGCTTAACCACTACACCACCAGGCCCGCCCCGTCTCCAACCTTTTTAATATGCATTTGTTTACATATTTCGTAATCATATGTATGTTACTCAGTAATATAAACATTTTCCATTTTGCTACACCGTTGTCTTGTCATTTTTAAGGTAGCACAAGAGCTCATCAAGTGGCAGTCCCATAATTTCTCAGACTCTTTTTTGAAAAAGTGTTAGTTCTGATTTTTCATGTAGGTGCTTAGGTTCCTTTATAAATATGAGTAAATATGTAAATAATTTCAGAGTTGTCTCATGGGTTCTTGGTACCTCAAGCAGATAAGTTGTTCTGTAGCAGGAGGAAGAGTCGGCATTGATATAGAGGAATGAAACTGAAGCAAAGAAGTAAGCCTGACAACACCCTTTTATTTTGTTTCACCACCTTCCCCTCTGGCTAGTAGTCAGGGCACAAGGCAGTGAATTCAGACCAAAATCTTAGGCTTTACTGTATCTCTTGTTAGCTAAAATATTTGTTAATTCACTTGACATTTATTTTGTTCGTTAAACCACCCAGTACAAGGAAGAGTTTTTTGGTATGCATAAGGTACTAAAGTGCTTTTGCAAAAAAAAAAAAAAAAAAAAAAAATTCAGTATGTCAGTATTTTGAAGAGTATAAAATAATTGCAGCTTGTATGTTTACTTAAAAAGTTATTTTTTTGTGAAAAGTATTTCTAGTTTTCTTGGTTGTTTTTTTGATCAAGACTAATTTACCTTCATCTTCTGATTCTCAGCTGGGAGAACCAAACTAGCCATTATTTTTCTAGTCCAGGCTTTGAGTTCCCACTCTGTAAAAATGATGGCTCACAACATGGTGGAATTTGATATTCTGTCAAACCTAGGAAGTCTGTGGTGATCCATTTGGAGATTTTTCTTATATCTGTCTTTAACAATGACCATGAGGGTATTGGCTTACTTGTACCTCACAAGACTAAAGTGAGCCATTCATCTAGGAGAAGCTCTATAGCAAACAAAGGAGAAGGGATTCTCACGTAGGAAGAGAAGGGAAGATTTGTTTTCAAAGGTCACTTATATTAAGGCAAGTATAACAAATGTCTCATCATGTGTTTGTTTGGCTGGACTGGCTGCTGAGTAGTATATTGAGAAGTTTAGAGATTGATTATTAATGGTGTCTTCCTTGGGAGTGATTAAGAGCAATGATATCCTCAATTTGTACTTGAGGATCTGTCACACAAGGAAGTAGGAAGATGCTTGGCTTCCATTTGATGTGCTCCACATTTAGCTCATTTGTATATTGAACTTTTTTTGTTGTTGTGATAAAATACATATAACAAAATTTACCATTTTAACCATTTTCAAGTGTATGGTTCAGTGGCGTTAAGTACATTCAGATTGTTTTGCAACCATCACAATTTCCAGAACTTTGTCATCGTCTCAGACTGAAACCATCTATCCATTAAACAATTATTACCCATTCTCCCCTTCCCCCAGACCCTAGTAACCACCATTCTACTTTCTGTCTCAATGAATTTGACTACTCTAGGTACCTCATACATTATAAGAATCACACAATATTTGTCCTTTCACTTACCATAATGTTTTCAAGGTTTATCCATATTGTAGCATGTAGCAGAATTTCTTTTTTAAGGCTGAATAATATCCTATTGTATGTATATACTACATGTTTACCTATCCATCTGCCAGTGAATACTTGGGTTGTTTCCACATTGTGGAACCTGTGAATAATGCTGCAATGAACATGGGTGTACAAATATCTGTTTGAATCTCTGCTTTGAATTCTTTTGGGTGTATACTGAAAGTGGAATTGCTGGATCATATGGTAATTCCATTTTTAATTTTTTGAGGAATTGCTTGCTATACTGTCTTTTAAAGTGGCTACACCATTTAACATTCCCACCAGCAATGCACAAGGGCTCCAATTTCTCTACATCCTTGTCAACAAGGATTTGTTTTTACTTTTAAAAAAATCATAGCCATCCTAATGGGTGTAAAGTGTTATCTTGTAGTTTTGTTTGTTTGTTTTTGGTGAGGAAGATTAGCCCTGAGCTAACATCTGTTGCCAATCCTTCTCCTTTTTCTGAGGAAGATGGGCCCTGGGCTAACATCCGTGCCCATCTTCCTCTACTTATATGTGGGATGCCTGCCACAGCGTGGCTTGCTAAGCAGTGTGTAGGTCTGTGCCTGGGATCCAAACTCTCCAACCCTGGGCCGCAGAAGCGGAGCTCTCGAGCTTAACCACTACACCACCGGGCTGTCCCCATCTTGTAGTTTTGATTTGCCTTTCTTTCCCTAATGATTAGTGATGTTGAGTATATCTTCTCATGTGCATATTGGCCGTCTGTATATGTTCTTTGGAAAAATGTCTATTCAAATCCTTTGCCCATTTTTGAATTGGATATCTTTTGTTGTTAAATTGTATGGATTTTGTATATTCTGGATATTAATCTCTTATCAGATAATGTGATTTGCAGATTTCTCCCATTCTGTGGGTTGCCTTTGATGCACAAGTTTTTAATTTTGATGAAGTCTCATTTATCTATTTTTTTCTTATATTGCCTGTACCCTTGGTGTCGTTGCCAAATCTAATGTCATGAAGGTTTTCTTCTGTGTTCTAAGAATTTTATAGTTTTAGCTCTTATGTTTAGGTCTTTGATCCATTTTGAGTTAATTTTTGCATACAGTATAAGCTAAGAGTCCAACTTAATTCTCTGGCATGTGGGTAGCCAGTTTTCCCAGCACCATTTCTTGAAAAGACTGTCCTTGCCCCATTGAATGGTCTTGGCACCCTTGGCGAAAATCATTTGACTATATATGCAAGGATTTATTTCTGGGCTCTTGTTCTATTCCATTCATTGGTCCATATGTCTGTTTTTATGCCAGTATTACACTATTTTGATTATTATAGCTTTGTAGTAAGTTTTGAAATCAGAAAATGTGAGTCCTCCAACTTCTCTTGTTCTTCTTTTTCAAGATTGTTTTGTCTATTGCGAGTCCCTTGTGATTCCATATGAATATCAGGGTGGGTTTTTCTTTTATGCAGAAAATGTGTTTGAGATTTTGATAGGGATTTTAGTGAATCTGTAGATCACTTTGGGTGGACTTTTTTGTATGCTTGAAGAAAAGATTCAGTTGTTTTAAAGGTCTCTCTCTTACTTTTCAGTCTGTTTCCAATGTTTGTCTTTTTTACTCTTATGCTATGTAGTAGTATAGTATGTGTGTGTGATACACGCAGTGTATAACATGAGCAGTTTAAAGAGTTGTTATAAAGCAAGATGGAACCACTACCCAGGTGAAGAAGTACTTGCGTGACGTTGTAAAATCACTCAGCTAGCGTGGATAATCAAGTGGTTCTGTCAGCCAAAGTCAGAAAACAGAACCATGTTACTCAGGATGTGTTAGGAAGAATAGTATATTGGGTATGTGTTATTAGCTAGGGGTGATTGGAGGCCTGGGGACACAAGACAGGATTTCTTGGAGCCTGGTGGTGTGGCTAGATTAGGGAGCCTTGAGTGCCTAAGTCTGAAAGCACTTTGCTTTACAGACAGTTAGTTAAAGAGTCTAAATTTGTAGTCTGTTTTGCCCAGGAGTAAGAGGGAATGGGATTAAGAGTAATGTAGCTAGAAAGCAGTACCTGTTAAAGCTGAGTCATAATGTAGTAAGAATTGAAGCTATTTTGAAACCCAGTGTAAGTTGATCTGGTTGTTCCTAATCACTACTGTCAAACTCCAAACTCCTTTCATGATTACAGTCAAGTGTGATTGTGCATACAGTTGAATCACCTAGATTTAAATGTCATTTTGGCAAACTATAGTGGGAGGTACTGAATAAATATTCTGTAAGTCAACAAATGCTATATGAAATACATGTTCAGCATGGTTCTTATTTGAAAGTATAGAGTTTATACTTAGGGTTCATATGGTGTAGTAGTCAAGTGAGTTTTTGCATCTCTCCCTCCCCCAAATAAATGGCTTGAACATTTTACAATATAGTTGAGTTATAAGGACAAAGGTAAATTAATTTATATAGCTAGAATATAGCTAGAATGTGTTAAATTCGGTAATATTAAAATGCCAGAGAGCACAGATGAAAAAATTAATTTACATCCCTGGGAAGGTTTTTAGGAGGATCTGACATTTGAACCAGCCCCTTAAGATTTGGTAGGCTTTCAACAAGCGAAGGTAAGGGGCTAGTTGAATTACTGTTTAAGGATAAGGGATTGGCATGAACAGAAGGGGGAGGATATGGTTTAGGAGTCGTTCAGTGGTTGCCAGCATGAGTATCACTGTGTGTGTATTCAGGGGTGGGGAGACTGTATCATAAGAGATTAAGATGGAATAGTTTATTTTGAAGTCAGATCCTAGAGGACCATGAGTGGTGTGTTAGTGACCAAAATTGTGTCTAAGAAAGATTAATCTGGTGGCAGTGTGTAGGTTGGATTGTTGGGGAAGACACTGGAAGTAGGGGTATCAGTTAGTAGGCTAGTTGGATGTAAGGGGTGAGGAAGAGGGAGCAATAGGTAATGATAGCCAGGTTTCAAGGTTGGGTGACTGAGGAGAAATAAAGGAAATAAATCAAGTGGAAAAACAGGTTTGGGAGGGAGGATGAGTTTAGATTGAGGTCCTGGTAAGACATCTACTGGTGGGAAATGGATTCTGAAGCTCATGAGAAGTAAATTTGGAAGTAATCCCCTGTAGAAGGTAGTATTTGAAGCCTTTGGTGCGTGCAAGTTCCTAGAGAAGACTGTTGAGCAAATGGAAAAGGGCAAATGATGGGATATTCTTGGATGGCTATGTTTGGAGGGCAGATGGAGGAAAATGAGCCATTAAAACACAGAGAAGTGGTGTTCAGAGAGGGAGGAGAAAACTAGTAATGAAAGAGGAGAGTCGCCAAAGCTGGAGGGAGGAAAGTCTGAAGGGAAGGAGGAGTGTAATTGATAAGCCCAGATTGTATTTGGAGTGTCAGTGCTTCAGGGAAGTAGAGGATGAGAAAGGATTGAGATGGAGCTAGATTTTAGAGGGAGAGTTTGTCTGAGAAGTTTGGTTACATGCCATGAGAGAGCAGAGAATCAGAAAGGCTTTTTTATTGTGGTAAAATATGTATAACATAAAATTTACCATTTTAACCATTTTGAAGTGTATGGTTTAGTGGCATTAAGTAGATTCACATTGTTGTGCAGCCATCACCATCATCCAGGTATTTGAGTAGGGAAAATGATGAGGTAAAGTGTTGCTTAAATATTTTTTGGTTTGATGAGTTATTGGACTATTGTTTTTCCCATCTTATTCAAAAAGTGATTTTATAGTCGCTTGTGGGGATTCTTGGAATACCTAAATGTCTACATGCACTCCCACGTGAAGGTTTTGTAAACTACCACCCCCCACTCATGCCATATCCCTATCCTTCTCTCTCCTCTTACCCTGCTTTTTCTTTATAGAGGATATGACCACTTGATATACTGTATATTTGTTTGTATGTCTTTCACCACCAGAATGAAGGATCCTTGAGACTGTTTTGTCTTGAGAGCAAAGAGAGCAGGGACTGTTTTGTTCATTGCTGTATCTCCAGTGCCTAGCACATACTTAAATACATTTTTGAAGAAATGAAAAAGTTCAGACAAGTTGACATCAATTAGAATTGAGTGCAAAAGGAAAAAAATGGATAGGCACAAAGTATTTGTTAGAATAAAAATACATACTAAATAATTCTGTGTACTTATTATTGCTGGTATCAACTAGCTCTTTTTT
This sequence comes from Diceros bicornis minor, assembly GCF_020826845.1. NCBI lineage: Eukaryota > Metazoa > Chordata > Mammalia > Perissodactyla > Rhinocerotidae > Diceros > Diceros bicornis. The sequence continues at coordinate 13,514,573 of NC_080757.1, forward strand.
CCCACAGCCAAAGTGTAGAGGCAGATTTGATCAGTTACATAATTTATGGATAGATAAGATAAAAATAAACCACACACTCTGAAGAAGCCTAAGTATTACTGAGATCAGAAAATTATTTCTCCTGAATGCTTTCCTTCATAAGGAAGGTACTGTTTGAATATAATAAATAACATCCTCAAAAAACATCGTTATCAGGAAATACGGAAGACAACCTTTCAGTATAGGTGGAAAACAGTTGGGATAGTTTTAGCATATTTTAAGATTAAACCTAGACTAACGATGTTGACAGTAGCAATGCTAAAAGTTGATGGCTATTAGAGACATTTTGAAAGGAAGAAATGTCAGGGATAGATGAATAGATGGATCTTTACATCGAATGGACTGGCAGTAAATGAAAGGAATGGTCGAAGATGGTAAGTCTTGAACCTTGCATGATTGATTCAGAAAATTGGGAAGTTGAGAAAGGAAAGAATATATAGGATGAAAATGAACTCAGCGCCCCTCCTGCCATGGAAATAGCTTTATTTTCTGATTATAAAAGTATTATATGCTTTTTAAAAAGTATCTCCTTCCCCAATTTTTTCCAGAAAATACTAAAGTATATTAAAAAAAATTCCATATTTTCTTAAGTATTGTATTTTTTTCAGAGTATACCAACAAAGGGTTTAGCTTAATATCTCCTTCAATTTTTCTATATAAAAGCAATGTTAGCCTGACATTTTTTCTTATCTTCTGAAATGAAAGTATAAGATGGCTTTCATTTCCTAAAAAAGATCTGTTTTCATCAGGATTACAAATTTGCTTTCCAATATTACCATCTTGATTAATTGTTTTCTGCAGTTCACTGGGGAAAATTTGTTATAGCCTCGCTAACAACAGAAGCTATTATACCAGTGAATTTAATTTATTAATTCTTGCACTGTTCTTAAACCTCTGAAACAATTTAGGACTTGCTTTGTAATGCAACTTTTCTGCTGAATCCTGTTCTTCCTCAATTTTCACATTCTTCACAACTTTGAAGATGCTAAATGCCTATTATTATATCCACACAGTGCCTATTGGCATCTATGCTGATTATGGTTATAAATCTGTTCTACAAAGTATTTCTCTACTTTTCAGAAAAACACCATGCCATGCCCAAGTCATCAATGTTACCTTCATTTTCCTTTCTCTTGCATAGAAACAGTCTTATGTATGGTAGAGGGCGTTGTGGTCGTAGTCAAGCTCTTGTCTTTTGGTTTTGTTAATAAGCCTTATCACTTGCAACTTTTTTGTTTGAATGTAAGTGCTTTTCTAGGCCTCTTTCTTAGGCTCACCTGTATTTTCGCAGGACATCCCATTTTCTTTCTTTCTTTTTTTTTTTGGTGAGGAAGATTAGCCCTGAGCTAACATCCATGCCAATCCTCCTTTTTTTCCCCTTTTTCTCCCCGAAGCCCCAGTAGATAGTTGTATGTTATAGTTGCACGTTCTTCTAATTGCTGTATGTGGGATGCGGCCTCAGCATGGCCGCACAAGCGGTACGTCGGTGCGCGCCCGGGATCCGAACCTGGGCCGCCAGTAGCAGAGCACGCGCACTTAACCACTAAGCCACGGGCTGGCCCCCATCCCATTTTCTTAGAAGACATTTTTACTTAATATGGAGAAGATCACTGTAACATACAACATGCCTTTCAGTAATAATTATATTGCATGTACGCCATTTCTGATCAGGTAGCAGGGTTCTCTCCTTTTGCCAATGTGATTATTGTGAAAAAAAGCACATACAAATAAAGTAAACAGCGATTAGAATTAGAGAAACATAATTTTTTGTTGTTGTTGTTGTTGAGGAAGATTGACCCTGCGCTAACATCTGTTGCCAGTCTTCCTCTTTTTTCCCTTTTCTCCCCAAAGCCCCAGTACACAGTTGTGTAGCATAGTTGTAGAGTTGTAGCTCTTCTATATGGAACACTGCCTCAGCATGGCTTGATGAGTGGTGAGTAGGTCCATACCCAGGATCCGAATCGGGGAACCCCGGGGGCTGCCAGAGCGGAATGTGCAAATTTGACTGCTATGCCACCCGGCCGCCCCCTACAGAAACATAATCTGTTAGTACCACTTTAGGGAAAGGTTTGAGGAGGAGTTCAAGGCATGATGGGGCGATATACCAGAAAGTGAATTAATAGCAATATATCACTACTATTTCCAGGTAGTAATCACACGTGTTATTCTCTCTGGAAGAAATCATGGATCAGAACTGGCATGGTCTGCTGCTTAGATTATTTTTTCTCCCTTTGGCAAGAGGGGGATTGGGCCTACTTAGAGGAAGTAGTGGAAGAACCAGGAATGCATATTAAACTGTATTTTAATATGCGTTTCTGAGTTAGAGCATCTTACACTTGTATTACCCATTCCAGTTTACTTTGTGCATTGCCTTTTTTTGTATTTGTTATGTGAATCCACTTAATACATGCACTAAAAGTAGATTAACTCTTGCTCATATGTTATTACTTTTTTCCTGTCATTCAAGTAGTTATATTTCTGTGTAGACAAAGCTGTCATTCTGACTTTTATGACTTTTGAGTTTCATGTCTTGCTTAGTCCAACCAAAGGATAAAAAAAATACTAAAACTAAATTATTTTAGGGGCCGGCCCCGTGGCATAGCGGTTAAGTGTACACACTCCGCTGCTGGTGGCGGGTTCGGAACCTCGGGCGCACACCAATGCACCGCTTCTCAGGCCATGCTGTGGTGGCGTCCCATATAAAGTAGAGGAAGATAGGGACAGATGTTAGCCCAGGGCCAGTCTTCCTCAGCAAAAAGAGGAGGATTGGCATGGATGTTAGCTCAGGGCTGATCTTCCAAAGGAAAAAAAAAAAAAACATTTAAAAAAAACTAAATTAGTAAAATTGGTATTATGTATAATGTGATATAAGTTTTGGACTTAGTCCTCTGTTTCCCAATGGACAATTGTATAAATTCCCAAGGAGCCTGTTTTGTCTAGCATGTTCTGTTGATCTGTTTATTCTGGTATTTATCCCACTTTGTTTTAATTACTCTATTGTAAAAATTATAAAGCTTCTTGTTTCATTTTGAGTCTATTATAACCCTGACATCAAAATCTGGCAGAGCACAGAAACACTCTGGACCAATTCCATTATAGATGCCAGCATCCTCAGTAAAATCTTAGCAAGTTGAAACCAGCAGAATATTAAATGACCAATGGGATTCTATTTAGGATTGCTAAGATAATGTATTCCTGTTACTACTAGTATTGTACATTAATACGTTAAAGAAGAAACAGTCTCATGATCATGGATGAATAATAATATAAACATATGTTGAAAAGGCATTTGAAAAAATTCAGCTTCCATTCTTGACCTTTAAAAACAAACCAAACAAAAAAAACCCCAACTTAGAACCCTAGGAAAAGAATGAAACTGCTTTAATATATGAATAATAGTTGTTGGAAATCAGCAGTAATTCTATGTATATTTAAGTCAGGAGTAATAAAAGGATGTATATCACTACTGTTGTTCGTATTTTTTGGTGATGTTCTAGCCAGTGCAGGAAAAGGAGACAAAAAGCAAGACACAAATAATGGAAGAAAAGAAACCAAATGATAAGTTGCCAAACAATGATCTACTTTAAAAATCCAGGAGAGTCAACTGAAAGTTAGAAACAAGAGCTAAAACAGATATCTGAATATGATATTTAAAAATTTATAATTTTATTTAATGAATTAAGAAGAAATGAAAATCTTTTAAAAACAGGTAAATGACAAGAACAGCATGTCATTTAATTGTAATTAGCGTGTAAAATAAAGCTCACCTCACTAATAAAGTAACAGTAAGTTATATTTTTCCTACCCAATTAGAGTACAAAATGTTATTTGTAGCTGTAGTGAATTTAAAATAACTACAGATAGGGAGTTTACTAATTAAAATTTAGCACATAACCGCAATGAAATATTTTAAACTTTGGGGTGTATTTTAAATCTATATCAGCAATTTAAAAAACATCTGCTAGGGGCCAGCCTAGTGGTGCAAGTGGTTAAGTGCTCGTGCTCTGATACAGCGGCCCCGGGGGTTCGCAGGTTCGGATCCCGGGCGCGCGCAGACGCACTGCTTGGCAAGTCATGCTGTGGCGGGGGTACCATATAAAGTAGAGGAAGATGGGCACGGATGTTAGCTCAGGGCTGATCTTCCTCACACACACACACACAAAAAGTATACTTAGGATAATTTTGGGCGGGCCCCATGGCTTAGCGGTTAAGTACGTGCGCTCCGCTGCTGGCGGCCAGGGTTTAGATCCCGAGTGCGCACTGACACACTACTTCTCTGGCCATGCTGAGGCCGCGTCCCACATACAGCAACTAGAAGGATGTGCAGCTATGACATACAACTACGTACTGGGGCTTTAGGGGGGGAAAAACATAAATAAAAAATAAATAAAAGTACATCTGCTTAAAAAAAAAATCTGCTTACCTGTTCTTCATTTATAAGGAAGGCTGTGAAAGGACTTTCTGCTTCGAGTGCAAGGAAGCACACGATGGATATGAATGTCTTACCTTCTGGAATGTTTTCGTTGATAATTACAAACTAAATTTGACTAATCTAATCATTCAGGTTGATAATGCACTAACGTGTAGCTGTTTTTTTATTTAAACAAAAGCGTTACAGATGCAGCAAGAGACTTTGACTTTTGCACGCCAGCGTCTCAGATTTGTATAATGTAATCATTGGCCACGGTCGACTTAAGTAAATGATGAGAGTTTCAATGTTGTAAATGTCAGGTGCATTTGGCTCTAAATCACACACAGCTCTGTAACTTTGAGTTTAGAGTTTATCAAGGAAGTGGGAGGAGGTAGGAGAGACACCAATGGGGAGGGGATATTACATGGTTCAATTAATGTGTTATGCTAACCGTCTGATGGCATCTATATATTACTGCATCTCATTTCTTTGTGAAATTCTTTTCTTTCACCCTTTTAAAGCCAGTGGAATGCAGTTAAGCCAAACCACCAGTTAGCATGGAAAATATTTTCAGTTGGCTTTGGATCCAGATTCTTCCTTAGTTTGCCTTAACAACTGCTTACTTTCCATCTAGGTGGTCAGTGCCCATCTACCTCTAGCCTCAGTGCTTCTTACTTTCTTATTTTCTGGATTTAAATTTGGCTTTTCTATGTATTGCTTTAGGGATCTGCTCTTCCTGTCACTTGGAAATAGTCTGCACGTTTGACTGTCAGTCAAACATTTTATCTGGGCTTTGTGTAATATTTGTCTTAAGTTTTTATCATAGCCATAGATCCATTGAAAAGCTAGTAGAGACTTTAAAACACACATGTGTGCGCGCACACAGTCAACTTTTATTTTATGATTTTTTTTTTTTTTTGGTGAGGAAGATCAGCCCTCAGCTAACATCTGCCAATCCTCCTTTTTTTTTTTGCTGAGGAAGACTGGCCCTGGGCTAACATCTGTGCCCATCTTCGTCCACTTTATATGGGTGGCTGCCGCAGCATAACTTGACAAGCGGTGCATCGGTGCGCGCCCGGGATCCGAACCGGCAAACTCTGGGCTGCTGCACCGGAGCACGCACACTTAACCGCTTGTGCCACCGGGCCGGCCCCCATGAATATTTTTTAAAAGACTCACCACCAATAAGTTCTTCTTTCTTTCTCTTTACCTAAAATAAGCCTTTCCCAATCATAAAAACAAATATTGTAGAACATTTGCAGAAATTTAGGGAGTTTAATTTTTAATAATTTATTTGGGATTCTTTCTTTCTAGGTGCTCTACAACCAATTTAGAAATTTATGCATGTGTACAACAAATGAAAGAATGGGACTATCAGTTTGGGTTATTTTAGTTTCTTGGTAGATTTTAAGGTGAGTTAAACACTTCTTAAGAAAATGCTATTGTAAGCAGGTCTGAAACCAAAGCCAAGAATTCAGTGCTGTAGTGGAAAGAAGCAGTTAATTTGGAGTTTGATGACTTGCCTTCAAGTCCAGGATCTACCAATAAATAGCTAGCTTTCAAATCTTGGGGAAAAGATAGATTATTTAATAAAATGCCCTGGAACAACTGGCTAATCATATTGGGGGTAGGTGTATGGGAGCTAGATTTATATCTTTGTGTTTACATAAATTATAAAAGGATTCTGATAGTTATTGAGTGCTTACTATGTGCCAATTGCTAAGTTAGACACTGTGCATGCGTGAATGTATTCCTCCAACAGACCTTATGAAGTAGACACTGTTAGCCTCATTTTACAGATGAGGAACCTGACCTTGGCCAAACAATTAGCCAATAGTTGAAATAAAGCAAAAGATAAGATCATTAAAAGAAAGCCACCAAGAATATTTTACTCTGGGATTGAGGGAGGAAGGCTTTTCTAAGTGTGACAAACCAAAGAGCCATGAAGAAGACTGACTTTTTTACAAAAAACTTTGCTTGAACTTCTGTTCAGGAAAAAGTGAAAATTTAAAAAGGTAAATCAAGAACAGTTAAAAACAAAAATGGCAGTTATAAGGAGCCATAATGCTTAAAAAGCTCACCCAAATCCATATGAAAAAGCTGTATCACTTAACGTAAAAAAAGGCAAAAAACATTAATAGGTAATGCATGTAAGAAATATAACTTGTTGGGGCCTGCCCGGTGGCACAAGTGGTTAAGTGTGCACGCTCTGCTGCGGCGGCCCGGGGGTTCGCCGGTTCGGATCCCGGGCGCGCACCGACGCACTGCTTGGCAAGCCGTGCTGTGGCGGCGTCCCATATAAAGTGGAGGAAGTATGGGCATGGATGTTAGCTCAGGGCTAGTCTTCCTCAGCAAAAAGAGGAGGATTGGCATCAGATGTTAGCTCAGTGCTGATCTTCCTCACACACACACACAAAAAGAAATATAACTTGTCGATGGGAAAAGGATAATATCCCATGTTAGCAAGGCTGTAGGGAAATAGGTACCTACAGTGTTTCTGGGAATATAAATTAAAATAAAATTTTTATGGATGATATGCATGTTCCTTTGACTCACAGTTACAGGAGTTTAGATTCTAGGTATAACTTTCACAAATGTACAAGGACAGTACAAAGATGTTTTGTGGCAGTATTATTTATAATTGAAAAAAACGTGTGGGAAGGAACCAAGTGTCTTATGTTCATACCATACTTAAATGACCATAAAGTATAAAATGGTATGATCCTATTTTCTGTACTATATGGCGGTATACTCAAAATCTAAAAGAATGTACAGCAAATTGTTAACAGTGGTTACTTTTGGAGGATGAAAGGTAGAGTGACTGCTTCCATTGTATTTTCCTGTGTTATTTTAGAATAAATTGCTTTTTTCAAGATTAAAAAAATCAAAGTACAAAAGAAAGTTGAAAATACCCTACCACTTAGTAGTAGCCATCACCTACATTTGATGAACATCATTCCAGATACTTTTTTTTTTTTTTTGTGAGGAAGATCAGCCCTGAGCTAACATCCATGCTAATCCTCCTCTTTTTGCTGAGGAAGACCGGCTTTGAGCTAACATCTGTTGCCAATCCTTCTCCACCCCCCCCCCACCCCCGCAAAGCCCCAGTAGATAGTTGTATGTCATAGTTGCACATGCTTCTAGTTGCTGTATGTGGGACGCGGCCCCAGCATGGCCGGAGAAGCGGTGCATCAGTGCGCACCCGGGATCGGAACCTGGGTCGCCAGTAGCGGAGCGTGCGCACTTAACCGCTAAGCCACGGGGCCAGCCCCCCAGATACTTTTAATGCATATATGCTTGCAGAAATGTGGAGTTAATAATGTGCATACCATTTATAAATTTTAAATTGTTTGCATTTGACTGAAAGACAAAAATGAAAACTGCTGATACTATTGAAAACATGATCAAACTACAGGTAGATGTTTATTACTACAAGACGAAATGAATTCCTAAGAGTCCTCAAGTTGAGAGAAGAAAATTATAAAAACCTCTGAATAGTTTTGAGTCTTTTTTGGAAGAATCCATTGACTTATTGATAACCAGGATGAGAGAATACGCACATACATATATTCCTTCTTCTCTTCTCCTGACTATATATACACACACACACACACACCCCCACACACCCACACCCACACCCACCTTCTTTTTGCTTAGTCCTATTGTTATGTTATCAGGATTTATAAAATATTTTTAAAAGTTAATAACCATTTATAGTTGTTTAGTTTTAGTTATATATTTAAATGAGGTCAGTAATTACACTGGTCTTTTCACTTTGGTGTTTCTACAGAATTCTTTATTTTGATTATTTCCCAGCGGTTATTTCAAGAAGTGCCACTTCTTAAGTCCTTAAGTCCACAATACTTGTGAAGGCTTATTGCCATCCTATTTCCAATTCTTCTTTAGGTTTCACTTTCTTTGTATCACACTTTTCCTCAAAATTCTGTAATTATTCGTTTACTATTACTGTTACCTGTGTTGAATGTTGAGGCTAACCTGATTCTACCTGCCCATCTATATTTGACTTGCTTTTTTTCTGCCTGGATGCCCATGATATTGTTTATCTTTAGTAAAGCTCAGTACCTCTCATCTGACAGATATTTTGGTATTGTTTATTTTGTACCAGTTTTTTCCTGGGTGTGGACTGTGTTTTCAACCTGCATTTTAGTTATTTATTGTAGGCAAGTTTTATATATTTATTGTATTTATGACATTTTATATTCTAATTTCTTCAGGAATACCAATTTAACTTATATAAATTTCTTTTATCTGTATTCTGTTCAGCTATATAATTGTTTATCTTTTCATTTAAGGTATGATTTCCTAAAGTTATGACCATGATTTTGTGTGTGTGTTTGTGTGTGTGTGTGTGAGGAAGAGTAGCCCTGAGCTAACATCTGTTGCCAGTCTTCCTCAGCAAAAGAAGCTGACATCTGTGCCCATCTTCTTCTATTTTGTATTTGGGACGCCTGCCACAGCATGGCTTGATCAGCAGTGCATAGGACCTCGCCCAGGATCCGAACCTGTGAACCCCAGGTCTCCAAAGTGGAGCACGTGAACCTAACCACGATGCCACCAGGCCAGCCCCAGTGATTTGTTTTTTTTTTTTTTTTTAAAGATTTTATTTATTTATTCCCCCCCCCCCCAAAGCCCCAGTAGATAGTTGTATGTCATAGCTGCACATCTTCTAGTTGCTGTATGTGGGACGCGGCCTCAGCATGGCCGGAGAAGCGGTGCCTCGGTGCACGCCCGGGATCCGAACCTGGGCCGCCAGCAGCAGAGAGCGCGCACTTAACCTCTAAGCCACGAGGCCGGCCCCCCATGATTTGTTTTTAATTGGTTTTTTTTTTTTCCAAAAAATTTTTTCATTTCTAATATGGTGGTAATCTCTGTTTGTTTTTTGTTTAAAGTTATGACCATGATTTGTTTTTAGGTTTTTTTTTTTTTCAAAAAATTTTCTTCATTTCTAATATGATGGTAATCTCTGTTTTTTATTTCTATTTCTTTTCTAAGCTCTTCTAGCTTGTCTTTAAGGTCTCTCTTGCTTTATAATGTCTTCTTTAAAAAAGAGATATTTCTGTAATTTCTTTGAGACTATTTTTCTGAAGGCTTCCTGGGTTTTTATATGTATTATTAGGTGGTTGAAGTGAATTGGAATGGAGATTCAAGAACCTCATCATCATGCTAGGAGAATTTTGATTGTGAGGCTATTCGTGCAAGTGATGATACAAGGGATAGTTAGGAAATGTTAAACTTCGCTTTGAGGTTGCTGAAACCATGGGAGTAGGTGAATACAAAAGAAAGCAAATTCCGTGTATTGAACTGTGAAGTAGAGTAATTTACCTCACCTTATTGTGCAAAAACAAGTAGATAAGGAGATTAGAATTGTTAGTAAGTAAAAGGAAGCTGGTTTTTGAAAAATTTATACCCAGAAACCTCAATTTAATTTGAGCAAAACTTAAGAAAATCAGGATGAAGTAAAGTGGTTAATGATTCTCACCCTCAGTTGATGTCAGTCGGAATAGAGTTCTCCCTTCACCTATTGTGGGGGTGGGAGGTGGTGATCATACCCTGCCATCCCTGCTGAGAACCACTTGTATCTCCTGGGTGATGTGGTTGAGGGTAAAAGGAAAGTTGAGAACCACTGCTATCAAGTATTAGAGGGGAAATTGGCTGGAGACCAAGTGGGATGTAAGCTTAAAAATTTGACTCTTTGAGTGGAGAAAAAGGTACTCTTAGTTGGAAGCAATAGAAATTGAACTAGAATAAGTTTAGACAAAAGAAATTTGACTCTTAACCAAATTTGTGGAAGAGGGGTCAGGAATGGTACCAGGTGTAAAACTAGAATTCTGTTAGGACCTCTCTTCTTGTTGCTTACTTTTGCTTATTTAACTCCATTTTGGCTTCATTTTCACATTATCAGCTTTCTCCTTGAGATTTGAACTGTGGCTTTGACATTTCTCAGGCATTTATATCATAGCTTCCCCATGGGTTGGGACTCCCCTTCTTTAAATCCACTTTGAAAAATCCACCCGAAGGTCTCATTCTCTTGGTTTGAGCCAGGTATTCATTGACTCATTCTTATGGCCCAGGCGGATGGGGGCTTTGTTTTGCAGCTACTACTAGAAGCAAACAGTTGGATGTGATGTTTGGAGGTGGGTAGTATTTCCCAAAAGAAGTGTTTAAGGTATGGCTTGTTCTCGAGATTCTAAAGAACATTTTTTCTGTATTTCTTTTATAGCCTGTAGTCTAATGAATAATTTTAAAGGAAGAAAATGGACAACTAACATTTATTGTAGCCTAAAATGGACAGTCTTTTGCATGTATAATATCTCTCATCTATCTTGCAACACTGCTGTGCGTTTTACTGTACTTTACTGATGGGGAAAATGTGACTCAAACAAACAAAAAAAGAAATGACTCGTTTAAGATGATAAGGCTAGTGAGAGAGTTGGCCTTTAGACCCAGGTCTGACTGACATAATACCATGCTGTGCCCAAAACGATGGCCCAAATTTTCTATTGTGAAATGAAATTCAGAAGTCCTCCAAAATCTTGTCTTTATCAAATTTATTTCTTTTTTTTTTGAAGATTTTATTTATTTATTTTTCCCCCAAAGCCCCGGTAGATAGTTGTATGTCGTAGATGCACATCCATTCTAGTTGCTGTATGTGGGACGCGGCCTCAGCATGGCCGGAGAAGCGGTGCGTCGTGCTCGCCCGGGATCCGAACCCGGGCCGCCAGCAGCGGAGTGCGCGCACTTAGCCGCTAAGCCACGGGGCCAGCCCAAATTTATTTCTGAAAAATAGATGAGACCACAAAGTAGGTTGAAGTTTATATGAACTATAGACTATAGGGTCAAAGCATAACAATTTCTGTACTGTGAGGAATTCCTGCTGTAGCAAATCTTGGCAGAGATGTGTGATGATGCTACTGTGTTTAAGCACAGGCAACAACATATTTAGGACTTAGTGTTGAAGAACCCTTAGATAAGTATTTGAAGAGGGTGTTAGTAAGGTGAAATATTGCAGGTAGCCGAACCTCCTTGGGTGTTATTTTAGGAACGTGGTCCAGTATTCTGCCAAGCAAATCCTTTCAGAACCATATTGGCAAAATCTTTGCAAAATATGGTCTCTGACCTCTTATGCTTCTCTGCTCCATATTCCTTATGTTTTTGAAGCATGGTAAAAAAAATCATCTGGGTTGAAAATGTTTTAGATTAGGAAATCGGATAGCCCCAGCTCTAGCCTATGGCATAGTATAAAGAAAAAAATTCTAATTTTAAGCAGACTTTTAAAGTTTACCAGAAATCTGTAAAGATGATTAAATTGATGCATTTTAAAATCTGTAAAGGAAATATAAATAAACCTTTGCAGTTGTTGCTGATACATTACTTTTTTCAATATTGATTAATTAATGGAAGCTTGAAGGAAACGAATGTTTTCCCAGTTAATTTTGGTGATTTGGTTTGTGGCAATTTATATGTTTTAAAGTAATAATGGCAATTTATTCCTTGGATAATAAGGTCAAAATTATTTTGACAAACCATTTCAATATTTAGGAGAAGTAATTGGATAGTGTCTGGGTAAAGGGTCTATTTGTGATTTCAAAAGTTCAAAATCAAGCCAGTGTAAAAATAATCCCTTTACAAAAATGCCCCTTACAGCCAGCTGTGTGTTGTATAAATAAACTTGACAGGAATGCACATTCCCCGGAGTAGGAGACCACAACCACCATGATACAAAGGAAAATCAGTGCTAGGCTATAAATATCAGTTTGTATTTGGCTTTGCAGGCATTAGACTTAGTCTTGGCAAAGTATATTTACAGTTAAAGTAGCTTATTTCCTTAATAGTCATGTATAAAATGTCATATAGTTGAGTCTTTGAACGTTGTTATCCTGAGGCCTCGTATTGTTTGCTGCAGCTCAGTGAAGTTTTATTTTCACGTGATTGACAAAATATTGTAAAACATTATTTTAGACTACATTAAACTGCTTTTTTAGCATTTTTTTAAAAAACTTTTATTGAGAAAAATTTTAAACATAGAATAATAGCAAAGTAGGCTAATTGATATAATGAATCTCTTTGTGCTCACCTAGCCTCTCAACAGTTATTAGGTCACGACCAATCTTGTTTTTTGTTTTTTTTTTGTGAGGAAGATCAGCCCTGTGCTAACATCTGCCAATCTTCCTCTTTTTTGGCTGAGGAAGACTGGCCCTGGGCTAGCATCTGTGCTCATCTTCCTCCACTTTATATGGGACACCGCTACAGCATGGCTTGCCAAGCGGTGCGTCGGTGCGCGCCCGGGATCCGAACCCGAGAATCCTGGGCCGCCGCAGCGGAGTGCGCACACTTAACTGCTTGCGCCACCCGGCTGGCCCCCCAATCTTGTTTTTATCTGTCTCTACTCGTATCCCTTATGATTTTAGAACACATCCCAAACATCATCATTTGTCTGTAAATATTTCAGTATCTCTAAATATTTAAAAAATGGGGGTAAAAAGCCAACACATTACTATTACCACACGTAAAAAAAATAACAATAATTTAATATTATTAATATTATATTAAAATGTTAATATTATCTAATATCTAGTCAGCCTTCAGATTTTCACTTGTGTCATAAATTTTTTTAAAGTTTGTATTCAGTCCTCTTTTTTGTTCCCCTTGCGATGTATTTATTGAAGATTCCGGGCCTTGCCCTTTAGAATTCCCCGCAGGGTAGATTTTGCTAATTGTGACCCAGGGATGTCCTTGAATGTGTTTCTCTGTCTGTGTTTTCTATCAGTTGTTAATTATACAATTGGGGCTTGAACAGGTTCAGGTTTGTGAGTCAGGTGACATCACGTCATAAGTGTTGGTTTGTTTATTAGAAGACACAGAATGTCTGGTTTTCTTTCTTTTTAAAATGCCTAGATTAAAAGGGCAAAATGGCAATGTTTCAATTATTTTTCACTTTTCAAGTGGACTGTTTATATAGAGAGATACCTCATTTGATCAAATAGTAGTTACTATTAGATTACTTGGCAATACAGTTTGGGAAGAAAAGGAAGACTAAATTTTGGTTCTTTTGCTTTTTTTAATTGGTTTTCAAAATAACAAAATGGTTGACTAGCATCCTGTAATGGTGATTAGTAGTTTTTATTATTGTTTTTAATATCACTGTTTATAAACTTTGTGTTGTTAACTGTTGATACTCAAATTGTCCCATATTTGGCCAGTAGGAGCCTCTTCGAGTTGGCTGAATCCTTTTAACAAGACCACAGTGTATTTGATAGCTTCCTTTGTATCTGGTATATATGAGATGAACCTAGAACATTTTCTGCCCTACACCTGGAATCAGCCATTTCTCTGAAGAGCCCTGGTCCCTTTCAGTGGTAAATTATATTTGGAGACCATATTCTGGGCACTAGGGATTCTCATTGCTACGGGGTTGGTCATTTTTTCTAGACCTGAAGTAGACAGAGCTCAGAATTTTTAAAACTATATCATGAATTCATACTGATACTTCCAATTCAAATTCAGGACTGTAGAGTTTTACTTTTCGTATGATCTCCTCATTTTCTTTTAGTCTTATTCTTGAATAATGACTCTATCATAGCAAGTCTGCTCATGCATTATTTTCCATTACTTATACCTATCCAAATCATTATTCTCAAGGACATTTCCTTGTCCTTGGTTTCCTTTTTACTCATGGGTGGTAGACCACTCTGGCCCACTGTGGTTTCCAGATTCATAGCATGCACAATCATCGAACAATCATATGACACTCCAGGATATACTGAGTTTTAAAAATCAAAGTATAACATACATCCAGAAAAGTGCATAAATATTATATATAGCACGCCATTACCAGCATCCCAGAAGTCTGTTTCATGTTTCCTCCTAGATACTACTGTCACTTCCCCTTCAAAAGAAAAAGAAAAAAAGATAACTGTTGTCCTGATTTTGAATATTATTGATTAGTTTTGCCTGCTATAGAACTTTAAAATTTTGTTTTAGCATTCATGATTTGTGGGAAAGAGAGCTCTTTCTAGCTCTTTCCAACTCCAATTGTGTCTAGGTAGCATTCAGAAAAGTTGTATCTTCATCTTTGTCACCTTCAGAACTTCTCTGTAATACCTTAGGAATATAAGTAAAAACCCAAACCTGGGCACTTCTTGGTTTAAATATTTGTCTTAAGCAGGCTAGATTTTTGTGTTTGTTAGCTATTCCCACCCCCTTAGCCCTCCATTGTATTTGTACCCTTTGCATCTTTCCCCTTTCTTTTGATTTACAGGAACTCTCTTTGTATTAAGGATGTTAGACTTTAATTATTATGTTGCAAATATTCTCTCCCAGTCTCTCATTTGTATTTAAACTTTATTGCTGTACTAGATTTAAAATATTTTGTGTAGTATAACCTGACTGTTGAATTTTGTGTCCTGCCTAAGGCCACCTTCAACCAATGTTATGTAAAAAAAAAATTCTGTATTTTCTTTTTTTTTTTTTAATTTTATTTATTTTATTTTTTTCCCCCAAAGCCCCAGTAGATAGTTGTATGTTATAGCTGCACATCCTTCTAGTTGCTGTATGTGGGACACGACCTCAACATGGCTGGACAAGCGGTGCATCGGTGCACGCCCAGGATCCGAACCTGGGCCGCCAGCGGTGGAGCGCGCACACTTAACCGCTAAGCCACGGGGCCAGCCCTGTATTTTCTTTTAGTTAAGTTATTTTTTTTATTTATTTTATTTTATTTTTATTTTTTCCCCCAAAGCCCCAGTAGATAGTTGTATGTCATAGTTGCACATCCTTCTAGTTGCTGCATGTGGGACGTGGCCTCAGCATGGCCCGAGAAGCGGTGGTGCGTTGGTGTGTGCCCGGGATCTGAACCCCGGGCCGACAGCAGCAGAGCTTGAGCACTTAACCGCTAAGCCACGGGGCCGGTCCATCTTTTAGTTATGTTTTGTTGTTTGTTTATATCTGTAATCCATCTGGATTTGATTGTAGTGTGAGGTATCCCTGTCAACATTTAAATGCAGATAGAATGTTTAAACATCTTTCTTTGGTCTTTCCTATGAAAAAACCTATTTGAATTTTATCTACCTATGGCTACTACACTTTTTCATCCACAAACTTCTAGAAAAAGTTTCCACTCATATTTTTCTACCTCACCTTCTTTTTGTCAGCTCAGTGTTGCCTGCATGGCCTCTGCCTTACCTTTACACTGAAACTACTTATGCCTGGAGCAGCCTTGGCTTTCTTTTTACTGAACCAAGTGGACTGAAATTTTGACCTCCTCTTTCCTGAGCAGTGTGTATTTATCATTGTTGGCAACTTTCTCCTTGAAATGTGTCTCCTTTGGCTTCTTTGATATAGCTTTTTGCTGGTTTTTGTTTTTGCTTTTTTTTTTTTTTTTTTTTGGTGAGATCAGCCCTATGCTAACATCTGCCAATACTCCTCTTTTTTTCCTGAGGAAAACTGGCCCTGGGCTAACATCCGTGACCATCTTCCTCCACTTTATATGGGACGCCGCCACAGCATGGCTTGCCAAGCTGTGTCGGTGCGTGCCCGGGATCCGAACCGGTGAACCCCGGGCCGCCGCAGTGGAACGCGTGCACTTAACCGCTTGTGCCACCGGGCCGGCCCCCCCTGGTTTTCTTCTTACTTCTCTGTCTTACCCTTCTTGGTCACTTTTGTAGCCTCTTCTATTTTTATTCCCCAAATATTGGTATTCGCTAGAGTTAATTCAGTTAGATCCTCTATAGTTTACACTTAGGCTCATCCTTGGATGATGCCATCCATCTTAAGACTTCAGTTATCAACAATATTCTGATAACCCCCAAGTCTCTATCTTTAGCTCAGATTTCCTTTTAAAACAATGTATTTATGCCTGTTAGGCATTTAAAACTAAATGTATCATCATTTCTTCCCCTCACCCCTCAAATCAGCACATCTTCTTGTATTTCCCATTTCGGAGAATAAATAGACTCTTATCCAGTTGCTCTGCACAGAAACCTGTTTGTCATTTTAAAAAATTGAGGTAAAATTCAAATAACATAGAATGAAAGAATTAGGAAAGATCATCAAGTATAAGGAAGTGTCATTAGAGACTAAGGCCAAGATTATCCACACCCTTGTATTCCCAGTTATTATATATACAGGTGTGAAAGCTGGGCGGTGAAGAAGGTTGATGGGGGAAAACTTGATTCATTTGAAATATGATGTTGGAGGAGAGCTCTACGGATACCCTGGACTGCCAGAAAGACAAACAACTGGATCCTAGAGCAAATTAAGCCTGAGCTGTCATTGGAGGCAAAAATGATAAAATTGAGACTGTCCCACTTTGGGCACATCATGAGAAGGCAGGATTCTTTGGAAAAGACGATAACGCTGGGAAAAATAGAAGGCAGCAGGAAAAAGGGAAGACCAAATATGAGGATGGATTGACTCCATAAAGAAAGCCATAGGCGTGAGTCTACAGAAGCTGAATAGGGCTCTTGAGGACGGGACGTTGTGGATATCATTCATCCATAGGGCTCCAGGAGTCGGAGTCGACTTGAGTATGCGGAACAACAAGCCTTTTTAAAGTGTACGGTTCAGTGGTATTTAGTGTATTCACAGTGTTGTGCAACCACATCATTTGAATCTTTAGTTTCAAAACTTTGTGATCACCCCGTAAAACACCCCCATACCCATTAAGTAATCATACCCCATTTCCCCCTTCCCCTATCCATTGGTAATCTCTTTTCCACTTTCTGTCTCTGGATTTGCCTTTCCTGGATATATCATATAAAAGGAGTCGTACAGTATGTGACCATACATGTCTGATTTCTTTCACTTAGCTTGATGTTTTTGAGGTTCATCTTAGTTGTAGCATATATCAGTATTTCATTCCTTTTTATGGCTGAATAATATTCCATTGTATGTATATACCATAATTTATCCGTTCATTCGTTGATGGACATTTGGGTTGTTTCCACCTTTTGACTATTGTGAGTCATGCTGCTACATAAACATTTGTGTACAACTTCCTATGTGGACAGATGTTTTCATTTCTTTTGGGTATATACGTAGGAGTGGAATTGCTGAGTTATATGGTACTGTATATTTTGCTTTTTGAGGAATTGTGTGTCATTTTTTGACTTATTATTTTAACCCCCACATCACCAAGCTTTTGGTTGATTGATTCTGTCTCCTAAATATTCCTGTTTTCCATCATTATTTTCACTACCATATACTAAGGGTACACTTTTCAGGATTACTTTAATAGCTTCCTTTTTGGTTTCTTTGTCATCCCCATGGCCTTATTCTATGTCATCTCTCACACACTGCAAGATTGGTTTTTAAAAATGTAAATCTCATGAGGTCATCTCATTGTTTTAAAAACAAAACAAAACAAAACACAAGCCCTTCAAAGGCTCATCATTGCCCTCTGGATGAAGTCCAAACTTACATGGCTTACAAAGGCTCTTTGCTGTCCAGCTTCTGACATTCTGTCTAGTTTCAACTGCATGCCGCCCCGCTTTGGTTCTAGCCATATACTCATCTCTGTATTTCAACTTTTTGTATATGCTCCTCTGTCTAAACCTTGCACCTCTCCCACCCAAATCTTTTGTCTTATTTCAGACGTCTCCTCTCTTTTTAGAAACCTTTTCTGTCTCTTCATGATTATAATGTGCCCTTCTTTTGTGCTCCTCCAAATTGCTGTACTAATGTTGGAGCATTTACTATACATTGTAATTGCCTGTTTATTTCTGTGGGAATCAGGAGATGATAGTCAAGTGCCAGGTGATATAGTACAGACTAAAAGTATAATTAATAGGAATTTAGCAGAAGTCAAAAGAAGATTATTTGGTAAATTATTTAGGGAAGGCCTCATGGAGGAAGATGGTGCTTGAACTGGACTTTGAAGGAAGCATTCATGAAGGTATGGTAATCATCTGCCACCACAGGTAGATTAAACCTGTTAAATACCTGTGGATTTCTAGACCTATGAAGATCCATGCTAGGGGCAAAAGCCATGACAATAGTGAGATGTTGGACATTCCCTCAACATTGCTTTTGCGTTAGTTACATGAAGCAAGCGTTGGACACAATCAATCCTGTAGAAGGAAAGCATGGAAAGAATGTGCAAGCGATTTTAAGAACTTATGGTGTATTGACAAAAGTGAGAAGCAAGGTTGTACTTTATGGGAAGTGTAAGGAAGTTTTCAAGGGTAATTTTGACCACACGTGCTAATTTCACAGCCTTCCTAACTACATTTATGAAACTCCACTGGACTTCTGATGGAAAATGCAACAACTAGGTGATTTCTGGGTAAATTATAGAATCTTCCGTAAGACTCTCGTATACAGTGTTGAAGAACATGATCTGAGTAATATAATAGTGTTCATTTAGGGGCCCGGCCCCATGGCTTAGTGGTTAAGTGCGCACGCTCCGCTACTGGTGGCCCGGGTTCGGATCCCGGGTGCACAGCGATGCGCCGCTTGTCTGGCCATGCTGAGGCGGCGTCCCACATAGAGCAACTAGAAGGATGTGCAACTATGACATACAGCTATCTATGGGCTCCTTGGGGAGAAAAAGGGAAAAAAAGGAGGAGGATTGGCAATAGATGTTAGTTCAGGGCTGATCTTCCTCAAAAAAAAAAAAAAATTAGTGTTCATTTAGAAAAAGGTTGGAAATGAGATAACTCAGTGTAGAAAATAACTGCTCATATTGCAGTTGTCTGTGCTCTACCCTATCCCTCAATTAACAGTAAAAGTGGAACTTTCAGCTCTTTTCTAGTATGTCTGCAACGTAGTTGGCACTCAGTAAATATTTACATGCATAAACAAAACAACAAGATTAAAATGCAATTCGTACCTTAATGTCTTTGCATTCTCAGTATCTTTTTTTTATATCTTAGAATAGCTATTTAAAAGTAAAAATGCGTTCCTTGTGTTTTGAAATACAGTGCTGATTTAAAAGTATTTGTAAAAGTCTACTTGGCCTGTTAGACAGAAATATTAGACTTAAAAAAATCTCCCCTCAAATTTTGAGAAAAGAAGCCATTCATGTTTAAATATAAATAAACTTGCACTTTTGGCTCTTTCTGTGTTTCACTGGCGTTTTAGGGTGTTAAATCCTAGTTGTTGAAATGACACCACCTCTGATTCTTTAAAAAATTAATATCTTCTCAGTTACTAACACACTTTGTTCAGTCTTTTACAGCACTCTGAGTTGTATTACACTTTTATCATTAGACTGAGCTCTTTGAGGATGATGGCAGGAATTATATGAGAATTACAAACCTGTTCAAAGTCCTAGCAAGTCGTTTCTTTTTTTTTTTTCTTTTTTTTTTTAATTTTTTTCCCCCCAAAGCCCCAATAGATAGTTGTATGTCATAGTTGCACATCCTTCTAGTTGCTGTATGTGGGACGCGGCCTCAGCATGGCCGGACAAGCAGTGCGTTGGTGTGCACCCACCCGGGATCCGAACCCGGGCCGCCAGCAGCGGAGCGCGCGCACTTAACCGCTAAGCCACGGGGCCGGCCCATAGCAAGTCGTTTCTGACTGCTCCTTTCTTGCGCGTGCTTTGTCCCCACTTCTCAGTTTGAACCAATTAGTGCTCCCCATTTGAGCTCCCTGTTGGCGATTCATATATATATATATGTGTGTGTGTGTGTTTTTCACTATCATGATTGTGGCAATGGCTTCACAGGTGTATACATATATCAGTATGTATCAAATTATATAATTTAAATATGTGCAGTTCACTGAATGTCACTCATACTTCATTAAAGCTATTTAAAAAATTTTTTACATGATGCCCACTATCAATAGGTCATTACTTTCTTAAGCCCTGTGTCTCCAGAAACCGTTCAGACCTTGTACTCCTTCTCACCTGCTCCTCTGAGGTCCCCTCTTGGGCCTCTGTCCCCCAACCTCACTAGCCCTTTGCCTCTGTTCTTGTCCCCAGCCTCCATCATGCATATCACAGCACTCTCCCTGGAAGAGAAAAATCTCATGATGCTACTGCCGTTCCTGTAGAGTCCAGCTGTTGTTCTTAAGTCATTCCTGTGTTCTGGAATCTGGCCAGCAGAGAGATCAACGCACACAGGCAGGACAGATGGAGCCTCTCCTCTCGGTGTGCTGAGTCTCATGGGCCACACATGAACACCAACCGTAGATGTGTATCCCAAAGATTATAGAGGACTTGTCAAATAGATATACAGATATTAGTGTAAACGAAGGTTGGTTAAGCTCAGCAAATTCCAATGAAAAGGTATTAGGTACTCCATTGTTTCTGCAAGTGTACCCTAAAGGAGATAAGAATGACCAGAAGTACTGGTCTGATTTCCCTCTGAACCAGAATCTCGGGGGGATGGGCTTGAATATCTGCATTTTAACAAGCTCCTTATACTACTACAGGGCAACCTACAATGGTAAAAACCAAGCTGGAAACCAAGGTAGCGTAAGATCTGGATAGTTTGCTTTACCCATTGCTTCCTTGTGTTGTAGAAATTGTTTTGGCCATCAGGTAGCATTTTGCTAATGGATTCAGGTATATCCATTTAATAGTTTAGAATTTATTTATTTATTTATTTTTTAATTTTATTTAGTTATTTATTTTCCCCCCCAAAGCCCCAGTAGATAGTTGTACGTCATAGTTGCACATCCCTCTAGTTGCTGTATGTGGGACGCGGCCTCAGCATGGCCGGAGAAGCGGTGCGTCGGTGCACGCCCGGGATCCGAACCTGGGCCGCCAGCAGCGGAGCGCGCGCACTCAACCGCCAAGCCACGGGGCCGGCCCAATAGTTTAGAATTTATAACATGTGTATTCAAGTTCTGTAATTTATTTGTTGGGTGAAAATTATGTGCTTAAAAGTTTTGATCAAATTTTTCTTTTTCCACAGAACTCAACAAAAATCCAGTGGAAGGCTTTTCGGCAGGTTTAATAGATGATAATGATCTCTACCGATGGGAAGTCCTTATTATTGGTCCTCCAGATACACTTTAGTAAGTATATTGGAACGGATATCAAAGTGGAGCTCTTTTTTTTTTTTTTTTTTTTTGTGAGATCAGCCCTGTGCTAACATCCGCCAGTCCTCCTCTTTTTTTTGCTGAGGAAGACGGCCCTGGGCTAACATCCGTGCCCATCTTCCTCCACTTTATATGGGACGCCGCCACAGCATGGCTTGCCAAGCAGTGCGTCGGTGCGCGCCCAGGATCCGAACCAGCGAACCCCGGGCCGCCGCAGCGGAGCGCGCGCACTTAACCGCTTGCGCCACCGGGCCGGCCCCAAAGTGGAGCTCTTTTAATTAATTGAAATGTAAACTATTTTGGCAAACTGAAGTGAAATTATTTTTTAAAGAGCAGGTGAATGGCTGTGTTTAGTATCGTTTGTACTGAATGATCACGTCTAGGATTTTTGTGTTCTGCTTGAAACTCTAGTGTCTAAAACTTGTTGCTTTCTTAAATATGTAATAGTTTCAGAAATTTAGATATTCTTGATACCTGGAATAAATTTATTACAGAAAAGCATCTTTTAGGCAAGGTTATACATAAATATATTTTTCACTTGTATCCCAGAAATTGGATTAGTTTTGGCAGAATGGAGGGAGAAGAAAATTATTTATTGAAAAGTTTCTCCCTACTGCCTTTCCTTGTGCTTACTCTGTCTTGACCCCAAAGGGAACATTATAATTTTAAAGATAAGGTTTTACCATTCTTAACACTTTATCAGTTTAATTAAAGCATAGTATTGTATCTGGGAGATTTTCATACAGAGCATAGTGTACATATCAGTGTCTTAAGCAGGCTGGAAAGAACTGTCAAGATCATCAATTTTAGTGATTCTCTAATTGGGTCCCCACAGAATATTGATCAGAATCAAGGTGTTCTCACCCTAAAATGAACTATTGGTCATCTTTTCCCTGTTATAAAAGTGATTGTTACAGTTAATCACGTTTAATTAATCACTATTAACTGATGTAAAGATAGAATGTAGTGGTATCAAAGAGCAGTAGGAAAAGAGAGATGGAATTTCTTAAATATTTTATGTAATACATTTCTAGATTCAAAGACCACATTCTTATTTTCTGCTCTGAGTGTTTCCAGACAAACTTATGAATATTTAATGTTCTATAAAATGGATCGTGACTACCTGATGCTAGTGACTGGTTCAAGTTCCATACTTTTTATAGAAGTTAAAGTATTGGAAAAAAGGCAACGATCTTCTCAAAGCCACACAACTGAGGGACAGCAGGGACAGATCTAGATGTGAGTTTCCTGGAGACTGCACTTCCTCACTCAACTGTGGTCCTTGATGGTACTAAACAGGCAAGAGTTTGGATACAGCAAACTTTTTTTTTTGTGAGGGTCAAGTAGTTTTAGGTGTTCTAAGATGGTAACTCCTTTCCCTCCCATAAAACACCTGATGGAAGAGAAAGTTCAGAGCTACTTCTATACCAGAGCAAACTGGTATATGGCATACAAAGTTGAGCTGTATTATGGATTTTTGGGTTCTCTATAGTCTGAAAAGGTGATTTATATTTTGTCACGACTCTTGCCAATCGAAATTTTTGCTGATATATTTCCCAGTGGTATGTTCGTGTTGGTAATTGTCACAAACTAAAATAACTCAAGTTTGGTCATTCCACGATGTTAGTTTGGTGGATAACAGTAGCCATTGAAAATCATCCTAGAGGTATTCCCCCACGACCTTAATATTATTTGAAAGCAAGTTTCTTATCAAATTTTGCACACAAAACCGTACATACAACCTGATTTATGAGCCTGATGAAGTTCAGGTTTATTCTTCTAGGTTTTTCAATCAAAACACGTTGCATGAAGGTTTACTCAGGGGAGTCATGGCGACATTCCAGTGACAGAATCTTTTTACTCTTACAGTTGATATGAGATAATGAGAGAAATTCTTCTAAACTGGTGTCTATATAGAGGATTGGTTAGACATCCAGGCTTGAGCTCCATCTGTAAGGACCTCACAGAATTCTTACATTTTTCATGCACAGGTGGCAAGTATCTCTAAATATTGTTAACTGGTCCATATATATATAATGTACCTTCAGCTTCACCAAAGAGAAGCATTTTTTAATACTCATACTAATTAATTAACAGGCCATTTTTAGGGGGCCAGCCTGGTGGCATAGCTGTGAAGTTCCTGCGTTCTACTACGGTGGCCTGGGGTTCGCCAGTTCAGATCCTGGGCGCAGACCTACACACAGCTCATCAAGCCATGCTGAAGCGGTGTCCCACATACAGCAACTAGAAGGATGTACAGCTATGACATACAACTATCTATTGGGGCTTTGGGAGGAAAAAGGGTGGAAGATTGGCAACAGATGTTAGCACAGGGCCGATCTTCCTCAAAAAAACCAAACAAAACAGGCCGTTCTTTCCACCAGTGAAAACCTTGTTCTGGCCTTCAGTATACATTTAAAAAGTGCTGGCTGTTGATCTGAGAGGTGGATAGCAGAAGTATTTGTGGCATCTCCTCTGGAGTGTGGACTTGGTGATGAGACAACTGGCAGCCACTTCCATACTGTCCCTTCCTGATGAGAGCATTGGCGGCACCTGGGCTCTAGTTTAACCTCAGTGCCACATGTACTTTGAACATCCTGTGAGTAGTGAAGCCTTAATGCAACTGACAGACATTATAATAATCATCCAAAATTACCTGGATATGATTCCTTTTTATTAACAACCTTTTCTAAAATTCATGTGCTGGAAGTTATAAAATTGTTTTTAAAGCCCTCAAAAAAGAGATTTAAGATTTATTGAGTCTAGGCCATCCCTTTTGGCAACTTCCTACTTAGGATGATTGCAAAAATAAAAATATAGCATTACAGTGGCATTTACACTACTCATTCATGTAGGTCTCAACTGTTTTTTGAGCATTCTTAAGCTAGATGCTGGGAACATGACCTTGAATTAGCTAATAGTCACTGCTCCTAAAGAGTTTACACTTCACTTGGCAAAACAGATCATTGCATAGTCATTTAATTCACTTTGAGGACAGCCATGATAGAGGTGGGCATGTGGTATTATGAGAACTCATTGGGAGCATGGCAAGTTTTGAATGTGTCAGGGAATTTTTCCCAGAGGAAGAGATGTCTAAAGTGGGAACTGAAGAGTTAGTAGCTGTGTTAGTTAGTAGGCTTTTGGCTACAAGCAACAGAAATCTGACTTTAAATGGCTTAGAAAATAAGGAAATTTGTTGTCTTGACAGTGGTAGCAAAATATGTACAGCAGTTTTGAGCATTTCAGAATATCACCTAAAGGAAGAGGAGAAGGTAGTTTCTTCTTGTGTTTTATGTATTTCTTATGCAATGTAGAAACTAGAAACCTTTTTCTTCTGGAAGCTGTCCAACAGACTCTGCCTCTTGTCTCATTTGTTGGAATTGAGTCACTTGCTCATTCCTTACTCAGTAACTGGCAAGATGAATGAGATTGCCACAGTTGGTTTAGATAAATTATTCTGGGATGAAAGAGATTTTGGGCTGTCAACAGCTACGGTAAGAATTGACTAGACAGGCATTCTGGCAATGTCGGTGAGAGGTGGGGGTAAATGGAAGGGAAGCTAGGGAGTAAGCATTTCATAGGGAAAACTATGTATACATAGGGCTTGGAAAATAAGGGATGGAACAAGGTATGGCAACTGAGTAAAGTTAGTATAAAGAATTTCAAGAAGTGAAGTTGGATAGGGAGTTGAGAGTTAGTCGAAGTTTATAAAACACTGTTAAAGAGTTTGGATTTATCTTTTGTCCTGAGGAAAAAGCACAGCCATTGAGGAATTTTATATCAGGAGTTACCAGTTAGGTTTATATTTTAGAATGTGCATCAAATTACTAAGTATCATAATTTTGGGATTATGAATTTTATTTTCCTTCAGTTTAGTTTATTGGTGCAACAAAAATATATTTTTAACAATATTATTTAAAAAATTTTTGTCTGTAGTGTAAAAACTGGACTGGAAATTGAGGGCTGACCATGGCTGCCTTAAGTAGGGAAATCAGCCTTTGCTCAGGGGATGGAGAGAGAGCACATGTGCCAGGGCAGGGCCCTGAGAAAGGAAGAGGTGGTTAGTCGGGAAGGTATAAGGAGAGGAAAAGTTGTATAGAAGTAAGCTTTCCAAAATGCTACCGAGAATCAAGTATTTAATAGGGTTTGTAGATTTAACAGTAAGGAAATTACTGGTGTTCTTGTGGTTCTTTCAGTGGAGTGAAGAGGGTAGAGGCCATCTTGCAGTTGTTTAAAGAGTGCTAAGGGAGTGACTACATAGACCTTAAGTCTAAATAACTAACTGTCTATGAAGAGAAACAGAGGCTGGTAATGGGGTGGGGCGGTGCGGGGGCATTGAAAGTAAGTTAATGTGAGCTTAGATAGTACCCAAACCCAAGTGATTAATTTATTTAGGTTTATGTAATTAGATCATTTATGTATTAATAGAAAGAATTAGTACTGTACTGAAATTCTTGAAAAGCTGGTGTGATATTTCATGGTGGCATCTTTAGCCTTCATTTAGTCATTAGAGCACACTTCACACTCTTTACAATCTATGTAATCAGTAATGGTATATTCAAGCATTACTTTATTTGAGAATGATAGTTGCCATGAGTATTAATTTAGCCACTATATTTATCTTCACACAGTATTAAATTTTTCTTACTGCTTTGTCCATTAATTAATCTTTTTAGTGCTGTTAAGAAGAGATTCTTTTGTGTGTGTGTGTGTGTGTGTGTGAGGAAGATCAGCCCTGAGCTAACATCTGATGCCAATCCTCCTCTTTTTTCTGAAGAAGACTGGCCCTGAGCTAACACCTATGCCCATCTTCCTCTACTTTGTATGGGACGCCGCCACAGCATGGCTCGACAAGCGGTGCGTCGGTGCGCACCTGGGATCTGAACCGCTGAATCCCAGGCAGCCGCTGCAGAGCGCACGCACTTAACCACTTGCGCTACCAGGCCGGCCCCAAGAATAGATTCTTGAGGCTGTCTTTTTATGAAAGACATTCTGAAACTGGTGTGATCTACCTGGTTATTTTCAGACTATTGATTATCAAGTAGTGTGGATAGCCACTCATATCCACAAAAAAAAAAATTTCATGCAGGAGTGGCAGTAGGTTTTTAAAGAAAGTTTAGGAGACCTAGATATCACTGTGTAATTATAAATTCTATAAATTTGTACATATTAGCGAATGGTAAATGTACACCTTCTTTTATCTCTTATTCTCTTTTTCTTTCATTACTAGTGGTCTGTTCAAGAACGGCTTTATTTTGTTTTCACGACTGGCAATGGTGTGAAAAATTGGGAGAATCTTAAGATTACAGTCATGCACTGCATAATGACATTTCGATAACGTCGGACTACATATATGGCGGTGGTTTCATAAGATTAGTACCATATAGCGTAGGTGTGTAGTAGGCTATACCATCTAGGTTTGTGTTAGTACACTCTGTGGTGTTCGCACAATGACGAAATCGCCTAACGACACATTTCTTAGAACGTATACCTGTTGTTAAGTGATGCATGACTATATATGTATTTTGTAGTATTGCCTTACCTTGAGTGGATATAAAAAATGAAGAGTTGAGGGGCCGACCTGGTGGCACAAGCGGTTGGGTGCACGTGCTCCACTGCGGCGGCCCGGGGTTCGCCGGTTCGGATCCCAGGC
The DNA here is from genome assembly GCF_020826845.1 of Diceros bicornis minor. Taxonomy (NCBI): domain Eukaryota; kingdom Metazoa; phylum Chordata; class Mammalia; order Perissodactyla; family Rhinocerotidae; genus Diceros; species Diceros bicornis. Next base: position 13,541,683 of record NC_080757.1, read on the forward strand.
TGCACCGACATACCGCTTGGCAAGCCATGCTGTGGCGGCGTCCCATATAAAGTGGAGGACGATGGGCATGGATGTTAGCCCAGGGCCAGTCTTCCTCAGCAAAAAGAGGAGGATTGGCAGATGTTAGCTCAGGGCTGATCCTCCTCACAAACAAAAAAAAAAATGAAGAGTTGGCTAACCAAACTCTGATTAATATTCTTTTACAGTAACAAAATTCTTTTACATTTCTGTTTAAGACTTAGATGTCCAAGTCATATATTCTGTAATGAAATTTTGGAGGGAGTAAGCCTAGTGCCTGCATTGCTTAGAAATCGATTGATCAGTGGCAGTGCCATGTCCTTTATCATTTAGTGCTCAAGAACATGGGCTTTGGGGGCTATCTTTGTTTAGCTCCCTGACTCTACCACTTTTATTAGCTGTGTGACATTGAACAATTGCTTAAACTTCGTCTTAGTAGTTTCATTTCTAGGGTAAAAACCCTATGCCTAGGAAGTGTTCAGAACGTTCAGTGTTGTGTTGCTTGTAATAGCAAAAAAATTGGAAGCAATCAAACATAAGTGTAATATGGCAGATAAAAGGAATGAATAAGAGACAGGTATTGAAAGGAATATATATAAAAGAACTATGTTGAGCAAAATTTCGGACAGCAGCATACAGTGTATCATTTAAATAAAGCAAATGTGGTAGAATGATAGGATCTGACAATGCAGAATGGTGGGATCTGATCCTTGTAAGATTTTTATAATTTAATACAAAAACAGGGAGGCCTCGTGAAAAAAACTTGAACTAGGCCTAGGTTTCTCAACCTTTTCGTATGTGAAACTCTTGGTCCTCTTTTTTTTTTTTTTTTTTTTGAGGAAGAGTGGCCCTGAGCTAACATCTGTTGCCAATCTTCCTGTTTTTTTCTCTCCCCAAAGCCCCCGGTACATAGTTGTATATCCTACTTGTAGGTCCTTCTATTTCTTCTGTGTGGGATACCACCTCAGTATGGCCTGATGAGCGGTGAGTAGGTCTGCGCCCAGGATCTGAATGGGTGAACCCTCGGCCACCGAAGCAGCAGGCACGAACTTAACCACTGCACCACCGGGTCAACCTCTTGGTTCTCTTTTTAACGTTGTGCTAGTAATTGTACTATTAGTATCTGTGATGAAGAGAACATATAGTGGAAAGGAAGATATTTTTAATTCACTGATCATTTTTTTAATAAACTTTCATATTGCTCATTGCAGTAGCATCTTTGTATATTTAGTGAATTTAGTGAAAAGTAGTGAATATGTGACATGTTAATGTTTAGTCTACAATGTTTTGTACCCTGTGGGTTTTTGAGTTCCTCTTTGCTAACTTGGCTGTTCACTAGAAGTTTGCACCCACAAATTGGGACTGCTAATCTAGGCTTTTAAAAAAACAGGTAGGGGCCGGCCCTGTGGCTTAGCGGTTAAGTGCGCGCGCTCCGCTGCTGGCGGCCCGGGTTCAGATCCCGGGCGCACACCGACGCACCGCTTCTCTGGCCATGCTGAGGCCACGTCCCACATACAGCAACTAGAAGGATGTGCAGCTATGACATACAACTATCTACTGGGGCTTTGGGGGAAAAAATAAATAAATAAAATTATAAAAAAAAAAAAAGAAAACTTTAAAAAAATAAAATAAAAAAAATTAAAAAACAGGTAGGATTTCCACAGGTGAAAGAGATGTTAAGGCGTCCACCTATAGGAGAAAAGCTGTAAGGAATAGCATGATTGGTTCAGAATGGGTGAGGGCATTGCAGACAGAGTGAAAGTTATGTGTTTTAAACTTTTTAGGATAGTCCTATTAATTAAATTTGATTGAAATTTTAAAGGTTGAAAATAATTTGAGACTAAGGCAAATTTTTATGATAGAGATTCCAATCAGCTAATATAAAGTTTTTAAGTGGATCTAATCAATCAGAATTAAGGGACCTAGGAGAGCTAACTTAATATCGATGAATAGCCTTACCAGTGAAATAAAGTGTATGGGTTTTGTGACAGCTGTTCTGATGTCCTTTTATATAGATTCTTGGTTGTTTTCTGTATTTGTGGCTTTCAAATTTTTTTTTTTTTACTATAACTCCTAATCAGAAATATTTTACATCATGACCCAGTGTGTACTTATCTGTGTACATTTTAGTGAATAGAAACATATGTAGGTTATATGACTGAAACAAACTACTTGTGATAAGTGTAAATAAAATTCCAATGTTTTCTATTCTGTTCTTATTTGTTTAAGAAGATGACTGGTGGCGGCTGGCCCCGTGGCGTAGTGGTTAAGTTAGCATGCTCTACTTCGGCGGCCTGGGATTCATAGGTTTGAATCCCTGGTGCAGACCTACACACCGCTCATCAAGCTACTCCTATGACAGCATCCCATATACAGAGTAGAGGAAGATTGGCACAGATGTTAGCTCCGGACCATCTTCCTCAAGCAAAAAGAGGAAGATTGGCAATAGATGTTAGCTCAGGGCCAATCTTCCTCACCAAAAAAAAAAAAAAAAAACAACAACCCAGACTGGTTAGTGACTCACTCAATTGGTTTTGCAGCCCCAGTTTGAAAAAACAGTCCATATTATTAAAATGTCCTAAGGCCAATTTTGGCACTAACTTACACAGTTGGGATAACATAGGCTGAGAAGATAGACCTATCTCTTATCAGTGTAATGCGCTCTTCTCGACAGCTATTCCAGTCTCCATTTCCCTCAAGTCATCATGTTTTTTCCCCTTCAATAGATAATCTTAAAAATTATGAAAATTATGGCTATAAGGCAGGCATAAAATTGGTCATTTTTCTTCCTTTCTACCCCTGGATACCTGTACTACATTCAAACCATTTTTCTTCCTGTGCAAAAGGAAAAGATGTTCCTTGTTTTTCTTGGTTAGGCCCATTACTACCCTATTTTCTTTCTTCTAATTTCTCAGCTGTTCTCATCTTTCTGCCAGCACCTTCTCATCTCCGTGCAAACAAATTAGTTTTTTTCTCCTCTTTTAAAGCCTTTCATTTGCACTGTTTCCCCATCTAGTTACCATCTTGTTTAACTGTTAAACTTCTCAAATTGTCCTATTCATTATGCTTGTACTTTACCACTCCATTCTTTCTTTAATCCTTTGCGGTCTTTTTCCTATTGCTTTTACTAAAATTGTATTATCAAAGTTACTTTTTATACTTGGAGTCCAGTGGCCTTTCTTAATTATTCAGAAGTATTTGATATTAATGATCTACCTCTCTTTTTTAACTCCCCTCCATCTTTCTTTTATTATCAGAAAAGGGCAATAAAAATTAATAAACTTGCTTGTGATTAAAAATTCAAGCTATATCGAAATGTGCAAAGCAGAATGTAAAAGATCCCATAATCCTGCACTCCAGAGTTAACGATTGTTATGTATTAGTGTCATGTTTCCAGACATTTTTCTATTTTATATAAACATACTCCCACTTTTTCTTCTTAAACACAAATGAGCTTATTCTATAAGTACTTGTTTTTTCAAATTTAATGATATATTGCTCATATCATTCCAATACTTATTATTGATATTGTTCTTGATATTTTCCTCTGCCACTAGAAGGGTTAAGTGCCATGAAACCAATGATCTCTATGTCTTGTTCTCTGTTGTATCGCATCAGTAGATAATCAGTGTATATTTGTTCAATGAATGAAAACCATTTAATGAGCTGGGAATTCCATTTCCCACTGATCTGAAACACAATCATATGACCCTGCTCCAATGGAGCATACCTCAAACAATAAAAGAATCAGTTGTGCGTTTTGCTGTTGCAATAAAAAAGTGAAAAGAGGTCAATATGATAGAGGGACACAGTGGCTAGTTAAGATTGGGTAGTCATGTAAAATCTTTCTTAAGAGGTAACATTTAAGCTTGAGTTCTGAATGATGACAAGGGGAAAAAGGTATTTCAAACAGAGGAAAAGAACACAAGGCAGGAACTTAGTCACTTTTGTCCCATGAAGCTTACTTGATCTCATTGGTTTTCGTTGTTAACATATACAACTCATTGTATTGTTTTGATAATTCTTCAAGACTAGTTCCTCAGTAAATTGCATTGCTCTGGAACTGCATTATCTAATACAGCAGTCACTAGCTACATGTGGCTGTTCAAATTAAAATTAAGTAAAATTAAAAATTCAGCTTCTCAGTTGCACTAGCCATGTTTCAAGTGGCTAGTGGCTACCATATTGGACAGCTTGAATATAGAACATCTCCAATGTGCAGAAGGTTCTGTTGCACCACACTACTTTGGAAAGTCACTAGAATATAAATTCATTGAGAGACTTGATACTTTGTTCACTGCTGTACTCCTAGTGTCTGACAGGTAACGGCTGAGTCAATATTTATTAAATAATGAGGTGAATAAATGGATGGATGAATAGAAGGTCAGCATATTTGTTCCCAGACAGGGAACAACAAAATGTGCATAAGCTCTGAGATGAGAAAGAGCTTGATGTGTGTGAAGAATGGAAAGAAGACTGGCTGGAATAGGAGAAGAGTGATAGTTTGAGATCAATATAGAGAAATTGGCAGCTTGACCCCTATAGGCAGTGTTAAACCTTCTGAATTTTGTTGTAAGTACAATGGGAAGTGATAGAAAGGTTTGTAGCACAGCAATAATGTGATCTGATCTGGATCCCTTTTTTAAGCTATTTCTTTCATTTTATTAGTGTTTTGAGAGTTTAATAGGGTGGTAGGTATGACAGTTTATTAAACTGGGTATTCGAGTAAGTAAACTGTCTTCTTGAAATCCAGGTTATTCATTCACTTCATTTATAGTGTTAGCACTAGCATCCTTGTTTTATGTTGGTTTTAATTGTCTACTTACAAGCAGGAATTTATAGGCAAGAACTTGTTTTTGTTTTTTTTCCAGTGAAGGTGGTGTTTTTAAGGCTCATCTCACTTTCCCAAAAGATTATCCCCTCCGGCCTCCTAAAATGAAATTCATTACAGAAATTTGGCACCCAAATGGTAAGTTTATCTAGTTTTACTTTTACATTTGCAAATATGATAGCCTGTCACTGAGGTTTTCAAGGTCAATAAGAAAGATGTAGTTCTTAATGAAATTGCTTTGGAATTTTTGTACTAAGTTCGTAGTGTTCATTAGGCACATAGCCTTGTATTAGATTCTTTAGAAGAAAAGGAGAACAGAGATCATATGAAAAAAATAATTTTTGATTTACTTAGTTTTCATCTCTTTTTGAGACTCTTGACGTTCCAAATTAGAGGCAAGGTTGGTGGGTGATATTCAGCATTAATAGAGCTCTTATAATGGAGGAGATAATTTCCAAGGTATTAGGTGAATCGTTGGCTGTTACAAAGAGCATAGAAGTAATTAAACTTGGATTTTTTTTTATATTTTCTCATCTTAGCTGTTAGACCATGGGCAACTCAACTTTTTTATCTATAGTCTTAGCTTTAAAAAAGGAATGTCCTACCTATGTCACAAGTTGACTGATAGGGTCAAATGAGATAAAAATACTGTATGTTTTAACCTTTGGAAAGCATCCAGTACAGCTGTGCATGAAATGGTGACATTGACTTTTTTACCCAAAGACGTGCTACCGTTTAAAATCCACTTTGTAAGCCAAAGGTTAGGCTAGATAAGCTGTGTTTATACTCAGTCTCCCTGAACTTTTGGCCTTGTTTTGTATGATAGAGCTTGCAAGGATTTCTTCTCTAAGTTTTTTGACTATCGGTATCTTGTAATCAGAGTTTTCTTAGACTACTACACTAATCTGCATTCTGCTTCTCATAGTCAAGACTCTTTTGGTTGCAAGGAAGAGAAACCCTTATATGTGAGTTGAAGCAAAAATTAATGAGAGAGTAATGGATGAATGAACAAATGAAAGTTTCATTATAAGGATTTCAATGGCTTGAAGAACAGATGGGTCTTATGAGAGACTAGAACTGGCAAATGGGAAACTATTGGGAACCAAGGGAGTCACCATATTTCATTGCATCTAAGATAGCATTGATCACAAAACACACAGTTATTTTTAGTACCAGTAAGGGGGGAGAAAAATATCTCAAATAATTTATTTGTGGTAGAATGCATTAACGATAGTCATACAGGGTGTATGGATGCATGAATTGATGATGTCTGCCTCTTGTTGCTTTGACATTTCTCTCATCTCTCCTAGGCTTTTGGCAGTTTCTCCTACCTTCACTTGAATTATTTGATTTGTAATAGGCAATCTTTTTGCACCTATTTCTGAAGAAGATGTAACAAAGCTTCTGAATGTTGGCTCCACTACAAATTAGCTGTGTAACTCTAGGCAAAGCCTCTTTGGGCCTTAGTTTGTCTGTCTGTGAGAATTAAATGAGAGCATATATGTAAGCAATACATCGGACTTCTCTTCTGTTAAGAGGAAGGATAGCAATGGCCTAGGTAGTTTAAGAGGACAAATGATGAAATGAGTGGATTTTTTTGTTTTTGTTGTTGTTTTTAAGTTGAAGAGACTTTTCATTTTGTGGGCTATAAGGGAGAAGGCATTACAGAGTGAAATAATTAAGACTTGATTTGAGAGATGGGATAATTTGTGAAGAAAGGATAGCTGAGGAGGTGATGGGGCAGGGATGGCAAGTACAGAAAGAGTTAAGAAGGAATGAAAAGTCATTCTGAAATAAGAATGAGAAGAAAAGCAAGCGTTTGAGTATCTGCTAGGCACCGGAGATAGAAAGATGATTAATGATTTATGGGCTCTTTCTTTAAGGATATCATGGTCTATATAAGGGAAAGATAGACACATAAATTTAATGGTGAAACTGAGAGATGACAATGATGTGGCTATAAAGGTGTTTGGTAGCATAGAAGAGGGAGTGAGAGAATGATTCTTAAGAGAATATGATTCTTGAACAGAATTTTGGATATGTAAATGCCTGGCTTGAACTTTGTTCTTTAGGCCGTGGGGACTCATTTAATGAGTTTTAAAACTATATACTAGGTTCATCTTGACTATATTTCCTTTTAGAAAGAATACACTCATGGAGGAAGGATTGGACGAGGAAGCCAGACTGATAGCCAGGAGATAGATACAGGATTATATCAGTGGTTTCGGTAAGAGAGAATGAAAGCTTAGCTAAGAGCAGTGGCAGGAAGGAAAATTTAGTTATTCTCACTTGTTGACTACCAAATGTGGCTGGTAATGGAGAGGTAAGAATTTAGAATTGACAGACCATTTACAAAATAATTATAGAATCAAAACCACAGTGAGATACCACTTTATACCCACTAGGATGATTATAATCAAAAAGACAGATAATAAACAAGTGTTGGCGAGGACATAGAGAAATTAGAACCCTCGCGCTACTGGCAAGAATGTAAAATGGTGCAGCCACTTTGGAAAACAGTCTGCCAGTTCTTCAAAAGGTTAAACATAGTTACCTTATAACCTAGCAATTACACTTCTAGATATATAACTAAGAAAATTGAAAACATATGTCCACAAAATACCTGTACATGAATGTTCATAACAACTTTATTCATAATAGCCAAAAAGTGGAAACAACCCAAATAGCTATCAGTTGATGAGCAGAAAAAGAAAATGTAGTATATCCATATAATGGAATGAAGTACTGATACATGCTACAACATGGATGAGCCTTGAAAACATTATGCTAAGTGAATGAAGCCAGTTACTAAAAACCACATAATATATGATTCCATTTATGTGAAATGTCCAGAATAGGCACATCTGTAGAGATAGAAAATAGGTTATTGGTTGCCTAGGGCTTGGGTGAGAATTGGGGGGAAAAGGGGAGTGATTGTTAATGGGTACGGTGTTTCTTCCTGGAGTAATGAATATATTCTAAAATTGATTGTGGTGATGGTTCTGCAACTCTGTAAACATACTAGAAACCATTAAATTTTGCACTTCAAATACGTGAATTATATCTCAATAAAACTTATAAAAATTATAGGGTAAAGATTAGTTTTGTGTGGCTTAGTGTATTCAGTTTTGGACTTGTTTTTCTTGAGGTACACTTGCCATATCTAGTTAGATAATTAGATAAAACTAGTCTAAGGCTCAGCAGTGAGCTTAGGGCCTTGGAAGTTACTGGCATCAAGATGATAGACAATGTATATCAAATCATCACATAGTACACCTTAAATTTACACAATCTTGTATGTCATTTATATCTCAATAAAGCTGGAGGAAAAAAAGATGTTGGGTAACGTTGTGATATAATGAATGAGGTAATTTACCCAGGGAAAAAATGATTAATGTTGGAGATCAGGATGACGTCAAAAGTATGACCAAGGAAAAGGAAAACTGGAAAGTGACTGAGAGAATGGCTTAAAAATAGTGTATCACAGAAGCCAAGGGAGGAAAATGTGGCCAGGAAGGTGTTCTCAACAATATCAGTTGTCTTGGCCCAGAAGGGTTGACTTCAAAAGTGCCCAGGAGATTATGTTCTCCAGACCACTTTGTGAGAACAGTCATAGCATTTTGATGTGGAACAGAAGCCAGTTTACAGTAAGGTGAAAGAGAAAGAGTACCCAAGTAGGGAGTAAATAGAGATGAAGGTAAATCAGATTTTCATAATTTTAGATGCATAACTTCAAGAGAAAGGACATAGCTTGAAGGGTATGCATGGTTCAGGTAGTTTAGTTTTAAGATGGAAGAAGAGATGTATTTTCTTTTCAGTAATTGATGCTGAGACTGTTGGCTAGCTATTTATGGGAAAATTGATTTAGAAATTTTCTTCACACCAAACAGCAAAATGAATTAAAACTCTAAATAGAATAAAAAGTTTCAAGTGATTTTTAAAAAAAATAGTAGTGAATATCAGTTATCTGCTAGTTGTTAGGGACAAGAATTTTCTAGTTTCAAAAGTAATAAATATTGAAAGACTAAAAACAGGAAAGAGCAACGGCAACTAATTGCAGTATAGGATTCTTAAATGGATCTTGTATCAGGTAATAAGGCCAGCTACAAAGAATGTTATTGGGGCATTGAAATTAAAGGAAAAAGTAACAGGGAAAAATTAAGAAGCAATTTGGCAATAAAAAACTAAACACTGAATACATAGATGGGTAAAGGATATGAACAGACATTTGACAACAGAGGAAATATGTATTTTTTTTTTTTTTTTTTTGTGAGGAGATCAGCCCTGTGCTAACATCTGCCAATCCTCCTCTTTTTCTACTGAGAAACACTTGCCCTGGGCTAACATCCGTGCCCATCTTCCTCTACTTTACATGGGACGCCGCCACAGCATGGCTTGCCCAAGCAGTGCGTCAGTGCGCACCCGGGATCCGAACCGGCGCTGGCCCTATAATTTCTACACATGGAAAAATTTCACCCCCAAAAGCATTTAGAAATGCTAATTAAACTAGATTTTACCTATGAAATTGAAAAATTATCAATAAAGAAAAATCTTAATTCTGAGTGAAGAGACAATGAAACTGTCATCTCGTATATTGCCAGTGGAATATACATTTTAAAAGTAATTTGATAATAGGTATAAAGCCTGAAAACCTTTTATTCTAAAAAATTAAACTGTATGTATAAAATGAACTGAGACAAGGTTAAAAATTTAAAGATGTTAGGTTATAAGGAAAACAGATCTTAAATTGATTCTCTCTGATAGAATTCTATACAAACATTTTTTTTTTTTTTTTTTTGTGAGGAAGATCAGCCCTGAGCTAACATCCATGCCAATCCTCCTCTTTTTGCTGAGAAAGACTGGCCCTGAGCTAACATCTATTGCCAGTCCTCCTCATTTTTTGCTGAGGAAGATTGGCCCTGGGCTAGTATCAGTGCCCATCCTCCCCTACTTTACACGGGTCGTTGCCACAGCATGGCTTGGCAAGCAGTGCGTCAGTCCGCACCCGGGATCTGAACCTGTGAACCCCAGGCTGCCGAAGTGGAGTGCGCAAACTTAACCGCTATGCCACTGGGTGGCCCCCACTTTTTTTTTTTTTTTTTTTAAATCAATTACTTTGTGGCTTGGATTTTAAAGTAATTTTATAGAAAAAGGGCCTCCATTTCATTTCATTCATGTTATTTACATTGATGAATTTTAAACTGGCAATATGCCATGTTCCTTTTGTGAATTTGAGTATCCTCCTTTCCTTGAGAATATAATTATGCCTTTGTGTGATTTAAAAAGTACATTATGGGGACCAGCCTGGTGGCACAAGTGGTTAAGTGTGCGCGCTGTGCTGTGGCAGCCCGGGGTTTGCTGGTTTGGATCCCGGGCACGCACCGATGCACCGCTTGGCAAGCCATGCTGTGGCGGCGTCCCATATAAAGTGGAGGAAGATGGGCACGGATGTTAGCCCAGGGCCAGTTTTCCTCAGCAAAAAAAGAGGAGGATTGGCAGATATTAGCACAGGGCTGATCTTCCTCACCAAAAAAAAATAAAATAAAAATAAAAAGTACATTATGATGTTACTTCTCAATTTTTTCCATAGGAAAGTCTCTGGACCTTTGACTATCACCAATTTAAATTAATAAGTTAGTGGGAAAACTAGGAAATCATTACATAGAAACTCAGTTCTGGTATTTGGACCACATACTTTCTACAAATGAAGAACAGCTTCAATTGTTGCCATTTACTCACTCCATTGTGTTTACTACATGTAAATGCTAGGCACCATCTACACGCCTAGGTATCTTGAAGTTTTGCACAAATGAAAAAGATAGCTTACATTCCTATTGGGTTTGTCAGATAGATGGATCCTATTTGGTAAAATCTGTTGTCTTCCTAAAAGGTTAACAGGTTCCATTTGGGGAATTAACTTCTGTTTATAGTTGGTGTTTTATACAAGTACTGTGGGAATCAAGGCCACGTCTATAATAGATATTTATGTATAACCAAATTATTTTAAATATTTTAAACAGAATTCTTATTTTCTAATTTTGCAGTTGATAAAAATGGTGATGTATGCATTTCTATTCTTCATGAGCCTGGAGAAGATAAATATGGTTATGAAAAGCCAGAGGAACGTTGGCTCCCTATTCACACCGTGGAAACCATCATGATTAGTGTCATTTCTATGCTCGCAGACCCTAATGGAGACTCGCCTGCGAACGTTGATGCTGCGGTAAGGTGGTCACATGAGCACATCTCCGCTCCCCTTTGATTAAACTTGATTAGAACTACAGTATCCTGGCTGGCTGGGTGGCGCAAAGGGTTAAATGCGCGCACTTCGCTGCGGCGGCCAGGGATTCGCCGGTTTGGATCCCGGCGCCCACCGACACACCGCTTGGCAAGCCGTGCTGTGGCGGTGTCCCATATAAAGTGGAGGAAGATGGGCACGGATGTTAGCCCAGGGCTAGTCTTCCTCAGCAAAAAAAAGAGGAGGATTGGCAGATGTTAGCACAGGGCTGATCTTCCTCACAAAAAAAAATAAAAAACAACTACAGGGGCCGGCCCGGTGGCGCAAGCGGTTGGGTGCGCGCGCTCCGCTGCGTGGCCCCGGGGTTCGCTGGTGCGGATCCCGGGCACACACCGATGCACTGCTTTGGCAAGCCGTGCTGTGGCGGCGTCCCATATAAAGTGGAGGAGGATGGGCACGGATGTTAGCCCAGGGCGTCTTCCTCGGCAAAAAAGGAGGAGGATTGGCGGATGTTAGCACAGGGCTGATCTCCTCACACAAAAAAAATAGATAAATAAAAAATAAAAAATAACTACAGTATCTTTATATGTGTATTTGTGTGTGTGTGTGTGTGTGTGTGTGTATCTATATATCTATTTGTATCTATCTATTTTTCTCCTGAATCTGTATAAAAATAAGTTACAGACATAACAAAGCTTCGCGAATACTTGAACCTGCGTCTTTTAATAAGGACACTATCTTAGATAATACTATTGTTGTCGTACCTAATATCAAATTTCTATTAAAGTCCATATTTTTATTCCTAAGTTTTATTTTTAAAACTTTCACATCTACAAAAAAGCTGCATTAGTTAAAGAAACATTTTATATGCTTTACCTAAATTGACCAATTGTGGAGATTTTACAACATTGTGGTTTTTTTTAAATTGATATAACTTATAACATTGTGAACTTCTAGTTGTACGTTATTGTCAGTCACCATATAAATGTGTCCCGTCACCTTTTTTTTTTTTTGCTAAGCTGTTTGAGAATACAGATATCCTAACTCTTCACGCTTAAAAACTTCTGCCTGTATCTCCTAAGAACAAGGGTATCCTTCCATATAAGCATAGTAGAAGTCTATCATCGATACAGTACTGTTATTGAATATACATATATAGCTCATACTCATATGTCTCCAATATTGTTCTTTGTAGCTGTTCTTGTTTTTGAAAATCCAGAAATCTAGGAACCCACATTATATTTTGTATTCATGTTTTATTACTCCTTTAATCTAGAATAGTCCTAGTTCCTCAGCCTTCTATCCTTCCTTGAAAAGCCTTTTGTTGTAATTCTTATTCTTGGAACTTTTGTGAGTCTATATAAAAGCCAGGAGATTAAATTCACCTTTTTTCTTGGGTTATTTCAAACCTATTAAAACTTGCATGATATCTTATATGTAGAAAAACACTACATAGATAACCCCTTTATAAATCTGTAGCTTTGAATTTTTGAATTTAGTAATCGAATTGAAGTAAAAACTGGCAGAAAATCATTCTTTATATTTAGTGCAAATAACATAAGAGGCGATAAGGGAGAAGAGATGATAGTTTTTAAAAAATCCTGTAGAATCATTTTGAGAGAGAACTAATTACTGTTTCGATTTTTGCTCAACTCTCAGCTCTTTTTATTCTTTTTGAGGAAGACTAGCCGTGAGCTAATAACATCCGTTGCCAGTCCTCCTCTTTTTGCTGAGGAGGACTGGCCCTGGGCTAATGTCTGTGCCCATCTTCCTCTACTTTACATGGGACACCGCCACAGCATGGCTTCACAAGCGGTGTGTCAGTGCGTGCCCAGGATCTGAACCTCCGAACCCCAGGCCACCGCAGCGGAGCATGCGCACTTAACTGCTATGCCACCGGGCCGGCCCCCTCAGCTCTCTTTAAGAAGATCAGAACTGACAAGTTGCGTTTTAATCTTCATGAAGGATATATTAAGAGCAAATACTTGAGAATATGAATATGCAAAAATTATTAACTCCGCGGAACAGCTGAGTCCTGAAACAACAGAATCTGTTGAAAAAGTAAAGTCATTCTCTTGATGTCAAACATTTCCATAAGGGTAGAAATGGGCCTTACTATGAATTTGAAATATGCAAACATGACTTCTAGTCTGAACACCACACATTGTGCAATCTGTATCATTCTTTTTCTTGAAACCCACTGCTTTTTTAACCAGTTAGTTAATTTTTAAATGATTTAACCAGTTAGTTGTCTCATATTTAAACCATAGCTTTCTTGTGAACAGTTCTGTTTACTTTGCTTATTTTCTGATTTTAACCAGTTTTCTGATTTAACTAGTTAGTTGTCTCATATTTAAACCATAGCTTTCTTTTAGACAGTTCTGTTTACTTTTCTTATTTGCTTTTCCCTATTTCACTGTATACCTTTTATCATATTTTCGTATGTTCTTCTAACCTCTCAAGCACTGATACATAGACCAGGAAGGAGATCTCTTTCCTGGATCCCTCCATCCTTTGGCTCCAGATTAGATTGACTTAGCGTGCTGCTTGGCTGCTGTCCTTGGATTCCCCTTTGTGTTCTTCTGAATTGGATCATATGTTTTCTGGATCCTATTTCTTTTTCTCTTGGTTGACTTATTCCTCTTGCTGTATTTCATCCTAGAGTAATGTTTTAGAAAGGATGTGTGGGAATTAAATCCTGGGTCCTTACACGTCTAAAAGTGTTTTTATCTTGCCCTTAGACTTGATTGACTGTTTATAGAATTCTAGGGGAGAGAATCAAATTTCTACAGAATTTATCTTTTAGCATTTATTGTTGCTGATGAGAAAGTTGATGCTAGGCTTATTCTTCTCCATTTGTAGGTGCCCCCTCCCTCCGCGAACCCCAGGGCACTGCAGCGGAGCATGCGCGCTTAACCGCTTGCGCCACCTGGCTGGCCCCATTTTTTTTTTTTTTTTTTGATATTAAGGATTTATACCTTTAAAAAAATTCCAACATGGTCATTTTAATAGAGTCTCAGGAGAGCAGAGATAAACATATGTGTTTTTTGCTCTATTGAATTCATAGGTTCCCCATTTATAAAATGCAGATGACACCATCATCTCTCTGGTCATCCACAGTGTGTGGCATAGTGGATTCAACAAATGGTGGCTATCTTAGCTGGTGTCTGCTTTGGAACCATCATCTACCAATCTATCCTTTACCTAGAAGTCTTTCTTGCCCAGTCTTGTCTTAGTTACCAGAGAATGTCAGTCATACTATATAGTCACTAAACTCATTCCCACCCCTCTGCCATTGACTTGGATCTTTTTTACTTCTTATCTACATTATTGTAATAGCTTTCTACCTGATCTCCCTGCTCTCAGTCTTAATTCTGTCTGCTGAATGCTATTTTTAGGTGATTTTTTTTTTTTCTTTCCCCCTTTGCTTGGAATTACCCTTTTCTTCCTTTTACTTAAAAATGATAATGAGGTAATTACAGACTTCATGACATTTTATTCATAAATACTTCAGTGAACATCTCCAAATCTCTGTACATGTCAGCATTATAGTTTATATCATAATTTATTGTAATGATTAGCTTTCTAGGGTGCCTTGCTTAGAGGGCAAAAATTGTTTTTCACATCTCTTCCTCTGCAAGGGCAAGAATCGAAGATTTCTGTAGTCTTTGCTGTCTCTAAATGATGTTATTAAAAAAAGAAAAAAAGGGCTGGGCATTTTTGTGAGAATTTCTTGCTATTTACATGCTAGGTAAAATCAGCTCTGTTCTCATGTGAAACTATGCTGGTGCTGTTTTGTGTTCCATTTTTATGCGCCTGGCAGTGATAGTGATACTGTCCCTGTTGTTCCTCCCCACCCCCAATTTGAAATTGTAGTCAGTATCACCTCTGTATGATGCACTCCACCCATCTACTCGATATAGGAGGAGGCAGTTTTATGTGTACTTTATTTTCCGCTTGCTTCCAACAGGGAGAGTTGGTAATCCTTCAGATAGCCTGAGTATCTTATTTGTAAATTGTAGCTTTCTTTTTAGTGTAATACAAAACTGTTAATGTTCTTTATGGCCTTTTCCTGTTTTGAAGAGCATTTTGTCTGGGGAAGTACTTTGCATAGGGGAATTCTGCTCTTACAACCCAGCAGAGTGCCTTGCAAAAGTATTTTTTGACTGCTTTTCTACCTTATCAACTTTTTAACATTTTAAAAGTGTACGTATTACCAAAGCATTACATTCAAAATTAAAATTAGCATTTGAGATTATAAGAGGAGTTTGCATAAAATCACTTGATATTACTTTTATACCTACAGAAAGAATGGAGGGAAGACAGAAATGGAGAATTCAAAAGGAAAGTTGCCCGCTGTGTAAGAAAAAGCCAAGAGACTGCTTTTGAGTGACATTTATTCAACAGCTGTAACTTCACTTATTTCAGGGTAAGTTCATTTTAAAAATCATACTACTCTTTTGCCTTTTTATAAATGTTATATACGTTTCTGGAAATTGTGTGTTTTGGGTATTTGAATTGCTTGTTTTCATTGGCTTCATTTTTTAGTGGTAGTATCCAGTAGTCTGCTGTTTCTCAACAGAAACAGTGTGTAACTTGCTTTTTTCTTTAGTAGACCCAGTTGGTTTTAACTAAATATTCTATGTTAAACCAGTTAGTATGGTAGCAGTCTATTTCTGTTCACTGATGGTAAAACTTCTAATGATAAAGTACTTAATTTCAGTTTAGTTGCTTCCATTTTACCTTTTGGTTTACCATCTTGACCACTGCTGGGCACGGAAGTTTCTTATATCTTCTCATACTATATTTTGTGTGGTAAAGAATGACTTAAATTTTTGTTTTCTAATTTTTTTTAAAGAATTATGTTTTGTAATATGCTGGCAAGACCATTAAACATCTACCTTTCTTGTTTTAATTGGTCTTTATCTCCTTGTTCATTACTGATAGGGCCAGCAGGAAAAATTTCCCTTTTATTGTATACCATCTGTCCACAAGTTTAGCTTAAGTCTAGCAAGGAGTCAAAGACAGAAGGCACCCATCTGATTTAGAAGAGGACATGGTGTAGATGAATTGGCCAAATGTGTGACATTTAAGTTATTTGGGTTTTTTTGAGATAATAAAAACTATTTATGAAATGTAGCCTCTAAAGAATCACAATTTATGTATGGTACATCCCTGTACCTCCCATCTATTTTAAGAAAAAGAACTTTACCATTACCTTTTACATCCCCTAATATTCCCTTCCTTTATCCCATCTTTTTCTCATATTCCCAATTCTGTGTTTACCATTGCTTTTTTCATAATTTTATCAAGTTTGTATTCCCAAACACTGTATTGCATGATTTTGAACTATATATATATGGAATTATAATGTATGCATTCTTTTGTGACTTTTATTGCTCAGCGTGATATTCTTAAAGTTGGTCTAATGTTATGTGTAGCTATATTTCATCTGTTTTTACTATTATGTAGTATTTCATTAGATAAGTTACCTCTCTACTCTTGATTCTAATTGCAGTTATTTTCTGATTTGGAGTGGGGTTTTTTGTTTGCTTTTGCTATTATAGAGAATGTGGCTATCCTGTTTCTTGCATATATACTACAAGAGTTTCTCTAGGATGTATACCTAGGGGTGGAATCGTTGAGTTAAGGGTATATGCACATCACTTAGACTAGATAATGCCAAATTGCTTTCTAGAATGTTGCATCTATTTATACTCCTATTGGCAAGGATAGAGATTCCATTTGCTCCATATTCTCTCCAACATTTTATAATATCAGACTTCTGCAAAATTTTTAATCTGAAGGGTGTAAAATGTTATGTCATTATGGACTTACTGTGGGTTGCCCTAGTTACCAGTGCAGTTGCATATCACTTCATGTGTTTTATCATTGATGTTTCCTCTGTGAAATGCTTGTTCTGGTCTTTGGACTATTTTTTTTTTTTTTTGTGAGGAAGCTCAGCCCTGTGCTAACATCTGCCAGTCCTCGTCTTTTTTTTGCTGAGGAAGACTGGCCCTGGGCTAACATCCGTGCCCATCTTCCTCCACTTTATATGGGACGCCGCCACAGCATGGCTTGCCAAGCGGTGCGTCGGTGTGCGCCGGGGATCAGAACCGGGGAACCCCGGGCCGCTGCAGTGGAGCGCCAGCACTTAACCTTAAGCTTGGGCCGCTGGGCCGGCCCCTGGACTATTTTTAAGTTATTGATTTGTATTCTTGTCAGTTCCCTTTCTTTATGGTATCTTTGGATGAACATAGGTTCTTTATTTTAATGCAATTGAATATTTTAGTTCTTTCCTGTATGAATTTTACTTTTTGTTAGTTTCTTCCCTGCCATCAGAAAACTACTATTGTATATTGTCTTCTAAAAGTTTTATAGTTTTGCCTTTCATATATGGGTTGAATCCACTGAAATTGATTAGTGTATGATGTGAGGTAGAAGTTCAACTTGACCCTCCCACCGCCTAATACGTAGCTGTTGACTACATCATTTTTTGACAAGTCCATCCTTTCACCACTGATATAGTGTCGGTTATGTTATAAAATTACATTTCCAGGTATGTGTTGATCTTTCTGACCTTTCTGTGTTTCATTGGTTGGCTTGTCTGTCCCTGAACCAGTATCACACTGTCTTAATTTTTATTTATTATTTTTATGCTTAAAAGCATCAAATGCAAAGGTACAAATCAGAAGTAAGGCTAAGATCTATCCACCACTCATTCTGTTTTCATGTTTGATATCTCTTGTTTCTGAAAAGACTCATATCTACTTTTAGATCTCTTTGTAACAACCTGAAATGGGGAAAATTAAAATTACTTTCGCTTATCACCAGATATAACCATAACCTTGCCATCGTCAAATTATTTGTTTTTCACCATGTTTATATCTCTCCTGTTTATTTTTGCTACTAATCCTTTCCTTAAATCTGATACCTCCCTCACATCTAGTCAGTGGTCCATGGCTTTTCCCTTCTTTTGACTCTTGCTTTCCACCACCTTAGATCAAGTTCTGGTTACTAGACTATTGCTTTTGTCTGCTGATATTGAGCATCTTTCATGCCTGCTTGCACTTCATCCTGGATATTTGTCTTGGATACAACTGCCACGTTAGTCTTCAGAAAGCTCTCCTCATTGCATTGGTTCTTTTGTGGGTATGACAATATCTTAGGAACAAAAAACACCCTCAGGGCTTGTTTTTCCCAGTCATTTTCCAGTCAGAAAAGAGCTTGGCAACAACAAAGAATTGAAGAGAAACAAAATAACAAATATTGAAGCCTAAGCTTATATGTGATTTTACCTTATAAACAGTACTTGATAAATTTAGGAAATAGCCAAGAATTTTATTGATAGTATATTGCAAATTAATTAAATAAATAAATACTAACGCAGTGTCACAAACAAATTTTGTAAGGGATTATATATTATCTCCTTTGCTAATGGGATTAGAGTTAATTTATACTTGATCATAACATACACTTGTCTTTAAAACATATTTATCGAGACTAAAGTTCACTTACCAAGAAGAGAGAGGCAAAAAATAATGTTGAATTAAAATACCTGGGGCCGGCCCAGTGGTGTAGTGGTTAAGTTTGTGCGCTCTGCTTCAGTGGCCTGGGGTTTGCAGGTTTGGATTCCGGGTGCAGACCTATGCACCGCTTGTCAAGCCATGCTGTGGCGGTGTTCCATATAACGTAAAGGAAGATGGGCACAGATGTTAGCCCAGGGCCAAGCTTCCTCAGCAAAAAGAGGAGGCTTGGCAACAGATGTTACCTAGCTCAGGGCTAATCTTCCTCACACACACACAAAAAACAACACAGAAAACCTCCTTGCATAGAATAGCTTAATTGAAAAACAATATAATGTTAATGATGAAACTAAACTAATAACTTAAAGGGTAAGGAAGCAATGATTAGAAATCTTGACTAACATAGGTCAGCATTGTTCACACATTAGTAACAAGCATCGTTTTTTAAAGTTGCAGGTACTCCAGATATATTCATACCTGCACGGTAATGGCTTTGCACTGTTGTGAAAAGGTGTGGCAGCTGGAGTTCTTGATAGAACAGAATTTTAAATGAAATTAATACACTTATTTTTTGAATGATTAATTTTAGTTGCTATTCCTAACTTATTATGTTACTTATTAAGCTCAGGCTTTTGTGTAAAAAATTATAGTCCTTGAACTATGTGTTTTCCATTGATAAGAACTGAATAAAGGAATTTGTAATTTGTTGTCATTTTGTAGCTCATCAGGAGGATCTTTTGGCCCACCTATGGGCAGAGACAAACATTCTTTGGGAAACATTGATTAATGAGGAATTAACACAGACTTCTTAAACTAGCATTCAAGTACCCAGTATTGTCTATTGTGTATTCGTTAAAAGTTACTAGTAGTTTCCCCTTTGCTCAAATAGTCCCCCTCTTTCTTAAATGCATCTCACAATTTGCTCAGCAAGCATTTGAGTACCAGCTATGAGCCAGTTCCCAGACCAAGGATCTGGTATGTGTCTACTTCTTTTGCCACTTGTTGAGATGAGGTCTGTCTCAAATTTCACTTCTTTCATGAAGCAATTGCTCTTCGCCCCCACATTCTTCCCTTTCTGAAGCACTGTAGCATTTAGAGTCTTAACTTTCAGTCATTTATGAATTTGTCTTACTCCTCTCATAAAATTGTCTTATTCCTTTTGTTAAATATAATATGACGCATCTGAGAAATAAAATGCTCAATAAGTACCTGAACCCAGTCATCTGTTTGGATTACACTACAAGTGAAGTCATTTGAAAATTGGATTAAAGGGGCCAGCCCCGTGGCTTGGCGGTTAAGTGCTTGTGCTCCGCTGCTGGCGGCCCGGGTTCGGATCCCGGGCGCGCACTGATGCACTGCTTCTCTGGCCATGCTGAGGCCGCGTCCCACATACAGCAACTAGAAGGTTGTGCAACTATGACATACAACTATCTACTGGGGCTTTGGGGGAAAAAATAAATAAATAAATAAATTTAAAAAAAAGAAAATTGGATTAAAAAATCATATCAAAATCCATGACTTAACTAATGTCTTCTAAAAGTGGATCTATGTTTTACTTATTACTTGATGCACAGAGCATGGTATGATGTAGGATTGAAGTGCCTACATAATCTTTAAATGTCATTGTCATTACATAATTTTTATACTTAAGGCTCTACCATAGAAGCCTGTTGCCTTGTAGCAGATTTAGCCAGCCTGGCGTATCACTCAGACTCTTCTCAAAGGCTAGCTTTTTTCATTGCTTGTCAGCATGCACTTCCTGAATATCCTCAGTATCTTGAGTCATGTGGAGGATGTACATGTGAAATAAAACCCACAATAAGCACTTGTAAAATGTACACTCTTATTTGGATTGAATGAAAAGTAAATTTAATTTTAAGTTGTTTTTAAAATATCTATATCAAAATCCATAACATACAATGTTTTCTAAAAATGGAAGTATTACGTTTGATGTACTTGGCCTAGAATTTCATTTTTTTTTTAATTTTTATTTATTTATTTTTTTCCCCTAAAGCCCCAGTAGATAGTTGTATGTCATAGTTGCACAGCCTTCTAATTGCTGTATGTGGGACGCGGCCTCAGCATGGCTGGAGAAGCGGTGCGTCGGTGCACGCCCGGGACCCGAACCCGGGCCGCCAACAGCGGACCGCACACACCCAACCGCTAAGCCACGGGGCCGGCCCCTAGAATTTCTTTATTTCACCTTTTTTTTAAAAATTTTACTTATTTATTTATTTTTCCCCCCAAAGCCCCGGTAGATAATTGTATGTCATAGCTGCACATCCTTCTAGTTGCTGTATGTGAGACGCGGCCTCAGCATGGCCAGAGAAGCGGTGCGTCAGTGTGCGCCTGGGATCTGAACCCGGGCTGCCAGCAGCGGAGCGTGTGCACTTAACCGCTAAGCCACGGGGCTGGCCCTCACCTTTTTTTTTTTTATTGTGGTAAAACCCACGTAACATAAATTTACCCTCTTAACAATTTTTACGTGTGCATCACAGTATTGTTAACTATATGCAAATTGTTGTACAACAGATCTCTAGAACTTTTAGTTTTGCATGACTGCAACTCTATACCCATGAACAACAACTCTCTGTTTCTCTCTCTCTCTCCAGCCCGTGGCAACTACCGTTCTACTTTTGTTTCTATGAGTTTGACTTCTTCAGATACTCAAATAAGTGGAATCATGTAGTATTTGTCTCTTTATTTCACTTTTTCTTAGTGTTTATGCTTTGTCCTATATAAAGATTATTAATAACCTTATCTATCTTCTAATTCAGGTGTGGGATGGGAAGAAGAGAGAGGAAAAAGGTAGAAACAAATCTTCACTTTCCCACAGATCAACAACATAGCCATATTCTATACCACTAGAAAAGAAGACTCTTTTTGTTCTGCATGAAGGCTAGAGAGATTGTGTTGGTTCTCTATTGCTATGTTACGAATTACCTAAGATTTAGAGGCTTAAAACAACATTTGTTATCTCGTAGTTTCCATAGACCTGGGATCTGGGTATTATGACTTAGTTAAGTCTTTTCCCTCATAATGCTGCAGTCAAGGTGTTGGCTTGGCACTGCAGTCATCTTAAGGCTCAACTGTAAGAGGATCTGCTTCCAGTTTCACTCAAATGGTTGTTGGTAGGATTCTGTTCCTCACTGGCTGTCGGCTAGAGTCTTCCCTCAGTTCTTTGTCATGGGGGCCTCTCCATAGGTCAGCTAACAACATAGTGGTTGACTTCATTAGAGGGAACGAGTAAGAGATGGGAGAAGATGAGCTAGATGTTGTGAATGTTATGGTCTCCTGCCCAGAGCAGCAATCATACCGTAGCCTGCTGGGAGTGTTGCCTGCTGATAACTCATAAGTGAGTTGCTCTCTAGGAATTGTCCTCAGGTAAAAGAGATGACTTGCCCAAATTAGTCCCCTTTCCTGGGGGTCACCTGCATCCAGTGACTGGTTGATTTGGGGAAAGGATGAGTTGGTACAAAGGCCTGGACCACTGGCTCTCTTTTCTCAATTTGGGAATTCTCTGAAAGGCCATTCCAATGTGGGATTGACTGAGGCCCTTGTTTCAACTATCCCCTCAGTTAGTTCATCTCCTTCTGCTTGATCCTCTTTCCCTTTCTTGTTTTTGGAAGCACTTCCCAGTAAACTTTGTACAAATCTCTGCCTTAGAATCTATTTCCTAGGGAACTTGACCCAGGATACTAGGCATTGTGTAACCCATCACAGTAAGATAGAAGACTTTCTACCTTACATAGTTGCAGATGTGTGTACGTGATCCAGAGTCATTTCTCACAAGCAGGAGTATATGTGGCTCCATATATATGGCTTCTGTGCCTCCAAAGCAGCCATATTCTCTCCATTGCTTATTTGAGATCACATTTGGGGTGATTATCACAAGAGGACCACATCCTTGCTGGGTTTCTATTCAGATCATTTAAGGATTAGCCTCCACATCTCACCCATATCTCCTTAAAATTAAGGCTCCTGAAATGTTGAGCCTTTTTGATCTTCTGTGACACAATAAGATTATGGAGAAAAGTGAAAACTGTACCCAATCTGCTGCAAGGATTTATCCCTTTCACTCCCACTGTTGCAGATGATCTATAGTGATCTTGTTGACTGAGGCAGGGAGGAAGCTTAGCTATCCCCAAAAATGTTTTAAAACATAAGACATAAATATGAAAAACAAAACTATTAGAACAAAATAAAGGAGAATATCAGCGTAGAGAAGGATTTATTAGGCATAAATAACATACCCGTGAAAGGAAAAAATTTGATAAATTTGGCTATATCAAAACTGAGAACTGGACCGGCCCCGTGGCTTAGCGATTAAGTGCATGTGCTCCGCTACTGGCGGCCCGAGTTTGGATCCTGGGCACGCACTGACGCACCGCTTCTCCGGCCATGCTGGCCGTGTCCCACATGCAGCAACTAGAAGGATGTGCAACTATGGCATACAACTATCTACTGGGGCTTCAGGGAAAAAAAATAAAATAAAGGACAGAAGTTATAAAAAAACAAAAAACTGAGAACTTAAATATTATGACAAGACGAAATAAAGAAAAACAAGTGACTGTATAGCTGATATTCAGGATTTCTATCTAGAATCTACAACCAGCTTTCTGCAATTCAATAAGAAAAATATCAGCACAAAGGAAAATGATATGAATAGATAATAAATAGAAGCAGAAAGAAAGCTGATTGTTATGCATGTGAAGAGTAACTCAACTGCATTTGTAATCAGAAATACAAAGCTAGTGGGGCCAGCCGGGTGGTGTAGTGATTAAGTTCACATGCTCCGCTTCAGCAGCCCAGGGTTCGTGGGTCCAGATCCCGGGTGCAGACCTGTACACTGCTCATCAAGCCATACTGTGGCAGCGTCCCACATACAAAATAGAGGAAGATTGCCACAGATATTAGCTCAGGGACAATCTTCCTCACAAAAAAAAAAAAAAAGAAACAAAGCTACAGGGAGATAACATCAAATCCATCAAGTTGTCTAAAATCAAGATATCTGAGAAACCCAAATGCTGGTAAGGATTGGGGAAATGGTGTACTTGAAATACCGGCATAAGTGAAGCTGTTCCATCAGCATTGGAGAGCAATTTGGTAATATCTAGTCAAGTTGAAAACATATCTTGTGATTTAGGTGTATAGGTTAGAGAAACTGTAACACATGTGTATGAGAGACGTATACAAGGATATTGCTTGCAGTTTTGTGTGTCATTTTTAAAAGGCCCATCTGTAGAATTGATCAATTGTGATTGATACAATGGAATATTATCCAGCAGCTGAAATGCATAGTATAGACTTAGAGTTATATATAAGCACCTGATTAAATCTCAAAAAACACAATCATGAGTAGGAAGAACAATTTGCAAAAAAGAAAAAAACAACATAGAGTATGTTACCGTTTATGTAAATAAAAAAGTAAAACACACCATATTATTCTTCATAGCTATATGGTAGACAAGTTTAAAAAAACCAGAGATTTGAAGAAATTAATATAATTGGCAATAATGCTTAATTTTAGGGCAGAGGAAGGGGGACTGGGAAACAAAGGGGCTTTGCCTTTTTTCCCTTAACTGTCAGTCTTCAAGCACATTTGGCTCATCTTACCTCTCCACAGAAAACTAAATTGTAAAGATGCCAGGGGCTGCCTTTTAGAAAGGCTTAATTTTAGTTTTGATTCTTAATCTCTGTAGCATGTGACACTAGCGATCATTCCTTATAGAAGTATCTTCTACTCTTACCCATAAATATCATGGCTCTCTTGGTTCCTTCTAAATGTGACTGCTACCTTTCGAGTTTCTTTACTCCTTTGCCTACCTTTTTATTGTTGCTCCTCTCTCTCTCTCCTCACTTCTCCCTTCTTATTCCCAATTGCAGGAATAAAACCGGCATTACAAAAATTCGGAATATAGAAACTTCTAGAAGGAAAAGTAAATCTCTTTCCCATCTTAGCCGCCTAGTCCTGCTCAAGGGTTTAATCTTTCTGAAATCTAATTCTCCTCCCAACACACATGTAACACTTAAGTGTGATATATGTGTCTGTGTGTACAACATAAGTGTATACATAGCATACATTCTGTCCCTTTTTTTAACATTGTCTTTTGATATTTTGTTAGCTCAAAAATATATATCTGCTTCCTTTTTAACAGTTGCATATTATTAAGGTTTAAAATTTATATCTCGAAATGAGAGGTAACACCAAGAAAGGTGACTGTGAGCTCTTACCCTAGCCACCAAAGAGCTGTTCATTTAGCCAGTTAGACCAGGCATTAAAAAAGTAAGATTAAGCCACATTATGAGCTCTAGTGGGAGTAGAAGCAGAACATGGCTTTGAGAAGTCAGCACGTGACTAAATATTGAATGGTTAAGACAGAGGTTGGACATAAAGCTGCTGGTGAGATTGGAAGTCTCCAGAGTAGAGATAAAGACTCATTTGGTGTAAAGAGTAGTACTTACTATGGCCAAGGACAACATCTTGCACAATATCCACATTTAGGGAACAGAAGGAAGAGACGGAGACAGAAACATGGGCTGATTGGTCACAGGGAGGAGAGCTTGGAGAGTAGTGAAGTATTACAGACCTCAGAAAGGAAATGGGTGTGGATGGTCACTAATGCCATGGCATAAGAAAAAGAATAAGAATAGTTCATTTTTGAGGGAAAAAGCCAATGGATTGGTAATGGGGGGAGAGGAGTTGTCTAGTAGTGTACTAGATGGCAGTGTAGGATGAATTGGAACTTTTGGAAGCATCTGTGTGAAAGATAATGGGGAAAACTTCCTTGATGCTAAGCTGTTTAACTCACGGACTGCTTTCACTTAAGAATGGTTGAGATTATTGGAACACTTACCCCTGAGTGAGGAATTACTTTTATTATTGTCTTTAACATAAAAAAAGTGGTTTTTCTCTGCTTTGTATTTGTAAGGCCTTTTAAAAAGATTAAGTTGTGTAGCCACATAGGAAATTAATGATTTGATTCTAGTTTTAGAAATAAATGAAACAAGACATTTTCATCCTTTAGAGATTGAACATTCTCCAGATTTGTAGGTTAAAAATCAGGAATAATTAAGAGAAAGTTTGAGGTAAAAGACAGATACTTAAATTATTTCATAAAGACATACAGTTGATATAATTTCAATTAATACAAAAAGTGTGTGATTTTTAACAAGAGGCAGATATATTTTGACTTAGAAATGGGATATGCTTACAAAAATATGAAAGACTTTCAGGTCAGTGTCTTTTATTTAGGGTGTTATGCAGGTAGTTCAGTTTCACATTTGTCTTTCTAGGGAAAAGAACAACAAACTTGCTTTGTCTGTACTGAGGCCTTTTCTCTGTTTAGCATATGTTTTATTCAAAGGAAGGAAAATAGATTTTTCTATTCCTGCTGAAGAAGCTAATGCTATTTAAAGCTGGATCCCCACTGTTAAAAGGCTGGATTGCCTGACTTTAGGTGTTTAATGACTTTCCATAGTCAGTCCTCTCTGGAGTATTCTTCTTTAAAACCTCACACGGAAACAGTTTTTAAATGATTCTTTTGTGGCCCTGAAATTTCTTATTCATATCACAGGGGAATGATTACTGAATGTCCAAGCTCTCTATAGCCAGTTCTCTTTTAGCCCTGAGAGATTAATTGGCCAGGGATTAATTTGGGTGTCGTATAGTCTTTGGAAAAACATTCAAGTAACATTACCTAAAAGTTACAATGCCTATTTCATAACAATGTCTCTTAGTTTCAGTATATGTCTTAAGATTTTCTAATAAAATGTGTGTGCACGTAGGTGTATCTGTGTGCAAATGGTAGAACCTGACTTTGGTGAAGGTGATGTATTCACATTTGGTGTATTCAGTGCTTTGCTAGGGACCATTTACATTGATTGGTACAACCCCTTTGGAAAGAAATTTAGCGGTAGTTCTACCTCTGAGGAGCTATCTTAGGGAGGTAGTCTAAATTAGGGAAATAGGCACATGTAGGGCCACAGATAGGCCCATAGCTTGCTTTCTACCCACAACAGCTTTGGTATGGTTGAATTTGGGTGATTGTAAGATTGGTAAATTCATTCAGGGCTTTAGAAGAAGACCCACTGAACTTTTAACATGTCTAGTATGAATTAAATATCTGCCATAACTCTAAGTACATTTGGCTTCTTTGTTAGGAGTTTAAAATTATATCCCTTGAGTTCATCTTCTGTTCAAATTCTTTGTGCCCAGCATTGTGCATGGCTGATGATACAGGTTTCTGGGTTTCTGAAACACTTGATCTCATATAATAGTAATAGGTGTTCTCCTCTCTGCCTCCCCCTCCCCCCTACATATTTAAAGCACACATTAATATAACAAAGTCTCTGAAAAGTCCAACCTTTAAATGATACTTTTTTTTTAACTTGAACCTAGTGTTTTCCTAACTTTTTGAGCAAGAAACTCTGCCATTTATTAGCTGTGTGACCTTGTTTCACTTTTCTCTGTAAAATAGGGGGAAGCTCCTTCATATAGTGATTATGAGCATTACGTGAGATAAGTTTGTAAAGCACTTAATACACTGCTTGGCACATAATAAGCAATCAATAAGACGGTGGTTGTTTTTATTTAGATGTGGTTCTTGACTTGTAGGCAAATTGAGGACATGAGACCCCAAGATACAAAACAATAAAAGACGGTAATTGGGATAGAGGGTCGGTTATGGGAGACTTTATGGAGAAAATGGGTTTGGACTGGACCTAGAGAGTTGGATAAAATTTAGCAAGTTAAAAATGTGGCAATCTTAAATTGTTTCTCTGAATATCCTTAAATATTTGTAAATTCCCAGATCACTTAACTTTTAAGTAGTTGTTCTGTTTTTGACTCTAGATGTAATATAAATTGGAAGATATTTGGAGTATTGAAAAATCTAAATTATAGCTGTACAATAGAACTTTCTGAGCTGATGGAAATATTCGATATCTGCAGTTCAATATGGTAGTCACTAGCCATATTGAGCACTTAAAATGTGGCTAGTGTGACTGAGGAGCTAAATTTTAAATTCTATTTACTCTTATTTAAATTTAAAGTGAAATGGCCATATGTGACTACCATATTGGACAAGCACAACAGTGAGCTTAAAATGAAATTAAGGATTTGTTTCCAAAGAAATAGAATACGAATGAAAATTTCTAATGAAGTAATTCTTTTGAAATTTATAAATTCTTTATATAATGCTGTTTGTTTTGTTGTAGGTCTCCAATTGAGAAACATGGCACTGTTTTTCCTGCACTCTACCCACCTATTGCTGGACTTCTGTTGTAACAAGTTGGCAAACACTGGCTGGAACTGGGCTGCAATAAAACATGCCAGTATCAGTGCTGACAAGAGCCTAACAAGTGCCAACTTACCGATGATTACGCATTTTGAATTCTAATGAACTGTTTTAACCTTCAGGAAGAATTGTAAAGACCTGTACATAGCACAACATGATCCGGATAATATATATACTATTCATGTACATCCACAAATACACCTTGTACCAAATAATGCTTTCTTGTAGTAGAATAAGAATCGTGTAAATTCTAAAAGATTTTAGCAGGTTTTCTTTCCCTATTCATTGTTTCTTATCAGTTTTAAAAGACTCCTTAAAGCATGTCAGATGAAAAGCAATTAGGATTAAAAGTTTCCATTTAATTTCCTTTAAACCATTGAGGCTTCATTAAACTCTTTTCACTTACTAAACTTTTGTATCTTCTTTGTTTTGACACACTCCCCTTTGCTTTTATTTCTTCTGTCTGCCAGAAAGTTTTCAAATCATTTAGTTCAAATACTCAAATACTTAATAAGCAACTACTTGATTTTTAATGATGACTTCGGAGGAGTGGTCATCACTAGGTGCTTTGTCCTTTTTGTATTCTAGTTGCACCCACCTCTTGGATTGGATGTAGCAATAACATTTTTTGGCTGTTGAGAGCTCTTGAACTCGCTCATTATCCCAAGAACTACAGAGAGTTGGTTCTGGATTCAATTTATTGAAATATACCCCAAACAATACAAAATTCTGATTTGGTTTTATTTTTTGTCTTCCAGTTACTTAATGTTAAGGTTGGATGAATAAAGCATGCACAGCTACAGGCTTTCTACTTAACTTCTGGGTTTGCTATTAAAAATGCTGTTCACCCTCATATCCTTCTCCTTAGCCTTTCATATTTCTTTGCCTCTATTCTTCTATACTGCAGATTTTTCCCACCTATTGTACAAAGAAATTGCGATGTATATTTTCATGTAATTTGATTTTGGAATTCTGTCACCTTATGTAGTGAGTTCTTCCAAAATATAATTTTTTTCCAATAATTGTCAGTTGTTGGCTTTTATTGTATTGAATGAAGGTTATACTGAATGCCAGAGAAGTGCAGTTTAGAAAAATCTCAGGTTGATTCCTTATGCAAACAAACTTAATACTTGAAAATCACATGGCCGTGGCAGTATATGTATTGGGCTGTATCTAGATTCTTACATGAATCTCAAAGTATTACAGGCGTGTAAATGCATTGCTATTTGACATGTAGATTCTGTCACTGACATAGTGCACTTGGATTTTATTAGTGTTTGAGCATAAGTGTATTTCATATCATAAGTTTTCTGAAACAACTTCAGGAAATGGTAAAATGAGCATTTGCAGTGTTAACGGCAGGCCCAGGTTCCTCTATGTTTGCTGTGAGGTTGGTATTGGGAAGTAGTCTTTGGTTATGTAAGAGACAGAACTTTGAGATAGTACCAGATGGGACATGGTGTTTAATTGTGAGAATCAGTGAGAATTGGTGCATCACTGTTCTGTGGGGTTTGGAGAAGTGCTTTGGCAGAAGAGTGAAAGGATTCCTGCAAGTAGTCCAGTCCTCTACAAACTTTACATGTCCTTTTTTAAGCAGAAGTAAAATGATTGAGGATGTAGTCACAGTAGAGAGTGATTTTTCTAAATCACAGTCTGTTCTCCCCCTGAAGCATTATAAAAACCCATAAATGTGTAATGACTGAATGTGAAAATTGTCTGATTTGATTCATTGCAGCCCAGTTTTCTTTAAGAACTTCGTTTGTGATTTTATTTTTTTCAAAGACTAAAAAATTGTTGCCCCGAAGTGCCAGTACTGCACACCTATCTGGGACTTTGAATGCAATCCCTTTTAAATCTGAAATTGTTCATGTGGTGGTTGCTCGTGGCAAAATGGAGTCTGAATTTTGCTCTCCTATTGCTGTAAGTCTGCTAGCAATCTGTTGAGTTAAAACATGGGTTTGACTCTTCAGGGAGTAGCAAATGACCTAGGAACTCAGGGACAACTATTCTTGAACTTTAAGTGCCACTTTAATGCAGTTACTTTGGTATAACCATGTGTTTTTTAGGGCTAGACCTAGGGGAGTAGAAGGGAGAGCCAGGAATGAGTGCATCTCTCTTTACACTGCTTTCCACCTAGTGCCCTGACTGTGCTACATAGGGAAACACAGGCCACGATAGATGTTTGGATTTCTTTTCCTCTGTCAGAGGTGTCATCTGTGCCTTTCCCAGTGTTCATCTGACAGTGTGAATTTAAATGTGTCTACATTTGATATTAAACCACACTCACGTGACACTGATCCAGGTGGCTTCTGTCCCACCAGTGCCTCATCATTAGTGTGAGGCAAGTCCTCTCTGCTTTAGGAAAAGGATTTTTCTCCCTAACTTTGTGCCAACTATCAACAACATCTACATAGTCTTATGGACTGTAGAACTATTGGCTGTTTCCTAAATTTATTCCAGGTTCTTGTGAAGGCTTACAGATTTCAGTCTGTGCTCATAATGGGATGGATGATCTCAGTGGCTTTCTGGCCTCTTTTTGTGAGTTTGAAATCCATATGAGGTTGGTTTTCTTGTCATTATAAGGTAATATCTTTGTGAGGTTATTCCACTAGTGCTCTGATCACTTGGGTGTCATAGTATCTTTAATGGCCTTCACTCTTGTTTGTGAAATTTTATTTTATATGCTCACTCACCCTCTACAAATCTGCCCATTTTGGGTTGTGATGCCTGTGTATTTTTGCCCGTCTGGTCTCCAGTTGGTGGAATTACCTTTTTGTACTGCCACTTCTCAGCATCTTTGAAATTTGACATAATGTTGCTTCATTCCAGTTTTTTTTAGTTCTGTAATTTGTTGATTGTATTTAACTATGTGAGTTCTGTTGTGATGTTTACTGTATTGTAAAGCACCTCGATCATGTGATGGGTGCTCTATAAATCAATAAATGATGACTTAGAGGCTGTATCATGAGCTATTTTGGTTTTAGGATGCAGGTCTCAAAAGCAAGTTGTGGGATTATTTCTATATGAACAGCACATAGTACCAAAGGGTCCACAGGGGAACCTTGATCAAGATTTTTAAAACTTCATTTAAAGAAGGGAATGAAGGTGGAAAGTTTACTTCCAACCTGACATAATGGTCTTAAAATTTCCAGTACAGGGCCAAGCACCATTCTTAATTGGTTTCTGTGCATGCTGATTTAGAACTTTAAATAAAATGAGCACGTGTTAGAGCATTATTGGAGATTTTGTCTTTGGCCTAAACTGGCTTTACCATAAAGATAAGCTAAAAGGTGAAGAACCCAGACTCAACTGTGAACTGGAAGAGACCACAGGTACCATCTCAATCACCGCCTTCCCTCTTTTAAACGGCAAACTTGGCCCAAATACCTGCCCAGGATCAGTTAGTAAGTTAGTGGCAAAAGAGTCAAGACTGAGTACTTTTTTTCTTTTTTTTTTTTCTTACTAGGATGTCAACATCCAGCTTTTCACCCTGCATCCTTACATACAGTTCATATGGAGTTACAGTGTTAGGTGTTGAAAGCTTGTTTGTCTTGATATAGATTGCCAGTGGCTATTAAGGCTTCTTCCTTACCAACTCAGAAAAGAACATGGAGCCAGTCCTTTTAATCAATGCTGAGTTAGAAACAAGAAGAAAATCCTCTCTGAGAGCAGTTTGGGGGAGATTGAGGATCATTTCAGAGTTCATTTTCCCTGATAAATATATGTGAAATAAAAGTATTATAGAAGGGCCTAGATGATGTCCCTAAACTTTAAATATCAGTTTTATGCATAATCATTTACTCAAGGTATATAGCAAAAACGTTTTATTTGCATGCTACTTCAAATGCAAATGAACAGGTTTTTGACTGTGCCTATTGTGTGCAAGGCATTGGGCTTTAGAGAAAGGACCAGTTGATTTTCTCCTTCCCCCTCATAAAGATAGGGCTGGTAACCATCTTACCAAATTTAAATTTTTTCCTTTCTGGAGGACTGCAAACCTGAACAGGATTCAGTTTGCAGAGCAAATTATTTCCAGGAAAAAATATTTTTGGTTGCTCAGTTTCAGATGTGTGTGACCTGGCCGCTGAGGTAGGATTAAGGCTTTTTGGCTTTTTGAGTCAGCACACCACACTGAGCTGTAGTGAAATGATTAAAGAATTTTGAATCCTATTCACATAGGTGGAATAAATTGAAGGCGGAGAAAAAGGCTTCAACAAAAGGTAGCCAGACACATCTTAAACACAGGAGCTGCACAGAAAGTTATAGGCAAGATGCTTGATTTTTTTCCCCTTCGCAGATGTATCCATTAGGAATAAGTATAATGGCACTTGTGTGTTCACAGTGACATCTCATTTATTCCTAATGAGCAACAGAGATCAAGTTCTTATTTATTAAGCCTCTACTTTGTGGCAGGCCTGTGCTAGGCGTGTTTCATAAAGGATCTAGTAAAATTCTAACAAGGATCCTCCAAAGTAATAGTTCCTCATGAGGAAACAGTTTCCGATTAATTTGTCAAGATTGTAGAGCAAGTAAGTTTCACAGCCGGGATTCAGTTCCATGACCTTCCTTACATACTGGGTGCTGTTAACCCTTAGGAACATTTTTTCCAAGGTCACATAGACTGGATGTGTTGAGGCTGGTACTTGAACCCAATTCATTGGACTACCAATCTAGTGATTCCCTCCCTTCCCCCTTCTACCGTGATATGACCCGGTCTCCCCAGAAAGAGTCTGTTCCCTGCACGTCATGCTCCCTGTCCGAGACAACTCCACAGAGTTAATCTGACAGCAAAACCTGAATTAGGTCTAAAATGTACCATGTTCTAGTGCTCAGATTTTTCAAAATGTCTGTACTTCAGGTCATATCTAACGTGGTAGCTCCATCCAAGCCTGTTGCGTGTTATAGTCCATTGAGTACTACAGATGCTTTATTTTACAGGCTTTATTAAGAAGTCCTCTGTAGCTCAGGGGTTTGAAACCAGTAACAGTCCCCTCAGAAGACAAAGGTTCAGAGAGAGTGTTATATTACAGGCATTTCTAAGAGGAGTGCTTTCACCTCTGATAGAGGCTTCTTGAAGGCAGGTTGTGATGAGGAGGTAGTCAAGCCGTTGAGTTGATTGAATCTCTTAAGGTGAGTTCTCCTTTGATTGTGGGCATCTAGTCCAAGCAAACTGAAAGGGCACAAATTTGTTTATTCCTGCATGTGTGCTGCTCTAAGGGAGAGGGTCCCTGGTTTTCATGAAATTCTCAAAGGGGATTATGACCCTCCAAATCATTAAGAACCATGGCTTCTATTCTAGTCCAACTCCTTGAAATTGATGGAGAATCTGAGACAGCTTGCAGGGACTTGCCCACAATCAACAAAGCAAATCGGTTGCAAAGCCAAACTTGAACTTAGTTTTCTTGACTCCCTGTATAGCTCACAGTGTAACAACTCATCAAACATTCTGAGCATGGGCTGTATGTCAGATGCTAGGCTGATGCTGGTGAGGCAAAGATAAGTCATATGATGCAACCAGGCATCAGCTATGAGAGTACTTCCCAACTGCTTTTATGTCATTTTTATATTATGAGCCAGAAAATATTTGTAGGGTACTCTTAAGGTAAACAGATGAGGCTGCTTGTGGCTGGAGGAGACCAGCTTGCCTGGCCACCCTGATTGCCCCAAGGGCTCACCATTTGGCACACCTGTGAACCATTCTTGACAGACAGGGAAGCTTTGAGCTATGGCATCTCCATTGACCCTGGCAAGTACTCCCCCACCCTCCTTAGTCTTAAGTGCTGCTTGCTCAGTGCAGCTCCTCTAAGTACCTCGCTGCCCACACCTCCTTCACATCTTCAGTCTCCCGCCACACTGGAACATCATTTCCCTGAGTGCACCATTGTTCTTACACATTTCAATACCCTCTCCCCTTCTATTTCCCAGGTGTCCTTCAGCCAGAATTCCTCCCTCTTCCTCAAAATTTTAACCCCATGACCCTACGTTTTCCATGAACTAAACTTCAAATTCCTTCACCACTCCACCTCATTACCCACTAATACTTAACTTTGGCAGCACCTAAAACTTTTCCAACTTCAAATCCCCCCCTTTTCTGTTCTGACACCTGTATCCTGTTCTCAGATCCTTCCTTCAACCTATCATCTACTCTTGGCTCTTCTCCAAGGCCACCACTTCCCCTGCAGTCCTTAACTGTTGATGCTTCTAGGAATGGGTACAATCAGCCTTCTTTTGACTCTCCTTTGAGTAAAAATCTTTTTGAAAGTTCTCATGCTATTCAGTTAGTTATATTACTCTTTAGCCTTCTTTTTTGCTATTAGTCATCCCCATATTCAGGAAAGATTTTAGCACGTGGCTTATGGTCTCCTTCCTTCCCTACCTCTAAATTCCAATATCTAATTTTCCTAGCTTCTCACTTCAACTTCATCTGCTGTATTCCATGGCCCTGTCCTGGACTTGATCATCTGCTAGTGCTATTTAACTGATGAACTTCAGTTTGCCACCCTGACCACAACCTTGTTTGCATGACACTAGTCTTCAGTATTACAGAGACCTGCGGTTTTATGACTCCACATCGGCCTCTACTCAGTCTGCACCTGAGCTGTATTCTTACAGCACTCTCAATTTCTTTTTGGCAGTAAATCCCAAGCCTTGGGTAAATGCTATAATCCATATTCTCTGCTTCTGCAGCCAAGTGGCTGAGTTTTGCTAGAAAAAAGTGACCCATCCACACATTCAGGAAACACTTGAAACCAGACCTTCCAACCTCAGATTCCTCTCCCAAATTTTTCTTCACTGTCTGGTACCCTTGCCTACAAACTTCAACCATAAAACTGATGTGATCAAGCGATCTCCCTGATAGATCTCTTTCCCCTTTCACATCTATCTGCATGCATGTTCTGGTTTCCAAATGTTTTAGCAGAATAACAGTGACCTGCCTCTTGTCCAAAGTTAATCCCTTCTCCTCATTTCCTTCTGCATTCGCTTGCAGGGCTCCCTGTCTCCCCAGGGACCTTGAACCGTCATTAGCTTTTCCCTCTCATTTGACCCTTTTCTCTCAGCCTCTCACATCTTTACAAACAAACCTAAAGACCAACAAAACCCCTCTCTCGACCCTCTTATTGCCAAGTTTTTCCAAAGAGTACAGCAGTCTACGCTCGCTGTGTCCATCCTTTTCAGTGCCCTCCCTAGGGCGTGGAATATGATAGAGCTCAGTCAGTGCTTGATAAGTCCCGAGCCTCGAAAGTACTAGGTGAAGAGGGACAGGCTCTCTGTCCTTCCCGTGTCCAGCTACCTGCTCCACTTTCATTCACCGCTCTTTCGTAGTCTCCACTCCACCCTCTGCCTGGCCTCCCATGACTCTCGCGAGACTTGAGGCCTCCGTTACGCGCCGCCCGAGTTGGGCGGTGCGCTTCTCGCGAGGCTGCAGGCAGGGCCGGGCCCGACATGGCGGAAGGTAGGGTTTCTGTGGAGCTGCGCGGGAAGGCGCGGAGCTGTGGGGGCGCTGCTGGCTGGGTGAAGCAGCCCTGAGCGGGGATGGCCGGGCGTGGTCGCATGGGGCACAGTGGGTCTCGCGAGCCTTCCTCTCCAGCCTCTCCCGGGCGCCTCGGGCTGGGGTCTTGAGCGCTATTCCTATGGCAGCGCCCCTGCGGCCGCCCCGACCCCGCGGGGCCGCGGCGGGCTGCGGAGCCGGGCTGGGAGGTCCGGTGTCGGTACTGAGTGCGCCGCGGGGATCCCGAGGGCGGCGGGGGAGGCTCCTTTGATTACCGGCGGTGCTGGGACGGCAGGGGAAGTAACCCTTCTTGTTAGGAAATCGAAACTGCTGTCCTGGCACATCCCGCATCCGGAAGGGGTACCTTCCTCGCCTGCGGAAGAGCCTGGGACTCCTCTCGGGGTGCGGGGTGCGGGAGAGCCGCGGCTGTAATTGGCCAACGCGCCCAGAGGGCGCGCGCTGTAGTTTCTGGGCTCCTCGGCAACCCCGGGGTTCAGGCCGTCTGGGATTCCTGCCCCTGGTTTCCAGATGTGGACCGCAGGAGGGAGTTTGCTTGGCAAGAGAGTTGGCCAAGGTCACACTGCTCGTAAGAGATGTGCTAAACCAGACATTTGCCCCTTTGCCTCTAAGTCCAGTCCTTACCCTCTTTTCTGGTGCTTTCCTTATGACACTGCAAGTAAAGCCACTTTGGCCTCTCAGGTTATGCCTCCCTTAACGTAGCAATATTAGAATCCTTCATTGTCAAAGCCTTATTGTACAGTTGGAGGAAAGAAGGCCCACAGATGGGGAGTTACCTGCCAGGGACCCTACAGTGACACTGTCGCACCTGGCCAGTGTGCGACTCTTATTGACCCCATTATCGGAGGAAAATACTTCTTATTTGACTTAATATTTATTGAGTGGCTGCACTGTGCTCGTCACGGCCCGTCCTGTTGGTTTTGAGCTAAGCTTTGAACCCATCTTTATTGGGATCTTAGATTTGGGCGGCACGTGACAGTTTGCAGGCTTTTCTCGTTTGAATTAGACTTTGGAACAACTTGGTGAAGGAGGCTTGGTGTGGTGTTATTTGCACTTTATAGATAAAGGAATTGAGGCCAAAGTTATAGAGATAGCTGAGACTGGCACCCAGTTTTTGTCTTTGCTCTTTCTACCATGCTAGACCTCAGGGAGGGGGAAACATTGGCTGAATATTGCATGAAAGCAGCGGAGAAATAAAAGGAACAGAAAGAAAGCTAAGGCATCCCCTGAAGCTAGGTTTTGGATAAATCACAGAATATTGTTGAACATTGTTTAACACAGCAGGCAGCCAGCGAATGGAGCTTGTTGCTCAGAACAGTGAGATAGAAACGTTCAGGAAGGCCGTATGTGAGGTAATGAGGTAGTCCAGCGCATTTACACTAGGAAGAGGAGTTGAGCGTTTTGGGAATGCATTGCCAAGGTTGATATTGTGGAGGACAGCCGCTTTTTTTCATTCAGCAGTTTTACTGAGCTCCTGCTGTGCTTTGCAGTCAGATTCCAGCCATGAGGAGCTCATACTGGCTGAGTATACAGCTGAGTATACTGATTGTTATTCTGCAGCTGCCTTGAGATATGCGTTAGAGTATCCTTGAGAGACATCTAGCCAGTGGAGTATGCACCTTAAACAAACAAACCATCCTTTCAGGGTTAAATTGGCAAGGGAGGATAGCTAGGTAAGCAAAGTCTTGAGGTTCTGAATTGACAGTTTTTCTTTTACCTTTTTCGTGTTCTGGTTTCCTGGCCTGTGTTCTGATTTAAGCTGTTTGGAAACAATGTTGCAAACTTTTGACTAGGAAGAATTGAGGGGGCCGTTCTCTGGCTAGTTAGTTTATTAAACTGAAGGTGCTTGTTAAGCAAGGGAAGGCAAGATTAGCTAGAAAATATTTTGCGGGGGTGTTTAATGCTGCTTGTACTTTAATCAGAATTGGTCAGAGCTGGCTACATTTATTCTGAGACACTCATTTAAATATAAACAAATAGGAAAAATCTGTCAGTAACAATTGCATTATCTGTAAGCACACTCTATGGGAACTTCCCTAATAATGGTTTTTGGTGGTGTGTCTGAGCATAAATAGCCTCTAGGAATAGTAAATAGAACCTGGAGAGACTGAGTATGCAGTTACTTCTTAATGTGACTCGTTGAGAAACCAACCTTGTTTCCTTCCATCCATCCATGGATATTGGTTTGACGGTATATATTTAGCTAATGTCTGTCCTAAAATTAGTCTTGCTTCCATGCTACATCTCTGCAGCTATCCTACTAATCTAAGCTTTCTTCATCACTCAAGTCCCTCCTACATGGTCTTTCTGCTTTTACTTTTTCTGCTTGATTTTGCTTCCTCACAATCTATTTTTACCGAGTTTCCAGTGTTCCCTTTAAAATATAAATCAGATCATGTCTCTCCCACTCTTCTCAATACACTTATCCCTCCACACCTCCTCCCCACTCCCATGGCTTTCCATGATCTTAAGATATGTTCCAAAGCCTTCCAAGAACCTTCAAGTCCCAATAGGGGCTGGCACTTGGTTAGCACTGCAACCTTATTTCCTATTTCTCTTCACATTCACCGTGCTCTTGCCACACTGACTTCCTTGCTGTTCTTTGTACGTTCTTCTGCGTCTTTGTCCTTGCAGTTCCCTTGGCCTGGAACAGTCTTCTTCAGTTTTTCTATACAGCTAACCGACTTTTATTCAGGTTATCTGTTCAGTTCTCACCTCTTTAGAAATCTTCCCTAATTTTTTTTTTATTCCCCACTGAAATATAAACCCCGAGAAGGCAGAGACTTTTTCTGTTGTCTTTACTGCTGTATCTTCCAACTTAGAATCATGCCTGTGGTTGAAGGAACGGATGAGTATATTGAGGATCATTTACCAGACATCAAGAAAAGTTGCCTGGATACATTCTTAGTCTCTTGTCAAGTAAGCTGACTGGTCCAGCTTTTAATGTGCTCTAAATAACATTAGTCTGCTGGGAGCCGCCATACCTACTTTTCATCTGGCCCATTTTAGTCTTAGCAATTAAATTGTAATGCCTAAGAGCTCAGTCTCTGCAGTTGAATGTGAATTTGAATCCTAGTTTTACTAAGCTGTTATCATAGGCAAGTCAATACATTGCTCTCAGTCTCAATTTCCTTAACTTCAAAAGAGGGATGATCTCTCTCTTAAAACTGTAAGGATCAAAAGAGTGTATGAAGAATGCTTTTAGCACAGTGCCTGACATTTTGACCCTGGAATGCAGTCTTTCTCTTAGTCTCCTCTTAAACCACTCTCTCCTTCCCTTCCTCAGTAAAATTAAAGTGAAAACTGGAAAAAAATGTAAATGGTTTATTAAACAGAAAGTTAATCATAGACCCTTATTAGCTTACTGAAATTTGGTTAGGAAAATACTTTTGACAACAATTCAAGTAACAAGATGAAGACATTCCATATTCTGGACAGTCATTGATCAGTACAGTAGCCACTAACCACATATGGCTACTTAAACTTAATTAAAATTAAATAAAATTAAAAATTCTGTTCCTTATTCACACTAGCCCCATTCCAACTGCTCAAGAGCCATGTGGTTAGTGGCTCCCATACCAGCAGACAGCACAGATTAATAGAACACTTGCATCATTCCAGAAAGTGCTGTTGGACAGCACTGTTCCAGAAAATGCTTGATCAGTATAGGCTGGTAGAAATGAGGGAAGAAGAAACTGCTCTCTTTTCCAATTTTGAAATTTATCTTTTCATTATTTTACTCATTCAACAAATGTCCCAGGCCATTGATAATTATATATAGTCTAGAGACTTCTCAAGCACTCTCCATTTCAATACCATTCCTTTCTTTTCTCTTCCTTCCCTTTCTTTCATTTCTGTCACCAGCAGTAGCTGTTAGCTTTCTCCTTGAGGATTTTATTCAAAAGAAAGTTTATCCATTGACTGCAGTGACTGTGGATGTGCCAGAGTAGAGCTGCTGTTTAGATAGCTACTGTTTACTGTTTACTAAATCATGTTTAGATATGCAGGATTCAGTCATTGGCAAGGCGAGTTGCTGTAGTTGAGACGTTATCATGATTTATAGTCATGCCCAACAAAATGAGAAATTGCTATGTCCTCAGTCTCTTGTTGAATCTGAGTAGGCCTATGGTATTTCTTTTTTTTTTTTTGTGAGGAAGATCAGCCCTGAGCTAACATCCCTGCTAATCCTCCTCTTTTTGCTTAGGAAGACCAGCTCTGAGCTAACATCTATTGCCAATCCTCCTCCTTTTTTTTTCCCCCAAAGCCCCAGTAGATAGTTGTATGTCATAGTTGCACAACCTTCTAGTTGCTGTATGTGGGACGCCACCTCAGCATGGCCGGAGAAGCAGTACGTTGGTGTGCGCCCGGGATCCGAACCCGGGCTGCCAGTAGCAGAGCGTGCTCACTTAACTGCTAAGCCACGGGGCTGGCCTGGCTATGGTATTTCTTGAACTCCACCTAGTAAGGCACTGTGGGGTGGAGGATGGGGTGAGCATAGAGTAGTGGTTGAGGGAGATGTAGTGGGTGGTTAAAAAAGAATAGCCAGACCTAAAGCCTATTCACGGGGAACTCCAGTGTAGGTTGGGAGATGAAAAGCATGTGTATAAAAAACTACTGTAAGGTGGAAGGTGAAAAATGCTTAGGAGTTACTTTGAAAATTCAGGATAGGGAAGTGGTGGGGAGTATGTTTTGTGTGTTCAGGGGTGGCCTTTGCTGCAGAAGATAGTGTTTGAGCTGAGCTTTGCAAAGTAGGCCTCTTTTGGACATTGAGAGATGCAAGTGGGAAGAGGTGACTGTTCTCAGTGGAAGGAATAGTGGGATAGTAAGTTGGAAAGCATGTTAAGGGCCAGATTATGAAGGGATGGTTAAGCATTTGGATTTTACTCTGGGCCAGGGGGTGAGGCTACTGAAAGGTATCAGCCAAGGTAGGGACATGACTAGAATTGTCTGGGGCATGCTGAAATGGCCCCAGTGTAGAGGATGGATTTGGGAGGAAGGGAGGCTGGAGAGGAGACTAGCAATTGGTGAATCCTTTGCTAAGGAGCATTGGGGCTGTTGAGGACTGATGTGAGAGAGCCTGTAGAAGGTATAAAAGTCAGGACTTTAGAAACCTGTTTGCATGTTGACAAGAGAGAGATATTGAATGTGACTCAAGGGTTATAGGGCTGGGTGACTCAGACAATGGCTGGGCTGTTAACAGGAAGAGGAGGAACAGATTTGAGAACAAACGTCTTGACCATGACTTTGCCATGCCCAGTATACCTTTAGGTGGTTATGTCTTAGCAGGCAGTTGGAAGCATTTCCAGTTAGACTGCTGTTTGGGTGAAAATTAGCTAGTTAGCTATATTTGTTGAGTGTCTCCTATGAAGCCAGCTATGGCTTGCTTGATATGTGCTATACAGAGTGAGGTTTTGAAAGATGTATAAGTTACACCACTGACTTGCAGACAAGACGTAACAGAATTGAATTACATTCAGGAAAAATGTATTTCATTTCTATTAGGTGCAAGCTACTGTGCTAGAGCTGACAAAATGAGCAAGACATAGTCTCAGCCTTAGTGGAACTTGTGGAACAGAGAGGAAAGGCAAAATTTCTCAAGAAAGCATGAGTATAGTGCTTTCTAGTTTACTGAGTTTTAGCTTTTGCGTTGATTAATGGCACAGCTGTCCAGCGCACTCGCAAGTCTATAACCTAGAAGTCATCCCTGACTTCCCCCTAACTCTTGTAGTCAGTCACCAAATCCTGTGGATCCTATAAAGCTCTCACATGTGTTCTTTCCTCCCTGCTGTCATTGACATCAGTTTAGACTAGTGGTTCTCAAGCCAGAGAACCCTGCACATTAGAATCACCTGAAGGAGCTTTTAAAACCCCAGATTTATGCATCACTCAGCTTCAGTGAAGATCAGCATATCCTGTAAAACATTTTTTTCAAACTGAGTCAATATTGAATAAAGCATGGTTTTACTGAATCCGTTTTTAAAACAAATAAAATTGTTTATATATGTATAAAATAAGATCATCTTTCCTATCTAAGAAGTCCTGGGTAGTAAGTTTTATCTGTAACTGGAGTAAAAGGGTTTTTTTTAAAGCAAACTTTGCTTAAATAATGGCTTTGGACTTTGTCAAAGCATTCAAGTTATGACAGTTACAGTTGCTAGCGTTTTAAAAGGGTGAAAAGTCAAAATATGAAATATCTTTTAGCATCATCTTATTTTTTTATTGGTGTCATAATGGTTTATAACGTGAAATTTCAGTTGTACGTTATTTGTCAATCACCATATATATGTGCCCCTTTACCCCTTATGCCCACCCCCCAATCCCCTTTCCTTCTGTTAACCACTAATCTGTTCTGTTTGTCCATGTATTTGTTTATCTTCCACATAGCACCATCATATTTTTAATAATATCCCAACTTTGTGTGTGTGTGTATGTGAAGCAGACTGGTAGGGGTAGCTATAACCCTTACTATTCCTTTGCACTTTTCTCCAGATGGTATTGCTATCTTCTTTCCCCTTCCCTTCATTTTTTCATTAGGGTATGATGTGAACTTGGTTCTCAGTGGTAAATATATCCATTTATTTCTTATTTCTTGTTAAGCAGTTTTCCTATATTTAGCACTCTTGATTAATGAATGTTCAGTAACCCCAGTGAAAAAAAAATTCCATCTGCACTATGACAGGTTTAGAAAAGTAGTAGTGGTAGTAATTCATCACCAGTAAGGAGCTTATCTATTCTGATGCCAACAAGGAAGTTAGTATTTTCTAGGAAGCTGGTACTTTTAATGAAAAATTATGTGGAAAATGCTGATATATGCCTGAAACAAAAATTATTCTTGTAATTCTCAAAATAGCATGTTATCACAGCTTTTACAATCATTTTTCTTTTATCTAATGGGCATAGTTAAAGCAGAGTAGGGATAAAGTCGTTCAGTCATTAAAGAATTACACAAAGAACATTAATTCACCGCTAAAATCGGAGGTGGAATGTAAGAACTGTAGAAGTGTAGAGAAAGGAAGTATCAGGGTTTTGTTAATCTATACAGTGTGGGGTAGAATTGGAGTAGGCAGAGGGGAGTAGAAAGTGCATTTAAGATGGGGAATGGAAAGAACACATTTA
Source organism: Diceros bicornis minor (assembly GCF_020826845.1). Taxonomy (NCBI): domain Eukaryota; kingdom Metazoa; phylum Chordata; class Mammalia; order Perissodactyla; family Rhinocerotidae; genus Diceros; species Diceros bicornis. The sequence continues at coordinate 13,584,218 of NC_080757.1, forward strand.
ATTCCTGGATTAATGAATTAATTAATAATTTAATATTTGTTTGATGTCCTGACATTGGAGCTGAATTTAGGCAGCATGGTACAATGGGATGAGCATGGGTTTTGGCTTAAGATCTTAAATCTTGAGTCAGTCTCCTGCTAATTGTGTAATTTTAGGTAATCCACTTAACCTAAGTGAATTCTGTTTGTTAAGTACTGTACTGCTTTGAATATGTTGCTTAGAATTTGAGATAATGAAGAATTAACTGATTAGAGGACATTAAAAAATATTAATTCCTCATTTCTCTTTTATTGCAAAATATTACAAGAAGCTATATATTTTATTTACTCTATAAAACTTTGTTATTGACACTAATCCAGCAAGAAACTGCTAGGACTTTAAAATCTTTTACTATACAGAATTTTTTGTTTATAAGGGTAGGTATATTAGTCTTCTATGACTGCCGTAACAGATTTCCATAAACTAGATGGCTTAAAACAACAGAAATGTATTTGCTTATGATTTTGGAGGCTGGAAGTCTAAAATCAGTATCACTGGGCTGAAATGAAGGTGTCACTAGGGCCATACTCTCCCTCTAGGAGAGAATCTCTTCTTTGCAACTTCCAGCTTCTGCTGATATTCCTTGGCTTGTGGCTGCATTATTCCAGTCTTCAAGGCAAGCATCTTCAAATCTCTCTCTGTTCGTCTTCATATGACATTTTCCTCTGTGTGTGTCAAATCTCCCTCTGCTTCCTCTTACAAGGGTACGTATAATTGTATTTATGGCCTACCCATACAATCCAGGATAATCTCCTATCTCAAAATCCTTAATTTAGACCAGATGGCTTCTCTGGTGAATCCTACCAAACATTCAAAGTAGACTTAATACCTATGCTTCTCAAACTCTTCCAAAAAATTGAAGAGGAGGGGAAGCTTCCTAACTCATTCTACGAGGCCAACGTAACCCTCAAGGGTAGGACGTTACCCTCAAGACAAGGACAACACAAAACAAGAAAATTACAGGCCAGTATCACTAATGAACAATTGATGCAAAAATCCTCAACAAAATACTATCAAATCGAATATAACAGTACATTGAAAAGATCATACATCCTGATCAAGTGGGATTTCTTCCAGGGATGCAGGGATAGTTCAGCATCCACAAATCAATCAACATGTTACACCACATTAACAAAATAAAGAATAAAAATCACGTGATCACCTCAATAGGTGCAGAGAAAGCATTTGACAAGAAACAGCAGCCATTTATGATAAAAAAAACTCTGAATAAAATGGGTATGGATGAAGATACCTCAACATAATAAAGGCCATATATGACAAGCCCACAGCTAATATCATCCTCCATGGTAAAAAACTGAAAGCTCTCTCGCTAAGAACAAGAACCAGACAAGGATGCCCACTCTCACCACTCCTATTTAATGTATTATTGGAAGTCCTAGCCAGAGCTATCAGGCAAGAAAAAGAAATAAAGGGATCCAAATTGGAAAGGAAGAAGTGAAACTGTCACTATTTGCAGATGACATGATTTTATATATAGAAAACTGTAAAGAATCTCCCAGAAAACTTTTAGGAATAATAAATGAATGCAGTCAAGCTGCAGGATATAAAATCAACATACAAAAATCGCTTGCATTTCTATATGCTAACAACGAAGTAGCAGAAAGAGAAATTAAGAATACAATTCCATTTACAGTTGCAACAAAAAGAATAAAATACCTAGGAATAAATTTAACCAAAGAGGTTAAAGACTTGTACCCTGAAAACTGTAAAACTTGGTTGAAAGAAATTGAGGTAGACACAAAGAAATGGAAGGATATTCTGTGCTTTTGGATTGGAAGAATTAACATAGTTAAAATGTCCATACTTCCTAAAGCAGTCTAGATTCAATGCAATCCCTATCAAAGTTCAAACGACATTTTTCACAGAAATAGAACAAAGAATCCTAAAATTTATGTGGAACAACAAAAGACCCCGAATAGCCAAAGGAATCCTGAGAAAATAGAACAAAGCTGGAGGCATCACACTCCTTGATTTCAAAATACACTACAAAGCTGTGGTAATCAAAACAGCATGGTACTGGCAGAAAAACAGACACACATCAGTGGAACAGAATCAAGGGCCCAGAAATAAACCCACACATCTATGGACAGCCAGTTTTCGACCAGGGAGCCAAGAACATACAATGGAGAAAGGAAAGTCTCTTCAGTAAACCGTGTTGGGAAAACTGGACAGCCACATGCAAAAGAATGAAAGTGGACCATTATCTTACACCATACACAAAAATTAACTCAAAATGGCTTAAAGACTTGAATGTAAGACCTGAAACCGTAAAACTTACTAGAAGAAAACATAGGCAGCATGCTCTTTGACATCACTCTTAGCAGCATGTTTTCAAATACCATGTCTGACCAGGCAAAGGAAACATAGGACTACATCAGACTAACAACCTTCTGCACAGCAAAGGAAACCATCAACAAAACGAAAAGACAGCCTAACAATTGGGAGAAGATATTTGCAAACCATATATCTGATAAGCAGTTAATATCCAAAATATATAAAGAACACATACATCTCAACAACAAAAAAAACTAACAAGCCAATTAAAAAGTGGGCAAAAGATCTGAACGGACATTTTTCCAAAGAAGATATACAGATGGCCAACAGGTACATGAAAAGATGTTCAATATCACTAATTATTAGGGAAATGCAAAGCAAAACTCTGACGAGGTATCACCTCACGGCTGTCAGAATGGCTATAATTAACAAGACAAGAAATAGCTGGTGTTGGAGAGGATGTGGAGAAAGGAGAACTCTCATACACTGCTGTTGGAAATGCAAACTGGTACAGCCACTATTGAAAAGAGTATGGAGATTCCTCAAAAAATTAAGAATAGAACTACCATATGATCCAGCTATTCCACTGCTGGATATTTATCCAAAGAACATGAAAACATAAATGTGTAAAGATATATGCACCCCTGTGTTCACTGCAGCGTTATTCACAATAGTCAAGACTTGGAAACAACCTAAGTGGCCATCAAGGGATGAATGGATAAAGAAGATGTGGTATATATACACAATGGAATACTACACAGCCATAAAAAAGGTGAAATCTTGCTATTTGTGACAACATGGATGGACCTTGAAGGTATTACAGAAAGCAAAATAAGTCAGAGGGAGAAAGTCAAATACTGTATGATCTCACTCGTATATAGACGATAAAAACAGTGACAACAACAACAAACACACATAGATACAGAGATTAGATTGGTGGTTCCAGAGGGGAAAGGAGAAGGGAGGAGGGTGAAAGGGGTAACTGGGCACGTGTTTATGGTGATGGATGGTAAATAGTCTTTGGGTGGTGAACATGATGCAGTCTACACAGAAATGGAAATATAATGATGTATACCTGAAATTTATATAATGTTGTAAACCACTGTTACCTCAGTTAAAAAAAAAATTTGGGGGCTGACCCTGTGGCATAGTGGTTAAGTATGGCACCCTCCACTTCAGCAGCCCGGGTTCTCAGGTTTGTGTCCTGGGCGTGGGCCTACACCACTCCTCAGACATGTTGTGGTGGCGACCCACATAGAAAATAGAAGAATATTGGCACAGGTGTTAGCTCAGGGTGAATCTTCCTCAGCAAAGGAAACAAAAAACAAAAACCCTTAATTTAATCACATCTGCAGAGACCGCCCCCCCCCCCTTTTTTTTTGTTTACCACATAAGGTTACATTCACAGGTTCCAGGGATTAGGACATGGATATTATGGGGGGCATTTTTCAGCCTGCCACAGTAGGCACTGTCATGTAATTTGACATGTAATTAAGTCATAAGATTTCTAAAATTTCTGTGTGCAGTTTCTGAATGCTCAAAGACCATGCCACACAGTTCAAAGTACTGCTCATGAAATACAAAGATAAATAAGACATTTCCTGCCCCCAAGAAACTTCTTAGAGGAGCCAGAATGCCGTAGTAGGAAACTTGTACTGTTTGTAGACAGTGGGGAACCAGCTGAAGTTGTTTGGTTAATTGAGCTGTGTTTTAGGAAGATTAATAATGATGTGTGTAGAATAGAATGGAGAGTGGAAAGATGAGAAGGGTGACTGGTTACATGTGTGTGAATAATGCTAAGGCCTCAAGGAAATGTTGGTGTGATGGTGTTCAGAAAGAAAAAGATTATCAAGGTACATCCCAGAGGGAGTGTGTTGTTAGCTTTATTGAGGCATAATTGATGAAAAATGAAATTCGATTTTAACTTGTCAGTTGACAAATATTTACAGTAGTGTTACCACCACTGCAATCATGATATAGAACATTTCTCTAATCTTAAAAAGTGCCATTGAACTCCTTTGCAGTCAGTCGCATTCCTCTGTCCTCTGGCAGTGACTGATCGGCTTTCTATCACTGTAGTTTGCCTTTGCTACAGTTTCTTATGGAATTATACAGTATGTAGTCTTTTGTGTCTGGCCTCTTTGACTTAGCATATTGCATTTGAGATACCACGTTGCATGTATCAGTAGTCCATTCCTTTTTATGGCCAAGTAGTATTCCATTATATGTATATACTACAATTCGTGTCCATTCACCAGTTGAACATTTGGGTTGCTTGCAATTTTTATGGACTTATGTTTTCATTTCTCTTGGGTAAATATGTGGAAGTGGAATTGTTGAGTCATAAAGCCAGTGTATGTTTAACTTTATCAGAAATCGTCAAACTGTTTTCCAAAGTGGCTGTGCCATTTTATATTCCCACTAGCAACGTGTGAGGGTTCTAGTTCTCCACATCTTTGCCAATGCTTTAATTTTAGCTATTCTAGTGGGTGTGTAGTAGTATCTCATTGTGGTTTTGATTTGCATTTCCTTAATAATTAATAATGTGCGCCTTTTTATATGCTTATTTGCCATGAATTTATCTTCTTTGGTGAATTGTTCAGATTTTTTGCCCTTTTTTTTTGAGGTGTCCGATTATTGCTGAGTTGGAAGAGTTCCTAATATAGTCTGGAGACAAGACCTTTGTTGGGCATATGTTTTGCAAATATTTTCTCCTCGTTTGTGGCTTGCCTGTTCATTTTCTTGTGTGTTTTGAGGAACAGTTTTTAAAATTTGATAATGTCCAATTTATCCTTTTTTTTTTTTTTTTTTGGTGGTTGTTGTGAGGAAGATCAGCCCTGAGCTAACATCCATGCCAATCCTCCTCTTTTTGCTGAGGAAGACCGGCCCTGAGCTAACATCTATTGCTAATCCTCCTCTTTTTCCCTTTTTCTCCCCAAAGCCGCAGTAGATAGTTGTATGTCATAGTTGCACATCCTGCTAGTTGCTGTATGTTGGACGCCGCCTCAGCATGGCTGGACACGCGGTGCATTGGTGCACGCCCGGGATCCGAACCCAGGCTGCCAGTAGCAGAGCAGGCGCACTTAACTGCTAAGCCACAGGGCTGGCCCCTATCCTTTTTATTTTTATAGTTCATTTTTTGGTGTGTGTGAGGAAGATTAGCCCTGAGCTAACATCCGATGTCAATCTTCCGCTTTTTTCTGAGGAAGACTGGCCCTGGGCTAACATCAGTCCCCGTCTTCCTCTACTTTATATGGGACGCGGCCACAGCATGGCTCGACAAGCGATGCATTGTTGCATGCCCGGGATCCAAACCTGCGAACCCCCGGCCGCTGAAGCGGAGTGCGTGCACTTAACCGCTATGCCATTGGGCCAGCCCCTGTAATTCTTTTTTTTTTTGGCCCTGTTTAAGAAATCTTTGCCTCATCTGAGACCACTGATATTGTTTTCTATGTTTTAGTCTAGAAGTTTTATAGTTTTACATTTAGATTTTTGATCCATTTTGAGTTAACTTTTGTGTTATAGGGGGGTGTAAGAGTCAGGGTTCACTTCTTTCCATATGGACACTCAGTTGTTGCAGTCCTATTATCCTTTCCTCATTGAAGTGCCTGGGCACTGTTGTCAAACCATTTCACTATATGTGAGGGTCTATTTCTGGATTCTATTCTGTTCCATTGCTCTGAATGTCTGTCTTGATAACAATATGATATTGTCTCATTTACTATAGCTTTATAACAAGTCTTGAAATCAAGTTATGTAAGTGCTATACTTTTCTTATTCTTTTTCGCAAAATTGTTTTGGCTATTCTAGGTACTTTGCATTTCCATATACATTTTAGAATCATCTCCTTAAGTTCCATGAAAAAGAATCTGAAATTTTTATTGGGATGGTTTGGAATTGTAGATCAATTTGGAGAGAATTGACATCTTAACAATATTGAGCCTTCCAATCCATGAGCATAGTATAACTCTCCATTTATTTAGGTTGTCTTTAATTTCTGTTGGCAATGTTTTATAGCTTTCAGTGTGCAGGTCTTGCACATTTTTTGTTAAATTTATCCCTAAGTATTTTATTTATTTGGTATACTATTATAAGTGGATTATCACAGCCTATACATAGATAACCCAAAGCTTTCAAATCAGGATAACAATTGAAATGGAAGTAGGAAGAGGAGTTTAATTTGAGGAAGATGTTAGGTTTGATTTTGGACTTGTTGAGTTTGTAGTACCAGTAGGTTATCCTTCCAGCAGGAGCTATTGAGAGAGATTTGGAGCCATTCACATAGAGCTGACAGTAAAGTATGGGTGTGTGTGAGACCTTCAAGAAAGAAAGTTTGGAAAGAGTTCAGTTCGAGGTCTGAACCTTGTGTGACTTGACTTGTTGCTTTTAGAGAGTAAGTAGTCAGAGTAGACCTTAAGAAAGTTATCTGTAAGAAAGGGAGGAAAAAACCTGGAGTACAGAGTTAGGAAGCCAAAAACAAAAGAATTTCAAGAAGAATGGGCTGATTGACAATTGGACACTGCAATTCTCAAGGTTGAAACCTTGAAGGATAAAGAAGAGGTCATTGAAGTGGGCGATTTTATCATTGTGACTGAGATGGTTCTAGTAGAGTGGTGTAGGTAGACACAAAGTTTGAAAAGATTAGGGAGGTAAGGAAGGAAGCAGTAAGTGGAGAGGACTCTTCAGAATTGGTGGAGAAGGAAAAGAGCATGATAGACTAGGCAATCAAGAGTGATTGATACTTGATAAGTAGTGATAGTAGTAAGCCTTTAAACCAGACACTGTTCTAAATGATTTAACCTATCTCAACTCAATTACTCCTCAACAGCTCTCTGAGATCCTATTATTATTGCCATTTTCCACGTGAGAAAACTGAAGCACAGGACCGGCTCTGTGGTGTAGTGGTTAAGTGTGCATACTCTGCTGCTGGTGGCCTGGGTTCAGATCCCAGGCGCGCACTGACACACCGCTTGTCAGGCCATGCTGTGGTGGCGTCCCACATAAAGTGGAGGAAGATGGGCATGGATGTTGGCTCAGGGCCAGTCTTCCTCAGCAAAAAGAGGAGGATTGGCAGATGTTAGCTCAGGGCTGATCTTCCTCACACACAAAAAAACGGAAAACTGAAGTAGGTAACTTCCCCAAGGTCACACAGCTAGCAAATGGGCAAGCTGGGATTCCAGTCCAGTCAAGTGAGGCTCCAGAATACGTGCTCTTGAGGACTATATTGTGTTGCCTTTCTAAGAATTATAGTAATAGCTAACATTTATTGACCTCTTACTGCAGGGCAGGTACTCTTCTAAGGTCATTGTATATGTTAGCACATTTAACGTTTACAACATACTTACAGATGAGGAGACTGAGGCACTTGCCTAAGGTGTCACAACTAAAGTGGTGGGCTTGGATTTGATCTCAGTCAGTCTAGCTCCAGAGCCTGCCCGCTTCACCACTGCACTGTGCTGTAGATTCTCCCTCCGTTATTGCTCAAAAAGGCAATTTCGGGGCCGGCCCCGTGGCTTAGCGGTTAAGTGCGCGCCCTCTGCTGCTGGCGACCTGGGTTCGGATCCCGGCGCGCACCGACGCACCGCTTCTCTGGTCATGCTGAGGCCGCATCCTACATACAGCAACTAGAAGGATGTGCAGCTATGACATACAACTATCTACTGGGGCTTTGGGGGAAAAAATAAATTAAAAAAACAAAAAAACAAAAAAAAACCCAAAATGGCAATTTCATACTTTTTCCTGTAAGAACTCTACAGCTTGGTGACACTTCAAGGACACATTTGTATTGCTGTTTGCAAGCGGGCAGTATTCCCCATAGAACAACATCTCAGCCTTGGGTGCTGTCTCCACTATACTGTGAAATGGGGTGGCAGTTCATATACCACTGATAGGTGCACCTGTGATCCAGGTTTCCCCCTTCAAAAGCTGCCGGGCAGGGGAAGATCTGTGATTTCGAGAATAAGAGCCCTAAATCATCCTAATATGCCTCTTCTCCTATCATAACCTTTGTAGTATATGTCTTTTTTGTGTGTGTGAGGAGATCAGCCCTGTGCTGACATCTGCTAATCCTCCTCTTTTTTTGCTGAGGAAGACTTGCCCTGGGCTAACATCCATGCCCATCTTCCTCCAGCATGCCTTGCCAAGCAGTGCGTCGGTGTGCGCCCGGGATCCGAACCGGCGAACCCGGGGCTGCTGCAGCGGAGCGCGCGCACTTAACCGCTTGCGCCACAGGGCCAGCCCCTGTAGTATATGTCTTGTGTCAGTGTTCAGGCTGCAGCTAGAAATTTGTGTCAGGAATTCTGAAGAGAAACTAGAGCTATTGCTGTCAGTTTTGGAATTATAGGTGTATAACTGATATCCAAGGAAGTTTACAGGGATTCCTTAAGAAGATGATTGAACCACAACTTTTACGATCTCATTTTAAGGGTTAGATAAAGGAATCAGCAACTTTCTACTCTTGAAGGCAGATGTCCTCATAATTCCCACACACAAATCAGTATCCAGATTCTTGGTGACTATTAGTTTTATTCTCACTCCTCCTGTTTGTAACTTCCTTGTAGATACTACTTCGATTCTACATTTGATACTATTTGGTGCTACGTTATTTGTTTGGAAGAGGTGCAAGTTAGATGCCCTTTTAAAAAACCCAAAGAAGTAACTCCTAATCTACCATAATGCTTAGTGCATGATAGGTGCTTCATAAATACTTGCAGATTAATAGTTTGCTTAGGTGAAATGGAAATGGGGAGTTATTTACTGATGCTATAGTCTTGATGGGTTGGTGCTCTTGAGCAAAATTCTTAGGTTGGCTAGAAAATAGTGTGATTGAAATCAAGGTTAGAGGGTTCAGTTTGCTCTGTGGAAAAAAACCTGCAATCCGTAGCCACAGGCCACCCCTGTGAAAACTTGGAAGCTGTCTCTTGGGCACATGGGATGTAATTAACCACCAGGGTGAACTAGCAAGGTGAGGTGTCCTCTGGCCGTCCTTTTCATCTGACTTAGGCAGAGGCAGATGAGTGGCCGGCATTTTTGCCAGTGAGCCCTTGGAGGCCTAAGCTAGGTCTTGTCTTCTAATTATTTGTATTTCTCATAGAGCCAAGTCTTATGTCTGTTCCACAAATCTGTTGACGGATATTAGTTTAAAAGGAGAATCTGACCAAGAAAGTAAAAGACTGAAGCCTTGTTTTTGCATGTTCTGGGCCCAGGATGCTACAAACACTTACAGGCTTTACTGAAATCTTTTGAAGTAAAACACCACTTTTCTGGGACATCTTTCCTTGTGCTGGCTTAAGCCAGGTGATCTTGCTTCATGTTTGTATCCCTTGTCAGAGTGCTGTCAGGTTTTAGTGAATTATCTTGTTTATTTGCCCATCTTCTCCATTACCCTGTAATTTTGTAAAGAACATGTGCCAAGATGGTTTTCTTTACTTTGACACTGGCACTGCATAGATGGTTAATAAATTTCTTTTTTTTTTTTTAATTTTTTTATTTATTTATTTTTCCCGCAGAGCCCCAGTAGATAGTTGTATGTCATAGTTGCACATCCTTCTAGTTGCTGTATGGGGGACGCGGCCTCAGCATGGCTGGAGAAGTGGCGCGTCGGTGCACACCCGGGATCCAAACCCGGGTCGCCAATAGCCGAGTGCGCGCACTTAACCGCTAAGCCATGGGGCCGGCCCTCAGTTGGTCTTCTGTATAAACAGTAGTCTGCCCAGAGCGGTCTAATGGTATGTGACTTGGGCAAGTATGTGGTGGGGGCTGAACTTTTTCTCCAGGGCAGTCATTCCCAAACCTGGGGCTGTTTTAAAAATATACTTTTCCCGACCCCACCCCAGATCTACTGAATCTGAGTGCTCTCTAGTTCAAACTGCCCACGTGATTCCTATGCAGCCAGCCTGGGAATAATGTTATCGAGTATGGGCTGAGGGGCGAGAGGTGGGTAGGCTGTTGGTCGTGGGCTTGTCTCCTTTCTGCTCCTCAGCTTCATTGTCTGGGAGTTGAACTAAAAGAGATGACCTTTAGGCTCCTTCCCTTCCTAACGTTTTGTGACATATAAAAATCCTTACACTTGGGTATTAGAAAATAATTTATTTTTCCTCATAATTGTAATTGTTTTTCATAATCTTTAAAATTTGTATTCAGGTAATATATTTGCTTTATTAGTGCACATAGATTTAAAACTCAAGTGATACAAGGCTTGTAACAAAAAATCACTTTTGCCACCTCTCAGTCCTGCTCCCCGGACTACTTTCTATTCTTCTATGTTTACCTCTAAGTGATAATGCTTATGCTACCATTTCTAGATTGATCAATTGTAGACGTTGATTGATTTTTTACTATGGTGGATTAGGAGTTGCTTCTTTGAGAGTTTTTTTAAAGGACCGCCTAACTTGCGCCTCTTCCAGCTGAATAATAGTGAGGGTTTTTGAAGCATGTTAGGCTTTGCTGTTTGGTTTGGGAATTGTCAATGCAGACTTGCTATAGGAGGTGACACAGTACTGTGAAGTAGCTAGTGCAGTATTTAGCAGTGTTTCCATTTCTGTTTTTACTTTTGTTCTTCACCTCATGCTTCATAATGTCCTTTTGCTTTGCCATGACTTTAATTGATCAATCTTAGTTCCTAGGGCAATAAAACATTTGAATCCCATTCTGCTTTTCATGACTCAAAAAAAATGTCGTGTAAATTGTTATAATAGTTTAAACTGTTTATCTAATAATTATGTAATTGTGGAATGCAAGGAGGGTGGAGGAAATATGACGATTTTGAGTGCATGTACAGTCACAGTAGTTGTCATTGAATTCTCACAGCAGCACTGAGAAGTAAAATAAGCACCCCTTATTTTACAGATGAAGAAGCTGAAGCTCAGAGACACGAACTGGCCCATGGTCTCATAGCTAGTTACTAAAAGGGTTCGGATCCCCATCAGTTTGACTTCAGAACCCACTATAGATGTTTATCAATTTTTTTAAACTTTTTAATTGAAACATAAGATCCATGCAGAAAAGAGCAAATCATAAGTGTAGAGCTCAATGAATTATTCAAATGAAGCATTCATGTAACCACCTCTAAGTTAAGCAACAAAAGATATTAACCAGCACCCCAGAGGGCACCCTCGTGTTCCCTCCCAATTGCCACTCTCCTGCCGTTCCTCCAAAGATAACCATTATCATCACTTCTGACACTGTAGATTTATTTTGCTACAAGTGATAGCGGTTTTTGAACAAAATTTGATGTTACTCTTAGTTGTGTGTCCTCTTATATTTTGTTACCACACCTAGTAATTCAGTGCCAATTTTTCTTTAAAGAACCCAATCTCTTCCATTTCTTTCTCCACAGAAAAAAAGGAGTATAAATTTCGTGCCATCATATCAACCAAGGCCCACAGAATGCCTATAGCAGCACTGTGGTTCCATAGTTAAGAGACTTTGACTTAGAGAGGTACTAATTTGCATGATTGTGTGAATCCCCACCAAGATTCTAGAGCCCAGGTGAAGGAGGAGAGAAGTTTTTTTTTTTTTTTTTTTTTTTCTTTTTGTGAGGAAGATCAGCCCTGAGCTAACATCTGTGGCCAATCCTCCTCTTTTTGCTGAGGAAGATTGGCCCTGGGCTAACATCCGTGCCCATCTTCCTCTACTTTATATGGGATGCTGCCACAGCGTGGCCTGACAAGCGATGCGTCAGTGCGCACCCAGGATCCGAAGCTGTGAGCCCCGGGCCACGGAAGCAGAACGCGCGCACTTAACGGCTTCCACCACCGGGCTCACCCCCGAGAGAAGTTTCTTGACTGATTACTTCCTCAGGAAATCCTTCTCTGATGTCCTAAGTTAAATTTATTATAGGTTCTCATAGCTCTGTTCTTTCCTTCTAGTACTCATTAGAGTTGTAGTTTTGCATTTGATTGTTGCAGTTATTATTATGAAAGTTTACTTTGCCTAGTAACTAAAAGCTCTGAGGAAAGATGTGTCTGGTTTTGCTTACCATTATGCAGTGCCTGGGATGTAGTAGACACTGGGTAAATGTTTGTTGAATTTGATGAATCTAATACAGTGTTCTCAACCATTTTAATGTGCCCCAGCACACCTGTGGAATATGACTTGCTTCCATCTGATCTTTTTCTGCAGGAGAGCAGGTATTGTGGGGTAGTGGCTAATACATCACAGGCCCTGGAATGAGAATGCCTGGGCTCATACGCCAGCGCCACCTCTCACCAGCTTCATGACCTTGGGCAAATTCTTAATCTGTCTGTGCTCCAGTGTCCTCATCTGTAAAGTGTGGCTGGTATCTGTTCCATAGGGTTGTCATGAAATTTGCATGAGAGAATTCACGAAAAGCTTTTAGAACAGCATGTGACATGTAAAAGTGATTACTTTTGAAAAAATGAGCATCTTATGTACATCTGTTCATTGTTATATATTGAATATTGATCTTCAGGGAAACTGAGAAAAGAAGTCCCTGGACTGTCATGGTCTTTTGATCCAGTGACCCAGTGGCACCCTGAAACAAAGCCATTCTTGGTCCTGAAGGAGTATCACTAAGAAATAGTGGAAACATCATGTGATTGGTTGTTTTGGTAGCCATCCATTTTGGTAGGATGAGGCATTCGTGAATGCTGTCTGCTTTACACCTGCCATGGTAAATTTGAGCCTTTGTTTCTCTTGCAGAGGAAGTGGCCAAGTTGGAGAAGCACTTGATGCTTCTCCGACAAGAGTATGTCAAGCTACAGAAGAAACTGGCAGAGACAGAGAAGAGATGCACTCTTTTGGCTGCACAAACAAACAAGGAAAGCAGCAGTGAGTCCTTCATCAGCCGCCTGCTGATGATCGTGGCTGACCTCTATGAGCAGGAGCAGTACAGGTGAGCTCCTGGGTACAGGGCCAGTTTGGGGAAGCAAGCCCTTTTCCTTATTCCCAGGCCACATTGCAACTTCTCCTGTCTTACTGACTTTCTTCCCAAGTTATTTCTCTCTAATCAGGATATTAGCAAGCCTTTAATCTCTAGAAGGTAAGCTCCTTGAGGCAAGATTTTGTCTTTTTTGTTTCCTGCTTATCTTCAGCAGAGAGTGTAGGAGTCATGGTTATAGGATCACTAATGCAGATGGGAATTAGCTTACATGTCCAGGGATTCAGAGGCGAGAGGTCACTTTCTCTCAGGATAGTCAAAGAAGGAGTCTTGGAACTAGTGGGCAGTATCACATGACGGTTGAGGGTGGACTCTAGAGCCACGCAGCCTGTGTTAGAAGCTCAGCTGGCCACTTATGGGCTATGAGACCTGCAGTTATATGACGTGCCTCAGGTTCCTAATCTGTAAAATGGGGATAATCTTACTATTACTTACCTTAGGGTTGTTGTGAGGATTAAATTAATAAATATGTGTTTTAAGTACTTGGAACAGGGATTGGCATATGGTAAGTACTCAGTTGTTAGCTATTATTATTGAGTTTCGAGGTAAATGTTAAAGGCTGGGTAGAGTTTAATAGATAAAGACAGTGCTATTACTAATATGGCTAGTGGCTGAGAATAGGCTCAAACATGGGAATGTGTAGAGGATTTAGAGGATAGTGAGGGGGCCATTTTAGGGTACATTCTGTAGGGGAGCACTGGGAGAGGTGGAAAGATAGGGTGGATTGTATTGGGATGCCAAGGTGAGGAACTGGGACTTGGTCCTCTAGGCAGTGTTGAACAGAGTGTTTTTGAGTTGTAGGACTGTTGTAATCGAAGTGGTGTTTTAGGAAGATTAACCTCCTAACATTATATAGGCAAAATTATAAAGAGAAGAGAGAAGGAGAGCATCTGTGATGTTGCGAATAGTCCAGACCAGAATGATGAAGGACTGAATTGGGACGATGGCAGTGGATATAGAAAAGAAACATGGACATGAATATGCATAGAAGGAAGGGTTTGGCTACTAGAGAGATGGATGATTGGACTAGGTAAGACTTAGTAAAATTACAAAAAAGATTATGACATTTATTATTTATTTATTTATTTATTTTGTGAGGAGATCAGCCCTGAGCTAACATCTGCCAATCCTCCTCTTTTTTTGCTGAGGAAGACTGGCCCTGGGCTAACATCCGTGCCCATCTTCCTCCACTTTATATGGGACGCAGCCACAGCATGGCTTGCCAACGAGTGCATCGGTGGGCGCCTGGGATCCGAACTGGCGAACCCTGGGCCGCCGCAGCGGAGCGCACACACTTAACCACTTGCGCCACCGGGCCGGCCCCGATTATGACATTTAATATAGACAAACTTCAAATTGCCATCTACCATCTTAATCATTTCTAAAAGAAAGAAAAATTTAATACCCCAAAAATAGGAAGTATATACTCTGAGTAAAGACAACCGTTTAAATTGAATGGATGTATCTACTTGTAAATATAGTTCATTGTCTTTTTTTTTTTTCCTTCCTTTTTTTTTTTTCTGTGGACAAGTGAAAACTTTCTTTCCACTTGCTGGGGGAAGCCTGACATATTTCTGTTAAGAAAATCTCTCCTCCTCTCCAAGGCTCTTCCACATTAGAACTCCCATCATTTACTTTCTCAATTACTTATCAATTGATTGCATTCATTATACTGTAGTCCTTCTAGGAGACTAGCTGGGAGTCAGACTGGGCAGTTTCCTTTTCTGGCCACTTTTTACCTACTCAGCTGTAGTATGATCTCATGGTTCCAGTGGGTCTCTATTCAGCTTCTGAAACCTGTCCTTTATCTAAAGAAGGTTAAATACCTTTGTTATGTACAATTGAATATCAGGTGGGGAACCTTCAGAAAGGACTGAGATTTTGAGATGGAGTAACTGAAATTGGAAACTCAGTTTCTAAAGCAGATGCTCTTTTACCAAGATAAGGGGGGGTACCCTTGTTCTATAAACATGCATTTTGTTAAAGAATTTAAATAGTATTTTTATGTGTATCTCAGTAACTGGAGTAACTGAAGAATTGGTGTTAAAATTTTTAGAATAAGAAATGTTGAAGAAATTGGTATATTTCTTTTATTTTTACTTAAGTTTGGGAGAAGGCTTTTGTCCCATAATATAGTTAAAAATGATGGTTATATGTAGTTATTTACTGCATTCATTCTTTCAGCAACCAAGCTTATAATTTTTCCTCTTAAAGTAATTGAGAAACTCTAGGAAGAAGCTCTTTATTTATGCTTCTTCTCCAGTAACAACATCCTAGTATCTACATTTTAAATGGAAATGCTCTTTAATTGACTAGGATGAAGTTTTAAAACAATGACTAGCCTCCTAATTGTTTTTAAATAGTCTTCATAGAATTGATTTCTCCAATTTTCCATTTTTGAATTGTATTTTTTTTTTGTTTTTTTTTTTGCTGAGGAAGATTTGCCCTGAGCTAACATTGGTGCCAGTCTTCCTCCATTTTGTATGTGGCTCGCTGCCACAGCATGGCTGACGAGTAGTGTATGTCTGTGCCCAGGATCTGAACCCGCGAACCGGGCTGCCGAAGTGGAGCGCGCCAAACTTAACCACTACGCCGTGGGGCCAGCCCCTTGAATTGTGTTTTTAAAAATTATTATTAGAAATTATTCATGAGGGGCTGGCCCCGTGGCTTAGTGGTTAAGTGCGCGCGCTCTGCTGCTGGCGGCTTGGGTTCGGATCCCGGGCGCGCACCGACGCACCGCTTCTCCAGCCATGCTGAGGCCGTGTCCCACATACAGCAACTAGAAGGATGTGCAACTATGACATACAACTATGTACTGGGGCTTTGAGGGGGAAAAGGAGGGGGATTGGCAGTGGATGTTAGCTCAGAGCCAGTCTTCCTCAGCAAAAAGAGGAGGATTAGCATGGATGTTAGCTCAGGGCTGATCTTCCTCACAAAAAAAAAAAAAATTATTCATGAAATCCTTATCTTTATTTCCCTTTGGTATGTTAGACTACAAAAGAGAAAAAATTTTGATCCAACATCTATGAATAGTAAGAATTTTGTATAAATATTCATTTTTATAATTTTGTGGCTAAAAGTCAGACTTGTGGCTGAAACAGTAAACAGTGAATATTCATTTAAGTTATTAGAATTTAATACTTTATAAATAAATTTAGAGTTTACAAATTATTTGTGCTTTGTAAATAGCCAGCTTCCTGTTTTCATTGAATTTTTCTAACTTTTATCATAGAATATAATTTGAGACAGAGTTTTATGTTCTGTTTTAAATAGCATATCAATTTTATTTCTTCTTTATTTATTGATTAATAATGTTCTACTGTGTTAACAGTAGTTTGTAATAATTTGAAATAATAAATACCCTATTACTCTTCTGGTTTAACATAATTAGTTGCAACTTGGTCTTTAATAGAACTATAATTGTTGAAATGCTTATGTAATTATAAAGTATGTTCTAGACAGTGCTTTTGTGGTGTAAAATGTGTCTGCATCAAGCATTATATAGAAACAATATTCTGTTTGGGTCTCCTTTTAAGTGGGTGAGTTAATTCGTGTAATAATTTTTTTTCTCTGTTTTTTTGTGTGTGTATTTAATTTCTAAATGCTTTCCAACCTAACAAATTATTTTAAAGGGAAGTATGCAAATAAAGAAAACATATAAATACAAGCAGGATGATGATAATTAATGATTTTGGATTGCTGCCAACATAGCCATGTGGCACATACATGCTTGTGTCAGCCCAGTGGGTCATCCTTAGGTTTTTGTTTAACTGCCCAGATGCTTTCTTCCTTAGCATTTGACATTTCAGAGTTAAACATAAATAACTATTTGGAAAGCTCTTTTCATAAAATGTCATAAATATGGAAACATGTTTGAAAATAAGATTTCTCCCATCCCATTTCTTTATAAATGATTGAGTAAAAAATGGCCAGTAATAGGTCTGAATGTTTCTGGTGAGAACAAGAATCTAGGTATTTGGTTTCATACTCTTGACTGCTTTGTCAAAGCTAATTTGTTCATACTTTTTCTGTTTAACCTTGTTAAGCATTAATATGGTATGGAGCACAGGAGCACTGTAGTCTCAGAGCTGTCATCACAATCTTTAAGCTTCTCGCTCTCTCCCTCTTAGTTTATCTTGATTTATTCTGCATAAAACCTCTTCAACTTTTTATATGCATATTAATCATCCTATTTAACTTGGAGGTTCACCACCGTAAGAATCCCATTATGGGATGTCTTAGAAAGAAGAACATCCCATGTGAACAAAAGCTAGAAGTTAGAAATGGAAAACATGCGTAGCAACATATTATAAACATGACCCATCAGAATTCAGTGCTAGCATAGAGAAATAATTTTGGTGTAATTTTCCTTTCTTTTGCAGATGCACGTTGATCTGTCAATACCCATAGATGTATTAGAATTCTAGCTATATCTAGTTATGATGACATTTTTCTTTTCATACCTGTGGATATTTTTTTCCATCAGTGATCTGAAGATAAAGGTTGGAGGCAGGCACATCAATGCTCACAAGTTTGTCCTGGCAGCCCGCAGTGACAGCTGGAGTCTGGCCAATTTGTCTTCTACCGAGGAGCTGGACCTGTCAGGTGAGCCTCTGACTAGTCGGTTGGGGACTCAAAACTGCCAGCACAAGAACTCTTGGCAGAAGTTTATGGTGTGTCATTTTGAAATATTTGTGGTTTAATGAACATAGAATACTTAAGAAAATTCTTATCAATTGATGGTGACCATTAACTAATTAAATAGTGAATCAGTAGGTTGTACTTCGTGGATACTTCTGTTTAATGCTTGGCTAATAAATCATAAATATTTGAATATCTACAATATTCTTATAGTTTATAAAATATAAATATCTGTCCAAAAACTCTTCATCTAATAGTATGTTATAAATATGGGAGCATGTGTAGAAAATAATTTTTCTTCCACTCCAATAAAAAGTCCTGCTGTTCAGTTGCTTAAAATTTAATCAAAGCTGCCAAAGTACTTCTGGCCTACAGGAACTGAATTCAGAAGTAACAGTTACTCCATGGGCCAGCCCCGTGGCTTAGCGGTTAAGTGCGCGCGCTCCGCTGCTGGCGGCCCGGGTTCAGATCCCGGGCGCGCACCGACGCACTGCTTCTCTGGCCATGCTGAGGCCGCGTCCCACATACAGCAGCTAGAAGGCTGTGCAGCTATGACATACAACTATCTACTGGGGCTTTGGGCGGGGGGGAAGTAACAGTTACTCCAAAGAATAAGAATATTCTTTCTTCCTTTTTTTTTTTTGGGTGAGGGAGATTCGTCCTGAGCTAATGTCCATTGCTAATCTTCCTCTTTTTGCTCAAGGAAAATTAGCCCTGAGCTAACATCTGTGCCAGTCTTCCTCTGTTTTGTATGTGGGTCTCTGCCTCAGCATGGCTGACAAGTAATGTAGGTCCATGCCCAGGATCTGAACCTGTGAACCTGGGCTGCCAGAAGCAGAGCACACTGAACTGAACCACTATGCCAGGGGACTGGCCCCCAAGAATATTCTTTTTTTAGCATCAAAGGATGAGCATCAGTCTTCAGAATTTGAATACGTGCATTGAGCCGTTTAGTGTTTTTACTTAATTGTTTTATGCCACATTATGTTGTGTAGAATTTAGGTAAATGTGGTAAGTAGACTTAAAAACATCATTTTCAAAAGTTGACTTCAAAATTGCATTTTCATTGAGTACTTGCCTAATTGCCATTAAAAAAAAAAAAGCAGGGGCCGGCCTGGTGGTGTAGCGGTTAAGTGCACACACTCCACTGCGGCGGCCCGGGGTTCGGATCCTGGGCGCACACCGATGCACCGCTTGTCAAGCCATGCTGTGGTAGCGTCCCATATAAAGTAGAGGAAGATGGGCATGGATGTTAGCCCAGGGCCAGTCTTCCTCAGCAAAAAGAGGAGGATTGGCAGATGTTAGCTCAGGGCTGATCTTCCTCAAAAAAAGCAAATTTTAAATTTAATTCTGCTCTTATAAAGTATGGTAAGGAGACTACCCAGGCATTAAGATATGAGTTACTTGCAGAAGTGATCAGCTGTGTGAAAATTCTGCTGAATTATGTCTTTGTTCAAAGGGTTTGTCAAATCAGAAGGTACTGTTTTTCATGTGCAGTGCTAGGAACACTGAGATAATTATAACACAGTCCTTGCCATGCAGAGCTCATACTCTGAGGAAATGGGCTAATAACAAATCATTTCAGGCCAGGGCTATGTATAGTAATATAACCACTTTATGTCTAAGGTACGGAAGAGACTAACCTGGGCTGATAAGATGTCAGAGGTGGCTAATACCTGAGCAGTGTTGCAAAGGTTAAGTAGGCATTTATCTCAAGGATTTAGGGGAGTAGACGTCTAATGCTTCTCCACTGTGAGTGAACTGTGTCTCTTTATGATCATTTCTAGGGTTTAACCTGAGGTCCGTAATTCAGAGTTGTAAACACACAAATATACATACATGCATACACACAGACATATGCATTCATGCCTATAGCTAAAACATCTGCTTGGGAAACAGTGTTTACTGGAAGGGCACCGGTCTACATGATTGAAATCTCTGAGCAGAGCTTTTCTTTTTTAAAAGTATAATCTTTTGCAACCATGTATCGTTGACTCCATATACGACAGAACCGTGGATAACTTTTACAACCCATTAGATCACAAAGTGTTCTTAACAGAATGCGTGATAGGATCTTGATTACATGAACATGATTACATGAACAGACATTTTACAAAGATTAAAAGAGATAATAAAATATGGAAAATATTCAACTTTGTTAGAAAAAAGTTTAGAATAAGTCACCATCTTTTGATATCTACATTATCAAAAATAGATGATCCTAGTAGTTGTGAGGCTAATGAAATTGGTACCCTTGCACATTGCTGGGCACGTTATAAATGGATAAGACAGTTTTAGAAAGCAGTTAGGCAGCCGAGCAATGAAATAGTCTTACCTGGTTGTTTTTTTGGTTTTTTTTTGGCTGAGGGAGATTCTCCCTGAGCTAACATCTGTGCCAGTCCTCCTCTATTTTGCATGTGGGTCGCCGCCACAGCATGGTCCCTGACGAGTGTTGTAGGTCTGTGCCTGGGAACCAAACCCAGGCCACCAAAGCAGAGCGCCAAACTTAACCAGTAGGCTACAGGGCAGGCCTGTAGTCTTACTTTTTTTTTACCTCATCTGACTTCTGTCAGATGGATTCTGCTATAGGTAATTCAGACAGCTTATATGTTCATCATAGTTTTATGTGTAGTTGTGAAATATTGAACGCAACCAAAATGAATAAGAGTGGGGAAAATGCAATATGAATGTTCCCCGGAACAAGCAAAATTACTTAAGAACAAAGAATTATCGCATTAAGGTATAAAAAGCCTAGTTTAAACATTGATTTTAAAATTTTGCTTTTGATCTTTTAGTACATCATAACATTTAAGAGCTGCTTTGTCAGTGACTGTCCACAAGATTGCATCACTGTGAATCAGGAGATTTTCTAGAGTTTAGGAAAGTGTAATGTTAATGCCTTTACTTGTCCCTGGACTCCCCTCCTGTTGTAAATAAGTGTGGTTTGAGCCCTGCCGTGAGGTTCGCTTTCAGGAGTGATCTGCTGCAGAGCAAACGTTTTTGTGGCTTTGGTAGATCAGGCACCTACCAAGGTAGCTGATGGTAGAGCCTATGGCATCTTTGCTTTTCTATTTAAGTTCGTCTTTGAATTGTGTCATGGGGGGGTTCCAAGGAGGTGGTGGCATATGTGGACCTGTTCGTGTTTAGTTGTATGTTTTGCCCAGCAGTCCTGCTGCATTGCCTGGGTGGGCATAGGTGTGATTGCCTAAATCTGGGGTTGCAGCAGCTGAAACTGCCTAAGAGGCTTGTGGATTATGTGATACCTGGAAGCACTGACACTGCATGGCTGGCCAGCAGTTTGAGGGAGATTGGAAGTGGGCTCTTGTAAACAAGTATATAAATAGTGTAAAAGCTATGTTTAAGTGGTTGAGTTTTTTTTTTTTTCCTGAGGAAGACTGGCTCTGAGCTAACATCTATTGCCAATTCTCCTTTTCTTTCCCCCAAAGCCCCAGTAGATAGTTGTATGTCATAGTTGCATATCCTTCTAGTTGCTGTATGTGGGACGTGGCCTCAGCATGGCTGGAGAAGCGATGCGTTGGTGCACGCCCGGGATCCGAACCTGGGCCGCCAGCAGCAGAGTGTGCGCACCTAACTGCTAAGCCACGGGGCTGGCCCCTAAGTGGTTGAACTTTTTCCACACTAATGGACTTGATAAAATCATTTTATGAATTTATTGGTGTTTTGTTTCTTCAAAATTATTCCATTTATATTACAAATTTTGAGTGGCAGGCACTTTTCAAGATGCTAGGGATATAGCAGTGAACAAAATTAAATTCCTATCTGCGGGCGGGGCCGGCCCGGTGGCTTAGCGGTTAAGTGCGCGCGCTCTGCTGCTGGCGGCCCGGGTTCGGATCCCGGGCGCGCACAGACGCACCGCTTCTCCCGCCATGCTGAGGCCACGTCCCACATACAGCAGCTAGAAGGATGTGCAGCTATGACATACAACTATCTACGGGGGCTTTGGTGGAAAAATAAATAAATAAATAAATTCCTATTTGCGTGGAACTTAACGTTCTTGGAGAGGTTGACTTTCTAAGCTCCACATTTTCTTTTGAAATTCTTGTATAATTGGTATTTCTTAAAATTGAAAGCAAGCACGACTTTAATTATGTTAATTATTATGAGAATTTAGCACATGTTGGTGAAAATACGATAGTAATTATATACCAAGTATTTAAAACATATTTGAGTATATGAAAGTTTTCTTAAGACGCACCTTGTTCAAACAAGTAAAATGCTTTGTGCATGATTTGATGTACTGACAAAGGCACAATCACTTCTGTAGGGTTCTTACCATAAATGCATAACCTCAGTCTAACTATGCAAAAGCATCAGACAAACTCAGATTGAGGAACATTCCACAAAATAACTGGCCAGTGTTACTCATATATGTTAAGGTCATGAAAGACAAGATAAGACTTAGGAACTGTGAAAGATTGGAGAAGGCTAAAGAGACATGACAGCTAAATGCAATGTGGAATCCTCAATTGGATTCTGGACCATTAAAAGGACATTATTGGGAAAATTGGCAAAATTTGTAAAGGTCTGTAATTGGTTAATAGTATTGTATCGGTTCTAATTACATGGTTTTGATAATGGTACTATGGTTATGTAAGATGTTGATATTAGGGGAATATGGGTAAAGGGCTTATGGGAACTGTCTACAACTTTTCTCTAAGTCTGAAATTATTTCAAAATATAGAGGTAAAAAAGACAAAAATTTGCTTTTTATGTCTTACTGATTATTTTAAGTATAAAGATATAAGTTTATAAGGATACTGATTGATCAGCTGGGAAGAGAAAGAATATAACCTATTAGCTCCACACGATATAACAAATCTTGAGGCCAAGAGGAGAGCACTGTAGTGACTTCTTTGTGAAGTAAAACAGTTTGCTTCAGGCAAAATGATTTGTTTATAGCCTCTCTATAGCACTTGAGCAAAGCAGCTAACACTAGGAGAGGTTCCAATGCCTTAGAATGGCTGTTTTGTTTTTTTATTCCTGTGAGGAGGACCAGCCCTGAGCTAACATCCAATGCTAATCCTCCTCTTTTTTGCTGAGGAAGACTGGCCCTGGGCTAACATCTGTGCCCAACTTCCTCTACCTTATATGGGATGCCGCCACAGCATGGCTTAACAAGTGGTGCGTCAGTGCGCACCCAGAATCCGAACCGGCGAACCCCGGGCTGCCGCATTGGAGCGTGCGCACTTAACCGCTTGCGCCACCGGGCCGGCCCCTAGAATGGCTGTGTTGAAGCTAGCTTTTCTTACATGCTTTCTCCAGTGAAGATCTTACTATTCTGGCCTAAGAGTTTATGGTGAGTCATTCATTCAGCGTTCCTGGAATGTGTCCTGGGTCCTGTCAAGCCATTTCAAAAAACAGAAACCATCCTCCTCCCCTCCTTTTCAGTCTGGTTAGGAAAGCTGTGCACTAAAGCACCACCTGAGAGGTTGCACTGTGCAGTGGAAAGAGCATAGGTTCCCAAACGCTGTGCTGAGGCACACTAAGGTGCTACAGCAAACTCACAGGGGATCTGCATGACATTTTAAGTTTTCAGGAAAAGTACCGCAGTGCTAGACATTTGCTGGATTCCATGTGAACTGCTAGCTCAGGGTTGTTCAGTTTTAATATTAGATCATGCTAAATTCCTTTTGATGCTATTCGTGGTCGTTTTAAAATATGTCCGTAAATTATTCGATATTCCTCCCTTCAAAAGTGGGTCCTAATTCCCCTCCTCTTCAGTATAGCTGACTGAGCTCTAATGAATAGATTGTGGTAGAAGTGACAGCATGTCACTTCAGAGACAGGTTCATAGAAGGTTTTAAGGCATTGTGACTTCTTCCTTGCCCTGTCTTTTGGATTGCTCACTTTGGGAGAAGTTAGCTGCTTTGTCATGAGGACAAAACAGCCTTCTGGCTTCCTGCTAACAGCTGAGACCCCCTCCCAGAGATTCTCTTAGAGCTTCAGAAAATCTGTTTTATCTTTGGTTATATCAACCCTTACTCAATCCTAGTGTTACTTTGTGTTTTTCTCTCTAGTCTTTGGTTATGCTAAGTTTGTGTGTTGGTTTAAAATAGTCCATTTTAGGGGCTGGCCTGGTGGCACAAGCGGTTAAGTGCACTCACTCCGCTGCGGCGGCCCGGGGTTCGCCGGTTCAGATCCCGGGTGCGCACCGATGCACTGCTTGGCAGGCCATGCTGTGGTGGCGTCCCATATAAAGTGGAGGAAGATGGGCACGGATGTTAGCCCAGGGCCAGTCTTCGTCAGCAAAAAAAAAAGGGGAGGATTGGCAGATGTGAGCACAGGGCTGATCTTCTCACCAAAAATAAATAAATAAATAAAAATAAAACAGTCTGTTTTAATAATGATACCAAATTTTTGTATAGCAATTACTGTGTGGTAGTAGTGTTCTGAATGCTTTATATGTATGAACTCCTTTGTCTTTAGAACAACACTTTGAGGGAAGTACTATTGTTTATTTCCATTTTATAGATGAGGAACCTGAAGCACAGCAATATTAAATAACTCACCCAAGGTCACACAGTAGTTTGTGTCCAAGCTGGGGTTTGGACCCAGTCAGTTTGGCTGCAGAATCCATGCCATTAACCACAATGCTGTGCTGCCTCTCACTTTGGTTTCTTTCTCTTCCAACTTTATTGAGATATAAAGGAAGTGAAATAAACTGCCCACAGCAAAAGTGTGCAGTTTGATTAGTTTTGACATAACTGTGAAACAATTACCACAAGGAATAACAAACATTTTCATCTCAGTAAGTTTTCTTCATGTCTCTTTTTAATCCATCTCTTTTTCTCTCCACATCCCCAGGCAGCCACTAATCTGCTTTCATTCATTGTAGATTAGTTTGCATTTTCTAGACTTTTATAGAAATGGAATCATAGAGCATACAGTCTCTTTTGTTTGGCTTCATTCACTCAGCATAAAGATTTTGAGATTCGTCTAAAATCTCAGCATGTTGTCGTGGTTTCAATTATCGTCTAAAATCTCAGCATGTTGTCGTGGTTTCAATTGTTCGTTCCTTATTATTGCTAACTAGTATTCCATGTATCAATTTACCACAATTTGTTTTTTCATTTACCTAATGGTGGACGTTTGTGTTCTTTCCAGTTTTTGGCTATTACAAATAAAATTACTGTACTCAATTGTATATATCTTTGTGTAGTGTACGTTTTTGTTTCTCTTGGGTAAATATATAGAAGTGACTATCTAATGTTAAGAAATTACGAAACTGTTTTCTAAAATAGATACTCCATTTTATTTTATTTTATTTATTTATTTATTTTTTGTGTGTGAGGGGGACTAGCCCTGAGCTAACATCTGATGCTAATCCTCCCCTTTTTTCTTGAGGAAGACTGGCCCTGGGCTAACATCCGTGCCCATCTTCCTCTATTTTATATGGGACGCCGCCACAGCATGGCTTAACAAGCGATGCGTTGATGTGCGCCCGGGATCCGAACCTGTGAACCCCAGGCCGCCACAGCAGAGCGCACGAACTTAACCGCTGTGCCACTGGGCAGCCCCTAGATATTCCATTTTATATTCCCCTGAGTGGTGTGTATAAGAGTTCCAGTGGCTCCACATCCTCATTAACACTTGGTATGGTCAAGTTATTTTTTGTTTATAATTTTAGCCATTCTAATGGATGTGGAGTACATGATGGTTTTATTTTGCATTCCTCTGATGATGAATAATTTTTGAACATTGTTTCAGGTGTTACTGATCATTTCTATATCTTTTGTGAAGTGTCTGTTCACGTATTTTGCCCTTTTGAAAACAGTTGTCTTCTCAGTTTTGAATTTTAAGAGTTCTGTATATAATCTCATTACAAGTTGCTTGTCTGAGAGTGAGCATTCTTGCCTTATTCCTGATCTCAGGGAAACAATGAGATCTTTAATCGTTATATGTAAATGTTTTTTGTAGATGTACTTTATCAGTTTGAGTTTTCCTAGTTTTTTGAGATGTTATATGAATTGGTTTTGAATTTTGTCAAACACTTTCTTTTGTATCTATTGAAATGATTATATAGTTTTTCTTGTTTATGCTGTTAATATAGTGAATTACATTGATTTTTCAAATGTTAAACTAATCTTGCATTCCTGGGATAAACCCTGTGTTGTCATTATATATTATCCTTTTTCTATATGTTGTTGGATCCTGTTTGCTCATATTTTGTTAAGGATTTTTATATCACTAATCATGAGGGATTTTGGTATGTAATTTTCCTTTTTGGAACGTCTTTGTCAAATTTTGCTATTAGGCTTATATAGGCCTCATAAAATAAGTTTGGCAGTGATCCTTCATTTTCTGTTTTCTGAAAAAGTTTTGTAAGATTGGTGTTACTGTTTCTTTCTTGAATGCTTGATAGAATTCATTACTGAAATCATCTGACTCTGGAGTTTCCTTTTGAGGAAGGTTTTTGATAACTTAAATTTCTGTAATAGATATAGAGATGTTCAGATTTTTTTCTTGTGTCAGTTTTGGCAGGTTGTATTTTTCAGGAATTTGTCCATTTCATCTAAGTTGTTGAATTTGCTGGTGTAAAGTTGTTTGTAGTTTTCTCATATTATTCTTTTAATGTCTGTGTCAGTAACTCCTTTTTGATTCCTGGTATTGGTCATTGCTGTTCTCTCTTTTTTTCCTGATCAGTCTGATTAAAAGTTTATCAATTTTATTGATCTTTTCTAAGAATTAACTTTTGGCTTTGTTAATTTTCTCTATTGTCTGTTTTCTATATTATTGATTTCTGCCTTTTCCTTTCTTCTTCTTACTTTGGATTTACTTTACTCTTTTTCTTCCTAGTTTCTTAGAGTGGAATCTTAGATAATTTATTTTAGATCTTTTCTAATATAAGGACTTAAAGCTCTAAGCTTCTCTAGCTGCATCCTGCGAATTTTGCTATGTTGTATTTTAATTGTCATTTAGTTTAGGATATGTCCTAATTTTCCTCATGATTTCTTTTTTGAGCCATGAATTATTTATGTTTCTTAATTTCCAGATATTTGGGCTTTTCCTAGATGCTTTATTGTTACTGATTTCTAATTTAATTCTGTTATTGTCAGAGAACACACTTCATATATAATTTTGATCCTTTTAAATTTGTTGAGACTTGTTTTATGGCTTAGCATATAATCTGTCTTGGTGAATGTACATGTACTTGAAAGTGTATTCTGCAGTTGCTGGATGTCATGTTCTTTAAATGTCAGATCAAGGTGTTTGATAATTTTGTTCAGACTTCTGTATATTTACTTTTTCTTTTATGTCTAGTTCTATCAATTCCTTAAAGGTGGGTGTTAACATCTCCTATAATTTCGGAATTGACAAGTTCTTCCTTTAATTCTGTCAAATTTTGCTTCATATCTTTTGGGCTGTTGTCATTATACACATATACAATTATAATTGTTATGAATTCTTGATGAATTGTGGCTTTTATCATTTTGAAATGATAATGTTATGTCTGGTAATACTCTTTGTCTTGAAGTCTGTTTTATCTGATATTAAGTAGTCACTCCAGCCTTCTTAGGCTTACTATTTGCATGGTATATCTTTTTCTGTTTGTGTACTTTGAACTTATCTGTGTCTTTATGTTTAAAGTATGTCACTTGTAGGCAGCATATAGTGAGGTCTTGCTTTTTTATCTCTTCTTTT
Organism: Diceros bicornis minor; assembly: GCF_020826845.1. Classification (NCBI taxonomy): domain Eukaryota; kingdom Metazoa; phylum Chordata; class Mammalia; order Perissodactyla; family Rhinocerotidae; genus Diceros; species Diceros bicornis. The sequence continues at coordinate 13,611,756 of NC_080757.1, forward strand.
TAACTGGAGTGTTTAGACCATTAATATTTAATGTGATTATTTTTGTGTCAAAGGCTACCATTTTAATCTGTTGACTTTTTGACTATATATCTTTGTATTATTGTTTAGTGGTTGATCTAGGGCAAAGTTCCTCAGCCTCAGCACTATTGATATTTTGGGCTAGATAATTCTTTGTTGTGGGAGCTGTTCTGGGCATTGTAGAATATTTAGCAGTATCCCTGGCCTGTACCCACTAGATGCCAATAGCACTCCCCTAGTTTTGACAGTGAAAAACATTTCCAGACATTGCCAGATGTCCCTTGGGAGGCAAAATTGGCCCTGGTTGTGAGAACCAGTGCTCTAGGGATTGTTATATATATATTATACCCCTAATATATATATAAACCCCTAACCTTTTAGAGTATTTTTGTAATCTATGTATAGTCTGTAGTCTATTTGTACTATATCTTGTAAAAACCTTGCAACTATATAGGTCCCCTCCTCCACCACTGACCTGGATGTTCTCGTTGTCATATGTATTACATGTGCACACATTGAAAATCTCACCAGTGCTTTTTTTTTTTCTTTTTTTTTTTTTTTAATTTTTTGGTGAGGAAGATCAGCCCTGAGCTAACGTCTGTGCTAATCCTCCTCTTTTTGCTGAGGAAGACTGGCTCTGAGCTAACATCTATTGCCAATCCTCCTCCTTTTTTTCCCCAAAGCCCCAGTAGATAGCTGTATGTCACAGTTGCACATCCTTCTAGCTGCTGTATGTGGGACGCGGCCCCAGCATGGCTGGGGAAGCGGTGCGTCGGTGCGTGCCCCGGATCTGAACCTGGGCCGCCAGTAGCGGAGCACGCGCACTTAACTGCTAAGCCACAGGGCCGGCCCTCACCAGTGCTTTAGATTTTGCTCTTAACGGTCATACATACTTTAGCAAACTTAAGAGAACAAAAAGTCATTTATATTTACTCAGATATTTTCATTTCTGTTCTTCCTTCATTCTTCAAGATCCAGATTTCCCTCTGGTATCATTTCCCTTCAGCCTGAAGAACTTCCTTTAGCATTTCTTATAGACTACATCTGCTAGTGACAAATTTTCTTCCATCATCTGAGAATGTCTTTATTTTGCCTTCATTTCTAAAGGATATTTTCCCAGGATATGGAAACCTGAGTTCACAGCTTTTTTGTTGCAAGATGTTGTTCCACCGTGTTCTGGCCTCTGTGGTTTCTAATAAGAAAGATTGGAATCTTTCCCTGTATGTAATAGTTGCTTTCAAGACTTTTTCTTTCTTTTTTTTTTTGAATTGTGGTAAAATACCTGTAACATAAAACTTACCATCTTAAACATTAAATGTTCTGTTCAGTATTTTTAAGTATATTTGCATTGTTGTGCAACCAATCTCCAGAACTTTTTCATTTTGCAAAACTGAAACTCTATACCCATTGAACAACAACTTCTCATTTCTCCCTAGCCCCTGGCAACTACCATTCTACTTTCTGTTTCTATGAATTTGATGGCTTTAATTACCTCATGTAAGTGGAATTATACAGTATTTGTCTTTTTGTGACTGGCTTATTTAACATAATATTCTCAAGGTTCATCCATGTTGTGGTATGTTTCAGAATTTCCTTCCTTTTTAAGGCTTAATAATATTCCATTGTATGTATGTACCACATTTTGTTTATTCATTCATCCACTGACGGACATTTTGGTTGCTTCCATGTCTTGGCTATTGTGAATAATACTGCTATGAACATGAGGGTACAAAGATCTCTTTGATATCCTGCTTTGAATTCTTTTGGATCTATACCCAGAAATGGAATTGCTGGATCATATAGTAATTCTATTTTTAATTTTTTGAGGAACTGCCATACTGTTTTCCACAGCATGCACCATTTTGCATTTCTGCCAGCAGTGCACAAGGGTTCCAGTTTCTCTACATCCTCACCAACATTTGTTATTTTCTGTTCGTTTGTTTTGATAGTGGCCATTCTACTGGATGTGAGGTGATCAAGACTTGTTCTTTATGTTTAGTTTGTAGCAGTTTGATTATGATGTGTCTAGACATGATTTTCTTCCTGTTTGGGGTTCCCTGATCTTGAATCTAAAAACTCATGTCTGTCACTAAATTAGAAAAGTTCTTTACCATCATTTCTTCAAATAATTTTCTTCCTTGATCTCTTCTCTCCTTCTGAGACTCCAATGACACATATACTAGACCTTTTGTTGCTATCCTACAGGTCTCCTTGAGGCTCTTTTTTTTTTTCTTCTCCCAGTCTTTTTTCTCTGTTCTGCAGATAGGATAATTTCTATTGATCTGTCTTCAATTTTACTAACCTTTTCCACTGCCATTTTTGTTCTGCTGTTGAGCCCATTGAGTGAGTTTTTAGTATTTTTCATTTCTATAATTTTCATTTTTTCTTTTTTATAGTTTATATGCTGAAAATTTTTTTTAATTTCAAGCATGTTTTTCTTTACCTTCTGGAGCATAGTTATACTAGATGATTTCAAGTCTTTGATAAATCCAATATCTGAGTCATCTTGCAGTTAGAATATGTTGATTGTCTTTTCCCTTGAGAAATGGTCATATTTTCCTCATTTTTTCCTATATCAAATGATTTTGGATTGAATCCTGGACTTTCTGATTATGTTGTGTAGACTCTGGGTCCTGTGTAATCCTCTGGAAAATGTTGAATCTCCTTAGGTTCTGACTGCAAGCCAGTTCTGTTTCACCTTTGTTGGGTCCTGGTTCAAATATCACCTCAGTTCTTAAGGCTGGGTTGGGACGGTTCCATGCATGAGTAGCTCAGGGGTGACCCTGAGGCCTGTGTGTGTTCATGCCAGAATTAGAATTCCTTCTCTAGCTCTCTTTACTGTGGGATTCTCCCCTCACTCTTCAGCTCCCCCTGGGGCTCTTTTTAGTGGTTCATCTGGCCAGGAGGATGGGGTTTTAGGCCTCTCCATGGTCACTGCAGCAGTGTTGCTCCTTGACTGGGTTCTACTCTCAGGGCAAAGCCATAGAGAGAAAAAGAAAATCGGGAAACTCATCCCGTGCAGCTGCTTCTTCAAATTTTGCCTCTCTCTGCAATTTAGCTGCTTTTGTTTACTTTTCAGAATCCTCAGGTATTTGGTTTTTTGTACTCTCTCTAGAGTTTTTAGCTATAATCAGTTAAATAAGATGATTGCTGCACTGCCATAACAGAACTAGAACCTCTATCCTTTTATTCCTTTTTGACACAGGGCTTATTTAGAGGATGGTTTGGGGTTTATTTTTATTTCCAAGAAGTTATATTTAAGGGTGCATCCTTAAACTGACTAAAGATGATGTTTTTACTGATGAAAGATGCAGTTTATCACGATTTTTTAATTTTATGAATCAAAACTTTTATGTGAAGTAGATGAAGAAAAAATAGTTGGAAACTTAAAGACAATTTAATTAAACCAGAGTCCTAGTAGGAGATTCAAAACAGTTTTCTCAGCTTTTGACGGATTAAATGGAGGATTTACGTTAAAAAATTAATTTCCTCAGTGTGCTTCATTTAATGGTTAATTGCATATGATGATAAGTTTATTCTCATTCTTTTCAAATGTCTCGTAAAACATTTATTTAAAACCAAATCAAAACCAAAAAAACTAGACCACATAGAAAATCTCAGGTTCTTCGAAGTGTGACGGTATGTATCCTGGACTACAGACTACAGTGAAGTCGGAAGTTTGGGTGTTATTTTTCCTTTCATCCTCGCAGTCACAGATTTTTACCAGCTTGTGTGCTGGGCCTGCTGAGGGGGTGACTGCCTCTAGCAGCAGATACACCGTGCAGGTCATGGAGGCCAACTGGTTTCACTTATCAGAGTCTACTCTTTTTAAAGGTAACTCCTGGTTTGTGGGGTCATCTGACTTTTACAGCCACTGATTTAAGTAGAATGGAAGCATACAGACTGCATGCTTTGCCTAAAAGTACACAGTTGGAAGCGCACACACCTTGCTTCTCGTTTAGTGTTCTCTGCCCACCTTATACCGCTGGCTGCTTAGTCTGAGTCTCAAAATGGATTTATTGTCAGTATATTTTGGAGATTAACAGAAGAGTCAAGACAGAAGTGAGAAAGCTTGGAGATCACTTGAACCTTATTTTGTTTGCAATTTTGGGGGCTCACAGGAAATCCATGCTGATGGTGGTTTTTAAGAAAATTATTTAGATTTTGGTTTATCAATTATACGGGTCAAGTTTATTGGTTTGGACAGTTGAGGGAGAGTTGTTAAAGAAAACTAGCCAAATTTTGAAACAGAATTAGAGAAACTACCACAAAGAAGTGAGGGTGGTGGTGTTGCGGATGCTGTCATTGTTAGGAATAAGCTATCTTTCCAAGATATGGCTGTATAAGAAGAGTAGTGTACACAGTTTTGTCATTTTGGGTGACTCTGGAGAAATCACGTGGCCTAGGTATTTTTTCTTTTCATTAAAAGGCTACTGAGGTATTAAACCCAATTTACAAATCTAGCTTAGAAATTCACCCTGCTTCCAAGATCTACTCTGTATACTTTAAACAGCTTAGTTGAAGTATTTCTTCAAGTAGATTGTTTAAATAAATTGATTTAGGTTTTCATCTGATTTTAAAATGTTTTTCTTAAAATGTTTAAAAAGTGCTATTACTACATTAACAGATAAGAGAGAAAAGAAAAAATAAACCTTAACATAATCACCATTAGCGTTTTGGTGTATTTTCTTTCACTGTTTTTTACATTATGCCTTTTTTTTTTTTCTTTTAATATCTGGCTGTTTTAGGGGATGATTGTGAACTGATATGGTTGCAAGTAAATCAGGGGCCTTCAGTTACACTCACTTGACATTACTCCCTCCAACCCTCTCCTCCCCACTATAATTGTAAGAGAAGGGGTTAATAAGAGCTAATCAGTTGTTGCGTAATTACTAAGTTACTAAGACGTTCCTGCTCCACATTGCACCTTCTCTAGATCATCACGAATTGAGTATAGTTTCTTAAACCTTAGCAAGCATCAAAATCACGTGGAAGACTTGTTAAAACACAAATGCTGGGCCTCATCCCCAGAGTTTCTGATTCAGTAGATCTGGGGTGGGCCTAAGAATAAGGATTTCTAACAAGTTCCCAGATGGTGCTGATTCCACTAGCCCAGGACCACACTTTGAGAACCATTGGTTGTAGACAGTGATTTTCAGTGATCCTCTGAATATCACTGTCCTTATTCTGATTAATCAAGAGTTGACTCCAGTTGAAATCATAGTTTAGATATTTTATGCTAAGATTTTCATACCAAGCATTTCCCCAGGTTGCTATAGAGTCTTTATTTTAACTTAAAAATTACACAAGTGATGCATGCTCGTTAAATCAAAATCAGGAAAAAAAATAAGCTAAAAGAAAAACTAGTTATGAATTCTATCAGGGTTGATATTTTAGTGTATATCCTTCCAATATCTCAATAGATAGTTAGACGAACAGTCAGTCTATCTATGGCCATACCACCTTGAATGTCCTCAATCTTGTCTGATCTTGTGGAACCTAAGTAGCATTGGACCTGGTTAGTACTTGTGTGGGAGGCAGACACAAAACTGTATGTGTGAGTATGTATGTATGTATATACACATTCACACACAAATATAGCTAATAAAAAATGAGATTTAATAATGTGGTTTTAGCCTTTTTTTATCTGCTATATAATGAATATCTTTTTATGTTGAATATAGATCTAAATAATTTTAATTGATGCAAAGTTTTCTAATGTGTGTATATATTATAATTTATTTAATTCTCCTTTGTTTTTCTCTTAAGATTTTTGTTCCAGTTTTTCATTGTTAAAAATAATACTGTGTTGACTTAGTACATATGTTTCTCTATATTTACTCAGTTATTTTCTTTTTCTTTTTTTTTTTTTTCATGAGGAAGATCAGCCCTGAGCTAACATCCACGCCAATCCTCCTCTTTTTGTTGAGGAAGACCGGCCCTGAGCTAACATCTGTTGCCAGTCCTCCTTCCTTTTTTCCCCTTTTTCTCCCCAAAGCCCCAGTAGATAGTTGTATGTCATAGTTGCACATCCTTCTAGTTGCCGTATGTAGGACGCTGCCTCAGCATGGCCGGATGAGCGGTGCACGCCCGGGATCCGAACCCGGGCCACCGGTAGTGGAGTGCATGCACTTAACTGCTAAGCCACGGGGCCAGCCCCCTACTCAGTTATTTTCTTAGGATAATAATCTGCATGTATAATTGCTGTGGAAAAAGTTATGCACTTTTGAGAGACAAAAAAATGTATTCTAGTTTAAATTTGTATTTAGTTATTGGTATGATTTATGGGCCATTTTATTTATCTTTGTGAATTACCTATTTATATCCATTGCTCATTTTTCTATTGGGTACCCATCTTTTCATTTTTATTTGTAAGATCTTTTTATTAGAATGTAAATTCTTTGTCATATGTTTAAAATATTTTCCCACGGTTTGTTTGACTTACATCTTTATTAGGTTCATTTCCCCCACCTACCACCCCTTGTAAAACTTTAACACATTTCTGGAGTTAGATGCTGCCCAGAATGCTAAACCATCATTTTTTAATGGCTGTGTGATATTTCTTTGAGTTGAGTGTGTCAGAATTTACTTTATTAGCTTCAGTTTTTAGGGGCCTCAAAGAAGGCCTAAGTGTGTCATTGGTGCTTTGTTTTCAGCTTCTCTTCTTTCTTTCTTTAACCAGATGCTAACCCTGAGGTGACAATGACAATGCTTCGCTGGATCTATACAGATGAGTTGGAGTTCAAGGAAGATGATGTGTTCCTGACGGAGTTGATGAAACTGGCTAATCGGTTCCAGCTCCAGCTCCTTGGGGAGAGGCAAGTCACAGCAGATGTATTCAAGCACCTCAGATGGTGGTGGCTGAGCTTTAATTATGCCAGGCTCTGGGGAAACAGCTGCTTCTGCTCATGTAAATAACTTTTGTAAGGTGTTCTTTTCAAGGCGATAGTGGGGAGAGAATTTTATCTCCCTTGTTTTGTTTTATCTTATGAGCTAAATTTTGCCAAAGCTTTTAGGTATTTTCTTTTCTTTACTGGTTTATTACTTGAGATTTCATAATTGTGTGAACTGATAAACTGAATATGAAATAATATAATCCTGTGTCCAAACTCTCAACTTTCCGTGCTATACGTTTTCCTTTGACATTTTATTCTGCTTTTTGATGTATCTGCTTGGATGAAGTCCTTGGTCATAGTCTCTTTGTTAGAAATGCCTAAATTAATACATACACGTTAATGCCTAAATTAATACATGAGAGTATGGCTCAATAAGTTTCATAGGCGGTGTTTCTGAGATCTCACTTCATTTGTTACTGGTTTTTAGGTTCCCAAGGAGATAGCCTGCTATGTGTTTTATATTGCATTTTCTCAGTTGCTCTCCCAAGTTGGCCTTTTAGAATAGCAGAAAACAAAACGTTCACCAAATGGTGTCAGGCAAAAAACCCTTTTGTTTCTGTTGGAGATGTGGCCCTTGGAGGTCAGCTTGGTTGATGAGTGTTTTTTTACATCATTTAGTGATCTTTGTATTCTCCTGGGTGTGTGAAGGAGTAGTTTCAGCCATCAAGAGGCACTCTGCCTGTTGTTGTGTTGCCCTCAGAGAGCTGAGAGAGACCTGGCTGCTTAGAGCCGCCTGCTGTGTTTTCACTGTGGGGCTGAGGTTTCCCAGGGGATGGCCCACCACGCACACGTGAGTCAGGGCACAGGTTTCTCCTGACTACCTGTGACTGATGTGGGCTTGACACATTTTAATACCTAAAGCCAATAACTAAGAAACAATCAAACAGGTCTACAATTTGTAGGCACATACATTGTTAGGTTAACAGAGCTAACTTCACTGTCAAGGCCTTGCAATAAACTCTTTTGTTTGTTTGGGTGAGTTTTTGAACCAGCTGAGAGTGAAATGAGAATAATTTTAATTAGAGTGTGATTTATATCTTTTTTCCCCCCCAGATTTCCTGAGCTTTCTCCCATTGACCTTGTCAAACTTGCTATAAATTAAATTGTTTGATAAAAATGCCCTGGGATTGGAGTAGTTTAGATAATTGTAATCTGTATAATGGATTCCTTAATTAAAATGTTTGTTGTTTATTGACTGATTAGGCTTCATAACTATCAACATTGCCAGATGCTCAATTTTGTATTGTTGGATGTGGGCATTAAGTTGTTATCTGTTGCGGCTTTGTTAAGAGCTGGGATGGAAGAGATGCAGGAGTGGAGTCAAATGTTGGCTTTTAGAAGGTTGCAGAGTGCCCACTGCTGCCTGCAGGAGAAATGACACATTTGAGATAGTAAGTGAAAGGGCTCTGATGCAAATGTGTGCAGTTAAATATGAAGCAAGTGTTGCTCATTTTTGTAATGTAGGGATCTCGGATTGGGAATGCTATCCCAGTTTAATGAAAAGGAAGTTTTTTGGTAAGTATTATCAGGAAAATACTCTTTAAAAAAAAAAAAAGAATCAATAGTGTATGCTAAAAATTGACAATTAATATAATTTTTTCCTGATTATAAAATACATGTTCAGGGCCAGCCCCGTGGCTTAGCGGTTAAGTGCGTGTGCTCCGCTGCCGGAGGCCCAGTTTCAGATCCCTGGCGCGCACCGACGCACCGCTTCTCTGGCCATGCTGAGGCCGCGTCCCACATAAAGCAACTAGAAGGCTGTGCAACTATGATATTCAACTATCTACTGGAGCTTTGGGGGAATAAAATAAATAAATAAAAATTATTATAAAAAAAAATAAAATACATGTTCAGGATATGGTATTTGGAAAATACAGAATGATATAAAGAAAAAAACTGTCATCTAATGCCTACCCAGACTAGGGAAACTAAAGAAAAAATAAGCAAGTGGGACTTTATCAGATTAAAGAGCTTCTACAAGACAAATGAAACCAGAATCAAAATGAACAGACAACCCACCAGCTGGGAGAAAATATTTGCAAAACATATATCTGACAAGGGGTTAATCTCCATAATATATAAAGAACTCACACAAGTAAACAACAAACAACCCGGTCAAAAAATGGGCAGAGGAAATGAACAGACACTTCTCCAAAGAAGATATACAGATGGCCAATAGGCACATGAGAAGATGTTCAACATCACTAATCATCAGGGAAATGCAAATCAAAACAACACTAAGATACCACCTCACGCCCGTTAGAATGGCTATAATCACCAAGACAAAAAAGAACAAATGTTGGAGAGGATGTGGAGAAACAGGAACCCTCATACACAGCTGGTGGGAATGCAGACTGGTGCAGCCTCTATGGAAAACGGTATGGAGATTCCTCAAAGAATTAAAAATAGAAATACCCTATGAGTCAGCTATCCCATTACTGGGGATCTATCCAATGAAACTGAAATCAACAATCCAAAGAGGCTTATGTACCCCTATGTTCATTGCAGCATTATTCACCACAGCCAAGAAGTGGAAGCAACCCAGGTGTCCCTCGACTGATGATTGGATCAAGAAGATATGGTATATATATACAATGGAATACTACTCAGCCCTAAAAAAAGACAATATCGCCCCATTTGCAACAACATGAATGGGCCTGGAGGGTATTATGTTACGTGAAATAAGCCAGAAAGAGAAAGACAAACACTGTATGATCTCACTCATATGTGGAATATAAACCAACCCATGGACAGAGAAAACTGTATTGTGGTTACCAGGGGCCATGGGGGTAGGGAGTGGGCACAAGGGGTGAAGGGAGACATATATATGGTGATGGACAAACAAAAATGTACAACCCAAAATTTCACAATGTTATAAACTATTAAAACATTAATAAAAAAAATAAAACTGTCATCTGTAATTCAACCACTGTTAACTTTTTGTGGTTAGCTTTTCTGTAATTTTTCCACGTCTCTCGTGTTCATGCACATGGGATTGATAGCAAAACTAGGCAGGAATTTGTAGGATGCTTAAATATGCTTGATTTCGTACTTTAAAAATCAGGTTTACTGGGGCCGGCCCTGTGGCGTAGCGGTTAAGTGCATGGGCTCCGCTGCTGGCGGCCCAGGTTCGGATGCCGGGTGTGCACCGACCCACCGTGTGTCAGGCCATGCTGTGGCGGAGTCCCACATAAAGTGGAGGAAGATCGGCAGGATGTTAGCCCAGGGCCAGTCTTCCTCAGCAAAAGAGAAGGATTGGCAGACGTTAGCTCAGGGCTGATCTTCCTCACAAAAAAAAAAAAGAAAATCAGGTTTATTTTTGTGCATCTCTATCCTTTTTGTACTCTACAGTTAAAAACATGTATTAACAACAACAACAAAATCCCTTCAGAGGAAAGTTAGTCTGTCTTGCTACTTTTCAAAGAGAAGATATGAACTGAGAATCTGATTTTTAAGTAAGATTACATGTTCTTCAGTTGTGTGAATCATGTCAGTTACTATTAATAGGCTATCCAAATAGTGAATGGCACTCTGGGGATCCTAGAGTTCAGTGAGAATGAAGTGTCTGCCAGTTGTAACAAAACATCTGTCCTCGTGAAACATAGTTGAATATCTTGATGCAGTGTCATTTGGCAGTAGAAAGGAGGAGAATGGAATTTTCACTCTTAGCGTTTGTCTGTAAGTGTGTTTTGTAAAGTGCTCTAGAAATGTGAGTCAGTGCTCCCCGAGATTATACCATGTGTTATGACATTAGAATGGCAAGACCGTGGATGTTTGTCATTATAAAAGTGGTAAAAGTTTCATATATCTGAAAAGAGGACTTTTCTCCTGGAATGCTCTGATTTCATAGCCGAGGTTAGAATGACTTCATCAAACATGAGTTTAGGGAAACTAGTGGTCCAGCAGAGGCTCGGAGATATAACATTGTTAGTCACTATTATAGTAACTTATTTAGATGTTTAACAGTATGATTTAAAAGTGCCCTGGGGGAGATGCTTCTTTACACCAAGTCAGCTATGTTACTTAAAAACGAAGTACTGAAGCATAGGTCTTAGAATAAAATAGGTGCCTGCATTTACTGCTGGCTGGAGAAATGACTCCCAGATTATTCTTGCTTCTAGCCAACGGTCTCTTTTGTGAGGTTTTGAAAGTTTGTTCCTCGTTCTTCCTAGTTCTTTCTCTTGATTCTCCTCCTTTCTTCCCCCATCCCCCACTCCTGTGGTTTTTCTCCTCTTCCGTTAACTAAACCTCATCTGTTAAAATTGGGAATTATCTGCTAGCCAGTCAGTTATTCTTATTTGTAATAGAACTAAAACACATTCATATTAGTTATTATATTATGCAACTTCCTTGAGAAGGACCTCAAACTTACGAGTGTACCTATTATGTACCTCATGCTGTGCAAAGTTTATATAGTTGTCCTTTATCTTGCAGAACACACAGAGATCCTCTAAACCTCTGAAATAGAGTATTATCCTTATTTTTACAGAGGAGGAGATAGGGGCATAGAGAGCTCATGTAATTTGACCTTTAAAATTCAGTCAATCTCAGCTCAGGTCTTTCTTACCTCACAGTTCATTTTGCCATCATTACATTCTGCCCTTGTGATCAGGAAAAGGTTTTTGTGGGGGCTCTGGGACAGAGGAAGCAATAGTGGGGTGTCAGGGAATACTCCTGAGACCATATTAGACCTCTGTGCTGCCCTTGGAGGTGAACCTGATTTGTAGGGAGATGGAAGGGGGAGAAGGAAGGAGATGCCACCGGCCTCCTTCCCCCCAACCCTGGTTCTGTGGAGGCTCACTAAGGTTCCCAGGAATTCTGGGGTGGTGGAAGCCTGGGTCTTCCCAGTGCTGCATCTTCTAGGCTAAGATGTGTGCCTGCTTTGTGCTACCAGAGGCCTGCTTGCCTGTGTACAGCCCTCTCTTCCCTGGCATAGTTGGTGCTTTCTTATTAATGATTGTGAGAGTCCTATTGTTGTTGTTGTTACCAGGCTTTATGGGACATCTGTTGTAGTCAGTTTTTCTCTGTCTTGGTCTACTATGGTTTGACTCTTAACTCAATTGTTTCTATACATGATAGGTTATTTAAATAGGCTTTTTAAAAAACAGCTTTATTGAGTTATAATTAACATACCATACAGTTAACCTTTGGGATAAGGAGGTGTTAATTTATTGAAGCATAGAGCCTCATATTTGAAGCTATTTCTAAGCCCCCCTGGTTGCATAATGGAGTTGTGCTAGTGGGAACTGCAAATGTGTCCTATACAATTAAATATCAAAGGACTGAACTTGATCCATTGTGTGTTTGATTTTATAATTGCCTGTGTATATGATCAGCGAGTTTCATGTGATTACTTTAAAGGCACTTGCTGGGTTATGCTTTTTTTTTTTAAATTGCAGTAACATTGGTTTATAACATTATATAAATTTCAGGTGTACATCATTATATTTCGATTTCTGTGTAGATTACATCATGTTCACCACCCAAAGGCTTATTACAGTCTGTCACTACACACATGTGCCTAATCACCTGTTTTGCCCTCCTCCCTCCCCCCTTCCCCTCTGGTAATCACCAGTCCGATCTCTATCTCTGTGTCTTGGTTGTTTTTATCTTCTACTTATGAGTGAGATCATACGGTATTTGTCTTTCTCCCTCTGACTTATTTTGCTTAGCAGAATATGGGGTTATGCTTAATATGTTTATATACAGATTATTTTGATTCTGACCAGAATGAACAATATAATATCATAATGAAATTCTAATACTTTTAAAATATGGTAGCTCAGCTATACTTTATTCATAACTTCTTTGCTTAACCTTACATTTTAGTGTTTTTGGACATAGCCAGCCAGTACACAGATGATCACTTTGGTTTGTTCATTTATGAATGTATTTGTCCTAATAACACTGTTCATTATTAATATTCTCTTGTAGATGTGAGAAGGGTGTTATGTCTCTGGTGAATGTCCGGAACTGTATTCGCTTCTATCAGACTGCGGAGGAACTGAATGCTAGCACACTGATGAACTACTGTGCAGAAATTATTGCAAGTCATTGGGTGAGTGAGAGACGGGGGGGTGTGGACAAAGCACCCTCACTGGAAGTCAGAAGACCTGGGCTTGGGACCTGGTTCCATAGAAAGTTACCTCTCTGGCCCCTAGTCTCCTCTTATTACAAAATTGAAGGCTAAGTAGTTGCATCTGATGATCTGTGAGATTCTTTTTGGTTGTAAAAGTCTCATAGTTCTGATTTCAGAGTGGAGAGGCAGAAGATAGCTCAGGTCAAGAAACAGGCTTAGAATGAAAGCACACCTGCCTTCACCCTCCAGCTGCAGAAGCTGCAGCTGAGCCATGGGAGAAGGTGCTGTGTGGGGCCAGCAGGCCCGCGGTGCTCGGCAGCACCATTTCAGGGCTTTGCCTGGCTGTCTCCATTGTGTGGGGAGCATTGTTAAATTTAGATTTGCCCGTCTTAGGTAGCTTTCATCATAAAGAACGGCTTTTGCATTTCTTTGTTATGTTGTCTATTTTGCATTTTTTAAAAAATCATGGCTAGTGCTATGTTTTATAACCTAGTTTCTGCAAATTGTTTGGTATTCAGTAACATTAGGAAGAAAAGTGTCTAAGAGAACTGAATTTTAAAGAATTGAAACAGGAATGGTAAGCTTTCTGCTAAAATAGTAGAAATTTAGAGATGTGCCATAGTAGGGACCAGCTATGACTCTGGAGTGAACTGTTTGTAGAAGTTCTGATTAGTTCAGTGATTGCCGTCTTTGTAGGGTAGGGGTGGGGAAGACTCTGTTCTCCTCTGGAGGGCTCCTCATGACTGCATGCTTGTTGGGTGTCAGTGTTGCTCATGGTTTTCTGTCTCACTGAGAGGCACCGAGGTGCTATGGTAAAGAGGACAGGCTCGGGAGGTGGACCTCTGGGCTCCAGATCCTGGCTCGGCCATTTACATTCTGTGTGAACCTGGGCAAGTTATTTAGCCTCTTTATGCTTTACTTTCTTCATCTGTAAAGTGAGGATGATAATAGTACCTACCTCATAGGGTTTCTTTGAGGATTAAATGAGTTGGGAAATGTTAAGCCCTTTAAAGTAGGGCCAGACACATTCCAAGGGCTTCTTAATAAATGTCAGTGGTTGTTATGGTTGATATGTTGAATCTGTTCTGCTTCTTACTATCTTTTTAATCCTTAGGATGATTTACGAAAGGAGGACTTCAGCAGCATGAGTGCCCAGTTGTTGTACAAAATGATCAAATCTAAGACTGAGTACCCCTTACATAAAGCTATCAAAGTAGAGAGAGAAGATGTGGTCTTCCTTTATCTAATTGAAATGGATTCACAGGTACTGTAGCTGTTTTTTCCATTTTTCATACCTTTTCCCAAAACTATACTTCACTTGTAATGCTCCTCACTTCTTCCTGAGCAATCACTGGCACAGTCGTTAATGTATATATTTCTACTAGTAGTCTATTCAAGGTAATCTGAGCTTTTTTTTATCATGCTCCTCAAAATTCTTCCAGCCTCTGCCCATTGCCCCATTCCAAAGTCACTTCTGCATTTTCACATGGTTGTTACAGCAGTACCTAATTTCCAGTACTAAAATCTGTTTTACTTTTCTTTTGCTGCTGTGAGAAATTACCACAAACCTAGTGGCTTAGAACAACATAAATTTATTACCTTATAGTTTTGTAGGTTGGAAGTCCAGGACAAGCATCATCCGTCTAAAATCAAAGTGTCAGCAGGCTGTGTTCCTTTCTGGAGCCTCTAGGGGAGAATCCATTCCCTGCTCGTTTCGGAGAGGAATTGTTGGCAGAATTCAGTTCCTTGTGGTTATAGGACCAACATCCCTATTTCTTGCTGGCTATAAGTGGAGGGCCATTCTCAGCTTTTAGAGGCCACCACATTCCTTAGCTCATGGCCCCCTTTCTCCATCTTCAAAGCCAATAATGGTGAATCAGGTCCTTCTCGTGTCACATCTCTCTGCTTCCCTCTTTCACTTTTAAGGACTCGTGTGATTAGATAGATTGGGCCCCCCTGGAAAATTCAGGACACTCTCTCCTTCTCAAGGTCCTTAACATTAATCATATCTGCAAAGTGCCTTTTGTCATGTGAGATGACATATTCACAGGTTCTGGGGATTAGGATGTGGACATCTTTGGGGGCTATTATTCTGTCTACCACATTGCTTTAGGAGAAATGCAATTGCTCTTGTCAGATGAGAGTGTAGTATGTTTTATCCTGGCTGTCCAGTGTGTGGGGAAGACTTGAAACGGCTGGGAGGAATTAGATAGTTAAGCCGCAGTCTTTCATGAAAAGGTTAGCTGTTTCCCCTCAGGCTCTCTGAATCTCTGCCCTGGCACTTGTGTTCCTAAAGCACTGTCTGCATGTACCCCGTGGTCCTTGCATTGTCTTCCATGGTGTTTGGTCTGCTCTGTGATTCCCCATTAATTCTGTGGTCCCCGAAAGGCGTGTGCCCTGAGGAGGCTTGAGAGAAGTTTGTGAATTGAGTTGAATTTGGAGAGTAAACAGTGTTAGATCACTAAAATTTGACATTTGTATAAGAGATGATATTTAAGACTCAAAGTGGGAGAGATTAAAATCAGTTGTATTCTCTACTGGCTGGGTACTAATTTACAAATTTACCTGTGCAGCTCCCTGGGAAGCTGAATGAAGTGGATCATAACGGGGATCTTGCTTTGGATCTAGCGCTTTCACGACGACTAGAGAGTATTGCCTCCACGCTGGTTAGTCACAAAGCTGATGTGGACATGGTGGACAAGAATGGCTGGAGCCTGTTACATAAAGGAATCCAAAGAGGTAGGAAGAGTGTATATTTTTCTCTGCGGGCAGTTTTACTTTTATCCAAGTAATTTTTGAAGACTTTCTGACCCTGTTCCACAAATTCTCAAAGGCTTCTTGAGTCTGTACTCACAAGCCACATGATTTAGAATTTGTGATCAGTGGGTCAGAGGAAAGACTGAAGAGCTACTGCCTATGCCTTGTTGGTTAGGCTCTTCATAGTATCAACGGGGCCCCCAGAAGAAAGGCTAGAAAGATGGCACTTTCAGAAGAAGTACCTTTTACTTGTAAGCAGTTGATATGTTTGCTTAGTCAATATATCACTTTCTCCAGGAATTGTGTTAGGAAGACTTTACTTATATCGGTTACTGTAAGAGAGGGAAAGTATCAAAACCATGAATGTGAGGCCGACCCCGTGGCGTAGCAGTTAAGTGTGTGCGTTCTGCTGCGGTGGCCCGGGGTTTGCAGGGTCAGATTCTGGGCGCGGACCAACGCACCGCTTGTCAAGCCATGCTATGGCGGCGTCCTTTATAAGGTAGAGGAAGATGGGCACGGATGTTAGCTCAGGGCCAATCTTCCTCACAAAAGAATAAAAATAAAAAATAAATTAAAAAAAAAAAACCATGCACATTTAAATAAATTCTTGGTTTCAGATTTTTCACTTTTTTTTTGTTGTTGTTGAGGAAGATTAGCCCTGAGCTAACATCTGTGCCCATCTTCCTCTGTTTTTTTATATGTGGGACACCCACCACAACATGTCTGGTGAGTGAGTGGAGGAGGTCTGTGCCCGGGATCCGAACCTGTGAACTCGGACCGCTGAAGCAGAACGCACGGAACTTTAACCACTTGGCCATGGGGCCAGGCCCTCAGATTTTTCATTTTTATGGACTAGACTTCTCTTCTATCATGGTGAAGTGATAAAATTTCATTTTGTTCCAGGAAAGTTATTTGAAATTATAGCTATATTTTGAGTATGTTGCGATTAGTAATGGGAAGAATATGGAAGTGATAGAATTAAGATCAAAGTACCTTAATGAATTATCTTTTCAAGGAAAAAAAAGTACTAGTCTTTTGTTTTGTTTCTCCCATGGCCTTATTAATTCTTAAGTCCCAAATGGATCCTGCCTGATTCTACTTTGCATTAGTCATTTTTGACAGAATGAGGAGCTCTATAGAGATAGAGTTCTAGTATGGAATGAAAGCTGTCAAAAATGTGAAAGCCTTATTTTGTAGATGGATAGATGACTTGATTGAAGTACTTGGCTATGGCTGCTTTTTTGTTTACGTGTGGGTATCAAAAACAGAATATATTGCTTTCCCCACATCTTAATCATGTATATTTACCCTTCCAATTATGCATTATTATACTATTATTGTCTCTGCTACACTTTTACTATTCACAAGTTGCTCCTAGTTGGTAGAATGTAGTTACTTCAAATATGGTCCTGTTGCAGCTGTGGCGTTGCCCTTTTTGGGCAAAGGTTTTAATGTAAATATCCCTGTAAGCCACGTGTTAGAGTGTTAAGCTTGCTGGCTGATGGAGAGGAAAATTTTGTTCATCATTGGGAAGGAAATCCTTAGAGTATGTCAGTGTCAAGAGCAGATACATTTTTCCCAAGCACTACTCTGCACTGTGTAAAGCCATCGGGTGCTTAGCACTGGGTGTGTTTTCAGTGGGGAAAGTTTCCACCACATAGGGAATTATTCTTTCCCATACTGTTCAGTGTCTGAGATGTTTATTTTGGAAACAAATATGCTTGTTACTAAAAAAACAATCTCAGAACTATGTTTCTTTCCTCTTAGGGAGTTAAATTCTTATGTGTGATGAAAAAACATCTTTGACGAGTTATTAAATATTTTGGTGATTGCTTAGTTACGAGAATTGCCAAGAATTGGTGATGCATTTTGATGCTTATTTTCAGACAATTTAATCTTTCACTCAGAATTTATCGGTTGTCTGCAACCCTGTGGATTAGGGTTGTGGGTGTGATAAACTTGATTGTTGCTAACCTTGGAGAGTGTGACGTGGTGTGGCAGCAGAGCACTGATGTTGGAGCTTGGACGTACCAAGGTTTGAATCTTGGCTCATCCACTTTGTCTGTGGCCTTGGACAAGTCACTTAACCACTCTTGAGTCTCCTGTTCTTCATCTGTAAAGTGGGAATCATTTCTGCTTTACTGGTTGTTGGGAGAGTGAGAGACAGTGTTAGTAGCATAGATAGCACAATAACTACCATGTGGTACCGTCAGCCTGCAGCTCCAACCTTGCCCCTGTGTTGGATTGCCATAAGCAGCTCCATTTCCTGTAGGAATTTTTTCACTTTTCCTTCTTCAACTTGAGCTCTCAGTCTGTTGACCTGTCCAAATGATTAAATTGAGTAATATACTTAAATTTAACTGTTAACCCTACTTTAAGTTCATTATAACATGAGTGAACATCTTTAATATATGTGATGTAGGTCTGGTTCTGGACACACATTAGAATCTATAAATGAAATAGTGATCATCCTAATAACCAAGTACACCAGTCAGTTTGTATGAAGAATGAAACAGGCAGCCCGTGTCTGTGGCTGAGTCCACAGGAGGTACACATATGACCAGAAGGATACCATCTCCCCTGATTAGCTGGATCTGGGCAAGAAGATGAATTCTTGCTTTAAAAAAAAAAAATCTAGTTCTTCTTCTGCTTATTTTCCTTAATAATTAACATCAATCAATGGGTCTCTTAAATAGGATGCTCCTGTCTGTTTGTAGTAGATTACAGATGATGCCACCAGCCGGAGCAGCATGAGTTACAGTTTGTATTAATTAAATAAGGAAAGTTACTGGCTATTCCCTGAATAAAACTTTTGTCAGGAAGCTGCATTGAAAGAAAAATTGTATGTGGGGTTTTTTTTTTTTTTTTTTAACATTAACTATGTTGTTAGGAATATTTTTATGTGGACAAGTCATTATAGTAATGCCTCATTTACCTGGCAGTTTCGGTGAATCAGGTGATGAAGTAACTGAAAGATTAAGCACCAAACAGTTTTTATTTTAACTGTTTTTGATGGAAATCTTGCTAAATGTATTAGAAGTTTTCTTATTGACAAACTTTATAAATGGTGCTTTTGGCGTCTTCTGTTCCCCACCTTTGTCCTGCTCTTTTGATGTCAGTTGTCTTTTTCCGCTAGGTTGTGTACCCATGGGTGACTTTCTTTTAATGTAAAACATCATCAATTTTCAATTTCCAATAATTCCTAAATAACTTTTTGTGTGTGGTGCATATATGTATGTATGTATAAGTAAAAAAAAAATTTGGCTTGTATTAATAAAGTAAATCTAATCTAAAAGCTACGGTTCTTTTAAGAGGGCTTAAGATACAAGAATTTTTTTTATTATGCCTTCCGTCTGAATCCAACCATTGATAGGTTTTCTCTGTGCAGTATTGCCCAGTTTATCTTCCGTATGTATACTGTATTTTACGTTTTCATTAACCTATCTTGTTTTAGCTTTACTATCTGTTTATCTCTTAGTTTGGAATATATGCCAAGCTTAAGGGTAATAAAACCACCTTCCACCTCTCTCCCAGTATCTTATATATTGGACCTTTCATTTTAAGGCTCTCTGTCCTAGTAATTCTAAATTTTCTTTCCAGAATGTAAGTGGCTTTCTCTAGGATATTTATTCTATTACTAATGTATTGTTTATCCATATTCTCTCCTAGACTGAATCTCTATGAGGTTTGTTCATACTACCCATTAAGGCCCTACTGAGAACCCCACTGTGTATATGTTTGTATGGATAGCAAAGGCCTGACCCAGCCTAGCCCCCTGATGTGCATTTTACCTGTTGCTTTCAGAGCTCAACCGACATCCTATTGTAAAGAAATCTAAGCTTTGGTCCTTTGCACATGATGTGTGTAAAGATTGCACCTCCCCCCACCCCCCGAGAAAAAAATTGGGGGCAGAAGAATGAAAATATTTCAAAAGGAGCTAGGTAGAGAAGTCTTAAGTTATCCAAAGTTGTAATTGATTGGAATTAGAGCCAGTCTGTTTAGGTGTAACCTAATAGCCTTGACCAGTCAATCAGTTTTCTTCCCAAACATTTCCCTGGTGCCTATTTTGTATAAGACAGTGGTGGATACAAAAATAAATCAGACATGGAGCAATCAGTATCTGAGGGGCCTATGGTGGCCTAGCCATCTTAATGCCAGAGCTTACATTCTCTAGCAAGATAGTCCCTTGGAAGAAAGTTAGAGCAGATGGAAAGTGTTGAAAACCAGATGATTTTGAAATTCCATGTCCACTGAAGACCAGAGGAAACCTATACATTCAGATGAAAATGAGCATAGGAATACAGTCATGTGTTGCTTAACAACGGGGATACGTTTTGAGAAATGCATCATTAGACGATTTTGTCATTGTGCAAACATCGTAGGGTGTACTTACACAAATCTGGATGGTCTAGCCTACTACACACCTAGGGTATATGGTACTAATCTTATGGGATCACCGTCATACATGCGGTCCATCCTTGACCAAACGTCATTATGCAGTGCATGACTGTACTGATAACACACACTTGAGAGCTTTTTTACTGCTGAAATCCTAAGCCCCATTCTGGGTTTTCAGACTGCAGAAGTATAGTTGAAGAAGATGAAATGATATTGCAAGATATAAAAGAAAACTTATAAGTGACTTTGTTAGAGAAGATATCTGGAAGTTGTGATTCAAAGGAGTGTGCATCGGCAATACCTAACAGAATTAGAAACAGATGAAAGTGTCCTGGCGCAAAGACAAAAACAGACCAGCTGTAGAAAGAACACCATTGCCTATGATCAGTATAGTAAAGAAGTTCCAAGGCACCTTCAACAAGCCAGAATTCATCCTAAGACCTCCAACAAATTATGAAGTATAGTCAAGGATCATGGGGCCAGCAAATCAACCTGGGAGGTTGTTCTGCATTTTTGAGATCTTCCAGCTGAAGAAGGAAGTAATTTGCAAGAAATTCATCCTGTAGATCTAGGTGAAATGGAGATAGAATCTACAGAAAGTACTTCGGAATCTCAGATGAGCTCTTGGGATGACTTAGATAGGTACTCTGGCACAGCCATCAAAATTAGACATGTGTCGGGCCGGCCCCGTGGCTTAGCGGTTAAGTGCACGTGCTCCGCTGCTGGCAGCCCGGGTTCGGATCTGGGCGAGCACCGACACACCGCTTCTCTGGCCATGCTGAGGCCGCGTCCCACGTACAGCAACTAGAAGGATGTGCAGCTATGACATACAACTAACTACTGGGGCTTTTGGGGGAAAAAATAAATAAATAAAATTTAAAAAAAATTAGACATGTGCAGGGCCAGCCCGGTGGCGTTAGCGGTTAGGTTCGCATGCCCTGCTTCTTTGGCCCGGGGTGGGCAGGTTCCGATCCCACCACTTGTCAAGCCATGCTGTGGCGGCATCCCATATAAAGTAGAAGAAGATGGGCATGGATGTTAACTCAGAGCCAGTCTTCCTCAGCAAAAAGAGGAGGATTGGCATTGGATGTTAGCTCAGGGCTAATCTTCCTCACACACACACATACACACACACACACACAAAATTAGACATGTGCACTGTCAAGGGGAGGATGAGTTTGATTTGAAAGACTTCCAGGCCATGAGCTAAGTGGTGCCACCTGGAGGCCACTGACAGAAACAATTGCTTTCACCCAGCTAGGCGGAATACCTGAAAGCGTGCGTTGTGCATTTATAACTGTATGATTTCTTTGTTAATAGTTCATTATTTTATGATACATTGTTATTCTTGCCTTATTTTCTTAGGAAATGTTAATTTTATGTATAGTGAGTTTTTGCATGTTTCAAATTGTAAATGAAACTAAATCCAAGGAAGATTGAACTTTTAAGTAATTTTACAACAAACTTAATTGCTTAATCCCTATCATCTTTCAAGTTAATTTAACAAGTATACTTTAACTGGTTTTCCATAGTATTTTTAATATTAAACTTACACTTGTCAGATTGCTTGGTTCTGAATTTAACCATGTATTAACAGAATCAATCTAGAGTCAGCTTTTCTTTGCTGGTATCTGACAAAGTATTTTCAGAATTGTATACCTTTAATATCTTTATGAAAACTTAATTCTTGGCCTTTTGTCAAGATGTCAATGTAGTTTTTTTTTCCTCCTACAGAGCACAGAATAGTCAAAGATGGTAGTTTGAGCTGTTGAAATTATTGGATTTTATGTAAGTTATTCATCTTAATTTGGTATTTGTAAATAGTCTTAGGTAGACTCTTCTACCTGTAATGCTCCAAGAGTTAAGGCGATGGAAGGGACTTAGAAGTTTTGTTTTTACAACCTGTTAATTTACCATGTGTAAATAGTAATGTGTACAGATTCTTTGTTCAGATATTCAGTTGTAAACTTGTTAAAGACTGTTATGTTTGTATGTAATGAGATTAAGAAAATCAGAAGAATCTTTGTAATGATAATAAATCAGTCAGACATGGTCTTGCTCTGAACAGAACACCACGGGCTCAAATGGGGAGTTGGAGGAGCAGAAGTGTTTGTATTCTCCCTTTTCTTTCCTTCTGTGTTTGGCACAAACAGTTCTTTGGCTTATTATAGGGCAGTGTGACAAAAATACATTCTAACAGCAATTAAACACCGTGTCTGCACCATGTATGCAAGTACAGTAGGTTGGGGGTAAGTGTTGCCTAGGTACAGACTGTGGCCAAGAAATGAGAGGAAGAAATAAATTGTGTTGGGGAAGAATCTTGGAACCCTCTTTGAGGGTTGATGATCAGAAGAGGCCTTTTTTGAATTCGAGTATGTAACTCCATGATCTGAATGATGAGTTTCCACTTACAGGTGTCCCAAGAGGTTCCACTTCAGACATGCCCTGTTGTCCCTCTTCTTTTTTTTCCCCTCCAGTTATTTTATTGAGGTCACAATGGTTTATAGCATTGTGTAATTTCAGGTGTACATTATTATTTATCAGTTTCTGTATAGACTGCATCATGCTTACCACCAATAGTCTGATTTTTCTCTGTCACCACATACATATGCCTCTTTCCGGTTGTCCCTCTTCTTTGTCTGTAGTTACTCGTCCCTTTTTGCGGAAGCATTGGCCAGAATAGCTTGCCCTGGGTGTTTTCATATGTGACCATTTCTTCTATTGTTTTTTTTCAAGGAGATCTTTTCGCTGCCACTTTCCTCATTAAGAATGGGGCCCTTGTCAATGCTGCTACATTGGGTGCCCAGGAGACACCACTGCACCTTGTGGCATTGTACAGTTCAAAGAAACACTCAGCAGATGTGATGTCTGAGATGGCACAGATTGCAGAGGCCCTCTTGCAGGCTGGTGCCAACCCCAACATGCAGGACAACAAGGGCAGGTAAGTTGGGGAACAGATAGGCTGCTCTTAGCACTAATCTCAGAGTGTTATTTTATGGTAGTGCGTAACTGGCAGACAGGGACTTCGTGTTTTTTGATTCAGCATTATTCAATCTGACTTTTTTTTTTTTTTTTTTTGGGTGAGGAGATCAGCCCTGTGCTAACAACTGCCAATCCTCCTCTTTTTTTTTTTTTTTTATGCTGAGGAAGACTGGCCCTGGGCTAACATCGGTGCCCATCTTCCTCCACTTTATATGGGACGCCGCCACAGCATGGCTTGCCAAGCAGTGCATCTGTGCGCGCCCGGGATCTGAACCGGCGAACCCCAGGCCGCCGCAGTGGAGCGCGCGCACTTAACCGCTTGCGCCACTGGGCCAGCCCCTCAATCTGATTTTTATTGAAGTCACAAACATTGATTTATTATGCAAATCAGAGGCACAGCTAAGGCCAGAGCCATTTGAGGAAATCATTTCCATCCTGGGTAACTGAGGTCCTTGGATTTTTAAGCAATTTGTCATCTTCAGAGTGGTCATCTGGTCCAGTTCTTCCAAGGGAATCTTCTTCCAGCATCTTTGTTAGAGTTGCCTGGATACTTTGAAGAAGAGGAGCACACTATCTCAAGGCAGTCTGTTCTGTTTCTGTGAGGTCTTATTGTTGGGAAATTCTCTGTATTAAACTCAATTCTGCCTTTTTGTAAATATGCCCACTTCAGACAACTGTATCTGCACAGCCTGCCCTTTGCATATTTGACAGTAGTTGTGTTCCCTTTGCCCCTTCCCAGAAATATTTAGTTGAGGATTCCTTGTGGTTCTAAGGAAGGGCTGCTTGTCTTTGGGACAGCAGTGTGGGAGGCACTGAAGGGGAGTTAAAGTGCCTGAATCACCAACAGGTGGGACCCACTTTTCATCATAGCAGCTCAGTATTTTATACCTTTGAAAACCCTCTCAAAAAATGAGAAAAGAGTTCTTTGAAGTTGTCAGAATAGGAAATAGATTTGTGTGATGGATAAAGTACTTAAATAAGATGGATCTTCATGAACTCTCAATATCATTATTTCCCAAAATAATTGCATCCATTTTTTTTCTTCTGTTGATTCTTTAATTTTTTTCTCCCAACTGCAGCAAACTCTGGCAGTCTGTACCTCTGAGATACATGCCAGCTGGGGGGTCCCTGTGCTCTGCAGTGGCAGTCTCCTTCAGGGCACTTGAGGGCTAAATAAAAGCAGTGAAGAATAGTTAAATGCCACTTTAATCAGTTCCTATCTGTTTCCATCTGAGTGTGTTTGAGTATAGCAGAGAATTATGCAGAGAAAAAAATTTCTTGTCATAATTGTGGAGGATAGGTAGGGAAAAATATGCATACCTATGGTAGAAACTGCTGTTTTAAAAACATGAGTTTATACACATTCAGTAAGGGTCAGGATTTCATTAGAGAGCATTTTCTTTCCCTGCCTTTTATTAATTCTTGTCCTTTTGTCCACTGAGTAAATGGTAACGTATAAGCAAATCCATTTTCATTCTTTAATACTTAGTCATGGTTTTGGAAAACTGCTTGCCAGGGTAGAAAAAGACACTGTTGCAGAAGTGTGGAATTTCTCGTGGATGGTGGTTCTGCCTAGGATTCTAGTCGGCTCCTGCTATGAGTAGTCCGGAATTGGGCCTGTCCTGGATTAACACCTCTTCTTTTTCATCCTGCAGGACTCCCTTACACTTGTCCATCATGGCCAGGAATGAATATGTGTTCAATCAGTTGCTGCAGTGTAAACAGTACGTAAGGAGACATGGAGAACTGAAAAAGCAGTTGTGAGGGTGGGATTGTGAGTGAAAAGTAATTCTTTTAAAATGTCTTTCAGTGTTATAAATTGTAATAAGTAAAACTAAAATAAAAAATTGTCATTCAAAAAGTATAAAGAGAAAGAATGAGGCTGTTGGCAGTACAGAGTGTCTGAAGATTATATTTGCGGTTCATGTTGCTCTCTTCCTTCAGATTAGATTTAGAACTGAAAGA
Source organism: Diceros bicornis minor (assembly GCF_020826845.1). Lineage (NCBI taxonomy): Eukaryota > Metazoa > Chordata > Mammalia > Perissodactyla > Rhinocerotidae > Diceros > Diceros bicornis. The sequence goes on from NC_080757.1 coordinate 13,636,851, forward strand.
CCACGAGGGCAGCACAGCTCTGTGGCTTGCAGTGCAGTACATCACTGTGTCTTCCGACCAGTCTGTAAACCCCTTCGAAGACCTCCCTGTGGTAAATGGAACTTCATTTGACGAAAACAGCTTTGCAGCCAGACTCATTCAGCGTGGGGGCAACACCAACGCACCTGATACGGTAACAGGTAAAGCATAGATCCTAAGAACTGATGCTCAAGTCTGGAGGCTCCATGAAATATTGTGTCCGTGTTTTTTACCAATAAAAGTTGGAGACTGAATGGCATACTATTATGAGAGTTATTTTGTACTTAATTTTAACTTTAGTAAAAGCCTGAGTTATTTTTTTTTGATCTTATGCTTCAGAAAATTTAGCCAGACTACATGTTGAGTCCTTTAAGCTAAAACACTTCCATTTAACGTAGTGACTTGCAGACTTTTTTGGACTCTGAACTCCTTTTACCTTCTTAAAAGTTATATCCCGAAGAGCTTTTTGTTTAGGTGGGTTATGTCTTTGATATTTACTGTATTAGAAATTAGAACTGAGAAATTTTTAAAAGATGTATTAATCAATTTAATATTAATAACAAACCATTATATGTTAACATATAACATTTTTTATGAAGAATAACTTTCAAAACAAAATTTAGTTGGGAGAGTGACTGGTTTCTTATATATACATCTGTATTCAGTCTTTTGAGATATGTTGTTTTGGTTAAAGTATATGAAGGAAATATACCCTCACACAGTTAGGTAGTTGGAAAAGGGAGGTGTATTTTAAGAGCCTTTTCAGATAATTGTGGATATATTTCTTTGATACCACAGCAAGCAAAATTCATCAAGTGATAGTTTCTCTAAAGTTAGTTGCAATGTGGAATCGGAAACCATATCAGTGAACTTTTTGTACTCTGTTATATTAAAATCTGTGGTCTGTTTGCTTTGAACGAATCTTTTCTCCATGCATGATTTTGTAACGTCATGCCTTAGTCATTTGGAAAATGTTGGTTTGCTGAGTTATGCAGATCTTCCAAATGTTCATTTATTTTGGAATCACGTTTATTAATATCACCACTGATCTCATCAGAAAACTCTTTCAGTGTTGAGAAGCTGTCAAACTCACAGTTGCAGATAAAAGTTTTCCAAAATTCTAATTTTCACTTGCAAGATCAAATTTTATCGTTTGGTACAAATATTGCCAATTGTTTTTCTTAAAGAGACAGGCTCACTTTGTTCCTTTTCAAGAAGAAATCTGCCAAATACTCACATTTGAATAACCATAGTTTATTAATCAGTCATTCTTTCAAGTAAAAATGATGTTCCATGAAAAAAGCTGCAGTTCAGCTTGCAGCTTAAACAATGGCACAAGTGCTTTTCCCCCAAGGCAACTATTGTACTTTGTTACACAGCAAGTATGGCTTTATGCATACTTCTTATTTTGTTACACAGAATTTTAAAAAAACATGTACTCAATGTTGAGATTTAATAAAGTTAGTAATTTTTACTGCTTTATCAAGGTCCACCTTAAGTGAAACTGGCTCCTTTTTTTTGACTGGGTGCGTGGTGGTGAAGAATACGACTCCTAGTACATTTTGGGGCCCTTGCCTTGATTTGTGTGAAGGCTCTCCAGTTTGATCCACCATTGCTTTTGCACCATCCGTGCAAATGTCAGCACAGTAGGGAAAAGCAGATAACATCAAGCATTATTATTATGAGAATAGTTTTGACCTTATGCACCCCCCGGAAAGACTTCTCAGGAGCCCTCGGGAATCCATAGACCACACTTGGAGAACCACTGTTTTAATGTGAATATTTCCTTGATCTGACTAAATAAAACATGAGGATATTTTAAGGAGAGGGATTCCATATAATTTAGTATTGATTACTAGCATTGGAAAAAGCATGGATAGGTGCCACTGATGAGACGAATTAGCCAAAAAAAGATGGATATTAAACAGCCTTTTCCCTAAAAGAAGTTAAAAATTAACTTCTTCAAAATAAAAGTCAAATGAAATCACTCCTCTGGGTGACATAAAAGCTAAAAGCAGTGGTACTACAGGACAGGAAGTACAGGAAGAACCGTATTTTAGACTAAAGACCTGGAAATGAGATGTTACTAAATTGCTTTTAATTTGCTAAGGTATGTTGGTTATTGGCCATAATTTTACTGATTTCTGATTTAATTGCATCGTATAAGAGGGTGGCATGTGAGAGATTGATGTCCGTTAAATCAAGCTTGTTCATTATGCTGTTCAAATCTTATTCACTTCTTATTAACTTTTGGACTGCTTGATCTGTCAGTTTCTGGAAAATATATTAAAATTTTTCACTGTGATTATGGATTTGTCCAATTTTTCTTGCTAGCTCTGCCAGTTTTACTTTGTATACTTTGTTTTAATACAAGGTCAGGATTATTATTTTTAACGTGTTCCATTTTTCATTATAGGTATAATAACATTAGTTCCCTGTTTTTCAACATTTCAGTAACATTTTAGCAGTCACAGGTTATCCTTATTCTATAGGGAGGTAGGTCTATGATTTAAGTCTTGTGTACCTCGGAATGACTACAGAAGTGAAAATGGAACTCTCATTAGGAGTCTCTAAATTAGAATGACTCTAAACTAGGGGTGGAATCACTTCCTCGGAGGGAAAAGGAGAAAATGGTATGAAAACAAAGTGGTGCTTTGTCCCATTTCCCTTGTTTTTAGTCCTGGTATTTAGTTTAATTTGAGTTTCAAGTAGCATAGCTGTAGAACATGAGATTTGGTGTTTATCCAAAAAGTCCTTATTAAAGGACTTTAATAAAAAGAGAAACACTGCTCCCGGGCTAAAACCATTTCTAGAGGAAAAGAAAAAACAAATTTTGGTTTTTTTCTTTGCAAGATTTTTATTTAGGAAAGAGTGATAGTGCTAAGGAAAACATTTCTAAGCCAAGAGCAAACATATTTAAGGCCCTAGGAATAAAACTGAAGTGTTAAGGGGTATTTTCTGATAGAACTTAAGATCACAATGTCTTCAAATTAATCATCTAGCCCAGAGGTTCTCAGACAGGAGCCCCACCACCACACACACAGGACATTTGGCAACATCTGTAGACGTTTTTGTTTGTCACAACAAGGTTGGGGGTGCTGTTGGCATCTAGTGTGCAGAAGTCAGGTATACTGCTAAATATCATATAGTGTACAGGACAGACCTCCACAACAAAGAATTATCTGGCCCAAAATATCAGTAGCATTGCTGTTGAGAAACTGTTCTAACCCAACTCTGGTAGGGAGACATAACTTACCTCTGGTCCTGGGGGATGCCTGGTGATAAACCCAGGGAAGAATGAATGTCTTCTGACTTCCAGACCAAGATGTTGCTCCACCCATCCTCATCCTAGTCTCTGTGTCCACATACATAGAGTGCCTGTGTATACTTAAATGGTACCTACTTCTGGTGTGGGCTTGTCAGTTTTTAAAGGTGGTGGGGAAGGGCGTGGGGAAGGGCAGAGCGTGATGCAGTGTGGAACTTGACCTCACTTTTACGCACATGGAAGAATGAATATGCCCATTTTCTCCTAGGAAATTGCTTACTACAGCGGGCAGCTGAAGCAGGAAATGAGGCAGCAGCTCTTTTTCTGGCAACCAATGGTGCCCACGTCAACCACAGAAACAAGCGGGTAAGTGTGACAGGGCAGCTCAGGGAAGCGGTTTTCATCTATGGAAGAAATGGCAGTGGTGGATGTGTAGGAAAAAAAAAGAATAGATTCTTTTTTCAGTTTTTTTCAAAATAATACATGCACATGGTTTAAAAACCAGAATGAAACAGATGCTTTTATCCTTAAATATTGAGTGATTGATTCATTCAGCAGCTGTTTCCTAAGCATGCTGTGGACTTCATGATCTAATAGAGATTAGCAAACATGTACACAAAAACCTACTACAATAGCATCTTAATTTTTTATAACCTTTCACATTTGCTGAGTTTTACCTATGTGAATGCTTTTTTAATCTGCATCTCAAGCTAACAAGGTAGACTGTATAGTGTTACGGTTAAAGCATGGCCTTTGGGGTTGGACATTCCTGGTTTTACCAGATTTCCCATTTCCCATCCCGCCATATGTGGTCTTAGGCAAGTTACGTAACCTTTCTGAGCTTCAGTTTCCTTATCTATAAAATGGGGTTAATATTGATTTCCTAGGGTCTGGTTAAGATAAAAGGAAATGATAGGGGTGGCCCCGTGGCTTAGCGGTTAAGTGCGCATGCTCCGCTGCTGGCGGCCCGGGTTCGGATCCTGGGCGCGCACCGACGCACCGCTTCTCCGGCCATGCTGAGGCCACGTCCCACATACAGCAACTAGAAGGATGTGCAGCTATGACATACAACTATCTACTGGGGCTTTGGGGGATAAAATAAATAAATAAAATTATTAAAAAAAAAAAAAGGAAATGATATATTTAAGTGCTTATAGTGTAATATCTGGAACATTAGATACTAAATAATAGTTATTTTACTTATTATTTTCAGGAGGATATGCTTATCTTTAAGATCACATTTATTTTACAACTACTTTGTGCTAGCAGCTTTAAAGATATTATCCCTTTTAATTCTCACAATGGACCTAGAAGTAGCATGTGGTGAAGAGACATTTCGACATCTATAAATCCCTCATTTCAGTGTAAAGAACCTTGAGGTTCCAAGAGGTTAAGTGGCTTATAAATAATGGAGCCAGTATTAAGACTCGGGTACTAGAACGCGTAGCTGGACACTCTCTTAAGAACACTACGCAAGGCAGGAAACAGTAAGCTTGGTATATGAGACATACAAAGTGTCTGGGAAGCACAGGGGGAGAGCAGTGCCATTCTTTGCACCATTAAATCTGCTTGTTTATCTGCACCTAGACCCACACATGGCCCGCTTTCCACCTGGAATGATGGCATGGCCCTGTACACATTAGTGGCCGGTTTCTTGACTCCTACTCTTACGTGTCTCTGCCTCTGTCTGTCTATCTCTCCTGTATCATCAATTTTGCCCACTATTCATTTCTAATAGCTTACAGACATGCTCTACATGTCTCCCAACTTTAAAAATTCCTCCCTTGAGCCCACCTTGTCTACCCGCTGTTCCTTCTCTGATACCCTTCATAGCAAAACTGGGTGACACTTAAGATGTAGAGGTGCAGAGGAAACCTGACTTAAAAGCAAGTAAGAGCAACAATGGAGAAGGGTCTGGAATGCTGGTGTAGGGTTTTTAGACTTTATCATTTGGGAAGAGAAGATCTGTAGAAGGGTTTTGAGTAGATAAGCAGTAAAATCGTTTTAAAGTTAAGGAAGGGGGCTGGCCCGGTGGCTTGGCGGTTAAGTGCACGCGCTCCGCTGCTGGCGGCCCAGGTTCGGATCCCAGGTGCGCACCGACGCACCGCTTCTCCGGCCATGCTGAGGCCGCATCCCACATACAGCAACTAGAAGGATGTGCAACTATGACACAACTATCTATTGGGGCTTTGGGGATTAAAAGGGAAAAAAAGGAGGAGGATGGGCAATAGATGTTAGCTCAGAGCCAGTCTTCCTCAGCAAAAGGAGGAGGATTAGCACAGATGTTAGCTCAGGGCTGATCTTTCTCACACACACACAAAAAAACATTAAAAAAAAAAAAAAAGTTGAGAAAGCTACCTGGGATAGCTGGTGTGGTGGGTGTACCATTAAGGTCCAGGCAGGAGCCCGGTGGGAGTCATCTAGACAAGCAATGGCTTGTCCTGACCTCTGATATTGGATTTGGATCCAAAGAGACAGGTTTCAGACGAATTGCAAAATTATAGTCAATGGGACATACCTGCTTATGGCTCTCAGAAGCAAGAGTGAGAAAGGTGTTAAAACTGTTGTGGTGTACCCATGAAGAGGAGGAGCTGGCCAGGAGAAAGGACTGCTGTGGAGAGAGCAGACTCAATTTTGTGCTTGTTGAACTCCTTTTTAAACATCCAGGCAAGGATATCTAGCAGGCAGTGGGAAATTGGATACAAAAGCAGGGCTGGAGATCTGGGCTTAAGAGTCTCCTGCTTGTAGATACTGGCAGAAGTCATGGCAGTAGATAAGCATACCCAGTGAGAATGTGTAGAATGTGTCGGAGCAGAAGATAGCCCTGAGGAGGAGGAGGACGTCCTTGTGAGGGCTCTCATCACAACTGTGATACAGCTCCACAGGGAGGGTGTGGGATGGGAAGCGTGCACGTGTACATGTATACACATACATACGTGTATATGCCTTTCTGTGAATATTCTATCACTGGAGAGAAACATGAAACTGGTAATAAGGGTTTCTTTAGGGGAGGATAATTGGGTGGTGGGGCAAGGGGTGAGAGGAAACTTCTTTTCACTGTATATTCTTGTACCCTTTGAATATTGAATCAAGTACCTGTAATGACAATTTAAAAGGTTTTTAATTTTTTGTGTGTGTGTAAGGAAGAGCAGCCCTGAGCTAACATCCATGCTAATCATCCTCTTTTTGCTGAGGAAGAGCAGCTCTGAGCTAACGTCTATTGCCAATCCTCCTCCTTTTTTTCCCCCCAAAGCCCCAGTAGATAGTTATATGTCATAGTTGCACATCCTTCTAGTTGCTGTATGTGGGAGGTGACCTCAGCGTGGCCGGAAAAGCGGTGCGGCGGTGCGTGCCCAGGATCCAAACCCAGCCCGCCAGCAGCGGAGCATGCGCACTTAACCGCTAAGCCATGGGGCCAGCCCCTAAAATGTTTTCAATTTTAAAAAGTGGAGGAAGGAAGTCTTGATCAGAGTTCAAGATGAGGTTGCTATGAGCAGGTCAAAGAAACAGGGCATTGATGTGCTGGTTGGGTTAAAGAGTAGAGATGGTTAAACTGATAGCACTGCTTACCTCTGGGGCTGTGATTGTGAGGCTCTTTCAGTTTCTTCAGTGTTTTATTTTATTTATTTTATTTTTTGGTGAGGAAGATCGGCCCTGAGCTAACATCCGTTGCCAGTCTTCTTCTTTTTGCTGAGGAAGATTAGCCCTGAGCTAACATCTGTGCCCATCTTCCTCTATTTTATATATGAGATGCTGTCACAGCATGGCTTGATGAGCGGTGCGTAGGTCCGTGCCCAGGATTCGAACCTGTGATCCCTGGGCCACCAAAGTGGAGCAGGTGAACTTAACCACTATGCCACCGGGCCAGCCCCTTCAGTGTTTATTTTAATGACAACTTGGAGGTCATCTGTTACTTAATAATCATGTCATTTTTATAATTAGCAAAATAATTATAAAAACAAAGTGAAGGGTGGTTAAGAAGGTCATTGGAAATGAGGAAGATGAGGAGCCACGGCGTTTGGAGGGTACTTGGGAAGACATTAAAGAAACTAAGGATGATGGCACAGTGGAAAGGGAAGGAGAGGAGACTGGGAACAGGGGGACAAAAGTTCTGGAGGTCAGCTGGTGACAGGGTGAGCCAAGGGCTGTGACTGGCACTAGGGACCTGAGTTTCAGCACTTGGGTTTTCATTATCCCTTTGTGAAGGGAACTCCCAGCCTGAAAGTGGTTTCATTTGGGCCATTTGTTTCTGTTCAGGGAGAAACCCCGTTGCACACAGCCTGTCGGCATGGCCTGGCTAACCTCACTGCAGAGCTCCTGCAGCAAGGTGCCAACCCAAACCTGCAGACGGAGGAAGCTCTGCCTTTGCCAAAGGAGGCTGCATCCCTGACCAGCTCAGTGGACATGGTCTATCTGCAGACACCGCTGCACATGGCAATTGCCTATAATCATCCAGATGTGGTCTCTGTCATCCTGGAGCAAAAAGGTAGGTAGCTGGGAATTACTGCCCATCACTTTGACCTTCTAACAGTGGTTTTGAGCAGTTACAGAGTTGATGTTTCTTCCATTGGTGAGTTTTCTTACCCAAAAACTGTTTTCAGTTCAAACCAGATATGCATGTAGTCTAGCTCCTGACTACTGTGTTTCCCTGTGTACATTTTCAGAATGGGGCCTGCCCATCTCACCTGTTGGGTTAAGGTGTTAGAACCTTTGACTGCTTCTCTCTTGGGGTATATTTTGGGGTGTTTCCCCAGGCTGTTTCAGTGTAGGTCAGGCAAAGGTTTGCCTTGGCGTGAGCACTCTCTTTGAGAACTTTGCTGTGGCAGGTCCTCCACGAGCTTGTCAGTCTTCTCCTCTGCCTCTGAGCCTCCCTGGCAGGTGAGCCATGAGAGAGGAGCCAGAAAGTGGGGCCAAGGGAAGCCCCTGCAGTAGAGGAGGCCCATTTCCCTCAGAAAGTCATCCTCAGATTTTTCTCTTCTCTGTCCTGAAATTTCTTTTACTCTTGCCTATATCCTTGTTAAGGCCAGTATTTTTAGCACTGTGCGTGCGGAAGGAAGTGGGATTTTAAGTAGAGTGCCTTTTTCTTGGTCCTCACAGGAGTTGTAAGGTGGTTGGAATTAGGTATTAGGCAAACATCACCAGGGCATTATTCTGATCTTCTTTTCAGTAATCAGGTAATTAATGTGTGTTTCCATAGTGGAGTCTGTTGTCCTTTGGTGAAGATTCAGTGTTCTAAGCTTTAAAAACAGTCATTTTCCCCATAAGCTTTGCTCCAAAATATCAGATTTGTGGGCTTCCACTCCCCACAAGAAGATTTACCTGTTCTGTTTGTATAGAAATGATCGTATCATAGCCAGTCAGTTTGAAACTGAGCCTTTATTCTCTTGAATACTTTAAATATGAGCCAAGGGGGGCTGGCCCGGTGGCTTAGCGGTTAAGTGCGTGCGCTCTGCTACTGGCGGCCCGGGTTCGGATCCCAGGCGCGCACCGACGCACCGCTTCTCCGGCCATGCTGAGGCCGCGTCCCACATACAGCAACTAGAAGGATGTGCAACTATGGCATACAACTATCTACTGGGGCTTTGGGGAAGGAAAAAAAAAGGAGGAGGATTGGCAATAGATGTTAGCTCAGAGCCGGTCTTCCTCAGCAAAAAGAGGAGGATTAGCGCGGATGTTAGCTCAGGGCTGATCTCCCTCAAAAAAAAAAAATAATAATATATGATCCATGGGATGGTGAAATCAAGTGTTCTGTCCTTTTTAAAAACTTTAGCTAATGCTCTTCATGCCACCAACAACTTGCAAATTATTCCGGACTTCAGCCTCAAGGATTCCCGAGACCAGACTGTGCTGGGCCTGGCGTTATGGACGGGTAAGGTGATACCCAAGGCTGTGACGTCTGCAGACAGACAGATGGCAGAAGGGTGGGTGAGAGGGAGAGGCAGGGAGGGAGGTATGGAGGGGTTGGAGCTAATCATTTGGTTGTAAAATAACCTTTCTGTTTGGGTTAAGCCTGTCATCTCCATTGGGAAACTGCTGGCTTTGAGAAGTTGAGAGGGAGGTATGTTGTAGTAAGATGTTGAGGAAGTGGGAAAAGCTAAGCATGCCTTAATCAGGGCTTGTTTATTTCCCAGGCATGCACACGATCGCAGCCCAGCTGCTGGGCTCCGGGGCTTGCATCAACGACACCATGTCAGCGGGGCAGACCTTGCTGCACATGGCCATGCAGCGGCAGGATAGCAAGAGTGCACTCTTTCTTCTGGAGCACCAGGCGGACATAAATGTCAGGTGGGCTGGAACAGCACTCCACGCCGCAACACAAGGTCACATTTAATTAAGATGGTTCAAAAGCATAGCATTGCCTGTAGAAAATATTTTTGTTCCTTTTTAAATAAAGGAAGAGAAACAATGACTGAAGAAGTACAAATGCAATGTTGTAACTGAATATAATCGTAGACTCTGGACTCATAGACTCGTGAGATGGAGAAGAGGAATTTTACTTTGCTCTTGTTTGAACCTTTCAAAACCAGTGCACAATATTGCACAAGTCTCATTAAAAAAGACATTCCAAAATCAATTATTTGAGTGGGAATTTCAGTTATAATGAAGAACGTTGCAACAAATAAGCTATCAAAAAAGCTTGAGGAGGGGCCAGCCCAGTGGCATAGTGGTTAAGTTCAGAGCGCTGCACTTTGGTGGCCCAGTGTTCACACATTTGGATCCCGGGCATGGACCTACACCATTCTTCAAGCCATTTTATGGCGGCGTCCCACATACAAAATAGAGGAATATGGGCACAGATGTTAGCCCAGGGCCAATCTTCCTCAAGCAAAAAGAGGAAGATTGGCAACATATGTTAGCTGAGGGCTAATCTTCCTCACCAAAAAAAAAAAGAAAAGAAAAGCTCGAGGAAGAAAAAGTACATACAGTTAAATTTTTTTTTTTTTAATTCCCCCCCCCCCCCAAAGCCCCAGTAGATAGTTGTATGTCACAGCTGCACAGCCTTCTAGTTGCTGTATGTGGGACACGGCCTCAGCATGGCCGGAGAAGCAGTGCGTCGGTGCACGCCCGGGATCTGAACCCAGGCCGCCAGCAGTGGAGCGCACGCACTTAACCGCTAAGCCACGGGGCCGGCCCCATACAGTTAAATTTTGTTTTTGTATTTTCAAAGGAATTTATCTTTGTCTCCAATGTCAGGTGACCCTGAGTGACTGAGTGGGTGAAAGAAGGGTTCTGTGAAGTGGGTATTTGGGGTGGCATTTTATTAAGATGCTGTTAAAAGCAGCTTATAGACCTGTAAGATTTCAACACGTTGGATGTTGGTCACTTATCTTCTGGGTGCAATAGGATGGCATGGCTATATTTTTTTTACAAGGCAGAAGAGACAGATGCTATTGACAGGTTAAATTTCTTTGAAAGAATATTAATGAATGTGAGTGAAGTGTGTTTGAGGAATACAGTGGATTCTGGCCTCTAGAATGCCCAAAAGGGCATCCTGTGTCATTTGGCTCTAGCTAAAAAAGTTGGTTTTGGTGTGCATGTCCTGGCAGGACCCAGGATGGGGAGACAGCCCTTCAGCTGGCCATCAGAAATCAGCTTCCCCTGGTAGTGGATGCCATATGCACCCGAGGAGCTGACATGTCTGTGCCGGATGAGAAGGGAAACCCTCCACTTTGGCTCGCGTTGGCAAATAATCTGGAGGATATCGCGTCCACGCTGGTGAGAGAAGCTCAACTTTAGCCTCTGTTTATACATGGGGATGTTTTGTGTCAGAGATGGATTTAGTGCCTACATAGCAATCGCAAGGAGCAAGAGATCTGCCAAGTAACAAATTGGGTCAAAGACGAGCAGTTGAAAGTCATGTTAAAGAAACTTGCAGTTTGGGGGGCCAGCCCGGTGGCGCAAGCGGTTAAGTGCGCATGCTCTGCTGCGGTGGCCCAGGGTTCGCTGGTTTGGATCCTGGGCACGTACCGACACGCCGCTTGTCAGGCCATGCTGTGGTGGCATCCCATATAAAGTAGAGGAAGATGGGCATGGATGTTAGCCCAGGGCCAGTCTTCCTCAGCAAAAAAGAGGATTGGCATCAGATGTTAGCTCAGGGCTGGTCTTCTTCACAAGGAAAAATAAAAAAGAAACTTGCAGTTCGGGACCGGCCTGGTGGCGTAGTGGTTGGTTCGCACACACTGCTTCGGCATCCTGGGGTTCACAGGTTCAGATCCTGGGCACGGACCTACACAGCGCTCATCAAGCCATGCTGACGTGGCGTCCCACATACAATATTGAGGAAGATGGGCACAGATGTGAGCTCAGGGACAATCTTCCTCAAGCAAAAAGAAGAAGATTAGCAACAGATACTAGCTCAAGGACAATCTTCCTCACCAGAAAAAAAACAAACTTGCCATTTAACATAGTCTTGGCCAACACTCTTTTTAGGCTGTCTTTATCAATACTATCAATACTTTATCAATACTTTTTGATACTTTATCAAAAAGCAGGAGAGCTGATTTCTTCAGGAGCGTTCTCCTGAGGCAGGTTAATTTCATGTGGGTTGCCCTTGCTATCAACAGAGTGATAAATTCCCAAATCTCAGGTTTGTCTCTCTTGTTCAGAAGACAGGCCTCAGAAGTGGAGGTAACCCTGGAAGTTCTCGTTTAGCTTTCTGAAGGGGCTGAAATGTGACATTAAGACATTTTGTACCTGGGAGTTTTACCCAGTTGTTATTGGAATTACCTGTTAAATACAGGTGTGTGTTACTGGGGGCTTATGAGTATGTGTGTACGCATGCACTTGTGTGTGTTTTCTGTCTTTTCTAGAACACAGCTCTTGAGGGCACTAATTAAACATATCTATCTAATATTTCCCAAACCCATCCCAGAGGACCTAGTGCAAGAACTTGCACAGAAGCAGATTTTAATCAGTGTTTGTAAAACTAATGAGTGATACAGATTAAAATAACTATCAACTGTATCTTACCTGAAAAATGGATCTAATAATGTGCATAGAGCCCAGAGATGGTAATAAAAATTTTCACCTTTGCTAGGCAGTGTTTACGAGTAACCTGTGTTTTTCTGCAGGTCAGACATGGTTGCGATGCCACATGCTGGGGTCCAGGACCTAGTGGGTGCCTTCAGACACTCCTGCACAGAGCCATTGATGAAAACAATGAGTCCACTGCTTGCTTTCTTATTCGCAGGTCTGAGAAGCCTAAGTATCTCTTCAAATCTTATTTAGCTTATTGCAAACTGGCTCTTTTCTCATTTAATCCAACTGCAGTCTTGACATGCCTGTATAATTTACTTTCATAGTTAAGACCATCAGAGGGTCACTGTTCTGTCAAGTCAGTCAAGGAACTTGACTCACTTGTGAAGAGAGGGGCTCGTGTGCCCAGATCACAGAGTCTAAAAGCTAAGCCAGCTTCCTGCTTTGGGAGCCATATAGGCTCCTGTAATCAAATCAGACCAGTTCACACAGTGAAGCCAGGAGACTGGGTTGGAGGAGACCAGATGGCCTCTACAGGGTCCCACCGAGATGTATGAGCCATAACAGGCTCCATGGCCTCTCAAGAGTGCAGGATGTGTGAGAGGCAAGGTTATTCAGGAAACCTTTAGAACAGTGGTTCTCAAACTTTAAATGCATGCCAATGTCCTGGGGGAGCTTTTAAGAATTTTGATGCCCAGGTTGCCCCCAAGACCAATTGCAGAAGAACCTGTGGGAGTGCGGCCCAGATACCAGTATTTGAGGCCAAAGGCCAAGGAGAGCAATCCTAGGCAGCGGCAGCTTTCCTGTTGGATTGGATGAGGCTGCTGCTGTACGTTTGTCAGCATGCCTTTAGACTAGGTGCAAGCATAGCTCTCAAAGCCTTCCTCTTATTTCCCATTCCCTTTCAGTGGCTGCGATGTGAATAGTCCCAGACAACCCGGTGCTAACGGAGAAGGAGAGGAAGAGGCCAGAGATGGGCAGACTCCCTTGCATTTGGCAGCCTCCTGGGGGCTAGAAGAGACCATACAGTGTCTTCTGGAGTTCGGTGCCAATGTGAACGCACAGGTATGGAGACTCTCTTTTCCAGGGAGATAGGTGATAACCTCAGAATTAGGGAAATCTCACTTTATCGCAAGGGACCTTGCAGATTCTCCAGTCCTGGCTCTGCATGAAGGGGGATAAGGTACAGACAGATGAAGTGACTCTCTCTGGGTCACACAGCCTGCTCAGTAATTTTAATGATTTCAGTTAAGACTTTTCTTCTTTGTGCCTTTGTCCTTTCTACAGCATGAGGAAGATTTGTCCAATCAACTTTTCTTTGCCTCCTATCCCTGTTAGTTATAGATTTCCTCTGCGAGTTTGTTCTAGTCCCAAGCTGAGTACTGTGTTTAGAAAGATGTTCTAATAGCTCAATTGAGCATCTCTGAGTTCTGTTCCTTGATGCTTTTCAATGTTCTAACCTTTGAAGATTTATGTATGCTGCCCTATAGCCAGATAAGGAGTGGTATAACTTAGAGATGAGGTTGACTACACATTTAAACCACATGTGTTTGTGCCCCAGGTCACTGGAGCATGAGGTAATGGGAAGTGGCTTTCAGACATCTCTGACCTCTTTATTTTATTTTATTATTATTATTATTTTTTTTTAACTTTTTAAATTTTATTTATTTATTTATTTTTCCCCAAAGCCCCAGTAGATAGTTGTACGTCATAGTTGCACATCCTTCTAGTTGCTGTATGTGGGACGCGGCCTCAGCATGGCCGGAGAAGCGGTGCATCGGTGTGCGCCCGGGATCCGAACCCGGGCCGCCAGCAGCAGAGCACGCACACTTAACCGCTAAGCCACGGGGCCGGCCCTCTGACCTCTTTAAAAGCTGATTTCAAACACAGGGTGGCAGTGTTGATTCTCAGAACTGAATTTGATTTAAAAGTTATCCCCCTTCATATTTTTCCCGAGTTTTATCTTTCATTTGGACTTTGAAATCTGTGTCTTGTTCCCATAGGATGCAGAAGGAAGAACGCCTGTTCATGTGGCCATTAGCAACCAACACAGTGTCATCATTCAGTTGTTGATTTCTCACCCTGATATCCACTTGAATGTACGAGACAGACAAGGGCTAACCCCTTTTGCCTGCGCCATGACTTACAAGAACAACAAGGCAGCTGAGGCCATCCTAAAACGAGAATCTGGGGCTGCTGAGCAGGTGAGTGACCAACACCCAGCACTCTCTGTGGTGCCCTGAACACAGCAGAACGTGATTCATGGAGACTAAACAAATGTCACCAACCAAACAGGTCTCTTCTATATAAAGACATTTGTTTTGAAATTATACTCCCTTTTCTTAAAATTTGGCCGTTTAGATGTCTTGTCAGTGCTGGATGAGATTTAATTGCTCTGCCCTATCTGTCAGCCACCTGATGGTACCATATGTAGAAGGAAGCTGGGGTGGCTGGGCCCAGTAATAGGAATTCTGTGGCATGTACAGCTGAGGTCATTCTTTGCTTTTGCTTGGTTGTTTAATTGCCCTAGTGGTGAATGTCTTAAGAAAATTTAAATTGAACTTGAGGAGCTTTTGGTGTGACGTTGGGGCGACTTTCTGAGTGTTTTAGAGGAGGAGTTGTCGTTCAGTTTCGCAGGTTAAGTTGTCCTTATTCTTTGTGGTTCTTTACCAGCTGCTAAATCTGGATGGTGAACTGTTGACCTGCAACAACAGATTGGGTGGGAAAGAACAGTAGCAGCTGGGCTGAGGTGGGAGCTAGGATGGGTTTGTTAAATCAGTCCTACAGACACTTGAATCTCCATCCAGCACGTAGAATACTGCCAAGATTGGTGAAAAGCCATTTATGGAGGTAAAGTAGAAACTTGGGACTGGAACAAAATGAAATACTAACATGGTTGAAGACCATTGGTTGATATTTCAGCCTTCTGTAGATCACTTTTCTTCAGCATTTGCATAAGTGTGACTGAATTGTGTAGATGTTAACCTCACCCTTGCTCAGGTAGTTAAAAGGTTCATGAGTGGAGATAGTCATCTCACATTTCCTCTCCATGTAGTATGAAACTGCTTCTGTTGATCAAAGTCCTTTGTAGATAGATTGCTTATGATTCCAGCACATGCTGTGGACGTGTGTGTGTGAGGGAGCATGGTGTGTGTGTAGCATGTTGGTGTCTCCCTCACTTCTCACTGAGCACTCATACTGCTATGACAGCTCTCATAACCATCCTCTAATGTGAGCTTTTGTCTGCTTTACATCAGTGGAGCAAAGTCTACGACATACTGTTGGCTGTCTCCCTCAACATGTACTATTTATTATCCTGTAGCTCAGCAAAAGAGAAAACTTGCTGAAACTTTCTGAAGATTTGTTTGCTCAGGAGTCAGCCTGGTATTGCATGCTGGGTGCTTGTTTTAGCCAAAGCAGGAGACTCCCAAGGCTAGTCTCCACCTTTGCCTTTCTCCACCTTTGCATCCCAGTATTTTGGTGCCTTCCTTTCCCTGTCCCTCAGGTTGTCTCTTTCTTGGCTTTCCAAGTCCAGCTCCTGCAGCAGGAGGGTGTCAGGGCAGCTTGGATCGGTGCAGTGGCTCCCTTTCTCTGACCATGTGAATGTCACCATGCACACGTGGTCATGTGCACAAATATATAGAATGGGTCTGCTAGGTGCCGGTAGGGGGAGCATTTAGTGTTGGTTCTTGGGAGGGAGCTTCCTGGAACAGAGGGAAGGACTATACCACGACCTCTCCAGTGGTCAGCACAGCTTGCAGGTGCTCAGGAGGCACTCTTGCAAGGGAGAGCCCACTAATACTTCAGTTCCCACTTGTTACTTTAGGTGGATAACAAGGGCCGGAATTTTCTTCACGTGGCAGTCCAGAACTCTGATATTGAAAGTGTCCTGTTCCTGATCAGTGTCCAAGCTAATGTGAATTCCAGAGTCCAGGATGCTTCCAAGTTGACCCCTTTGCACCTTGCGGTCCAAGCAGGCTCAGAGATTATCGTTCGCAATTTGGTAAGTGTCGCCAAAACATTATTGCATGTAACATGTAGGCAAAGCATGTTGTGCAGTGTGTGCGGAATCTCTCATCACAGGTGTTTTGCCAGGTATTGTGAAAGGCCAGCAGGAATTTGGGGAGCTGAGCCAACACAGCATCTCCAGATGCTGGAGAGAAGTTTTGAGAGAAAGCAGGATTTGGATGGCAGAGACAGGTGGGAGCATGAAGGGAAGGGAGATCCACTTCTGTTGTTTGCCTGCTCAGTGTCAGGCATCCAGCTGGTGCTTTCACATGAGCTGTCTCTCTTTTTTATTAGTCTTTTTTTAATTGAGGTATAACTGATATATTAGTTTCAGGTCTACAACATATTGATTTGATATTTGCATATATTGCAAAATGATCACCACAGTAAATCGAGTTAACATCTGTCACCATATATAGAAAAAAATTTTTTTTCTTGTGATGAGGACTTTTAAGATTTACTCTGTTAGCAACTTTCAAATGTACAATACAGTATTGTTAACTGTAGTCACCATGCTGTACATTATACCCCCATGATTTAGTTATTTATTTTATAAATGGAAGTGTGTACCTTTTGACATTTGACCTCCTTCACCATTTCATCCCCTCCGTACCCATCCCCCCACCTCTGGCAACTGCCAGTCTGTTCTCTGTATCTATGAGCTTGGTTTTTGTTTGTTTTTTAAATTCCACATATAAGTAAGATCATACAGTATTTATTTGTCTTTCTCTGTCTGACTTATTTCATTTAGCATAATGCCCTCAACGTCCATGCAGGTGGTTTCAAATGGCAAGATTTCCTTCTTTTTTATGGCTGAATAGTATTCCATTTATATATACCACATCTTCTTTATCCATTCATCTATCAGTGGACATTTAGGTTGTTTCTGTATCTTGGCTATTGTAAATAATGCTGCAGTGAACAAGGGGGTGCATATATCTTTTCAAATTAGTGTTTCCCTTGGGTAGATACCCAGAAGTAGGATTGCTGGATCATATGGTAGTTCTATTTTTAATTTTCGCAGGAACCTCCATACTGTTTTCCATAGTGGCTACACCAATTTACATTCCCACCAACAGTGCACAAGGGTTCCCTTTTCCCCACATCCTTGCCAACACTTGTTATTTCTTGTGTTTTTGGTAATAGCCATTCTAGCAAGTATGAGGTGATAGATATCTCATTGTGGTTTTGATTTGCATTTCCCTGATGCTTAGTGATGTTGAGCACTTTTTCGTGTACTTATTGGCCATCTGTGTGTTTTTTTTGGAAAAATGTCTGTTAAGATCCTCTGCTCGTTTTTAATCAGATTGTTTGGTTTTTTGCTATTGAGTTGTATGAGTTCTTTATATATTTTGGATATTAACCCCTTATCGGATATATGATTTGCAGATTTTTTCTTCCATTCAGTAAGTTGCCTTTTCATTTTGTTGATGGTTTCCTTTGCTCTGCAGAAGCTTTTTAGTTTGTAGTTCCACTTGTTTATTTTTGCTTTTGTTTCCTGTGCTTTTGGAGTCAGATCCAAAATATCATTGCCAAGGCCAGTGTCGGGGAGCTTACCACCTCTTAACTGTTGAAACCACCTGGAGGGGTGTAGGAAACTTTTTACATTTTACAAAGGAGGAAATTTGAGCTTAGAAAGAATTTTCTGGGCCGGCCCCGTGGCTTAGCGGTTAAATGCACGCACTCCGCTACTGGCGGCACGGGTTCGGATCCCGGGCGCGCACCGTCGCACCGCTTCTCTGGCCTTGCTGAGGCCACGTCCCACATACAGCAACTAGAAGGATGTGCAGCTATGACATGCAACTGTCTACTGGCGCTTTGGGGGCGGGGGGGGGGGATTAAAAAAAAAAAAGAATTTTCTTTTCCTTAAGATTATCAGCTAGTCAGTAGTGTAGCTGGGATTTTAGCCATTTCTATTTGACTTCAAAGCCTGCCTTTTCCAGCACAACATAATGCTGCCTAGACGGGAAGGGTCTGAACAAAGATATGGAGACTGGAAAGTGCATGTGGTGTGTTTAAGTAGAAAAGTTTGGTTGAAATTTGGGTAGAGAGTAGGAGATGTGGTTGGAGAGGCAGGTAGAGACCAGATTGTGAGTGTCATGTTTCAGACCAAGAACTGTGAGCAGCCTTTATCCTTGCGGCCATGGAGAAACCCTTGTTAAGTGTTTGAACTAAGAGTATGGTCCAGAGCCAAGACCAGGGCTCCGTGTCACCTGGCCGGCGCCTAAGAGCTGGCAGTTGCTGGTGCCTCCCATCAGCCCCAGGTGCATGCTGCAGAACTGGCCACTGGGGCGCTTGACCAGCCTTTGGTGCCCTGCCATTTTTGTTTTTGAAAAATGCTTTTTAGAAAAACCTTTATGACTTGATATGTGTTAGAGCTGAGAGAGCATTTACCTTGGGGGTGGAATATGAGGGGGTGGGGTCGCGAGTGAAGAGGCCTAGGGGAGGCAATGGCAGTGAGAGATGGACTGGAGAATGATTGAGGAGGTGGATCTGATGGACACCAGACACAGACTGGACATGGGGGAAACAGCTAAGGAGGCAGAGGTGGGCCTCAATGTAGTAGGGAATCAGGCCATGTGTTCATTAATTTGCCTGCCACCCTGAGAGCCTAAGGAGGTTTTACTTATATAAGCAGTGGACACCCTTATATAGTGCAGTGAACACCACTGCCGTCCTGTGTAGTTTTATATACCAAAGTCTTAGAAGTAGAATTTCTGTGTCCTAAGGGAATGGCTTTTTAACATTTTGTTAATTGCCTGTTTGCCCTTGGGACAGGTTTTGCTGGCTTATGCCTCACCAGGAGTGTGTGTGAGGCCTTTATGCTCCCAGCTTTGGCACCAGGGCAGACTCCGTGGATATTAGAAGACAGACAGGCTTGCTCCCTTAAGTGGGACCCTGGTTGGTTGTGGTAGAGAGGCTGCTCATGTAATCAACTTCAACAGCTTCTTGCAGGAGCCAAAGTGAATGAATTAACCAAGCACCGCCAGACCGCCCTCCATCTCGCTGCCCAGCAGGACCTGCCCACCATCTGCTCAGTCCTCTTAGAGAATGGAGTGGACTTTGCTGCTGTGGATGAGAATGGAAATAATGGTAATTACCAGTCATTCCCCTGTGTCCAGTGCTGAATGCCTTAAGCAGTCCCTCCATTCTGGGGGTGGAGGTGCACTGCGCCCTTGAATCTTCTTGCCCTCAAGGAGGTTGGCTTTTACAGGGCAGAGCTGTGACAGGAAATGCTCTGAGCAGGGCATCCAGTCTGTCACTGACCAGGCCCTGGGTCAGCCTTCCAGTCGGAATGGTAACCCTAAAAGTCTCAAGTGGCTTCTTGTGAAACCATTACATCTCATCTTTGGATAACTGCGGAAGCAGAAACCAAACTCTTACGAGGTTGCGTTTATGACTTATTCTTGGGGGTGGTGAAGATGGAAAAGATGGCTCTGTGAGTGGACAGTGGCTGCTCTGGCTAAGTCCCATTTAGAGGGAGGTTTGTGAGGGTGAGGAGGAGTTGAGATTTTCTGCATGTGCTTCTGGGCTGGCACAGTAAGAGGATTTACTCCCCAGCTCTTCATCTCGCTGTCATGCACGGTCGGCTCAACAACATCCGGGTCCTTCTGACAGAGTGCACTGTGGACGCCGAAGCCTTTAATCTGAGGTGAGTGTGTGTGGTCCAGAGCAGAGGCCAGGGCTCCTCAGAGCTGGTGGTCACTGGTGCCTTGCGTTATCCCCAGGTGCACGCTGCAGAACTGGCCACTAGGGCACTTGACCAGCCTTTGGAAGCCTGGAATTTTTCATTTTGTAAAATACTTTTAAAAAAACTTTGATGACCTTTTATGTGTCCTTTAGATTTATCCAGCATCACAGAGTTCAGAAAATTCCATTTCTTTTGTGCAGGATGGCCGTGGCAGATAGGTACCTAACTTTTCCAACTTGTTTTATCAGAGGCCAGTCGCCACTACACATTTTGGGACAATATGGCAAAGAGAACGCAGCAGCCATCTTTGATCTCTTCTTAGAGTGCATGCCTGAGTATCCTCTAGATAAACCAGATGCAGAAGGAAACACAGGTATGTAATAAGGTGTTTGTATGTCCTCTCTTACTTGTATTCTTTGCTTCCTGGAAAAACAAGAGCCCAGGCACACATGTCATTATTTAAGGGCATTCAGCCCAGTGCATTTCGGCTGGGCTCTGTGAGCATCTGTCACAGATCCCTGCTGTGGAATGTGGCAGTGTCTGATTTTAGGCACAAGCACATCTGAAGTGTATCTGGTGCTCCAAAGCCATACCTGTGTCCAAACAGGCCTGCCCTCCTGTTTTTATTGCTTTCATCTACCTCTTGTCCAGTCAGCTAGGGCCCTACCCAAGCTCCCAAATCCTGGGAGAGAGATAAACTGTAACCACCTCACAGATGCTTCAAAGGCGGATATGTGTTACAGTATGTGTTAACGTGCTTTGAAAAAGTGGCAAGTTATACAGTCATGCAACACATAACAACGTTTCAGTTAATGACAGACCACATATGTGACGGTGGTCCCATAAGATCAGTACTGTACAGCCTGGGTGTGTAGTAGGCTAGACCATCTACTGCCATCTACTACGTTGTTCACACAACAAAATCGCCTAACGACACATTTCTCAGAATGTGTCCCCATCATTAAGTGATGCATGTCTGTATACAGATAAGGGCTGACGTCTTATTGAGGGGGATTAATATATAGGCCTCTCATGGTGTTACTGTAGCTACCCACAATCACTATGTTAATTTGGGTAGCTTTGATAGTTTTTTTGATATACTTTTTATTTAATACTCACACAACCCTATAAGGTAAGCAGTGCATATAGTGTGTCCCCATTTTTCAAGTAAGGAAACAAAGATGAAACCCAGATCTCTTTCTTCCCAGCCCAGAGCTCTCTGAGCACTTTGCTGCTGCAGTAGTCCTGTTCATTCGCCCTCACGCCAGGCAGACCCTCCATGGCCTTTAGCAGAAATGCAGCCACCAAGGGGTGTCCTGAACCTTAGCATGGGACCAAATATTTTGTCATCAGTTCTTGGCCTTGGGAAGAGTTCTTGATATATGAACGTGTTTTTTAAGCCAGCAGTGATGAGCCTGAGCTTCAGAGGAGTCAGCCCTGGGAGTGAGCTGCTGGACCCAGCACATACTCCAGTGAGCACCATTGTCCAGGAGCAGGTAAACAGGCAGGCAGGCAGGTGCTTCACCACAGGCTTCTGAATCACTTGGACCTGGTTTCAAATACCTAGCTCTGTCAAAGTCTAGCGGGGTGACTCTGGGTAAATTTTGTAACCTTTCTATGCCTGTTTTCTCATTTGAAATAATAACCCTCATCTTACTGGATCATTTAAAGAATTAGATGAAAGAATTTAAATAAAGTGTCTGGTAAAGGTAAGCAAAGGGGAGCCGCTATTAGCTGTAATGTTAGTAGCGAGGGCCAGTAGGATGGCCTGGCCAGAGCCTGGGTTCCCACTGGGCCTGCACCTGCACAGAAGAGAGGCTTCATGGGGCAGAAGAACTTTCTGGAGCATGTTGCCCACTCTGATTTTTTTTCTCCGTGTGTACATACTTCACAGATCTTTAGATTTAGTTACGTTGTGTAAAAAGAGCTTTGTCCTCCCAGTGTTGCATGCCAGAGGAAGGCAACTGAGACGATGTATTTTCCCTTCAGTGTCTGATCCCTCCTCAGTTCTCTTGTAGCCAAAGCTCTGAATGGGCAAGAATATGTCTCTGGAGCTGGAGCTGCTCTGGAGTCCCCTGGCTCGTGGCCGGGTCCTTGACTGGAAGATGCTGCAGATCCTCTGGGGAGGTCTCACCAGAGCCACAGGGCCTCTATTTGTCGGTGGGGACTTTCCTAACAAATGTCTTGCCAGCGGTCTGTCCTGCCCTCAGCTGTCCTCTACCAACCCTTTGGCAGTGCCAGGCTGGGCCCAAGAGGGAAGTAGCCCTGCCTGTGGTTTTGTTTTCCAGTGCTGCTCTTAGCATACATGAAAGGGAATGCCAACTTGTGCCGTGCCATCGTCCGGTCTGGGGCTCGCCTTGGGGTGAACAATAACCAAGGAGTCAACATTTTCAACTATCAGGTTGCCACCAAGCAACTTCTATTTAGACTGTTAGGTGAGTGGCTCACTTTCTGCTGTTTCAGTGCATGCACAGTTATAATGTTGATTATCTAGATGTATTAATGATTTTTAAATCTCATAATGACTTGCTCCAAGATCTGAACCAGTAGTTTTCCAGACACCATATAGGACTTTTTCTGTGAATGCCATGAAGGGCCTTTGAGCAATGGTGGGAAGGTCACTGTTGGCAGTCTCTTTTCAGAGTGCTCCCCCCTTGCGGCCCCCATTGGTTTCCCACATCCCCTGATCCTACCAGAAATCCATAAGCTCCAGGCAGGTCACCCTTACCATGGCTCCTGGCTGCTTTTCTGCACACCCTTGTTCTTCAGTTGATTCAGATTCTCTGCATCCTTCAGAATGGCCTTCTGCTTCAGCCCCCATTGACTCTTCCTCCTCTGTGTTCCTTTTGTGGAGAGGAGAGCTTCACTCTTGATGATTTCATATTTGCAAGTTTTTACTTGTCCCTGTTGAGGTGGCAGAAAGAATCAGAATTCCTCAAGTGCCTGCATGTCACTGTGCTGTCATCACCCACAGTGGAGACAGACAGGGGTTGTTAGCCCCATGGTAAGGGCAGAGAAACGAGCTCAGAGATACTTAGTAGCTATGTGGTCTTGATGTAGGTGACTTGCCCAAGGTCACAAAGCTGGTTTGTAGCAGAGCCAGTGCTAAAGCACAGTGTTTCTGTGCTATCTCGTCTACTATTTGCCATGCAAATAGTTGGCCTTTTAAGAGCTCAGAATAGTGGGGCTGGCCCTGTGGCGTAGTGGTTAAGTTTGGCACGCTCCACTTTGGCGGCCTGGGTTCACAGGTTCAGATCCCAGGCGTGGACCTACACCACTCCTCAGCCACGCTGGGGTGGCAACCCACATACAAAGTAGAGGAAGACTGGCACAGATGTTAGCTCAGGGCTAATCTTCCTCACCAAAAACAAAGAGCTCAGAATAGGAGCCCATCACAGTGCTGGTATGTAGCTGCTTGGTAATGACTGACTCACGTGCTGCTTTCTCACTGTGAGCTCAGTCTGAGTCTGTGTATAGAGCATTCAGAACAGTGCATGGCGTATAGTTTAGTGTTTCCTAAATAAAACTAGTGATTCTTGCTATTATCTACACTGATAACTCCCAACCTAAAATGTCCCACAGCTTCCAGAAACTCAAAACTGAACTCTTCATCTGCTCTAGTTGTTTCTCATGTCTTTTCTCTGCCGGTGGTCCCACCACAGACTCAGTCATTCCATCTAGAAACCTGGGAATCACCTTTGTCTGCTGTCTGTCCCCTGCCTCCCTCTCCCATCCCCCACTTCTGTTCAGTCACCAAATCTCAGATTCTGCCTCCTCACTTGCTCTTGTCTTGGTCCCCTCCTCCCTGTCGCCCTTACCATTTGGCCCTGCCAGTCTTTCTAGCTGTTGGTCTCTGCTCTCTCCCCGCCGTTCCTTACACTCCAGCCATCCCTAACTGTGTGTATTTCCTCCTCAGACACTGTGCTGTCTCACTACCTGGGACACTCTTTTCTTCTCCCCCATCTGCCTGGCAGATGCTGGTTCTCCATATTCTCCTCTGTGATGCTTTCCCTGACCCAGTTAGAATCTATTGCTCCTTCTTCCCTCATGTCACTCTGTGACATTTCACATGGTGAAGGAGGTCAAATGTCTGCTTTATTTACTGGTCTGTTTCCCTGCTCCCTCGAAGCTCTGAGTCTTGCCTGGCACAGTCACTGTCTGACAGGAACTAGTCTTCTCCTGTTTGTGTTACAGATATGCTGTCCAAGGAGCCTCCGTGGTGTGACGGCTCCAACTGCTACGAGTGCACTGCCAAGTTTGGAGTCACAACTCGCAAACATCATTGGTAAGACCCCCCTAACGACACTAATCAGAGGAGTGAGGGGACTTCCGCTGATGTCATTGCTTCCACCTTTTTCCACGATAAGCCAGGAACTTGCCAAGGCCTTGCACTCTCCTGAGTAAAACCTGACAAATGGAGTGAGGAGATGACAGGACTGTGCACACCTTTACTGATGTAGGGAGGGCAGAGGGCACTCAGACTGGTGGCTTTCCTGCTGAATGTTGGGGTCACAGGTCCTAGGCAGCCTGTCAGGCCTTGGGTCATCTTCCCCAGGCTTCCTGCGTGTGGCAAAACTGAGCTGAGTTCCCTCCCTCAGAGGAAGTGTGCCTCTAGCCTGAGCACGGCTGCTCCACAGAGAACTGAGTTGTTGTTCCCATTAAAATGAGACAGTTCTATGGCTACTGCTGAGCTCATCTTGATCTTTAAAGAAAGAGCCTTCTGCAGTATCACTTTAACTTAATTATTGGCTAGAATTTTGTTTTCATGGACTATAAATTATACATGCATTGGAGTAACTCGGCTGGCAAGGGGCAGAGCTGACCACAGAGTTCTGTCGTGGGCTTGCCTTGTCTGCCAAGGGCGCTGCTGTGGCTGTCCTCAAGCACTGGAAGCAGTCCGCTCTTTAGCACCACTCTCATGCTTCCTTTCTTTGCTTCCACAGTCGTCACTGCGGACGTCTTCTTTGCCATAAATGCTCGACCAAGGAGATTCCTATTATAAAGTTTGATCTGAACAAGCCTGTGCGAGTTTGCAACATTTGCTTTGATGTACTGACTTTGGGTGGGGTCTCTTAGTGAGCCCACAGGAGGGTCCAGGCCACGTCTCCAGTCACCTCCCCAGCAGCTGCTCTGCTCACCAGCCTGACCCCACCCAGAGCAGGAGCTGGCATTCGTCTTCCTGCAGCAATAGACTGGAACAGTTAAGGACCATGGTGTGATAGATGCCATTTCAAATGATTCTGTATGATTGTCAGCGTGTCGGACTGTGATTGAGTTCATTAGATGTCTCACTAATTGGACCAGGCCATTTAGCCTAAGTTGTAAATGTAATAGGAATTAAACCGCATTCTGCTAGCAACATAGAAGGACACTTCGAAAACCATTTTCCCTTCCAGTAGCTTAATGTCCATCTCAGAGCATTCATGAAGTCTTCCTGCCTGGGCGGACTTACTAGGCAGAACCTAACAGTAGGAAGCTGGCGTCTGGCTGCTCCATGAGAGCTGGCTTTGCTCTAGGGTAAGTGGCTATGGACTTCTGCACAGTGTTTTCATAAAGATGATAGGATCCTCTTGCCCTGAAGTCTTTTTTTTTTTTGAAAAGCTAAGCTGTATTTTTAGTGAGCTACCCCTTTAAAAAAGGTGAAATCTTTCTAAACAGGGTTCAAAGATGAGAGCTAAAAAATCGTGGCCTTAACAACTGAAAGCTTTACCAGTATTCATGCTCCTCAGGTGTCAGGGGTGCAGTCTGGCAGCTTGACACCTCCCAGCAGCCATCTCATTCTCTCATCTAGCTGTGTCCCGTCTGTGGAGTCCTCGGTCCCTCTGCCACTAGGGAGTGGTGGAGGAAATGCACTTTGATTGTGCTGCACTTTTTATATAGCTGCATTATTGGTGATTCCAATTTAAAAATCCATATTCAAAAATATCCTCACACATCCATGCATCAATGATTCTAATGATCAGCTTGGACTGGGCCTGACCTCACACAAAGTCTTAAAAGAAAAACCCCTGCAGAGTGTCACTTGGAGCAAGAGAGTCACACAGGCCAAGTGATGAGAAGGGGAATCCCAGCCTCAGGCTGTGCCATCTCCTTGACATGAATGCTTCTTGCTGGACCCTTCCCTAGTTATGCTGTGAGTGCTGTTGGTCCCCCGTCCCAGGTCTGTATAGCTTGCCCTGCCCCATAAGAGCCAACAGCCAAAGGCCCTGGCCAAGCGTGTGTGACCCTGTTTTGGAAGGCTCTGGCTTGTGTGCTGAGTGAGGCCCCCACAGCTTATTGGGCCATAGTCGCTGCTAGTATATAGCTTAACCCTGAGGTGTTAAACTTTTCTTTTGAAGGTTTGGCCAGTTTTTTAAAAATGCACATTTAAAGAGAAACTTCTACCACTGCCTTGGAAAAAAAAAAAAACAACTCTGAGATGAGCAACGTGTGTACAGTTATACTCGGAGATTAACCGTCTCAATCATACATGCTGATTTTTTCAGACATTTAATAACCACTACATTTTATTTGCATTAATGAAATATGGATACATGTGTAAAAGGGACTAAATATTTTTTTGCAAGAGCCTGTTTTTTTGTTTGTTTCTTTTGGATAGTGGTATGTCCTCTACGTTGCTGTAGATTTATACATTCTGTTGCCTAAATGTGTGTGTAAAATGAGCTGATAAACCAGAGTGCTACTTTTTTTTAATATTTCTGTGATTTATAAGATATATATGCTTCCCATGTTAATATGAGCTTGTGTACAGTGTTCAAAAGAAAAAATTAATTAGAAGAGTTGCCCTGTCCTCTAAAGTCTGTGACGTATTTCATATAGAATTTTTATAGAAAAACAACTAGTCTTGGCAAACACTTGATCATGTAAGGCATGTGGTCAGTTTCCATTTTCTGTTGCCTGAACAGGGCCACGAGGAAGTAGGGCTTTAGTTAGGTGGCTTGATTCTTTAATTGGAAAGTAAGATAATATGCTTCAGATATGAATTGAGGTGGTTGGTACTTTTATACTTGTTCTTTTAACATTCATGGTGGAGAGAGGAGGACGGGAAATCAATCAAGTGTGAGGCTGACTGTCCTGCCCCTGCCCTGCCATACCAATTTCAATAACAGTCTTGCCTCTAATTGCACTTAAAATCATGTTTAAAATATGTTGAGTCAAGCTTCTCTTTCTTCAGAATCCAGGGATAGCTATGGTACTGAGCAGCCATGGATTGGGGGAACATTTTGTGAGTTATGCATTGGCTTCAGGGTGTGTTCTTGTAGATCTAGAGAAAGCACCTTTCCACAGTCTTAGGAAATCTCCCTGCCCATGCTGATGCTTACTGGGCTGCACTCAGCAGGTTCCTTGAGTGGTGGCTGCCGGGTGGGACTTCACGAGCTCTCAGTCCCCTTTGTGTTCTCCAAGCTGTCAGACTTGACTACAGAACTGCCTAGCTGTTCTTGTTAAATTTTAATCCATAGCTTAAATACTAGTAGCAAAACTTCAATTTTATTCATTCAGAAAGTTGCCAGTTGTGAATGAGTAGAGCAGGAAGAGTAAATTTTACTGAAATATAATTTGCTGTATCAGTCAACATTGTTACGCTGAATTAGCTTTTTAACTGCCTCTTGCTCATCACCATATTTATTATACAGTATATTCTTAACAGTCTTTGTTTTAAAGAGGAAGGTACAAACCATGTGCTATATGTAAATCGAATGGCTAAAAGTAACTTGCTATGATCCTATAACAGGAATTTCCCACAAACGTAAGTGCCTACACTTAGGACTTTTTAACTTTCAGTTATCTTCTTAGTGATGTCTCACTGAACGATGTGTTAGAACATGTGTTCCATTTGGAGTTGGTTGCCTGTGCACTGTCAACCCCAATTGCCAATTTAGTCGTGGCTGGATTAGACTGCTCAGTTCACCTGCCATATTCTCTCCAGGAGTGGGGTCCATGTGACCATCAGTCCTCTACCTCAGAGCCCTGAGTCACTTCTGACTGCCCTATTCAGCTTCCTCACTCTTCTCCCTGAATGGGGTCCCTGCATGGAGCTTGGCATGCTTGTGGGTTCACCACCACTCCCAAGTCATGTCCCCCACCTCTTGTATTGAATGGTATTGTGTTAATCTTGTCCGTAGGCATGAAGTGGAGGGAAAGTCTTAGGAGCAGGAGAGCCTTGATTTCTATCTAGGATTCTTTTATCTGAAGAAAAAGAACACTATTGAACTATGTAATGCTTAGACCTGAGAGGCAAACTAACTCCCCAGGTGACAGTAGCATGAGCGAGTAAATGTAACACTTCCATGACAGATTCACCCGGAGCTTGCAGGTTTGAGCCTGGGAGAGAGCTCCTGAAACAAGCTTTCTTCAGGACCTGGGGTTGCAGCCCTCAGGACAAGCCCCAGAAGAACTGGGCATGGGGTTCGCTAGCCCAGCCCCCACTAATCTGAAGCACCAAAGCTCCCCACCCCCAGCCGGGGAGAGGAGGAAGCAGAGGGCAAACAACTTCTAAAGGATTTTGGAAGCCACATTCTCATTTTATGGAAGTACTCTAGTGAAAAGCTGATTGTTTTACAAGATACTAAACACTTATTAAATTCCCGGAAGTTATCATAGATGCCTTAAAGACTTTCTTTGGAAGATCATTGCCTGTACAGTTCTTTTTTTGTGTGGCATAGATAATATATTAACCTGTTACAACTGACAACATTGGTTTTCTGTAGCTAGGGAATCTTGATTTGGCAGACTGTTTGACTTAATGACTTGTCCTTTTTTGGCAAATGTGTGGAGTTGGCTGTTACCGTGACATACTTATGTGACACCCAGGGGAAGAGCAGCAGCTGGGCAGGAACTGCAGGCACACATTTTCAGTTGATCACCTTGGCTTCCAAGCCACTGTGGGTGATGCTCAGTGTGGGACAGATAGGACCATGGCGCTTATCCGCATTGTTTCTTTGGAGTCCATGTAATGGAATGTATTTTTCAATTACTGATATTTGCATTTTCTGTAACAATTCCTTATAATAAAATGAGGTAAAATTGTGCATTTAGAGTGGAAACTTTAATAAGACATTTGTAGTTACTTTTAATGCAGAAGTACCAATAAGCATTAAAAACAAACAAGCAAATTTTTAAAACTCCTGACCTGTGAATAAATTTCTTTAACAGCCACCTTCTAGGAAAGTTTGACTTTCCAACACTTTTCGGAAACACATTGTTGACAGCAGTCAAAAAGTAGCTCTTTTAGGCACAATGACCAGCTGCCCAGATTTACTGTGCTCTTGGCCCAGACTCCAGCTCATGGCAATGCATGTGATCACAGCTGCACAGTCTCAGTCACTGGACCCCACAGAAGCTCTCCAACGGACCCTGGAAATTCCCTCTCGGACTCCATTATTAAGGAGCAACTCAAGAGGAGCCGCCCCGGGGGGGTTTCTGCTGGCTGCAGTCTGAAGGGAGGACTGGCACTGTGGGTGTCAGAGAAGACTAAGGAAGGTTTCAGGGGCTTGCAAATGAAAATCTGGTGGTCCATAAAGCCCCTCTACAAATCGTGCAAATCTAGTAGTTCACCTGGCCCTCACACTCTTGAACTAACATATTCCCTTTCTTTACCTATCTTCCATTTTGCTTACCCCCAGTTCAGACCAGCTGTGGTGATATAGCCCACTCTCTGGTGGCTTTTCTCATAATTAATAGGCAATGTTCAGTGCTTCGACATAACAATCCCAAGTAGTCCTAATAGCCGTCCTTGAGGTGAACACTGGTCATAATATGTCATAATATTGTGAGTACAAACAGGAACCAGGAATGCATCAACTCACATTTTTGCCCAGCCAGGGAAGAGCACTTGGGTTTAGTTCTGTCTTGTCATTGATTAACTGACAGTATTGGGCAAGTTTCATAATTTCTGTGCCTTAGTTTCTATATCTATAAATGGAAGTGACCATGGTCCTTCCTAGCTCACAGGGCTGCCTTAAGGAAGGTGATCAGTAATATGTCCTTACTCTCATGCAAGTACACAGATTCTGTTGTGCATGCCAAGAGCCCCTTCCTGAGGGCTAATGGGGGTAATGTCTGCTGCCTACTTGCAGGAATCTGGGGACTTTGGCAGTAGGAAGTACTCTCAAGGGTAGGGGTTCAGCCCAGGGTCATCCTCCTCTGAGGGGCACCACAGATTTCTGAACAGATACATCTCCAAGCTGTCCATAGGGTCTATCTTTCAGATCATAGCTTGTCCTGGAGCTAAGCAAGCAAGGGATGGGGGTGATGGTCTGATATGGCTCCCTTTGCTATCCAGCCATGTGGTGGCTGAGCTGTGACCAAAAAATCCCGGGCTCTTCACTTTTAGTTCTGTGTTTATAGAAAACTGAAATCTCAGAATGAAAAGGCAGATGTTACAGTTTCCTTCAGCATGTTGGAGAGCAGCTGCCCGGCCTTTGCTTTAACACTGCACACTAGTATGTAGGGCAGAGCAGACTTGGGATCCAAGCTCAGCTCTGTCGTACAGTGTCTCTTGTAACCATTAGAAGATGTGGAGGAGGATGTTTAGGCCCCCATTCTGGACCATAAAATGAGACTCTCTCAAGACTGGCATAGAGGTTAAACGAGAAGAGATAAAGCTCCTGCCCAGCATTGTTGCCCAACACATAGTAGTTTTCTTCATTTCCCCCTGCCAGCAAGTTCTAACTATCCCAGCTGAACTTTCTGTGACTTCCATCAGAGAAGAACTGCTTTCTTCCTCCATAGTTATGCCCAGAGCCACCTCTACTCGAGGGAGAAAGAACAGGTTTTTCTCCAGGAACCACTAGCTTCTCATGGCTGAGCCCTTCAGACCATTAAAATGACCATGAAACCTATTCTTGCTGAATCCTTTGAAGATTCACCCACTGCCCTGACGTGAGGAGACTCTTTACTATAAAGTAAGAGGTTGGCATCAAAGAGGAGATGAATTCTCATTAAACAAGGCAGTGAGCAACCTGCTGGGGCTGGCTGGGTGTGTCCTGCAGTATGCCCTGGAGTTCAGGGGTCTCACATCAGTGAGAGATTAGGTACCTCTAGGTGCCTCCCAAGTCCATACTTGGCTGGGGTAACTCTTAAGTGTGCCTTGTTTTGTTCCTTTTCTTTTTCAGTTTGTTTTTGGAAAGGTCTGAACATCTCTGGACCTGGCCTCCACTCTACCCCGGGAATGGCTTCTGGGTGCTCTAACCAGGGCTTTCCTCTGCCATACTGTAAGCTCCTTGAGGTCCAGAGCCTCACCTTCCTCCCATCCCCTGCCCCATGGCACACGGGTGCTTGCTAAATATTTGTTGAATGACTAAGGAGGACCAGAGCAGTGGCAGTGACTGGTTCCCAGTTAGCTTGGAGTTGAGGGCTGCTTCCAGTTTCAGGGAAGCCTCAGGCGCTGAGTTAGGGGCTGAGTGGAGCTCGGAAGAAGGTCCTCATTTCTGCTCTCTTTCTCTTTGCTCCTGCCCCAGGGAGGGCAGAGACACACTGAACTATGGGGGAGTTGAAATAGCCCTGGGTCAGGACAAGAAACTCGGGCTCGAGGCTCAGCTCCATTGCTTTGTGTTCTTCTTCTTTGGGCCTTGGTTGCCTCATCTCCAAAATAAGAGCTAACTCTGCACACTTACCATGTGCCAGGTACAGTGGATATGGGGGTACAAAGCTGAGTACCCCTTGGTCCCTGTCCTCAGTCTGCAGTCCAGTGCAAGACGCTGACAGGAAATTCGTGGTTACAAAACACTGTGATCTTTGTTATTTTAGAAAGTGAACACAGTGTTAAGGAAGCCAAGGGGAAAATGCATCTGTATCCAACTGGCAGACCGGTGGTTAATGAAGGCTCCCAAGAGGTGCTGATTGGGCTGAGTTCTGAAGAGATAAGAGGTGGACACATTGGGCGGAGGAAGAGGTGTCGTTCCAGGCAGAAGGGACAGCCTGGCTGAAGGCATCGTAGGCATAATTATGCAGCGAGAAGACGGCGCATGTGGGAGCTGGTGGAAGAGATACAGACGCTAAGAGGAGATGGACCACAGAAGGGTCTTGTGTGCCACGCTGCTGAAGAGTTAGCACTTGACCCTTTTAGATATGGGGAGCCACTGAAGAGGTTTAAATGGGGAATGCCCTGATCATCAAGAAAGCAGCAGTGTGGAGGATGGACTGGAAGGAGGGAGCGCAGTTCGATTCCTGCAGTAATCTGGGTGAGAAATGACAGCCTAAACCAGAGGAGGAGTACTGGGAATAGACAAGAGGGAATGGCAAGGAGAGAACTGAGGAGGTAGAACTGCCAGGACTTGGAGATTGGATGGGAGGAGGGGAACACGAGAGGAAGGAGTTGTGGATGACTGCCAGGATTCTTACTTGGTGTGACTGGGTGTAGACAGTGATGGCGGAACCATCAGCAGGGGAACTAGAAGAATCACGAGGGAGAAGATGAAGATAGAATGCCAGAAATGTAGAGCTTCAGGTGCCCACAGAAATGCCCAGGAAAGCCGCCTGGACTAGATACAGATTTGGCAGTCTCGAGTGGCAGCTGAAGTAGGAGTGAGAAGAGCTAGTGGGAAGGAGTTCAAGGAGGAGAGGAGGCTTTCAAGGAGACTGAGAAGGAATGGCCTGAGGGAAAAAAGGGAAACCAGGGAAAAGCTGAAGGAGGGTTTTATGGAGGCCCTCAAATGTGACAGGCCCAGGTAGGTAATAACTGAATGTGGCCATGGGATTTGCCAATACAGAATTTATCCTGCTGTTGAGCAGAGAAGGGCAGAAGCCAGGCGACTGTGTTGCACAATAAATGGGGGCTGAGGAGCCAAGATAGTGAGTACACACAGCGTTTTCAGAAAGCTTAGCTGTGACAGGAAGTAGATACGGTGCTTCAGAAGAGTGCGGTGTTGAGGGAGACCGTGTCTTTATGATGTGAGGGAAGTGAGCTGTTTAATGCTTACTTAGGGGGAAGCGGGGGGCAGGGAGAGGTCAAAGGTATAAGAAGGGCAGATGAGGAAGATCCTGGGGTGGCAAAAGGCGTCAAGAGCAGAGTCAAGGTGTAAGGAACAGCTGTGGCCACGGGGCAGTGAGCTACGAGTCTTGCAAGTGAAGGGGAGGCAGCCTCCATTTCCCAGTCAGTCTGGAAAGCTATCTAGTGAGATGAATGATAAAGGAGAGAAAAAAAGAGAGAAAGGAAGAAGGATAGACAATGTTTAGAATAAGAGTTGAGGGGATTGGGAAAAGGAGTTGAGGTGAAGGCTCAGATGAGGAAAGACCATGAACCTGTAACAGCTCCAGTCTTAATTTCCTTATCTGTAAAGTAGGAACACTCCTTGCCCTCCAAATAGTTAAGAATCCAAGAGGTGATGGGTATGCAGTTTGTCCAGTGTAGGAGATTACAGGTGACCTTGGACATGGGATGCACTAGAAATGTTGCAAGCCCAGCACCCTTAAGCCGAGGCTGTTTGTACTGACATTTGCAGCCTTGCCCAAACTTCGATGTTGCATTAACCAGTTATCTTGTTAGAGCTGTGAAACTACCTTTCACTCAAAATGCAGACTTCTCTCTCTGAAAACACACCACACCCCATTTTAAGTGTTTAAAAGAGAAATAATATCCTTGCTTTAAATTGTTGCTTTGTTCAGAGGCATCTGGATTTGCTGGATCCACGTAAGCAAAAGCTTTTCCATTTCCAGAATTAGCCTCTCCTATTTATCGTCACCTCTCACTCTGTCGGCCCAACAACTCAGTGTGGCTTTTGGTTGTAGATTCAAGTTCGCCTTAGGGTTGAGGTCTTACATATAAGAAAGGTTGTAAAAGTCAAGGGTCACAAGTTTAGCGAGTGGGGAACGTGGAACAGAGTTCTGTTGATGCTGTTAATTTATACGGCTTTTGTTTCTGAGTTGTAAAGGGACATGTCCCTCAAGGGCCAGTGCCCTTGATGCCCTGACCAGATTGGGAGGTGATCCAGGCAGCCTGGGAGTCTGTGGGAATGAAGCTGTCAGAGCTCAGAGCCCTTTTGCTTGTCTGCCCAGTTAGTTTTGAGTTGGTCATATTTGTGCCCTTTAATATCTGAGGGCTCTGAAGAAGGATGGCAAGTGGATCTAGGGGAATAGTGACAAAAACAGGCTGACCAGTACTAGGCAGGTTGCCAAGCTCTGGCCTCAGTCACAGAATGGTAAGCCCATGGTGAGGGGGCATTAGCCACATTTGCAGAGTATGGCCAGAGTCCCACCAGGCCCTCGTTTTATGTCAGGAGCCATCCTAGGGCACATGAGTCAAGGGCCTCTTAGGGTTCTAGGCAGGGTTCTCTGTGTGTTATCAACATATAAGGCATCAGGGGCCGGCCCGGTGGCGCAGCGGTTAAGTTCGCGCCCTGTGCTTCGGCAGCCTGGGGTTCGGATCCTGGGTGCGGCGGACCGACTCACCACTTGTCAAGCCATGCTGTGGCGGCGTCCCATATAAAGTATAGGAAGGTGGGCACAGATGTTAGCCTAGGGCTTATCTTTCTCAGCAAAAAGAGGAGGACTGGCATTGGATGTTAGCTCAGGGCTAGTCTTCCTCACACACACACAAAACATATAGGGCATCAGCTTAGAGTGGGAAGGAGCATGTGATGGCTAGGGGTGGGCAGCCTGTGTATTCTCCCAAGTTGGGGTGGTCCAAGTCCCCACGATTTCTGTGTGTAGGGTTGTCCATTGTCTGGTCACTAGGGGGGCCAGTTGTTCTCACACACACGCAGCGGGGTTCCTTGGCACCTGGCCTATACAGCTTCCTGGGGACGCCAATCCAGTCTCTGCTCACACCTCCACTAAGGATAGAAGGAAAGAGGACTTCTTATAAGCATGAACTCATGAGTCTTTCTGGGAAGGTGAGGGGAGGAAGCAGTGAGCTAGGCCTTGTGAAAAGTAGAAGCCACTCCACTTCCCATCTTGGCATTTTCCCAAGGCAGTGGTCTGCAGGGCTCAGCCCCTGAACCTTCACGCTGTCTCCTAACTTCCTCTGGCCTCGCCTGCCGAGGCGGAGTCCATCGTCCTTTCACTGTGCTCCCCTGGCCCATGCCCTGTGCCCTCCTAGGAGGCAGCACCACTTCCCTGCATTGGTGATAACACCTGTGAAAGGCTTTCCCCCACTGGCCTGTGAGCTTCTCAAAAGCAGTGTCTGGGTCTGATTCTCTTTTCCCTTCCCCACTACATCCCCATGCAGGGTTGCATCTTGATCTTGGGGTCTGGGACACTTGGGTGGGGTGGGAAACTGAGGCAACAACCCAAGGCCCGATGGGTCAGCCTTCTCTGAGAGGCCCTTGGCACAGGGGTAGTTGCAGCTGTCCTTTCCCTTGCGCAAGCCCAGTCCTTGATGTTGCCAGGCTTCAGAGATGGAGGGTCAAGCTCTGGCCCACCATAGCCTGAGCAACCTCCTATCCTGGGCAGGGTCGTCACTCATCTTAGGGTACTGAGTTCAGTCTCCCATGGACTCACAGGCCTTGCAAAAGGAAAATGAGACTCTTGGAATTGATGCCCCATATGGGGGCAGAGAAACTCTGCCACCCAGTTAGAAACCTTCCCACTTGTAGCTTTCCCAAGAATAAGGCTATCAGGGCACTGAAATGCCTCCCTCCCTCCCTCCTTCCAGCCATCCATCCCATTATCAGTGA
The DNA here is from genome assembly GCF_020826845.1 of Diceros bicornis minor. Taxonomy (NCBI): domain Eukaryota; kingdom Metazoa; phylum Chordata; class Mammalia; order Perissodactyla; family Rhinocerotidae; genus Diceros; species Diceros bicornis. The sequence continues at coordinate 13,672,423 of NC_080757.1, forward strand.
TCCTTGCTCCACACCCAGTCTTAGGACTCGTTTCTCCCAGTCTAAAAGGAGATACGTACATGTGAGTAGAACACAGCGAATTGGGCGGAGGCACAGAGATAGGGCCAAACTCACTGGGTGGGTCTGGAAGAGCTCTGTGGGGAAGGCCCAGCCCAAACAACTCAGTCATGAAAGCAAGAAGGAGTTACAAAGACAGGTTTGAGAGGCAGGGAGTTGAGCTGTGGGTAAGGGAGGGGGAGGCAGGCTCTCCAAGGGAGCCAAGTCAAGCATCCAAAGGCACACAGGCCTCTAGGTACCCTCCTATGGAGGACCAGTGCTCTCTGAGGTCACCTGCATTCAGCCTTGTGTCCCAGCAACGCCCACCTTTGTCCTAGCTCCTCCCCCTGAAGTAGGCAAGCCTGGTTATCATACCCCCTTCTTTCTGGAAACACAACGACACTGGACAAGCTGTGTCTCTTCAAAACTTGGGGCCAGGAGAGAAGGGGCTTTCCTTCCAGCCACCTTTGCCCCTGTTACCCTGAATTGAGGCGGAGGACATGTGATGGATACAGTGGCCGGGCCTAGAGAAAGCTGGCGGCTTTGGCTGTTTGCTGGCCTCTCCCTTCAGAAGATGGTGGGTCTACACAGCTTAGCCTTAGGGGAGTGGCCCTTTTCCTGTTAGTTACAGCAGGTTTTCCTGTCCCTCTCAGTGAGAGCTGGGCTCTTACTTTGAGGCCCTTGAGGCTGGGTGGATGGGGGGTTGTCCAGTTTCTGGCTTCTTTTTTGCCCTTACCAGAGCTAAAGGAGATTTGAGGGACTTGAGCTGCATTTGAGTCCAGGCTGGCCTGATGATTAAAGCAGGAAAAAAATTTTTTTCTCCAGCTTCCCCAAACCAACCTGGAATAAGCCCTGTGGCATCTGTTCTAATCTGGCTCACCTCACCTTATTCCTACAGGGAAGGACTTCTCCATCTAGCCCGAACTTCCTAGAATTACTCAGAACATGCAGTGTTTCTAGGACAGCACCCCAGACCATCACTGCATGTGCCCTTCCCACCTCCCCATCCCCCTGTCCTGTAGGCAGGAGAGATTTGTGCTGACAAATAGGAAACAGGCCCTTGGATGGATGAACAGGCCAAAGCAAGCAAGAAATGGCACTTGTGCCTTCTTGTTCGCAGCCCAGGGTTTCTCCAGCAGGGTCTCTGGGGAATTAAAAAAAAAAGAGAGAGAGATACGCAGATCTCAACCCTAATATTCTCATCCAGTTGTCTGGAGTGAGGTCCCACCAACAGTAATTTTTTAAATTCCCCAGAAGATTCTAACATGTAGCCAAAGTTAAGAATCCCTATCTCAGAGTACATGTATTGGGAAGAAGTTCCCTTGGGTTCACAATTTATTGCTTCACTGAATAACATGGACAGGATGACCTGGACGCCTGATGTGGGAGAGAGGCAGACGGGAGCAGAAGCCTGTTTACCTGTTTGGGGAACACCAGAACCGGCTGCCCCTGGTTGATCTCCACTCGGCATTGCACGGTGGAAACTTCTGCTTCTCTTTCAGTTCCTGTTTACTGGCCTCCAAGCCTTTGGTGATCATGGCCTCTACGTGGGTCAGTTCTGGGGTAGGCAGCCCATCCTCTCCGTAGAACCTTCCTATCACCCTTCCTGTGGTGACAGGAAAGCTGATGTCAGAGGAACAGTGGGAGAAGAGATGCTTAGCTTCTGACACGGTTGTAGTAAAGCTCAGCTTCCCAGGGTTTCTGACTTCAGGGCTCTACAGTAGCCTGCTGGGTGCCCACTTATCAAGAACTCATATTGGGGGGACTTGTGGTACCTTCTATCCCAATGTCTCTCAACATCTTACAAGACTTCAGATAGAAGCACCCCTCTCTGGTTGTGGAGTCCTCCAGTACGGAAGTTATAAAATCTTTCTCACTTGGAGACATCAGTTCCCTGAGAGGGGAACCATGTGCAATTCATTTATTGATGTTCCACCGTGCTTGGGGCACACAGTGGGCACTCAATAAGTGTTTGACGAATGAATGGCTTATTGGGTAACATTTTTGTGGCTCAATTCCTCCCAACATGAATTATTTTGTCTTATATTAACTATAAATAAGTCACTTATTGAGCATTTACTCAGTGTCAGGTGCTAGCACTTTACCAATATTTTGTTAATCCTCATACCCAACCCTATGAGAGAGAAATCAGTGCTCCCATATTCATAGGAGAGAGCCTGGAGATTGAATAACTGGGGGTAGTCTATGGAACTAGTAAGTGGGTCTGGCCCCAAGCTCATGCTCTCCTCCACCATTCTCTTCTGGCTCAGTCCTTCAGTGGACATACTGAGTGGAAACTGGTTTTAGTTTAGAATCCCCGCCAGAATGTTTAAAGGTCTAAGCTGTGGCAGCAGCCAGCAAGTGGTCAATGAGCCTACAAGCCAGAGCCAAAAAGGGATCAATCTTCCTTAGGTGCAGGGACTTTCATCTCCAAGTCCGGAGTGCAAGTGGCCTTCGCAGGCAGCACCTGTCAGAGGGCAAGAAAAGCAGCAGAAACACCTCTAGGTTTGATCAAGCGGGTGAAGGCAGCAGCGCATACCTGCCCCAGCTGCGTCTGTCCACCTACTCAGTCCCCGAGAACTGACTAACTCATGTTCCAGTGGCACTTCCGTTCAGTGTGTCTCAGATTCAGTCCATCCTCTCACAGCCAATTCCCTATCCTGACTTCTCCAGTTCTCTTTATGTCACTTGGGCCTGTGTCGTCTGGATCAGGAGCCTGGCTCTCGCAGACTCCTTCACATCCACCTGTACACTTCCCTGTGTTCACAGCTAATCCATTAGCAAATCTTGTCAGTCCAACCTTTAAGAAACACCGTGACTCTGTCCATTCCTTTCCATTTCCACTTCTCCCACGCTACCCCAAACCATGGATTACAACAGTAGCCTCTCAACTGGTCTCTCTACCTCAGCTCATGCCTTCCTACACTTCTGTCTCCACAAAGAAGCTGGGGGCATCTTTTAAAAACCTGAATCATATCACATCACCTCCATCCCTGGTTTGAACCCTCAATGGCTTCCTAAAGCGTGTGGATAAAATACACACTTCTTATCAAGGCCTCCAAGACTCTATAACCATCTGACTTCTGTTTGCTTCTTAGGCTTCTTCTCAAGCCGTCCCCTCCCTCATTAGGCTCCAGCACTTCGGCATCCTTTCTATTCCTTGACCAAGCTTAGCTGCTCCCCACGCCAGCACTACTGTCCCCTCAGCCTGAAAAACTCATTTCCTAGAACTCAGTATGGCTGGCTCCTCCTCACCTTCCAGGTCTCAGCTTACCTGTCATCTCCTCCAAGAGGCCTCCCCTGACCATCTGCTCTAAAGGTGCCACACACCCCTGATTCATAGCCCTATCTGGAATTGTCTAATCTCTTTACTTGTTTATGATGTATCTCTCCCCACCAGCGAGGCCCCAGCACTCAAAACAGCTTAGTATAGAGCATTCATTTTACATGCTCATTAGAACGAATGAAGGGATCAGGGCCCTCATCTCAGGCCTACAGTCTGTGAGTTGGCCTGGCACAAAACTTTCTCCTATAGAGGGTCTCTGTGTGCATGGTGACAAGCCTGTCTTGGTGGGTTTTAGATGTCAGACCCAAAGAGAGGGCAGTAGTAGAAGCAACAGAGAAAGAGTTGCAGAAGCTATGTCATGAGAATGGTGGTCACTGTTGGCTGGGTCTCCAAGCCAATGCTATATCCAGAACACAAGAAAAGACATCTCTTTTTCCCTTGAGGCCTGGCCATGTGGCTGCCAAGATGGCTTCCTGGTTGTTTTCATGTCAGGGTGCACCCATGTAATAAACCTTAATCCTGTGACATGTCCTGAGAGTTTCTGGTGCCCAGAAAGAAACTAACACAGCCCCCCTCCTATAGAATGAGCTAACAGAGGGCAGGAACTGCACTCAACTCATCCCTGGTTCCTTTGAGGACCAGACCATAGCTTACCTATAGTACATACAGTAGTTCCCCTTCATCTGTGGTTTTGCTTTCTGTAGTTTCAGTTACCTGCGGTCAACCACAGTCTGAAAATATTAGATGGAAAATTCCAGAAATAAACCATTCATAAGTTTTATGAATGCTGTTCTGAGTAGTGTGATGAAATCTTACGCCATCCCAATCCGTCCCACCCCTGATGTGAATCATCCTTTTGTCCAATGTATCCATGCTGTACACGCTACCCGCCTGTTAGTCACTTAGTAGCCATCAGTTATCAGATCCACTGTTGAGGTATCGCAGTGCTTATGTTCAAGTCACCCATATTTTACTTAATAATGGCCCCAAAGCACAAGAGCAGTGAGGCTAGCAATTCAGATATGCCAAAGAGAAGACGTAAAATGCTTCCTTTAAATGAAAAGGTGAAACTTCTTGACTTAATAAGGAAAGAAAAAAATCATATGCTGAGGTTGCTAAGATCTACAGTAGGAACAAATCTTCTCTCCATGAAATAGTGAAGAAGGAAAAAGAAATTCATGCTAGTTTTGCTGTCGCACCTCAAATACAGATGTATAGGAAAAAACATAGTGTATATATAGGGTTCAGTACTATCCGGGATTTCAGGAATCCATTGGGGGTCTTGGAACTTATCCCCTGCGGATAAGCTGGAGACTACTGTATTCAACTATATCCTGACTTTAACTAAAATCCCTCTGAAGCATTTCCGACCATATGCCCCTCGCCCCCCACCACACACACACCCATTAACACTGTTCAAACAAGACGAGCTCACTTATCTCAGCAAACACACCAGTTTGCTCCCCAAATATCAGTGTGACATGTTTGGTCTGGCATCCTCTGCCCACTCACAGGACTCATTCTTATTCTTTAGTGTTGAGTTTTCTTTCCCTTAGTAACTCAGTAATGTTTCAACCTTGGTTTGGCAACCTCAAGGGAAAAAGGGAGAACCAAGCCTTCTGAAGGGCAGATGGATACAGGTCAGTTCCTTCAATGGCAGACATGGTGTTGGTCTCACGAATGACATGGGGCAGACTGGGTGAAAACAAAGAAGGGCGTGCTGTAGGCTGGTATGACAAGGACCAACAATGGTGGTGGTGGGGATTGGAAACAGAAAGAATTTTAGATATTATGAAAAAAGCCTTGGCCAGTTGGATGTGGAGGGAGCAGAGGAGTTAGTAAAAATGTCCAGTTCTCAGAAAAGGTAACACAAGTAGTAATGACAGAAGCAGACATTCAGAGGCATTAGGGGCAGAGAAAGAGCTCTTCCAATTTAGACTTGTTCTAATGGTGAAGTGACACTGATGTTCCTTAGGAAGTTAGCCGTGTCCAAGTGGGGCTCCAGTGAGAGGTCAGGGCTGCAGCATATGGAAAAAAGGGCCCCGACCATCCCAGAGGGGTGTTTAGTGTCTAACATTTCTTTAGGACACCGTGCGGTGTCTTCCCATTTAAAAGGGGAGTCTCCTCACATACCACCAGTAAGTAGTAAGTGCAGTGCCCTACACAACTGGCTTTAACAAATATTTGATTAGCATAACTTCACCCAGGAGACAATTCATTCAGGCTAATTCAAGACACAAGCTAATGTTTTTCTCCTTAGAGGACAAAATAAAAGGGTATTTGTCAAAACAGCACACAAACTTAGGCTTCAAGCCTTCCTGACTGTGCTGAAGCCAGATGCCTGGAACACAGCGAGACAGGAAAGCTGTCCTCCTGGAGCTGGTCATTCAAGGGTGGCACAGGCAACCATTGGCTTTGGGGTAACAGAGGCCCAAGCAAATGGCCAGGTGATTCTATCCCAAGATTAAGAGTGAGGAAAACTAGTGCCCCAGCCATTTCCTTCTGGGACTCACTGCCACACTAACAACCAGAGGTTTTTTTTTTTTTTTTTTTGGTGAGGAAGATTAGCCCCGAGCTAACATCTGTTGCCAATCCTCCTTTTTTTGCTGAGGAAGATTGGCCCTGGGCTAACATCCACGCCCATCTTCCTCTGCTTTATATGTGGGACGCTGCCACAGCATGGCTTGACAAGCGGTGCATAGGTCTGCACCCAGGATCCGAACCTCCAAACCCCGGGCCACCGAAGCAGAGTGTGTGAACTTAACCACCACGCCACTGGGCTGGCCCCACAACCAGAGTTTAAGGTGAAAAATGAATGGGTATTTTTCAGATTTTAACCTTGAGTCCAATCCGCAAAGAATTCTAGCCCCTTAAAAAATTGCAAGACAACTAAATGAAATCTGTGGAAATGACCTGTGGAATACCTACCAACAAATTCATAATTCTTCTCATAGAATGAAAGCCAATTCTGAAGTGTCAGCATCTCAGAAAATGACAAGTCAGATACATCATCCACAAGGCCTGCTGCAGAGTAGTCGCCGGTCACAAACGCTCTGGATGCGTCTCGGCCTGCGGGAGAGAGGTTTTCAGTAGATTAACTTGTAAATCACTGACACTGTACCAACTCAAGAATCTGTTTTCTGAAAAACATCTCCTGAAAACCCCCACTCCCCACTCGCAAACACAGCTAATCCCCCCTCCTCTGTGACAGACACTCTGGATCTTGGACACACATTTTGGCATCTATCACATTCTTTCATTTACTTTCAGCAACGTTTCCCACAGCTGACCACATCCCTTGGCTCCCATGACACTCCACTCCTGATTTTCCTCCTACCTCTCTAGCTCATTTTCTACCAGCCTCAGGGATCAGTTCTTTTCCACCTTCTCTACTCCATCCACACGCTCCACTTGACAATCTCATCCAGTCCCATGGTTTCAAATACCACCTCTATGCCAAAGGTGCCAGTTTGTATCTTTAGCTTAGACTTCTCTTGAGCTCTAGACCTGTATATCCAATTGTCTACTCAACATCACTTAGATGTTTTACAGATATCACAAGTTCAAAATGTCCACACTGAACTAATGGTCATCAGCACCTCCAGCCCCAGGAAACCTGCATCTATTCTAGTATTGCCTATCTCAGTAAATATCAACCAGTTGTTCAATCCAGAAATGCAGTCCTTGACATCTCTTTCATCCCTCACATCCAATCAGTCCCCAAGTCCTATAATTTCTTCCTACATAGTTTTTGTATCAGTCTACGTTTCTCCATCTACCACTAAGCAAGCCCAGGCTGCCATCATCTCTCATCTGAACTACTACAGTAAACCCCTAGTAGGTCTCCCTACATTCATTCCTTCCTCACTAATCTATTTTCCATAAACACTTAGACTGATATTTTAAACACAAATTGATCATGTCATTCTCTTGCTTAAAAATCATCAGTGGCTTCCTTTTGCCCTATGATAACGTCCAAATTCCTTACCATGCCATTCAGGGCCTGCACCAGCTGCCACCAACCTCACCTTGCCAGTATGCTCCCTTCCTCTCTCCTCTCCTCCCCCACTAGGTTAAGACCTCTGGTAACACCAGTATGTTTTCCTTTTGTCATTCGTTACAAAAATAACTCATTGTTTATGTGATAACTATTTAATGTCTATCTTTCCTATTAGTCTGCAAGTGTTATCAGGGAAGAGAACACACCAAACTCCTTTACTATTGATTCTGCAGTGTCTGGTAGTGCCTGATCTTTAGTAAATTCTTGATAATATTGACTGAATGAAACCCATACGTTTACAGCCAACTGATTTTCAATAAGGGTGCCAAGACAATTCAATGAGGGAAAGAATAATCTTTTCAACAAATGGTGCTTGGACAACTGAATAGCCACATGCAAAAGAATGAAATTGGATCCCTACCTCACACCATAGATAAAATTAACTCAAAATAGATCAATGACCTGAATGTATGAGCTAAAACTGTAAAACTCTTAGAAAACATAGGTGTAAATCTTTGTGACGTTTGATTAGGCAATGGTTTCTTAGATAGAACACCAAAAGCACAAGCAACCAAAAAAATAAAATAAATTGGACTTGATCAAAATTTTGTGCATTAAAGGACACTATCAAGAAAATGAAAAGACAACCTATAGAATGGGAGAAAATATTTGCAAATCATATATCTGATCAGAGTCTAGTATCCAGAATACATAAAGAACTCTCACAACTCAACAATAAATAGAAAAACAACCCAATTAAAAAATGGACAAAGGATCTGAAAACACATTTCTCCAAGGAGGATGTACAAATGGTCAACAAGCACATGAAAAGATGTTCAACATCATTAGTTGTTAGGGAAATGCAAATAATCAAAACCACAATGAGATACCACTTCAAACCCACTAAAAAGGCTATAACCAAAAAGACAAAAATAAAAGACAACAGGAATTTGGTGAAGATGTGGAGAAGTTGGAACTCTAATACATGGATGGCAGGAATGTACAATGGTGCAGCTACTTTAGAAAATAATTTGGCAATTTCTCAAAAAGTTAAACGTAGAGTTACCACATGACCCAGCAATTCCACTCTTAAGCATATACTCAAGAGAACTGAAAACATAATATGTCCATACAAAAACTTGTACACAAATGTTCACAGCAGCATTATTCTTAATAGGCAAAAAGTAGAAACATCCAAATGTCCAACAAATGATGAACAGATAAAAAAATGTGGTATATCTATACAATGAAATATTATTTGGCCTTAAAAAGGAATGGTGTACATGCTGATACACCATGGATGAACCTTGAAAACATTATGCTAAGTGAAAGAAACCAGACACAAAAGACTGCATATATGATTCCGTTTATATGAAATGCCCAGAATAGGCAAATCTTTAAAGACAGAAAGTAGATAGTGGTTGCCAGGGGCTAAGGACGTAGGGAATGGGGAGTGACTGCTAATGGATATGGGGTTTCTTTTTGGGGTGATAAAAATGTTCTGGAATTAGATAGTGGTGATGTTTGCACAACTTTCTGACTCTATTAAAAACCACTGAATTTACACTTTATTTATTTATTTATAATTTTATTTATTTTTTCCCCCAAAGCCCCAGTAGATAGTTGTATGTCATAGCTGCACTTCCTTCTAGTTGCTGTATGTGGGATGCGGCCTCAGCATGGCCGGAGAAGCGGTGCGTTGGTGCGCGCCCGGGATCCGAACCCGGGCCGCCAGCAGCAGAGCGCGCGTACTTAACCACTAAGCCACGGGGCCGGCCCTGTACACTTTAAAAGGGTGGATTTTATATTATGTGAATTATATCTTAATAAAAAATAATAAAAATATTGACTGAATGAACAAATGAATAAATGAACATCTCTGCTTCCCTACTAGACTGTGTGGGTGGTGGGGAACATGTTATAGTCTCTGAATCCTCAGCACCTAGCACAAGGCAGTCTACATGGGAGTGGTCAATAAATGGATGTTGAATGAATACTGGGCACGAACAACTCAGTAGGCAGTAAAGCACATTGCGAAAGAAAAATCACGTCAGAAATGGAGGGTTTTCTGCTCACACTTGTGCATACAGCCCTGACAGAGTGCCCTCACCTGGCAGGTAAACAAAACCCTTGATTCCAGTCCCAGCTCTGTTTCTAACTCACTGTGTAGCCCTGCGTAAGAAGTCCCTTCCCCGCTGGACTCGTAGAAGAGCGTGGCAACACCAACTAAACTTAATTCCTTCTCTGTCAATGCTTCTGCTTCTGAAGTTCTCCCTAGAGACAGGGAAGTGACTTGTATTTAAGTACCAGAGGCAGCTTTCTGATTCCCCTAAGATAATGTCAAGTGGAAAATGCTTATTTAATATCAGCCTCCTCACTGGCGTTAAACTTGCTTGCATTTGTTTTTCCTTTTTTAATCTGGGCGTTGGTGATTCCTCTGGGCTGTAAGGCACTCTCTCTCAAATAAGCTGGTGGTCCTGGTGCAGGTCCCATCAGTGCTTAGCTTTCAGGAGTTTAGGCAAATCACATCCATCAGTCCCCTCAGCTGTAAAACAGGGACAGCAGAGCAAACTTCACTTAAACGTTCTTTGAGGCCTAACATACACACAGCTCTGTTCTAAGTACTGAAGGACTGTAAAGGTGAACAGACTCCTTCCCTGCGCTCTAACCTCATAATCTTTTTTAGGAAAGACACACAAATGCATCTGTACTAGAAGCAAGAACGACTATTTCCAGGGAAACCTGGAGTTGGGGTGTGTGTGTGGGGGGGAGAGGTTACTTCGGATGGGGACATATTGAAGAGATGATTGGAATCAGTAGGGGAAATCTGAGGGCAGGGACAGGATCTCATTCATCTCTGTGCCCTGAGACCCATGCAGTCTGGCACAAGCAGGTATCGGGGGCGTCTACTGGTGGGTGATGGGTAACTATCAAGAGAGGCAGGAAACGTGTTTCTGGAACCTAAGTCACAAAAAGCGGTGGGGAACGACAGGGAGGGTAGAGGCCGGTAACAGATGGCCATACTCCGCCAGAGTCAAACAGACCAGAAGGATGGTGCAGCTGAGCCCAGTCCCCACACTACTCGGATGAATGTGGGGAGGAGAAAAGCACATGAATGAATGAATGAATGAACGAACGAACGAACGACGCGCAGGCGGCTACAGGCCCGCGTCGGAGCCGGAAAAGGCGTGAGCCGTCTCGCTAATACCTGCGAAGCCGCTATAGTGGGCCCCAGGCTCGTAGTGCCTCCGGCCAGAGGACACATCGTAGACGCGGCCGAGCAACGCCAAGTACAGGCCCGGGTCCCCAGGGCCGCCGCGGTAGCGGGCCAGCTCCTTGGAGATGAAAAGGCGAAGGCCAGCGCGGGGACTCCACCAGCCCATGAGCCGTGCTGCCATGACAGCCGCCGCCGCTGCGGCCAGGCCCAGCAAGAGCCCACGCCCGCCGAGCCTCAGCATCGATCCGGTCGCACCCCTCTGCTCTGTCCGAAGTTGCCGCCTCTCTGTCCACAACCAAGATGGCGGAAACGCCACCGCGACGTCACCGGCGCGACACTCTATGGCTGCCTGTGATTAAGGGGACAACAGAGGATTGACAGAAAAAAGTCTTTGGCGAAAAGTTCACTCCCTGGCTCCGACTCGTTCTCATGCTTTTTCAGCATAGCTATTGAACGTGGAGGGATACCGAGAAACTGAACAGCGAAAGGCCTTTTTGGATTGCACGTTGTCCGCCCCCAACAAAGATGGTGGCAAAGGAGGCTCCGGGATGATGTAGACGTCATGACAGGCGCGCTCTCTTGGAAATCAGGCCTCCACCGTTTACTAAGGGTGTCCTCCGCTGGCTGTCTCACGACAGCTGGTAGAGGCCGCTTGACGGCGCCTTTGCGACAGCAGTCCTCACTGGACGGCGAGGAAGCCGGAAGCCACAGCCGCCGCCGGCGTCCCCTCTCTGTCCCCGCCCGCCGGGTGCCGTCGGAGGTTGACAGGTCGAGGCGGGGAGGCGGCGGCGGCTGCAGAGCCGGGCGCCCGAGACAGAGACCCCATGGGGAACGCTTCGAGTCACAGCAGTGAAGACGAAGCGGCAGCTGCCGGGGGCGAGGGCTGGGGCCCGCACCAGGACTGGGTCGCGGATTCGGGCACGATCCCCGGCCCGGGCGCCGCGGCCCCGGCGCTGCCGCCTGCCGCGGCGCTGCTGGAGCCAGCCCGGCTGCGAGAGGCGGCGGCTGCGCTGCGGCCCGCTCCGCCCTTCGAGTCTCTGGTGTCTAGGCATCACGGCGCGCTGTTGCGCTGGCTGGAAGAGCGGCTGGGCCGCGGCGAAGAGTCCGTCACCCTGGAGCAGTTCCGGGAGCTGCTGGAGGCTCGCGGCGCCGGCTGCTCGGGCGAGCAGTTCGAGGAGGTCAGAGTTGGCTGGCGACGGCGGGGGCAGGGCGGTCAAGGGCGTGAAGAGGTGGGCGGTGTCTTTGGAGAGGCCACGCAGGAACCCATAGGGTCCACAGGTTCCAAGAATGGGAGCGTGGGGGTGCAGGGACCTACTTGGGGCGCTTCCAGCGTGTTCACTCCGGCAGGCGGTTACGAATCGCTTGAATCTTTATTAGAGATGTGGAAAGCCTAGACTAGGCCGTCCTTACTCTGAAGAACTAGACAAGCCTAGATGTCTTTGCATGTTGTAGTACAGACATTTGGTAGTTGCCTGACTCTGTATCATTTGCTCTCTGGAGTTTCCTTATCAGGCTCCAGAGCAGTTTAAGGGAAAAGAGGTGTAGGGATCAAGGGAGTGGCAGTGAAAACCATTCTGTTTTACTGGCAAGTGGGTTTTTGCAGAGCACTTTCTGAATCCAGTGTGGGCGCGTAACAGATGTGGGAGGAGAATAACATATTCTGGAAAAACTCACATTCTAAAAGCCATTCTCATCCTGCAAAAACTAGCTTTTCCAAAATACACATTTGTTTTTAGATCCTTGAAGAACCATATTTTAGACTTATTTAAAAAATACCTCCATAGAACCTAAAACTGATAGGCAAATACCAGGTTTCCTGTAAATGCTTGTAATTATACAGTTTTTGGCATAATCACCGTCATCTCTATTAAATCATTAACAGCAAATTGATATGGTAACAAAATGTTCTCCTTGGAAGGGATCTAAGGAATTACCTGTACTGAACATTTTAAAGTTAAGAAGAGAACTGATCCAGGGTCACCCGGTGAATCATTGGCAAAACTGAGACTATCACTCAGATCTCTTGATATTTGTTTGTTTGTCTTATGTCCCACTACCTCCTTTTGGGACCCTATTTCTTTAACTGCACAATGTTATAAGAAACAGGTGCTTAATTTGTGAAAATGAGTAAGCCATGTAGAATCTTTAGTGTCAACGAAGGGTGAGTACATCAAGCAGTAAAGTGACAGTACTTATAATGCCATTAAAGAGTCATGTACATTCTAAAACCAGAGGCTTCTAAAATATTTTAAGAATGTTTTTCTGTACATGGCCAGGATTCAAATAATGTGGTTCTTACATTTTCCTTTAAAAAAAATACCTGTAAGGCATCCCAACTCTTGAAAACGTTGGTCATATTAGTTAGTGATGGGTCTCCGTTTTTTTTTTTAATTTTAAGAGTACACATAATACATTCCACTCTAGTCCTAGGAGTATTATGAGAAGATGAAGCAGTGCCAAAAAGAGCTGTGCAGATCTGTTGAAGGAGTTGACACATTTTGGAATTGTCCAAAAGAGAATGGAGAGAAATAGTGTTTCCATTGTGAGAGTGTCTGACAGGAATAGAGCTACAGGTAGAGTTTAAAGGAGTACTATAATGTAAGATCAAGAAGTGCTTGAGGTGTGGGCCAGAAATCACTCAAGGACTGTGACATTATTCATTCATTCATTGAGCAAATATTTTTTGGGCGTATACTGAGTGCCAAGCACTTGGATGACAGTAGACGAAGCAGATACTTGCTCTTAAAGAGTATGTGGTGCTGAAAGAGACTCACATTAACCCAGCAATTATAGGTGTGATGAGTATTATCCAAGGGAAAGCCTAAGGAAAAACATAGCAAGAGTATTTAACCTCCTCTAGGGAGTCAAGGAAGACTTACCTGAGAAAGTAACATTTGGATTTGAAGGGTGAAAGCAGACAGAGCAGAAGGTGTCAGTGTTTCAGGCAGAGGGAATCGCATGCGCAAGTCCAAAGTGCAGAGAATGGAGAATCTGGAAGGATGATATGATGTATTACGGTTAGACAAAACTGCTTCAAGGGGCAGAAAATCCAGCGCCTCAGTGTTTTAAACAATAAAGCTTCTTATGTAACAGTCCAGGTAGGCAGTCCAGGCTTGATATGGCAGTTTCACAGTCGTCAGAAACCTGGCTCTATCCGTCTTGTGCTGTCATCCTCCACGGGCGCCTTCCACTTGCTGATCCAAATGCCTCCTTCAGCTGTCACTTCCCACAGTGCAACCAGCAGGAAAGGGAAAAGGGAAGGAGAGGGCCACGCCTCCTCTCTTAGGAGCTTGGCTCACATCCCATTGGCCCAAACCCAGTCACATGGCCACACTTAGCTGCAAGGGAGACTAGGAACGATCCTTATTTCATGGCCATATATTCAGCTAAAAATCAGGATGTAATTACTGAGGAAGAGGAGGATAGGAGATTGGATTACAGTGATCAGTCTTTGACTCACATGGCTAGATCATAGAATGCAGGAGGAAGAGAACAAGGCTAGAGAAGTAGGCAGGGACCAGATCATGGGAGTCCTTCGCAGCCTCTGTTAAATAGGAGTTTGGAAACTGGAGTTTTAAGCAAAGTGCCACGATGGCTGTGAGAACCAGTTGGAGAAGGGCCACAGTGGGCCCAAGCATATCAGTTAGGAGGCTAATAATAGCAGTTAAGTTAAGAGCCTGGGTGGCTTGGACTAGGGTGGTGGCAGCTAAAATGATATGAAGTGGACAATTTTGAGAGCTATTTAGGAAGTATGAGAATAAACAGTTTTTGAGACTTAGGTGTGGGAAGAGGATTAGAAGGAGAAAAGAATCAAGGATGACTCCAACATTACTGACTTGAGCAGTTGGAAAGATGATAATGCTGTTTATTGAGAAAGGAAACATTTTCGGGAAGGGAAGATCTAGAGAGGGAGGATGAGTTTGATTTGGCCATGTTGAGTTTAATGTATCCATGAGACAGCTAAGTGGAGACATCTCCTAGATGGTTGGGTATATGAATCTGGAGCTTAGGAGAGAACACTGCATAAGGTATAGAGTTACCTGTTTGCACATTGGGGTTTCATGAGAAAATAGCCGTATTGTTTCCTCTTATTCTGATGAGGTTTTTTTTTTTCTTTCAGTGACCAAGAAAGAAAAGATTGTGCTTTGTAAGAACTTAAGTCCTTTAGAGCTAGTCCATGGACTATTTAGCATAGTTAATTCCAGAGGTCATTCACCCACTGTTAACTAAAGAAATATATGGGAAGAAAAAGCTGTGAAGGGTTGTACCTTCCTATTATGAAACACAAAATCATGGTAGTCACATATGTGGCAAAAATAAACATTAAGGAGTCATAAGCACTGCAGTAAGAACTGGTGATTTGTAAAACGTTGTGAGTTCTTATTTTATTTTTATAAAAATCCCTGGGACGATCTAGAGCTGTGTCACAGGTTATTAAGTATCCATACACAGAACTCACAAAAGGTATGCTTGAAAGTCTTATTTCACATCTGTATAATTATCTTACCTCACTCTATATGTTCAAATACATGGTGTCTGGTCACTTAGGCCAACCATGTGGGGCAGGTGGGTGACCACAGCCAACAAACCAAGGAGGAAACCGAGGACTCTGCAGGGTTCAGGGACTCCCTTAAGTAAGATTGGAAATTAAGTTTTGGCACTAATGCTCAAATGTGGATCTACTGACTCCAGATCCCACACCCTTTTTCCTTTAAGGAACTGATTCTCTTTGATTATTATTCTTTAGTCTCATGAATATGTAATTAATTCTTTAATTTTTCCCTTCATGCCAAGGGAGGCCTGGCATGGGTAATCCAAATTGGAGAAAAAGCGTCATGTATTTTTCTTGAAGACTTTTTACCTTTATTAGATTTGGGGCTTGTGTTGATACTAAAATTTGGTGACGCCCCCGCTGATTAGCATTGGTTAGTTAAAGAGAGCAATTCTGTCTCAAAGTGAAGGCTTACCCAAGGTTTAAAAACCTGATTGGGATAATCTCCCGGTGGTTGTCCTGTCTATAAGTAAGGGGTAATTATATTAGTAATATCCAAGAAAATAAGTATGAGCCATGCATTTGATTCTGTGCTTTACAAATAAATCTGTTCTTTGACTTAAATAGGTATACATTTCTGTGTCTTAGTTAATTCTACATCTAAGCTTCTGAAAATGCATTGTGATATTTTAATACAAGTTTAAGGGTTTTTGTGAAATAGTAACAAAATGTCTTTATAGTAGCAACTAAAATGGTAAGTTAGTTCCCTTCATCCATTTTATGAGAGCTAGCAAGTTATCATTGGCGTACGTTATTTATTATTATAATGCTAAGAGTTTCCAAGTTCCATGTATGTTCTTTGGGCTCTGAATTTGCGTTGCTATCCATGTCTACCCAGCTGTCTTGCCTTCACATTCCTGTGAACTTAGTTGCTTGAGGTGGTGTCCTAAAGAAGTTCTTGGAGTTGTACCATGGGCCAAAGTCTGAAACCTTATCATTTTATAGTACAACACACCTTTTCTCATGGTGGGTGTGGTCCATGGAGGACTTTGGTTTGCTCATAGGGAGCAATATTGAATTGACTCCTGTGTAGAAGAGGAAGAGAGTTAAAATTAAATTCTTATTTGACATCAGAGATTGGAGATTAGGTATTTGTGCTGTTAATGTAGTGTGCTTCCAGAAAATCATGTAAACTCTAGGGCAGAAATAAGTGCTGAACGTAGGATGATAGCAGATGGCTTTAAGGTGGGGATTCAGTATGAATAGGTCTTATTTTATTAATTTGACGTATTAGCTTTGGTGCCTACTTTGTGAAATTCATTGGGTTGTCAGCTCTGAGGAAGGACCTTTTTTATTCATTTATTTGTTGTCTTAGTACAGTCCAGGCTTGCGGCCAGTGCTCAGGAAGTGTTTCCCCCATAGTGTGCTCAGTTTGATTTAACAGAGTAAACATGGTGCCATCCTCAGTCTCCAACCTTGTATTTTATATTCAATCTGTAACCTTTTTTTTATATAATTTTATTTATTTATTTTTTTATCCCCCAAAGCCCCAGTAGATAGTTGTATGTCATAGCTGCACATCCTTCTAGTTGCTGTATGTGGGACGCGGCCTCAGCATGGCCGGAGAAGCGGTGCATCGGTGCGCGCCTGGGATCCGAACCTGGGCCGCCAGCAGCACAGCGCGCGCACTTAACCGCTAAGCCACGGGGCCGGCC
Source organism: Diceros bicornis minor (assembly GCF_020826845.1). Lineage (NCBI taxonomy): Eukaryota > Metazoa > Chordata > Mammalia > Perissodactyla > Rhinocerotidae > Diceros > Diceros bicornis. Next base: position 13,689,169 of record NC_080757.1, read on the forward strand.
CAAGAACCTTTTTAATTTTCACTAAAACTATTATTTATTTCCTTCAACATCAAGAAATATCTTACTATTAAAAGGTTACAGGACCGGCCCCGTGGCTTAGCGGTTAAGTGCGCGCGCTGTGCTGCTGGCGGCCCAGGTTCGGATCCCAGGCGCGCACCGATGCACCGCTTCTCCGGCCATGCTGAGGCCGCGTCCCACGTACAGCAACTAGAAGGATGTGCAGCTATGACATACAACTATCTACTGAGGCTTTTGGGGAAAATAAATAAATAAACAAATAAAATTATAAAAAAAAAAAGGTTCTTAGTCACTGTTGGGTTAGAGGGAGTTTGGAAAAAAATACCTTCTTGGTGTTATCATGTCAGAAGTATTAATCAACTAATTTAGAATGGTTCTGAGCCCAAGAACTATGCAAATAGAATTATGCAGATGTAATTCTCTACCCTTTCAGGACACAGTGTGAGGGATGTGTGTACGCACCATGAACGTGAAACAGGCTACAAGCGTTGCTTACCCTCAGCTTGGAGCCCGTAGGGCTCCCCAGTGCCTGAGGGACACGTTCATATTCCTCTGAATGGGTTGGAGCCCACAGGCTGGCCTGTTTCCCTGTCTGACCTCATCTGCCTCTGTCCGCTGCATGAGCCCTGTGTGTGAAACTTGCTTCTCTCAACTCTTCAAGACTTGGCACTATCAGGACCAAGCCTTTCTTGTGGTGTGATTCGGATGGCTTCTGTTTAATGGTGTTTTCAGCCCCACCCTTGAGGCTCTTGTTTCCTGTTCTGTACAGATGGTTTGGCACTTAGAGCACACTGTCTGGTCTTTTTCTGCAGCTAGGCTGTGAGGCCCCCCAGCCGCCTGCCTGCACTGCCCCAGCACACAGGAAGCCTTCAGTATGTGATGGCCATTCCTGGTGGTGAGGCAGTGTAAAAGAGAAAGATCCTGGGTGAATTGGAGGCTATTTTGGCCCTGTGTGCGTTGCCAGGGGAGGGAGAATGATGGTGTTGGCTTCTTTTGGAGAAATTCATGACCCAAGAGAGCTATGGAGGAAAGGTCACAGCTCTGTTTTGCCTTTCCCTGATTTCCAGAATACCACTTCATCATGGACTGAAGTTTAGAAACTTCAGTGGCTCTCCATTGCCTTCAGAATCAAATGTTAGTCTAACATTTAAGGCTTTATACCTTTCCACTCTTATCTCCCAGTGCTCTTTAGGCAGCCGGGTCCATTCACCGTTTCCCATATATGTGGGAACTTCGTCCTTTGCTCACTTTCTCCTCTCTTCAGCCCTTTGCTCCATTCTAAGCCCTCTCCACTTTCAAAGACCACAGAGAAACATTTAACAGTAGCATGGAGTTTGGGAAAGGCTTCACCAAATCAAGCCTCGAGAGACTGGAAGAATTTGCCAGGCAAAAGAAGAAAGGGATATTTCAGTTGAAAGGTACAGCATGTGCAAATATAATGAGGTGAGAGAGAGCATGGCAGATTTTGGGAATGGTACTCCTTTGGTGCCTGGTCTAGAGTCTGAGTTGGCTGGGACCTTAGTAACCATTGCATGTGACCTCTTCCCCTCCCTTTCCCCATAAAGGGATCCCTTGTGTAACATTCTGGACAGATGTGTTAGCCCGTTAACAGTATCAGCGAGTTTGCTGCTTTATGAGTCTACCCATTCCCCTGTTCTTCTTTAGACTGAGCTTGAGCACTGGGCCCTGGAGTCAGCCTGCTTGTGGGCACATCCTAGTTCCACCATCCTCAAGCCATGTGACCTTGATTGACTTACATGACCACTCTGTGTCTCCGTTGCTTCACCTATAAAATGAGCATAATAATAATATCTACCTTGTATAGTTGGTGTGAGGATTCAATGAATTAGTTCCTGTAAAGCATCTAGAACAGTGCCTGGCACATGCTTACTGTCAATAAATGTTGCTGTGAGTGGTGGTATTTTTCTCTGTTGTTCCAGCTCTGCACTAGGATTGATTACTCCATCTTCTGTGTGACAACCCTTTCAGTACTTAGACATGGAATGTGAGACAGTCTTACAGATGAGTAAACTGAGGCCTTAAATGGATAGGTGGCTCTCTCAGCCGACAAGTGGCAAACCTGGGACCAGATCCAGGTCTTTTGACTTCTGATGGAGCTTATTTCTCCCAAGTTGAACCCACATGTGACTATATATATAAGCCTGGTGCATTGCATTCTGCTGGTCTGAGCCCATGCTTCTAGTCTATGATGATTTTGACACAGTCTTCTGTATGCACCATGGTCTTGATCCCAGTAGTAGTTAAGGTTAAACAGGAATGGTCTGAGCCCTGTCCTGTGCTGCCCTCAGGCCAAGGCAAATGGATGGAAATCTGCAGTCAGCCAGTCCTCTTTTCTGTCTCTTGTCTGTAAGGTGGATCAGTAATAGCCTTCTAACTAGATTGTAATACCAGTTCTTTGCAGTTTACTGGGCATAGGTGTTGTTCATGCAACATTTGGATCCTCACAACAAGCTGTGAAGAAAGGTTGGGCGGGAAGAGGAGTTGAAATTTAGAGAGGCCAAGAGTCTTGTCCCAGGTCTCACAGGGAGTACCCAGTAAATCTGGCCCCATACTCGAATCCAAATTTCCTCTTAGTCTGACTGTGTTATGCTTCTTATCTCCCACGCGCTACCTAGCATAGTGCCTGCACTGGGGTGCTGCCCGAATCGTTAATGTGTAGATGGCAAAGCACGCAGCGGGTGTGAGAGGAGGAGACCTGAGTCAGGAGAGGAGGAAGACTACAGCAGATGAGGTTGCTGTCTGCATGGAGATGGGTGTTGGCTCTGTGGAAACGGGGGGCTTGCTCTGTTTTTGGAAAGGCAAAGATTGACAACTTGCTTTACTTTGCGCTGTTAGACTAGACCTAGTGCATCGAGTTGAGTTTTGGGCCCCACATTCCGGGGCAATGAGTTTCAAACTGCCCCTTCAGTGGGTTGGAAATCTATTTAGTGAGCGTTAACCTGCATGTTAACAAATGCAACAGAATAGAATGGGATAGAAAATATCAGAGTACATTGTATTCGATAATAAGAGAAGAATTAGATTGTTTCACAAAACTTTTATATCAATTATAAGTATACAGGGTCATGATACAAAATGTATTTCTTATAGTGGATCAGCCAATGAAACTTGAGAAGCACTGCTCTGAGGTTTATTGTCAAACTGGAGGGATCCCAGAGGAGACAACCAGGATGGGAATGAGACTAAAACCATACCAGATAGAGAACTGGTAGAAGGAATGGAGAGTTCAGGGAAACTCAGAGGACCTGATCACTGTTTTAAATGATCTGCAGGCTGTTTGGGGGCAGAGGGAGCAGATGTGTGCTAAATGGCCCCACAGGGTGGTAACATCAGGGAGGCAGATTTTCATTCATTATATAGAGAAGAGGGTTGTTGCTATCAGAACTGGCCAGAACACATGAGATTCCCATCACCAATGTGTGTCACAGAAACCCTGGAGAAGAGGTTCAAGCAGTACAAAGGCACATATTTTAAGAGATTTGTAGGTCCATTCAAATATGAGAGCTTATGTAGATCTGGGGTGATCAGCCCCCTCCATCCTTAATATTCTCCAGTGGCCTCATGGTACCCTTACTGTGAGATCTGAGCTCAGCCTGGTTGGCCAGGCTCTCTCTATTCTGACCTCTGTCCATCTGCTCATCTCCTGTCCCTGCCTCCTTTCCAGCCACACCAAGCAGGCCATAGTTTTCACAATCTGCCATGCACTCAGTGTCTGTGCTCACACTCTGTTCCCTCTACCCAGGGTGGCCTCCCTGTCTTCATATGCTTGCAGATTCCTGGTTATTCATTAAAGCTCAGTTCAAGGTTCGTTTTCATAAGGCTGTTTTCCCTGAACGCCACTGCCACTCCTAGGCTTCTGGCCTTTGGAGTGTGTTAGCTCATGGTTGATGCGTGGGGTCTCAAATCGTACCAGGATTCAAATCCAAGCTCCCTCACTTACCAGTACTAACCACGTGGCCTTGAACAATGTGCTTAACCTCTGTGTCCCTCACTAGTAAAAAGATAGTTCCTACCTTTAGGGTTGTTGTGGGAGATATGAGTTGATCCAGATGAGGTGCTTAGAATTCTGCCTGGTACCTAGTAAATGCTCGGTGAACATTAGCTATTATAGTTGTTTGTGCTGTTACTTCTGTTAGAATTATCACACCTATCACATTGCTGCTGTTGGTCTACAGATCTGTCTTCTCCTAGGCTGTGAGGATTTTGGAGGGCACGGACTATACCCTGTTCATCTTAATATGCACAAAGCCAAGCATGGGGTCAGGTCTATAATGGGTGCTTATCAGATAGTGTTGAATGAGTACATGAGTAAATTAGGTTCTGTGAAGTCCTGTGAAACAAACTAGATGTTAAGTGTTAGATTTTAAAACCTGTACATTTCTTTTTCTTTTTCTTCTTCTTTTTTTTTTTTTGGTGAGGAAGGTTGGCCCTGAGCTAATATCTGTTGCCAGTCTTCTTTTTGCTTGAGGAAGATTGTCACTAAGCTAACATCTCTGCCAGTCTTCCTCTATTTTGTGTGGGGGTTGCTGCCACAGCATGGCTTGATGAGTGGTATAGGTCTGCACCTGGGATCCAAACCTGTGAACCCTGGGCCGCCAAAGTGAAGCACATGAACTTAACTGCTATGCCACCAGGCCAGCCCCACCTGTACATTTCTTTAAGGACAGTTTCTGAGTGTTAGGAAATTACATATTTATTTGGTGAAGCTGTTAGCAACACTTTTCTGATTTTTTTCTCACCCAAAATGTCTTTGTTTTTATTTTTTTGAAAATTCTTTTTATCATATTCATTAACTATTGACAGATCAACAGAGTCTGTTAAAAATAGCAAAAATGTCACTGTTTTTATAGCCTTGCTTATAAAGAATTTTTATCATCAATAAATAGCAGGAGTTGTGTAGGAAGTTGGGAACCAGTAGCACTTGAAATGCAGGTAGCACTTGAAGTGCAGAAGTTTTGGTGGAAGTAGGACTTGAGTGCTCCCTTGAGATTTAGAGAGGGTGAGTCTCAGTTTTAAGGTTGATATTGAGTTAACGTGGGCAGAAGGTGTTGAGAGCAAGTTTTATAGATGGAGAAGGAGATGGAGCTAAAAGAGAGGGTTTCAGAACTTGGTCTCCAGACTGCAAGGAACCCAAGGGTTGTCTGGTGAAAGGAAGGAGAATGGAGTTGTGGGAAGAACATGAGCTCTGGAGACCTGGAATCAAATACTAGCTGTGGGACGTTGGGCAAGTTGTCTGACCTCTCTGTACAACTGTAAAATGGGGAGGTTGATAGTAATAGTAACAGTAATACTACTGTTAGGAATAAATAATATTATGCACAGTGCCTGGAATTTAGCGAGTGCTCAAATATTAGTTCAGAGCTTCCCAAACTGTATGTCATTCCCAACTGAATGGGTTACAACTGTACTAATTCCCTCAGACCTTGAGTCTTACAAATAGTATTTTCTCACTATGCTATAATGTGACAAAGTTGAGAAGTAGCTATGATCTGGTACTATAGTAGTCACACCATGGGGCCTCAGGGCAGACAGAGGCTGTGCTTCTGGTCTATCTCCCTCCACACTCGTTGGCTCCACTTTTTATACTAGGGTTGTGCTTAAAATTTCTTAATATTTAAAAATTCCCCTTTATTATTACAAAAGCAATGTATATAGATTGCCATATTATATATATCATATATATTATTATATATCATAATATTTAAAAATTCCTCTTTATTATTACAAAAGCAACATATATATTGCCATATTATAAATATCAAGATGATAATTAGGTGTTTTGTTTTTGTTTTTTTGTTTTTTTTTTTTTTACTAAGTGGGAAGTGCATATTTGCTTTTTTCCAAACTAGCATGAGGTCATTCTCTAATATTCTTTTGTAGCCTACTTGTTTCAGTTAATGGTCTTCACTTTTCCATGTCAGTTCATTTCTGTTTAATCTAATACCTAGTCCATATTCAAATATATCCAGTTGTCCCAGAAATCTCCTTTTATGGCTGATATATCCAGTGTGTATAAAATTTTATTTAGTGAGAAGAAAGTATTACACTGCTTAAAAAAAAGTTTTAAAACTACTCATCCACGGGCCGGCCCCGTGGCTTAGCGGTTAAGTGCGCGTGCTCCGCTACTGGCGGCCCGGGTTTGGATCCCGGGCGCGTCCCGACGCACCGCTTCTCCGGCCATGCTGAGGCCGCGTCCCACATACAGCAACTAGAAGGATGTGCAGCTGTGACATACAACTATCTACTGGGGCTTTGGGGGAAAATAAATAAATAAATAAAATTAAAAACAAAAAATACTCATCCAGTCCATCTCATGCTTGAGATGGATACTCTTTAAAATTTTTGATTTTTATTCTTATCCCTCACACAGTATAGAGTCCATGAGACTTGTACAAAAGCAGTGGTCCCCTGCTCTCCTACTCCAGTGTCTTACTCCTCAAGGATAATCACTTTTCAGCTCTTTAGCTGGTTCTTTACTATTTACCTCTATATCGCCACATAACGTGTTCATGTTACTTCTTTATGTGTTTTCAGTTTTAGGCTCTATCCATTTTATTTCCACCATAGAAGATGAGACTTCTGTCCTGTCTTGTCCTTGCCCACACCTGCACATCTTCTGTCCTCCCAGTGGACTTGCTTCAATTTTGTTTAATTGCTCTTGATATTTATATTATTATGATATGTAAATTCTATACGTAGCTGAGCCGTGTAGTATTCCATGATTACTTTTCCTTTCTCATACATCTTTCTATTTTCTCTGGATTAACAATTGAATTGATATTCTTCTTTTGCTTAAATTTTGTTTTTTATCAATAATTTAATCCCAGATTTTCTGCCAGTTGTCTAAATCTCTTCTAACACAAACATTCAGTATGTTCAAATACATGGTATTCTATCGGTTTCATCTTCTTGAAGTTCTGTTTCCCAGAGCCTTCTGACCTACTTTACTCTGGACTTGGTGTTCTCTAGGTTTGCTGTGCAGGTGTCGTCTTGGAATCTCCATCATCCCGGGGATTCATTTTCTCTCTTGGTTGGATCCCGTTCTTCCTCTTTCTTGGCATACTCCTTCATTCTGGTGCCCACATCCTCTAGTAGCTTTCTGAATACGGGAGCGTTAAGTAGTTCAGTTTTTGAGATCGTTGCATGTATAAGAATGTCTTTATTTTACTCTTTCACAGTGGATGATATTTTGGCTGAGTATTGCCTTCTGGGTTAGAAAGACTGCCCGCAGAATGTTGAAGGACTGCTGCCATTGCCTTCTGGCTTCCAGTGTAGCTGCTGAGTCAGTCCCATTCTGATTCTTGACCTCTTACATGGAAACTGTGTTTTCTTTCTGGAATTGGGAACTTCTCTTTCCTCTCAGTGTTGTGAAATTTCGTTATGATGTGCTTTTATCCATCACATAGCGTATTCAGCCTGTTCATTCTCAAAACTCATGTCCTTCGGTTTGGGGAAATTATCTGGAATCATAGTGGTTGTGATTTTCTCCCCTCCATTTTCTGTGTTCTCTTTTTTCTGGAACTCATGTTATTTGGATGTTGGACCTCCTGGCCTGGTCTCCTGATTTTCCTTCTCTTTTCTTTCTCACTTCCCATCATTTTGACTTTTCGCTCTACTTTCTGAGTGCTTTAGTTAACTTTGTCTTCTAGCCTATTGAGATTTATCTTCCAAAATCTATTGAGCTTTTCATTTTGTCATGATATTTTCATTTTCAAGAGCTTGTGAAAATTTTCTGACTTGCCTGTTTTTAATAATAGTACACCCTGCTCTTCTTTCATGACTGTAGTATCCTTTTCTGTTAGATAGTGGTGGGGCTACACAACTCTGCAGATACTAAAACCTACTGAGAAGGATGTGCAGCTATGACATATAACTATCTACTGGGGCTTTTGGGGAAAAATAAATAAAAAAAATTATAAAAAAAAAACAACAAAAAAACCTACTGGATTGTGTACTGTAAAAGGGTGAATTTTATGGTATGTGAATTATACCTCAGTAAAGTTGGTATTAGGAATATCTTTTAAAATATTTCTCTGAAGATATTAATGATAATCATTTTTTTTATAATTTTATTTATTTATTTATTTTTGCCCCAAAGCCCCAGTAGATAGTTGTATGTCATAGCTGCACATCCTTCTAGTTGCTGTATGTGGGACGCGGCCTCAGCATGGCCGGAGAAGCGGTGTATCGGTGCACGCCCGGGATCCGAACCCGGAACGCCAGCAGCGGAGCGCGCGCACCTAACCACTAAGCCACGGGGCTGGCCCATAATGATAATCATTTTGAAGTTTCCTTTTCCTTGCATAGTCCTTTCTTTTCTCCAAGTCGCTTTTTTTCTGTTTTGTATTGTTTCCTCAATTGTCTAGTGGTCCTGGGCTGTCCGCTGATCTTAAAGAATGGGCGACTAAAAGGTGGATGCTCAATGCGTCTGGCTTGTTGACCAGTGGACCGCACTATTAGATGAACTGTCTGGGCCCTTTCATTGGGAGCTCTCCAGTGCCACTATCTATAGGTCTGTTCTCTTGGGCTTGTCAGATGCCCCAGAGAAGACTCTTTCAGTCTCTTGCCAGGAGGATATGAGAGTAGCTGCCTGCATTCTGAGAGCTCTAGGGGAAGGTTGAGTCTTAAACATTTAGCATATAAACCTTAATCCCCTTATTTTTAGTATAGTATTCACATTTTCATCTGTGCCTGATATTTCCCAGTCCAGAGACTCTTTGCATTACTCTTTCCAGAGAATCAACCTCTCAGTCTTCAGCCAAGATTGGGGAGAAGATCTGGGTATCTGTTTTTTTCAAATGGGAAATTTTAAACATAACGTAGAGATAAGAGTAGAAAGAACTGGGGCCAGCTGGTGGCGTAGTGGTTAAGTGTGCGTGCTCCGCTGTGGTGGCCTGGGGTTCAGATCCCCGGCACACACCGATGCATTGCTTGTCAAGCCATGCTGTGGCGGTGTTCCATATAAAGTGGAGGAAGATGGGCACGGATGTTAGCCCAGGGCCAGTCTTCCTCAGCAAAAAGAGGAGGATTGGCACGGATGTTAGCTCAGGGCTGATCTTCTTCACAAAAAAAACAACAAAAAACTCCCACATACCTATTAGCCAGTTTCAACAATTACTAATGCAAGGTCAATTTTATTTCAGCTAAACCCCACCTACTTTCTTCTCCAAATTATTATTATTATTTTTTTAAATATATGTTTTATTTTCTAGTTGGATTCTTCTTCAGTCTTTTTTTTTTTTTTTTTTTTTTGGCCCTGAGCTAACATCTGTTGCCAATCCTCCTCTTTTTTTTTTTTTGTTTGCTTGAGGAAGATTGTCCCTAAGCTAACATCTGTGCCAGTCTTCCTTTCTTTTGTATGTGGGACGCTACCACAGCATGGCTTGATGAGCAGTGCATAGGTCCACACCCAGGATTCAAACCGGTGAAGTCCAGGCCGCCAAAGCGGAGCATGCGAGCTTAACCACTCTATCACCAGGCCAGCCCCTCCTCCAAATTATTTTGAAGCAAATATTTTTCATCCACAAATATTTCATTTCATCCCTAAATATTTCCTTATGTATCTCTAACAGATAAGAACTCTTTAAAAAAAACACACAATCCCACTGTCACCCTTTTCCCCTTAAAAAAAGAGAAAAACTCCAGTGATTCCTTAAGATAAGCGTTTATCCAATCAGTTCTAACTGCTTTTTAAAAGAGACTCTCCGCCAGTTACCTCCACTTTCAGTAGTACCTATTGCCACCAACTCCTAAGTCTTTTGGAGTCCTGCAGTACAAAGCAGCCTACTTCTCAACTTGGCCCTGTCCCAGTTTAGGATTCCACTTTCTAGGGTCAGCCAACTTGGTACTACTCTTCCATCTGCTTCCCAGCTTCCAGAATTTTGTTGCTGTTGCATCATTTCCTATTCTCTTTGTCCTTGTGCTTTAAAAAAAATAAATCCCTTTATAATATTGTCTCAGTGGGATTTCATGAGAGAACAGAGGTAAAGGCATTTGTTCAGTATGACTTCTTTGAACACTCCTGCTGGCTGGTTGTCCAGCTGTTACTCTGAAGCCTTGAGGGATGGGGTGGGCATGCCTTCCCAGAGCCTCCTAATCCATTTAATCCATCTTTATACCCCACTGATGGCGGACAAATCCATCTTCATGATGAGCTTTTCCCTCTAACTTCTATCTAATGACCCTAATTTTAACTGCTCCTTCCCATGACAGCCCATCAGATATTCGAAGAGAAGGATTCTGTTATTCCCAGTCGTCTTCCACCGTCCTTCACCTGTTCCTCACAGGGCAGTTTCTAGTCTTCTCTCTGTCATCGTCTCTTTCCTCTGATCTCTTCTATTTCATTTCCTTTTGTAGCTTCCAAACTAAACTCTGATTGAGTCTAATCAGAAAAGAAAAGAATGGGGCCGGCCCGGTGGCTTAGCGGTTAAGTGTGCGCGCTCCGCTGCTGGCAGCCCGGGGTTCCGACCCCGGGCACGCACCGACGCACCACTTTTCCGGCCATGCTGAGGCCGCGTCCCACATACAGCAACTAGAAGGATGTGCAACTATGACATACAACTATCTACCAGGGCTTTGGGGGGAAAATAAATAAATAAAATCTTTAAAAAAAAAGAAAAGAAAAGAATGATATCTTCTCTCCTTTTGAACATTATACTTTGATTATTGTAGCCTTTGATCCTATTAACTTCTTGGATAACCTTGTCAGCTTTTGTAGAGGCAAAAATAATGCTGCAGTCTTTCTGTCACATGTTGCTTCTGAACTCTGTCCCCCATCCTGCATTTATGTCCATGGTTTTTGGACCCAAACGCAGGAATTTGCATATGTTCGTGTTAAATGCTACATTGTTCAGAGGTCTGTGATGGAAATAGGGGTACTTGTGTCAGTCATGAAACCTCAATGGGATATTTCCATATTTCATGAAGGAGGGAAATAAGGAAAGGGCAGGAGTTTTAAGGAAGAGAGAGGATTACTTAGAAAAAAGGGTAGAAGACTGCTAAAGTATTTCATGGTGAGGGATGTCTGTGAGTTGAGTGTATCAGCGCCACTGATGAGGGAGGGGTTGAGATCTGGGGAGAGGAGGCGGTTGCTAAATGAGGAAAGTCTTGTGGGATGAGAGGGCGTGGGGTCAGGGACAAGGGAGGAGGTAACGTTGCAGATTAGAAAGGAACAGGGGAACACTTTGCGCTGCTGATGTGCTTTCACCGTATTGGGCTCTGTTCAAATGTTACTTAATCCAGGCAGCAGCCTATGAGTTTGGTAATATTTGCTCCATCTTTCAGATCTAGAAGCTGAGGCTTATAAAGGTAAAGAAATGTGTATAAAGTCACATAGCCAGTTAGTGACAGAGCAGGATTTAAACCAAATCCCATGCTGTACCCGGTTCCGCAGATGGCCAACATGGGCAGGGAGCAAGTCAGGTTATGGTAAAAGGTGAGTGAAAATAGGTCTGTAGAGCAGATAAATCAAGTTAGCTCTTGTGTCCAAAGAGTGTTTACAAGGAAAAGTCCAGTGAAACCTGAGGTGCTACTCTAAGCCAGTTCTTTCTCATTCTTGCTTTTTATTTGACACTTTGTAACCACTTGAAAGATTTTGCTATGGTTGCTTTGTTCTGAAATTATTTAGGGGAAGGGGAATTACGAAGGGGAATTACTCTCTTGAAGGAGAGATGAGATGATAAAATTGTGTATACATGTAGTAATACTTATATACATGTATTCTGCAAAGCATACTGAGTTACCATACTGAATTTATTTGTTCTTTGAATGATATATAAAGGTTTTTCCTCTTGCCCCTCCCCCAGCAAATCCACTGGTCTTGAGAATTGTAAAAAAAAAAAAAAAAGAAAGAAGAAGAAAAAATTATTCAAGATTTGGAACAGACCTGATTTTCTTGCATCTCTTATCTTGTAGGCCTTTGCCCAGTTTGATGCTGAGGGTGATGGTACAGTTGATGCTGAGAACATGTTGGAGGCCCTCAAGAATTCCAGTGGAGCTAATCTCCAGGGGGAGCTGAGCCACATCATCAGACAACTGCAGGCTTGTTCTCTTGTTCCAGGTGAGGCTCTCATCTGAGTGCTGAAGGCTAATGTCTATCTTCACTCATACTGTGAGCTCCATAAGGGCAGGGCCCTTCTCTTTTATTTCTACTGTGTCCTGACAGCGTATTTTTTGGCACATGGTACGCAGCTAGTGTGTTTTTTTTTAGAAAGCTTATCACTCTGAAATTTAAGTAAGAATAAAACTAGCTTAAAATAAGCAATACTTCTTTATTGTACCTATGAAGACACTTTGTCTGTGTTTTTACATGGTTTCTTTTGGGGCTCAGAAGACAGAATCAAAATAAAATTACCCTCTTTGTTTTTCCAGTGAGAAAACAATTGAGTTTGAAAGGAAAAAAAACTTTATGTATCATCCTTTCAGTCTCAGTTGATCTTATCTGAGAACTTTTCCTGCTCTGTGCATTTGGTGTGGTAAAACCTAGCATAAAGCCTAGCTAGGGCAGCAACAGAGGCAAGATAGATTTGATAGACGCATAAGTGTACATCTAATTGCCCTTGACCTCTCTGGCTTACTGCTGAGGATATACTGAGCTAAGCAAGGATGGTTTCTGTATATTAATGACAACTGCACATTTCCATTTTTCCTCAAATTGTCTTTAATTATGTAATTTTTATAGAGCATTATAGGTAACCTGTACATGTTAACCGTTTTCCTACTCATGGCAGTTAAAATTATGCTTTGAATTATGTTTAGCTAACTTATATCTTGACATTTACGTATTACTCCCACTTTTGCATTACCAACATGTGGATAGCATCAGGAGCTTTATTTGGACACCTCAAACAGATGTTTTGGGAGGAGAGGAAAGGGGAGGAGACCAGGGAATCCACGAGCAGATAATACTTAACACACTGTTGCTCTGGGTAACTGTGGAGAGAGGCAGAAATTAGGTTAGAAAAATTTGGAGTCCAGATCCCAAGGCACTTGCATAGCAGGGTTGTGACTTAGGACTTTCTACTCAAAATTTTCTATCAACAGCCAACTTAGAAGAATTGTTTTATCACAGTCTTAGGGTGAATCTTGGTAAGCTGAGTTTGTCTCTCTGGTGGGATTTCAGTTTCCTAGTCCCTTTTTCTTTTTCTTTGTGAGGAAGATTAGCCCTGAGCTAACACCTGTCACCAATCTCCCTCTTTTTTGCTGAGGAAGATTGGCCCTGGCCTAACATCTGTGCCCATCTTCCTCTACTTTATGTGGGACGCTGCCACAGCATGGCCTGATAAGCGGTGTGTAGGTGGGCGCCCGGGATCCGGACCCCAGGCTGCCGCAGCAGAGCGTGCACACTTAACTGCTACGCCAGGGGCACGCCCCTCCTAGTTCCTTTTTCTAATGTGGACTGAAACTTGTTTCTTTTGTATCTCATTGTATTGGTGCTTAGTGTTTAAAAGAGAGACGGCATCCTTACTAAATTCATTGCTTGTTTCAGCATATGGAAAAAAATTTCCCATTACAAGAATCAGTCTTTTTTTTCACATGGGTTCTGAGCACATCAGTGCAGCATCAGCAGTGTCGTAACGCGAGGTTTGGGTATTACTGTGGGAGTCTGCTAAGAGAAGAGAAGCTAAAAGGAGGGCAAGGGATGCATAGACTTTTGAGTCTTGGGAAATCAAACCTGTGTCTCTAGGTTTGTTTAGGGGGCATAGTTAAAATGGGCTGCTTTAGTGCAAAATTTCTCCTTAGCCTCATGTTTTTTCTTAAAAATTAATGCAAAGTTTCATTCTGCTCTAATATAATCTGTTTGGTTTACACTTAAAAACAATTCTGTGGACTTCTAGGGTCTTGCTCTAGGCGCTGCTTACATGAACGTGTTCCGTTTGTGAAAGTTCGTCAAGCGATACAGTTATGGCTTTTTGTTATGTTTGTTGTGACTCATTAGAAAGTAAATAAAATAAAATAAAATCCCCCCAAATCTACAAGTGTATATATCTGAGCCCCAGGAAAAGCTGCTATGTGTAGCCTCTCTTCACTTAACCCTAACACTCCTCTGGGTTATGGGCACCTCAGTTCAAGGCATATTATTGTAGGTTATGAGGAACCATGAAAAGATTTTAAACAGGGGTAGACACTGTCTGTTTTGTGTTTTTATAAGATTACTTGAGTTAATGCCAGACAAGGGCAGCCAGGGGAGCCACTTAGGAAATCTGGATAGGTGTATGAACGGGAGATATTGAGGCCAGAGCCTGGGCAGTGGCCAGAGGGATATACAGGTGGGGCAGACTCCAGAGGAGTCACACTGAGAGAAAAAACTGGGATGGTGGAAGGAGCACCTGGAGGCAGTGCAAGGGGGTGTTTCCAGTCCTACCCCTTTTTTGTTTTCTTGGTGTGTTGCCTGAGCCTCATTTTCCTCAGTTGTAAAAGCAAGGATACCAGTACCTTTGGTGCCTTTCCTGCGCTCATCCCCCCAACTCCCCTTGTTGTGAGGACCGAGATGATGTGTGTGGAGTATCTCATAAACTGTCCATGTCATCGGAAACTGTGGTCAGGGTAGTGGTTGTATTATTATCGTTGTCTTACATAGCTTAGTATAAAAGCAGTTATGCTTTTACTCTCTAATGCAATAAACTTTATTCCTAGCCCATATTCTGTATGCAAAACTTCTTTAAAAACTTCTAGTTAGTATTTAAGTGCTTATAAATTGTTGAAGCTTGGATTGAAACAAATAATCATTATTCTAAGTCTTCTAAAATTCTGTTAAACTAAAATGAAATTAATCTTTAAATTGAGATTACCACTGGTTTATATCTTAAAAACTTGTTTAGATTTTTAAATGATTAAAGCTGAAAATATTGAAGATTCTTAATGACTGCTTTTAATTCAGCCAATTTAGATAGGCCACCAGGCAGAGGATGTGGTAACTATTGTGGTGGGTTCCCCAAAACACCAAAAATGGATTTTGTCTGCTTAGGTTTCATAGACATATTTTCAGAGTCCAAGGAAGGCCTGGGTGTTCACTCATCAATGATTCTGCGCTTCCTGCACCGCAATCGGCTCCCTAGCACGGTCATCCCCTACCCCATGTTGGACCACTGCAATAACATGTGCACCATGAGGGCTTCTGTTCTGAAGGAGGCTCTGGATCAACTGGTACTGAAAGAAAAGGGTATGTGTGTGGGGGATGGGGGGTTGGGTCCTGAAAATGCTCTATCATCATTTCTTCCAAACATAGTGTTTATTAATAGGATGAGCCAACCCTTCTACCTGCCTTTATTTCTGAAAATATAGTAGTGAAAAATTTGTAGCATAAGAATGTGATCTGCTCATTCTTCCTTCCTCCCTTCCTTCCTTTCTTCCCTCTTTCTTAACACAACTGGTTTCTCATCATTCAGGTCTCTGCTCAGATGTGGTTTCAGGGAGACCTTTCCTTGTTACTCTATCTAATTAATGCCACCCTTCTCCACCTTCTGGTCTCTATCACTTCTGCAGGTTTAATGGTCTAAATGGCACTTATCATTATCTGAGGTTATAGCATTATTATTTACTTGCATTTTGTCTGTCTCGTTCGAGCCATTCTCCTTAGCCCCTGGAACTGTGCCTGCCACACAGTAGGTCCTCCATGAGTAGTTGTTGAATAAATGAGGAAAGCCACTACAGACTCACTTAGTGACGGCAAGAGTGTTTGATAAAATGAATAAACAGGTCCGTGAACATCATAGAGTCCAGAAATAGACCCAAGTTCATGTGGGAATGTAGTACCAGATGTAGTCAGCCTACAAATCAAAATGGGAAGGTGGATTAATCAACAGGTGAGATTAGGGCAGCTGGTTAGCCATTTGGAGAAAAAACTAGATTCTTAGCCCATTGCATTCACTAAAATAAATTTCAGATGGATCAAGAAGTTAAAAGAAAACTGTACAAGTACTAGAAGAAAATAGTTCCACTTTGTAAAAATCCTGACGTGGGAAAACCTTTCTAACCAAGACATGAAACTCAGAAACTGCAAAAGAAAAGGTTAATAAATTAGGCTGTATGCACATTTAAAGTTGTGTATAGCAAGAAATATCATAAGCAGAGTCAAAAGACAAATGACATTCTAGGGAACGGAAATACATTTTGTAAGATATTATGACAGACTCCATTTTTAACTGACTCTGACCTCGGACAATTATGTAACTCTCTGCACCTTAGGTTTCCTTATCTCTAAAATGAATTAATACATGGAAGATTGCCTGGCTCACAGTAAACACTCAGTAAATAGTACCTATTAAATGTGTGTATAGGGCCGGCCCCGTGGCTTAGCGGTTAAGTGTGCGGGCTCCGCCACTGGCGGCCCGGGTTCGGACCCTGGGCGCGCACCAACACACCACTTCTCCAGCCATGCTGAGGCCGCGTCCCACGTACAGCAACTAGAAGGATGTGAAACTATGATGTACAACTATCTACTGGGGCTTTGGGGGAAAAAAAATAAATAAATTATTAAAAAAAAAATGTGTGTATATATACTATAGAATGTATATAAAATATATAAAGAGATAAGAAGACTTGTGACCCAGTAGAAAATAGATGAAGGTTGGATCAGGTCACACTCAGAAACCCAAGTGGCTTACAAACAAGGTGCTTAAAAAGTCTCACTCATAATTAAAGAAATGTAAATTCAAACTATAAGACACCATTTTCTTCTCTTGGCATGGTTTTGCAAATATATCAGTGATTTAATTATTGTACTATAATGAGCTCATGGAGCAATCCTTGGCCAGTTTCTGCTTTATATGAGTTCTTTGGAGGGAGATTTTAAGAAACATTTATTTTTCTAGGGTCAAAGTGAAAAGCATATTTCTGTTAGATACTTTAAATGACTCCTTTTTTTTTCTCCTTTGTGGAAGAGATGTCGTATGATAAAACCTGATTTTCCTTGCAGAAAGCCCTGGAGATCTAATTAGAAGCCCAGAGATGGATAAACTCAAGTCAGTAGCAAAGTGCTACGCTTATATAGAAACGTCCTCCAACTCTGCAGACATTGACAAGATGACAAATGGAGAAACGTCTTCCTACTGGCAGTCAGATGGCAGTGCCCGCTCACACTGGATTCGGTGGGTGGTGTAATACCAAGTCTTGAGTGAAAGTCCAAGAAAATTACCTGCTTTCTTTCTCTTATCACATCAATGTGTTAAAAAAAAAGTTATTTTTTAAAATTTCAGAATATTTTCTATTTAACTGCCTAATTGTTTTCTTATTGTAAGAGACTATCTCTGAAGGTGCTTTAAGAATCAAGTAAAAAGAACCATGTAAAATCATGTAACCTGATTCATATATTCATAAACATGGGTAATTTCTTTACTTGGTATTTTAAGGGAGAAGATAGCATTGGACTAATATTTATGATACTGACTTCAGATCTTTTCACTAGTTTCTCAGGAACATTAGTATCACAAGGGGCAAGTATTTTTCTTATGTCAGATTTGATTTTACTTTTTAAGATCCTTTCTGTACGTTTAAAAAATCTGTATGCAACTAAGTTGGCCACTTTAGAAGAGGAGGAGGGAGTGAGATGGTCAAGAATATGGAGTGGAATTGATGATAGTAAGTTGTGATATTTCTAGAAGTTCTGAAGCTGCTATCTAGATTTTCACCTGTCCCTTCAGAGAATGGGCTAATTTCAGTTGGTGGAAAAAGAAATAATTGTCTTGTTTTCTCACAGAGGATATATATGACCTTTAGCCATCTAATTTATAGATGAGAGAATGTACTCAGTTCTTTGGATGCAGTTTAGAATTTGCTTCTTGCCAGGTAAAAGGATTTTGTTAGATTGTTCATATAGTACTTTACTGCCTATACTAATAGCTGAAAAGGAAATATAAGATTAATCTTGAACCAAAAGGAATTTGAGAGACTTGGCAAGGTTATAAGGACTTTGAAACTAACAGCGAGCATCTCAAGTTAGTTGCTTTTAAGAAAATCAGTCTTTGGGTGTATTAAATATCAGATCTTGGAGATGGGGCTGTGGACCCTGCCAGTTTTCGACTTATATAAACATTTGTAGTTTCTGCTCTCCATGTTTTCCAGTTTAAAAATGAAACCAGATGTTGTGCTTAGGCACCTGTCCATTGCAGTGGCTGCCACAGACCAGAGCTACATGCCGCAGCAGGTGACAGTAGCTGTGGGGAGGACTGCCGGCGATCTTCAGGAGATTCGTGATGTGCACATTCCCAGCAATGTCACCGGCTATGTGACACTGCTGGAAAATGCCAACGTCAGTCAGCTCTGTGAGTCAACCAAGATTCTTCTTGACCTTCTACCTAAGGGGATTGGGAGGGGACGGAGGAAGTAATATATATTAGCAGGAAGACCTCTGCAGTGGAGAAGCTGTTAGTTTTTCTCTGGAGATTTGATTTGCGTCTCATCATGCACGTGAAAGTGGTCATTATTTCATCTGTTCAGTGTTTTTAAAAGTTATAGAAAAGCAGTAAAGCCTTTTTTAGTTAAAAATATTTTATGCTTGTTTTCTTATTGGAAAATTAGAAAAATATAGATAAGCAAAAATTTCTCAAAATCCCACTACCCAGGGATTGTCACTGTGAATATGTTGATGTGGATCCTTCCAGACCTTTTCTTGTGTTTGCGTATTTATATGTGTGTGTGCGTGTTTGTTTACTCATACACATATATATATATACACACACATTTTTTAAAATTAAAAATAGGGTTGTGTATATATATTTACATATATCGATACATATCTTTTTACGAAAATGGTGATATTCTATGTGTGCTCTTTTGTAATTTTTTTAACATGTTGTCCTATCGTATATTCATGCTCACCTTTATTTAGTGTTGTAAGAATATGCCTTAATTTTAACCAGCCCTTTATTTGTGGACATTTAGGTTGTTTCCATTTTGATACTGTTATAACCTTGCTTCACACATAGCATTTTGGAAATAATCACAATTCTGTGATTTCTTTCCAGGCTTATTTCATTCAGGGAGCCGGAATGCTTCATGTTTTGTCTCATTTCTTCTAATGCTTTCCTGGGCCAAAAGAAGTGTTCTTACTTTGCTCAGAGGAACTGAGGCCTAGGGAGGTAGAGTCTTTATGTCTCACCCCTAGGCAAAGAAGTAGTTAAGCTTGTGGAGTAGAAGCTTCCTGTCTTATACTTAAGTTGTGTCCTTTTTAACTTCTCACCTCCTCCTCTCCAACCTGAATAAGAAATTGTGACAGCTTTTAGAAGTGAGTCATGCCAGTGTCATCTGTTTGGACTTAATTATTAAAAAGAAATTCTCACAACTGCTATGAGCCAGCTACTGTGTTATAACTAAGTCCAAATTTCAGAACTCTAGGAAAAATTCTAGGAATTTTCTTACCATATATTTAATTAGGATTTAAAAAATACTTTTTGTGTTAATTTTCAAGACTCATAAATTCCTAAGAAGCTTTGTAATGTAAAGATTTAAGCCACCCTTAATTTTACTCATTATTCTTATGACTTCTTAGATTGGTCAATGCTTTTTTTGACAAATTTATTATATACTAGCTCCATTGCACACATTATTTATTTCTGGCATCAAAGTATATCTTCAGATTTTCTTTTCGAAATGTGAATTACTATTTTGCTTTTAGTTGGGAGCCTAGCACTTGCTGAACTGAAGAAGTTAATCCAATACTGAATTTGTTGTTTGCGCTTGACAGATGTCCAGATTAACATAAAGCGTTGTCTTAGCGATGGATGTGACACTAGGATTCATGGTCTGAGGGCTGTTGGCTTTCAGAGAGTTAAGAAGTCTGGGGTCTCGGTCTCAGATGCTTCTGCAATATGGTATTGGTCTCTGCTGACGTCTCTGGTGACGGTTTCCATGGAGACAAATCCCGCCTTTGTCCAGACAGTGCTGCACAATACTCAGTAAGTCACTCTCTCTGCTTTCCACTCCTGTCAAGGTGCACTCATTCTTCTCCAGCCCTTTAGAGCGTGTCACTGAGCAGCCTTTGGTCATCGAGACTCTGTCAGCATCTCAGCCCCTGGTGCCCTGTTGTTTCCTGTTTGTGCCTTCAGCTCCAGTCTTGTGACGGGGTCGCACATGCCGTTCCTGTTCCTTATCCATTGGGGAGCAATTACTCAGATTTATGTAGTGCTTATGTTAGATAAAGCACTTTCAGATGCTATATATTATTTACCTACTTATATTATGAAATGTACCTGTAAAAATTATCCCTATTTTGTAGACAAGAAAATTATGACCTTCCCTGAGGTACATGACCAGGCAGTGATGGATCAGTTTGAATCTGGTCTTAGGACCCCAGATTGAGGACTTTTTTCACTAATGAATGAAATCTTTCCAAGGATACTAAACTAATTTACTTTTAAATGTAGAACACCTTTGAAAATTTTCTTTTAAAAAACTGTTAGGGCAAAAAGACTCAGTAGTAACATACAAGGCAAAAATAACCAGCTTCAGTAGCTATGAAGTATTAATATTATATGTAAGTTCAATAACTAGTAATAGTATAACTGGTAATAGTATTACCAGTTATACTATTATCAGCTAATACACTGATATTAGCGTAGGCTATCAAAATATCAGACAAAAAAAAGATTGCTAAGGGCCGGCCCCCTGGCTTAGCGGTTAAGTGCGCGCGCTCCGCTACTGGCGGCCCGGGTTCGGATCCTGGGCGCGCACCTATGCACTGCTTCTCCGGCCATGCTGAGGCCGCATCCCACGTACAGCAACTAGAAGGATATGCAACTATGACATACAAGTATCTACTGGGGCTTTGGGGGGAAAAAAAAAGGAGGAAGATTGCCAATAGATGTTAGCTCAGAGCCAGTCTTCCTCAGCAAAAAGAGGAAGATTAGCATAGATGTTAGCTCAGGGCTGATCTTCCTCACAAAAAAAAAAAATATTGCTAATATTTTGTTCTCTAGATGTCTTTTGAGATTTGTTACTGCTCTTAAATAAAACCTTTCAGCAAATAACACTGCTGGCAGTGCTGGATCTGAAGGGTAATATTTGGCCATACGCCTTTCTTCCTTCCTGTTTTAAAATTTTTTAAAAAAACCATTTCAAACTTAGGGAAACATTGCAAGTACAATGCAAAAAACTTTTATTTCTTCCTGAGTTGTTTGAAAGTAATTTCCAGCCTGGTGCCCATTGCCACTGAATACTTTAGTGTGTGTTTCCTAAACAGGAACATTCCACTACAACTGTCAAAATCAGGAAATTAACATTGATATACATTGCTACCATCTAATCCTCAGATCCCATTCAAGTTTTTCAAGTTATCCCAGTAATGTTCTTTATAGCAAAAGGATCCAATCCAGAAACATACTTTGCATTTCAGTGTCATGTCTCTTTGGTTTCCTTCAATATGGAAAATTTCCTGAGTCTTTCCTTGACTTTTATGACTTTGACACTTGAAAATTATAGGTCAGTTATTTTGAAGAGTGTTCTTTAATTTTGGTTTACCTGATGTTTCATCATGATTAAATTTAGATTTTGTATCTTTAGCAGGAATATCACAGAAGTGATGATATATTCTCATTGCATCCCATCAGGTGACACACAACTTCAGATTGTGCCCTGTTACTAATGTTGGGTGATGTTAACTTTGATATCGTGATGCAAGTGGTGTCTGCCAGACTTTTCCACTTGTAAAAGAATTCTTTTTCCCTTTGTAATTAATAAGGATTTTGTGAGGAAGTACTTTGGGACTATGTAAATATCCCATTCCTCATCAAACTTTATATTGGTATGGACTCCTGGATTCCTATTTTATTCACTGGGTTATAAGCCATCACAGTGTTGATGTTCAGATTGTCCCAGGTTTGGCCATTGGGAATCCCTTCAGTCTGGTTCATGTATCCTTTTAACATCATTCTTGGAACACTTCCTTACTTTCTAGAACAACAAGATATTCCAGGCTTATCTTGAATGTTCCTTGCCTTACTCCTGGAAATCAGCCATTTTTCTAAGGTGTCATGGTCCCTTTTAGTAGAGAATGGTATTTAGAAACTAAACAAACTAAACTCATTGCTGTTGGGGTGTTGCTTCTCGCAGACCCTCTCCCTGGATACAGCTGGGAAATATGTGTTTGTATATAAATAATACCCACACGTGTATACATACACACATTTACACCTTTATTTATTTCTAAATCTGTAATACTGAAAACTCTGTGTTTACACCAGTACTTCCAATTCTAATCTAACACTACAGTGTTCATTTTAGTTTTCTCCCTTTCTGTATTTGTAACTCCTTTCTCTGACAGTGAGAAACCTGGCTCCCATCATCCCTAATATATTTACTTATTTAATCAATCCCCTCTGTATACCAGTCTCCCATCTCCCCTGCCCTTGTATGGACACCCTCCTCATCCCACTCCCACCCCAGTACCTTTTGCAGAGCTGCTGCTGTGGCTGCCCACGTACAGATGCCCTTGTGATCCTTGAGTTCCCTTGCTCGGTGCCAGGCCCCCCTCCTCACCCTACTTAGTGCTAACATTCTATTCCAGGCTGTCCCTTGGTGCAGATGCCTTTCTCACCCTGCTCAGTACCCCACTCTGGGCCACCCACCCAAGCACACATTGGTGCCTGCCTTGCACGGCCCCACTGTATGGACTGAATTTTTAGGAAGGGGAAGAGGAAAGCTTTCAACCTTACTTTTGTGAAGACTTGCCAAGTTGTTTGAAGAATGGATATATTTAAAGTTTATATCCCTAAACAGTTGTAATAGGTAACCTACAATGATATTTTCACTCTAACTTTTAAATACCAGGGATCTAAAACTATTCTAAAATTTAAAAATTATTGGAAAAAAGATCAATGAGGAAAAATAAGTAAGAAAAAGAATATTTTGAAACAAAATTGTTTACTTGTATCAGTGGAAATAAGTTTGGTAAATTATTGCATGCCACTCAAGTGTGTTAGACCTCATGTGGCTGCCATGCTGATGCAGCTTGTTGTATACAGGGAAAAAGAAATGAGAGCAGACTGGAAGCTGACAAAATGTTAGCCTTGCTGTATTGTCTCTATTTTGAAATGTAGAAATAAAATTGTTTCAGGGATTCTCATTACTGTTATAAAATGACTATCAAACATGGAAGTTTGAGTTATTTTTTGACACACTTATAAATACCTTCAAGTTGTTCATGGTATACTCACTCACCTAGCACAGTTGCTGACTCAGTAATTATTGGTTGCATACATTTCTTAGATGACTGCTAGTTCAGAAGAGGTAAAACCGTTGGGAGAATCCGAAAGATAAACGTAAAAGGAGATAAGAAAAGAGCAACATTAAAGCATACACGAAGGTAGAAAGGCCAGGAAACACAGGCAGGAATAGAGAAAGTGACGGGGACCATTGTGTTTAGGAGAAACTAAAATTCATGATGCATCTTCAGATACCATAGATCTTAAGACTGTATGTGTGAAATGAATTTTTTACTGTGCCACACACTGCTCTGTCTCTGGGGTCAAGTTTTCTAAGAACTCCAGGGTTTTTCTGTAGAGTATGTATGTCTTTTGCTCATGCTACTTAAAATGAATATTTGATTCCAGAGAGTTGGGTAAGCTTTTACACAGGGACATGGAACTCTCAAAAGAAAGAAAAAAAAAAGCAAGAAAGAAACACCATTAAACTACTTAGCACCATGACTCCTGGGGAAAAAAGCCTGGTTTATATTGTGTGCCAGGTTCTCTGTAGGAACACTGTCTGTTTGTTTATAAGGGATTAATCAAAAGAACCTTCTGGCAATTTATTTTTTGTCTAATGTTATATCATTAAATTTATTTTTGCCTGGGTTGTTCTGATCTTACAATTTGCACTTCTAGGAAGGCACTGCAGCACATGCCTCCACTGTCCCTCTCACCAGGATCTACAGATTTCTCGACTTTCCTGTCTCCCAATGTTCTGGAAGAAGTGGACAGCTTCCTCATAAGGATCACTAGGTAAAATCAAGATTGATAAGTTGGGGTTTGTGGGGGTTGGAGGACATTTATGCTTGGTAAGTCTTTTTTAAAAAATTTTTTTTAATCCTTTAAAGATCAGAACTAAAAATGATTCATTTTTAGAGACTGAAGAGAAAGTGAAATAATAGTTTACCCACCTAAACTGCATTATCTAGCGATATCACCTGACCTCACGAGTTGGGGGCGAGTGGGAAGTAGTCCTCTGATTCAGCTAGAACAGATATCTCAAAAAGTCCAAAATGCAAAGCCTCTCAGATCATGCATATCCTCAGCCGTGGCCTTACTCAGCACCTGCTTACCTCTTTGCCCAGGTCTAACAGGCCTGATTATCCGTTGACCTGGGAAAGGGCACCTTGAAAGCTTGGTAGAGGGGTTGCTTAGTGTAGGGACCCTTAGCTCCGTCTCAGTGAGCCCAGAGTACCTTACTGCATTAGAGTGCAAACCAGGCCCTGAGCCGTCTAGGCATGTTTAAAAGTTTCAGTGTAATGTGTTAAAAAAGGCAGAGAAGTGCAATGTGGAGTAGATCTAAAATACATTTTTGGTGCTTGAAGGGGTAAACCCTTAACTCTCTGGCCAAGCCAAATCATTATCCAAGGCTTCTTAATAGCAGAGGCTTATTGCGGCAGCTTATTTAGTTTTGGTTTGTAAAGTTTGACTTGTTAACATTGATATTATTAGTATTATTTAATAATAGATTAAGGTTACAAAAGTGAGGATTTAATTTCCTGGTCCTGTGGGTTGATTTAGTTTTTCAAAGGATTTTGAAAAAGTATCTCTGGTAAACATAGAGAGGGCATATGGTAGGTTGATCTTACTTATGGTGATCAGTTACGTGGTGTTTGAGCTACCTGGATTTTCTCATGTTTTTAAGAAGTGAAAAGTTTTTTGCTCTTTGTTTTTAGCTGCTGTTCTACTCCAAAGGTGGAGCTGACTCTTCTGGCTTTCGCACTAGCAAGAGGAAGTGTTGCCAAAGTGCTGAGCTCTCTGTGCACCATCACTGACCACCTGGACACACACTATGATGCCTCATCCCTCATCTCATCCATGGCATCAGTCAGGCAGAACCTGCTCCTTAAATATGGTAAATGATGGACAAGTCATAAAACTATCATCAACATGGGACATACTGGCATCTTCTTTTTTTGTGTGTGAGGAAGATCAGCCCTGAGCTAACATCCATGCCAATCCTCCTCTTTTTGCTGAGGAAGACTGGCCCTGGGCTAACCTCTGTGCCCATCTTCCTCCACTTTATATAGGTCGCCGCAGCATGGCCTGACAAGCGGTGCATTGGTGCGTGCCCGGGATCCAAGCCTGGGCTGCCAGCAGTGGAGCACGTGCACTTAACCGCTACGCCACAGGGCTGGCCCCATGGCATCTTCTTATCTTTTTGGGTAGTTTATGTGGACTGGGTTGTTGTGGTTATACCACGATTCCTGCGTGAACATAGCCTCTTTGGCTGGCTATGGTAGGGAGAAGGGGGATACTCGTTCATTTATGGCAGCATCAGCAGAAGGGGACCTGGGTGTCCACTAGGCTGTACTCGCAGGATTTACTGACCTAATCAGTTAGGCTTGGTGGCCGTTTGATCACAGCCATTGTACTTTGATGAAGTACAATAGTGTTTCATTGTGTAGCCCAAGATGGTTGGGGAGTTGGAGTATTTCTCATCTGGAGGAGGGAGGGAACCAGCCCAGACGTGGTGCAAAGGATCCTTAGAACGCATCCCTCTGAATCCCCGTGATAGCTGGTTGGAAGGACATATATGGACATACATACATGCCTGCCACTGCTCTCCCCTCCTGGGCCCAACAGTAATCCATCTTAGCACTTTTCTACTGACCCAGAATGAGGCCTCCTAATCCTTTTCAACACAGGAGGCCATATAGCTACTGCCAGATGCCTGCAGTTGGCATGTGAGGTGCAACTGATTTGCAATCCCAGCCTCTAGTGCTAAAGTTTCTGTCCACAGAGTACAGTATTGGATTCCACCCTCTTTAGTAATAGAGTCATTACCTTGATATTTCTGCCATGATATTTGTACTTTGCCTTAATATGACTTAATAATTTATTTTATGTTTAGTTTTTGAAGTCAGACAATTGATGTCTTGTAAATCCAGTCTCCCCCCTAAATTTGGAAAGGTCATTATTTGGAGGGGTAGGGGGTCTGTAGCAGGCATGGCTGGATGGGAGGGATATGTAGTGTCTGGAAAATATTCTGAAAAGTCTTCAATTCAGATTAGCAGTTATTTTGTCAGGGAGCACTGGATAGGGGAGGAATGCATAGGGGGAATGTTTATTATTGGTAATGTTCTAGTTCTGGGTTGGATTATAGGTTAATGGGTATTCATTATGCTGTTAAAAGAAAGAAGAAGAGCTTTCAGATCATCATAGCAAAAGTTGGTCTTTATAGTTCTTAAAACTTTCAAAATTTGCTTGAAGGTGTTTTAAAGAAATAAGACACAAAACCCTAAGACATTATTTATATATTTAAATGCAATTACAATAAAATTAATTATTGGCTCCAAAACAGTATCTTAGGAATTCCCTCTTCCTCAAATTTGTTGAATCTGTGTTATTAATCTATATCTTGTAATGTGCTTTGTTTCTGAATAGTGGTTATTATTTTTTTTTTTTCCCTTGGATCAACCCACTTTATTGAGGGGCTTCGAGGGAGGGTTGAAGGGCTGTGAGGACAGCGAGAATCGAAGTCCTCGGCCTGGCCAGAATCTCCCCAGCTTCACAGTTGCTGAAAGCTGAATGGTGGTTATTCTAAAGACCTCTTCTTGGAATCACTTCAGGACATAAGCTGTACTTTGTCTCTGTCAGGAAAGCACAAACGGATGGTGTCAACTTTTGTCTAATATTACTTCTCTGTTTTTGTGTTTACACAGGTGAATTCTTCGTCAGCAGTCTGGGTGACCACAAGCACTCCATTTCTGCTGATGTGCACGCTAGTTTTTATTTTTTCACAGCGCTAGCTTAAGGCTCTCTGTCTCTCTTTTCTTTGATCAGGTAAACCTCTCCAGTTGACTCTTCAGGCCTGTGATGTCAAAGGAAAAGAAGAGAAGTCAGGACCTGAAAACCTCCTTGTTGAACCATGGACAAGGGATGGTGAGTGGTGGATCTGTCTGTTTCTAGTGATTTTTGAAATTTTGAATTTTGAAAATTTCAGGATAACTTCACTTCAGTTCGTCCTTCAGTTGGCAGTGGTTCCTAAACCATTTTTGTGGTTTCTTTAGTACAGCATTGTAATCTGCTAGGTGTCAATCACCTGTAACAACTTAAAAGTACTTGAAAGCCTTCAGTTTTGAAAAGCAAGGACTCCTCCTCTTGGAATATAAAAAGTTAACCATTTTTAAGTTCAGATTGTCTTTCTATTGTGTTATCTTAAAGTATTAAGAAACTCAGTGGGTCAGTAGCACTATACTGCTGAAAAAATAATTTAAGAAGGAGGGTATTTGTCGATAAGGCTGATCTGGCATTTGAAGTGCCTGGGAGGAAGCCTCACTCCTTCCCTAGTGTCAACATGATAACTGCTGACGTACTCTCTTCAACGTTGTGGTAGGTTCTTTTTTTTTGTCTTTTTTTTTTTTTTTTGTGAGCAAGATCAGCCCTGAGCTAATATCCATGCCAATCCTACTCTTTTTGCTGAGGAAGACCAGCCCTGAGCTAACATCTATTGCCAATCCTCCTCCCTTTTTTTTTTTTCCCTTTTTCTCCCCAAAGCCCCAGTAGATAGCTGTATGTCATAGTTGCACATCCTGCTAGTTGCTGTATGTGGGATGCCACCTCAGCATGGCTGGACAAGCGGTGTGTCGGTGCGTGCCCAGGATCCAAACCCGGGCCGCCAGTAGCGGAGCACGCGCACTTAGCCCCTAAGCCATGGGGCCGGCCCCTGTGGTAGGTTCTTTTCCTCATCCGGGAGTGTATGTGAGTCTCTTCCTCATCCATCTTGTTGGTCAGGCAGTCTCCTGCGTATGTCCCCTTTCTACTCACTGTACTGCTTTGATATTGCTGATTCAGCAGAGGAAGTGGAATGTTCCAGCAATTATCAGACATTGAAAGGAGCTGGCCTTACTGCTTTGGATTTGGTTCCCCTTGGCTTTCCTCACAGCAATTCAGTCCTCACGCATTCTCAGTGGTCACCTCTCCTCTGTCCTGTTTCCTCTATTCATTCTTAGCACCAGTGAAGTAAAGACCCCTGGGAGGCTGTGCTTTTCCCAGTTTATCTCCTCTCCTTGGTAGTCTTCTTAAGCTGTAGAGCACAAGGCAATCTTCCTTCAGTCCTCCCTGAGCAGCTCAGCCTCTGCAGACATGTTTCCTTCACTGCGTCCATTTCCTACTACACTGAAGGCCACCGTAGGCCGCTGAGTTACCTGCCATTCAAAGTGGATGGATGGGGTTAAGAGGAGGCCGTGGCAGCTCTTTGCCCTCCCCTGCACTTCCCCTTCCCCCCCGCCCCGAAAGACAAGATCACTCTGCCAAAGGCACTCTGCATTTTTCCTTCACTCTCTGAAGAATTAGAATTCTTGTCTCTGGCACACGTAAGGCGGAATCTTCCTGAAACTAGTATATAGACTTTTTTTTTACACTCTTATCATTATCCACTGAAAGGCCTCACTTTTATCTTATTATTTTTACTTTTATAACTATTTCAAATCACGTATCTATTCTTTTTTTGAAAGACTTTATTTTTTAGAGCGGTTTTAGGTTTACAACAAAATTGAAAGGAAGGTACAGAATTTACCATATACCTCCTGCCCCCACACAAGTATTGCTTCCCCCATTATCCACATCACTCACCAGAAGGTTTTTACCAAGGATGAATCTACATTGACACATCATAATCACCCAAAGTCTATAGTTTACCTTAGGGTTCACTCTTGATATTGTACATTCTATGGGTTTGGACAAATATATAAGGACATATATCTGTCATTATCATATACAGAGTATTTTCACTGTCTTAAAAATCAGTGTATAGATTTTTAACACTGTTTTAAGTCTGAAAGGACCATGGGTTTTTCTGCAGGTATTAGAAACATCTGCCAGCTCTTATGTGTGGTCTGATTTGAATACTTTGTTATTCTCCCTGTATCTTATCTGCCCACTCTCCTCCCTGCCTTCCACCTCCCTTGGATGGATGGATTTTGTAAACTAGTTGTAGTTTGTGGATTTGTTATTTATGTTGTGTTTCTGATAAGCAATTGGAAGGGATGTGACTCTGTGTGGGGAGGAGATCCAGTTTCTCCTGGTCCCTCCCTTCACCACTACCACTGTCTGTTTCTTTTTTTGTGTGTGTGAGGAAGATTAGCCCTGAGCTAACATCGGTTGCCAATCCTCCTCTTTTTGGTGAGGAAGATTGGCCCTGGGCTAACATCCATGCCCATCTTTCTCTACTTTGTGGGACACCTCCACAGCATAGCTTGACAAGCGATGTGTCGGTCCGTGACCAGGGTCTGAACCTCAAACCCCGAGCTGCTACCGAAGCAGAGCACGTGAACTTAACCCCTACACCACCGGGCTGGCCCCCCCATCACTGTCTGTTTCTTATAAGTCAGGTTAGGTTTTAGTTTCTGTGCTCCACTGCAAAAAATGAGCCTGAGGAGGTAGTAGGATGTGGGAGAGTCCTCCCAGACAGAGTCCTTGGGTTTCGAGAATGATTTGTTTCTTCCTCTTTCAGGGGGAAAGGCTCTGGTCACTGGTACAGTTCAAATTCCCCAATTTTCGGGGCAGTACCAGTTCTGGACAAGTGCCAGAGAACCCAAACATTGACACTCTGGAGGGCTAACCTTCCTGTGAACTATGGCTACTGGTCTGGTATTTTAAAGGAATACTGGGTGCTGCCAATAGAACTGATGGGATAGATTTATTAAATTCTTTAAATCTATGATTGGTATTTTTTCCTGTCATTTTAAAAGAATAAATTTGTCAGGGGAGGGCCGGGTATCCAAACAAATGTAGTGTTTTTTTTGTTTTGTTTTGTTTTTTTGTGAGGAAGATCAGCCCTGAGCTAACATCCAGTGCCAATCCTGTTTTTTGCCGAGGAAGATTCGCCCTGGGCTAACGTCTGTGCCCATCGTCTTCTACTTTATATGGGAGGCCGCCACAGCATGGCTTGACAAGCGATGCGTCAGTGCGCGCCCAGGATCTGACCCTGGGAACCCTAGGGCCGCCGAAGCGGAGCGCGCGCACGTAACCACTATGCCACCAGGCTGGCCCAAAACAAATGTAGTTTTAAAATACCACTATTAGACATGTGAACTGGTTTGTTATCAAGCAAAGGAAGCACAAAGGTTTTATTTTACGTTTTAAGCTTTATTTATTTTGGCCTTTAAAAAAAAACCTTAAATGTGTATTTGGTGGCAATGCTATTTAAAAAGAGTCTGTTTCTGTTGATTTAATTTATTGTTTCAGCTACTTTGAGACTTATTACAAGTACTGACTAATCAGTTAACTTCTAGTCAGTATTTCAGCCTTTACAATAGATTTAATTAGAGGCATCCAGACCTCTGGGAAGAGGTGACAGTTCAATAATTGGGATAGTTTTTAGTATTAATGTTAGTGTAGTTGTGTGAATTACTGGCTACATGATTTCTTAAAATTATCTACAGAATTACTGTTTGATAGAACTAGATCGTATAATAGCTTCTCTCTGTGAATTAACAAAGGTTCCTTTGGATTTAATTTTCTTGGTTTTGGTGACAAATGTTGAATATTAGGGAGATTCAGCTTCACAAATTTTTATTTTTTATTGTTTTATTTTTATTTTTTTTTATTTATTTTATTTTTATTTATTTTTTTTTTGAGGAAGATCAGCCCTGAGCTAACATCCCTGCTAATCCTCCTCTTTTTTTTTTGCTGAGGAAGTCTGGCTCTGAGCTAACATCTATTGCCAATCCTCCTCCAAAGCCCCAGTAGATAGTGGTATGTCATAGTTGCACGTCCTTCTAGTTGCTGCATGTGGGACGCGGCCTCAGCATGGCCGGAGAAGCGGTGCGTCGGTGTGCGCCCAGGATCCGAGCCCGGGCCGCCAGTAGCTGAGCGCACGCACTTAACCGCTAAGCCACAGGGCCGGCCCCATATTTTTATTTTTTTTAGTGAGGAAGATCGGCCCTATGCTAACATCTGTTGCCAGTCTTTCTCTTTTTGCTGAGGAAGACTAGCCCTGAGCTAACATCTGTGCCCATCTTCCTCTATTTTGTATGTGGGACACTGCCACAGCATGGTTTGATGAGCGGTGCGTAGGTCCGTGCCCGGGATCCAAACCTGCGAACCCCGGGCTGCCAAAGCAGAGCACGTGAACTTAACTACTGCACCACTGGGCCAGCCCCTCAAATTTTTATTTCATTGAACTTAGTGTGATGAAATAAGAAACGTGAAATTGGTTTTAGTCTTTTCATCTTGATAAGGCAAAATGATTGAGAGCAATTCAGGGTCCCAGGAAGAATGGTTAGTTAGTGATGACTTGAGCAAATGTGTGAGTTATATCATTTATTGAGATTTGAAAGAGAAAGGCAGCCTTGGGTCTAGCAGAAGACCTTTTTGTGAATTATTAAAGGATAATTAACAACAAAAAAGGTAAATCATGACTCTCATACAAATATAAAATGAACACATGTCAAACTTCTTATTTATCTCATTAATTGGTGAGGAAACCAGTAAGATGTTACAAATAGTTCAAGGGAGCATTTGTAAAATACTCATAGACCAGTAGGAATGCTGAAATGAATTTACAAATAGATACAAACTTGGTCAGTGTCCATAAGGAATAATCAGCTACATTTCTATAGAACACAATTTTTATTTCTGTGGACAAGAATCATTTGCATTACTGTCATTATTCTACAACTTAGAGAGTTGTAAAGTAGCTCAGAGACAATGAAACATAGAGATAACCCAAAGAGTATTCTAAACAGAACACCCAGTAATCTTTTTTGCCTATTTCAAAGTTTTTCACAATCTTTCCTGACAATATTCTAGAAGCTTTCTAATCCCTGTCTCAGCCTCTCTGATAAGCCTGCTTGCCTTTATCAGTCCAGTCAAACATCATCCTGGTTTTAGAAATGGCTCATAAATATCATTGGTTATCCAGTCATTTGTCTCTTTGAATTAAAGTCACTGTCTTGATAAAACTTTTTATTCCTTTATTGTTACCCCAGGGCGGGGCTGCCTGTATGGCTGACAAGATTGTGCCCTGAGGAAGTTGTATCTCGTCAGTGGTCTGTTACCTAGGAATTTGGCAGTGGGGTTGCATCTGTCCAGAGTGGGGATTTTTATTTGAAAATTTTCACAGAAGTACCAGATAGACTAGTTACCCCCTGCCTCAAAGGATACAGTTTGTTTTTGTTATCTTAGTTCTTAGGGTTATAACAAATGAGTCAGTCATCCTAACTTTAGTTTTTCCTTTTTTCAGGTTTTCTTACAGAGACTGGAAAAACCAGAGCAAGTATTATTTTTTCTACAGGATCTGAATCTGCCTTTCAAGTTACAAAGATCAGAATTATGGTAATTCTCATGCTACCTTCTTTAAGCAATGTTACTACTTTTTTTTTGTTTTAATAAGATTACATTTCAGAGGTCCACGTCATTGCTTTTTTATTGAACATTTAATGATTATTTACTCTGTGTCAGGCCTGTAGCAGAGGACAGGGTCACAAAGAGGAATAGATTGTTAAGTCTATTGTTCAGTCTATGAATTGTGTGAATATAAGGATTGAGAAAGGTAAGGAATCATTTCTTAGAAAGAAGCTTTTTTACTTTTCCAAGACTTAATGTATTTAAAATATCATTTCATGGGTTTGATTTTGCTTCAAGCTATTTGAATTTAACCATGTTCTTTGGAAACAAAGCAGTCACAGAACTTTTGCTCTTTTGGGGTACTTTATCCAGATCTCTGTTTCCAGGTTCGGCGTGGCGGCATTGGTGCCCAGTGTGGGTTGGTGTTTGCCTATAACTCATCATCTGATAAATTTCATGCAGAAGAACACTTCAAAAGGTTTGAAAAATATGACAAATGGAAGCTTCAGGAGTTCAGGCAATTTGTAAAAAGCAGGTAAGGAGAAGAATGAAAATCTTTGTAGTTAATAAGATTGTATACCTTCTCTTATTGGTGAAAGATGCTTTCTTGTCTTGATAGAAAAGGTGCCGCTAACCCACCCTCAGTGGCCATGAGCATTCATTGCTTTCTAACAGCATATGTGAAGACATGTATGTTAATTTGTTTGTAGACTATTACTCAGTCCCTTCTGTGACGAGGCGTACACATCTTCAACATGGTTGGGTAATGATACCCGACTGAACTGTGGGCAGCCTGAGATCTTCAGTCTTACTTAGCCACTGGGAAATTGACCCCTGCCCCAACCTCCCTCCTTCTATTTATGCTTTTCTTGAAAATACTTATTAAGCACCTACTGTGTGCTAGGCCTGATGCTAGGCACTGAATATACTGTAGTGAGAAAATTGGCACAGTCCCTGCTCTATAGAGCTTACTGTTTAGCTCAGAAGACAGATGATAAAACTTTCAGTGTCACAGTGTTATAAATGCTAGGAAGGAGAGATAAGGTGTTCTGGGAGCACACGGCAGATGACCTTATCTGATCAGGGATGGCTTCCTGGAGGAAGTATTGTTTATGGTGAAAACTAAAGGATGAGTTAGAGTTAATTAGCCACTTGAAGAAGTGAAAGGAGTATCCTGAGCAAAGAGAAGAGCAGATATCAGCACTCAGAGGTGAAGTATGACAGATTCAAGGAACTGATAAGTCCCTTATTGCTGAGGTATACTGTGAGGTGGACAGTGGTGAGAGATGAGGCTGGAGAGCTAGAAAGGGCCAGGTCATTAAAGATCTTTTTGTCTCTGTTTCAGGGTGTAGACTTTATCTTTAAAGCAGTGAAAGGGTGGGCAGGAAATAGGGTAGAGTGTGTTATTGAGGAGTTTCAAGAAGAAGAATGAGGAGATCAGATGTGTGTTTTAGAAGTACTACTGTGGATCATGCAGAATGTAGCATGGATTGGAGGAGAGCAAGCATGGAGGCAGGATGAAATGGGATGAGGCTGTGACCATCACCCAGGAAGCTAGAGGTGGGGATGACCTCAATAAGAGCAACAACAGCAGCGATAGAGAGGCGTGGACCAATGTAAGAGATAAATAGAAGGTGGAAGCAACAGGACCTGGTGGGTGACTGGATGTAGAGTAGGAGAAGGAAGAAAGCTTAGGTGTCAATGAGTCCTGGGTTTTTGGCTCAGGCAGCTGGGGACATTGGTAGTGCCTTTCTCTGAGATAGAAAATAGCCTGAGAAAAACAGATTTGCGGGATTCTTCCATAATGATGAGTTCAGTTTTGGTCCTGTTGAGTTTGAGGTTCTAGGAAGCCTGTGAGATATCCAATAGCTAATTGGATGAACAGATTAGGAGCCTGGAAGAAAAGTTTGTGCTGAAGGTACAGATATGAGAGACATTTAGATAATAATTTAAAATAGAATAGAAGAGATCATTCTGGAAGAATGTGTGGGCTGGGAAGAGAAGAGACCTTGGTCAACGTGATGGGAGGTACCAGAATTTAAGGGGCAACAGAGAAAAGGAGGCTGAGAAAAACAGCCAGAGAAGCGGCAGGAAAGCCAAGAATGTGTCATCGTGAAGCTAAGAGAAAATAATGTTTAAAGAAGGAGGGAGGGCCGGCCCCGTGGCTTGGCCGTTAAGTGCGTGCGCTCCGCTGCTGGCGGCCCGGGTTCGGATCCCGGGCGTGCACCGACGCACCGCTTCTCCGGCCATGCTGAGGCCGCGTCCTGCATACAGCAACTAGAAAGATGTGCAGCTATGACATACAGCTATCTGCTGGGGCTTTGGGGGAAAAAAAATAAATAAAAATTTAAAAAATTTAAAGGAGGAGGGAGTAGGCAGGGTGTCCTGTATTTCCTGGAACCAATAAGATCAAGTCTAGGAGCGGACCTGTTGGATTTAGCCTCAGAGGTCGTTGGTGACCCTTGGGCAGTGTTGCCTCCCTTATTACTAGTAGCAAGTTAAAACTCATGGAGCTGAACCCTAGACTTGCTGTTTATGCTGTATTTCAAGGCACTGGATTGCTGGAGTTAACAGAAACCTGTAACTATCATCCAGTACTGCACTACTAAGCTTTAATGTGCATACAAATTACCAGGGATTGTGTTAAAATGTGGATTCTGATTCAGTATTTCTGGATGGGGCCTGAGACTTTCATTTCTAACAAGCTCCCAGGCAACCCTGATGCTCCCCATCCATGGACCACACTTGGAATAGCATGGATCTAGAATAACTCCCTCCCTCTACTGGACTTCCTTTAGTGGTATCCCTGACAAATGGTTTGTCAGCCTCTCTAGAATACTCTTAATGATGGAGAACTCACTGCATATTAAGGCACTTCAGTTATTAGAATATGGTCAGTTGAAACCTACTTTTTTTTTTTTTTTGTGAGGAAGATCAGCCCTGAGCTAACATCCATGCTAATCCTTCTCTTTTTGCTGAGGAATACCAGCTCTGAGCTAACATCTATTGTCAGTCCTCCTCCTTTTATTCCCCAAAGCCCCAGGAATAGTTGTATGTCATAGTTGCACATCCTTCTAGTTGCTGTATGTGGGATGCGGCCTCAGCATGGCCGGAGAAGCGGTGCGTCGGTGCGCGCCCGGCATCCGAATCCAGGCCGCCAGTAGTGGAGCACACGCACTTAACCGCTAAGCCACGGGGCCGGCCCGAAATCTACATTTGTAATTTCAACTCAGTGGTCTTATTTCAGCCCTCTAAATGAATTAGAACAAATCTCCCTCCCATCAGACACATATGCCCTTTTTAAAGATGCTTTTCTTTTTTAATATTGATTAGAGATTACATTTGTTTTTAAGTAGCTATAGCCCAGTCTTGGGACGTATTAAAATAGGTCCTTTTCCCTAAATCTGCTGTCAAACGAGATCCTTCACATCTTACATAGGATGATTTTTTTTAACCTAAACGCAAGCCTATTCACTACTGCCTTTTGATTTTAGCTCCTGGTTTCAGCCTGAACTGCTCTGAAATCCAATTTGATTGGCCTACATATTATCAGTCCCTCTCCAGTTTGGAAATCAAAATGTTAATGTGCATACATCTATCTTCTTGCCTTTTTTTTTTTTTCCCTGTCCCTCTAGTCAGACCTTGGTCAGTCAGCACGCTCCAGGGCTAGCTGGTTGCTGTGCTCTTAGGAGGACTAATATTCAGCTCTCTTTTCTCCACCCGCCTGCTCTGTGATGTAGTGAACGAGATTGCTTCTCTCTGCTCTCTGACACCCTGCCAGCTCTCTATATATCTCAGAGATTTCCTTGATGACTTCCCAAAGTTGAATTAAAAATTTCTTAAACACACAATATTTATGAAACTCATTGACATGGTTTTGGTCTAAGATAGAATACCATCTGTCCCATTCATTTTAGGGTTAACGATATCATGAAAGGTTTATGCTAAGAAAGACTTAGGTTAAGAAGAAACATTTTTTCCTCTGTTATAGAACCTACTCTGGGTCTTTTGTCTTTTTCCTCTTCTTGCCATTATTCCCTGTGTTTGCTTATCTTATCCATACAGAATCCTCATGTGTTGCTACCTTGTTAGCTGTATCACTGACTAAATCGTATAAAGTTTTAGGGATGTTACTTGAAAAGACTGCCCTTTTCTCCTTGTTAGTTATCTAATTCCTGAAAAGGGAGTACCATTCAAGTATCCAGTTTCTAAAAAGAAGTGGCACACAGCTGTGCTTCTTCAGCCTCGAGGCTGAAATGGTTTCCTGGAAGGACTTCTTAAGGAATAGGAAAGAATACCAAGGCCTGTGAAGGCTGAAGTCATCCTTTTTTGGAGCTCCAGGATCTGAATGCTCCCGGCTTTTACCCTTCAGCTGTGGCAAGTGGCCCATACGTCAGGCTGGTCGTACATACGTTAGCCAGACCTAGGGGAAGAAAACTAAACCTGCCTCTCTTTTAGATCTTTCCAGAAGCACACACCAGCTGTTGCAGTGTACCTTACTCCTGAAGAGCTCATCTAAGATGCCTTGACTTCCTGTCTCATTCTTCAGATAAGCCAATTATCTAGAGAAACAAACTTTCTCCTTCTCAGGTTGTATTTGGGACTGGTAATAGATCCCATTTCACAGATGAGGAGGCTGAGAAATAGAGAGAAAATTACCTCCAACCACCTGATATGTTCAAAGAGTCACCACGTGCCACACCCAGTCCTCAATTGTTAATTAACAGGCCACATATAGAAGTTAAATGCCACTTAGATGGTGCCTTATTCGTTAGACCCTTGAGAAGTTTAGAAATAGGAAAATGTTTTGTGATTACCCTTGTGTTTACAGGATTGGTTGCTCACCTGATGACCTTGGAGAGGATGATCCTATTGGCTGGTTTGAGCTGGAAGAAGAGTGGGATGAAGCAGATTTCAAGTTGCAACAGTGCAGAGTTGCCAAAGTAAGCATTAGTGAGTTGTGGCTGTCACGTATTTGCCCACTCCCCTCCTTTTATTCTGTAAGTGTTGATTAGGGGGTATTGTGTATCAGCCCTGGGCCAACACTGGAATCCTGGAGGTGAATCAGACATGATTGTGACCCTCAGAGATTTCATAGTCTAGTAAGAGACCCAGATGTATAAGACACTGTGATGTGGGCTGTGATAAAGGGGGATATACAGGGGACTGTTATGGCCCAGAGGAAGACTATCTAAGCTAGCCTGGAATTCACTAGGGAAGGCTTCCCAGGAAAGGTGGTGTGATGCCAAGTGTTGGAAGTTGATTAAGCCATCTTTAGCCAGGCTAAGCTGTGTGCAGAGGGGCCGGCCCGGTGGCACAAGCGGTTAAGTGTGCGCACTCTGCTGCGGCGGCCCGGGGTTCGCCGGTTCGGATCCTGGGCACGCACCGACACACTGCTTGGCAAGCCATGCTGTGGTGGCGTCCCATATAAAGTGGAGGAAGATGGGCATGGATGTTACCCCAGGGCCAGTCTTCCTCAGCAAAAAGAGGAGGATTGGCAGATGTTAGCACGGGGCTGATCTCCTCGCAAAAAAAAAAAAAAAAAGATGTGTGGAGAGGGGATTCTCGGGCTGAGAGAACAGCAAGTACACAGGCATCAATGCAAGAGAGATATGTTTCCATGGCTATGAAAGGAACAGTGATTATATCTGGCTTCTTAATCTTTTTTAACTTCTCGTGTAAATCTTAGTAAGAAGCTTAAATAAGAGAAATAGGAACTATCTTTAGGGCTTATACATAGTAGGTGCTCAGTAAACAGTTTTGCAATTGAGCAGTGAATTCTGAAAGGCCCTCGACAAAGGAGCTCTCACTGTAAGAAGCAGATAGTTTGCACGGAAGTTGGGCTTTGAAATGGTTTTAGCTTTGCACAGATCAGTCTGTGTCCTGGGCTCCCAGCTCGTGGGTTTTGTATATCATTTGGGGGATTTGAGATGATTCCTTGGGGCGTTGACTGTTTTCACCATATATCTGATTTCACTTTCAAAATGGCTGTGCCAGAGAGCCAGTATACTATTCCTATTTATCCTCTCTTATCCTGTTTTTGCCTTGAAGAGGGAGTGATGCAGATTCTCTTATTGTG
The DNA here is from genome assembly GCF_020826845.1 of Diceros bicornis minor. NCBI lineage: Eukaryota > Metazoa > Chordata > Mammalia > Perissodactyla > Rhinocerotidae > Diceros > Diceros bicornis. The sequence goes on from NC_080757.1 coordinate 13,727,761, forward strand.
GTCTTTCCTCAAACCTGATTTCACCCAGCATTTGTATTGTCTTCTTTCTGTTTTTTGTAGGTGCTGGACTTATATTTTGTATCCCCAATACTAGGCATAGTGGTACCTAATATATTATTAAAGTCACAGGAGGAGCTTCCCAGAAAAGCCTTTATCTCCCTTTCTTCAATATCCAGGGATTCTGAGTCCTTCTCCTTAAATCTCTCTTGTCCTTTCTAGTATTTGATGGTGAAGTTCCTCTGCACCCGACAGGAGTCGGCAGAGCGCTTGGGAGTACAAGGCTTGAGCGTCAGTGGGTACCTCCGGCCTGCGAGAACAGAAGCAGAACAGAGCATCGTCTGTGCTCAATGCAGAAAAGACACGGAAGAGAGTGTCTGTGGGGCCACTCTGCTCCTCAGGACCCTTCAGTTCATCCAGCAGCTCGCCCATGACCTGGTAGTGTTTCCTCATTGTTAGATCTCGTTCCTTTGGGAAAAATAAGTGACAGTGTTCAGGGAAATGAACACCAACCAGTGAACCCTGGTCCTGCTGAAGCCATGCGGTGTGAATGAGTATGGCAGGCGTCATACTGCTGTGATGATATTAGAAGGCCAAAGGGAGTGAGATGTGGGGCATTGATGGCATCAGTCAGTGAAAGACTAAGTGGCATATGCCATCATTGTGAGGTTTCTTGGAATAGACCTGCAGACAGATCTTAAAGATTCCCAGCTGTGATTGCCGCTGGTAGACTGGAAAGACAAAGCAAGTTTATGGGATTTATGTCTTCTTTAAGTCCTAAGAAAATTATTCCTGAAGTGTAGGTGAATTCTGTTTGTTTACTAAAAGTACCGAAATAATGTCAGGATTTGAAATCATTTGTGTTTTTGATACTGACTTCTACAGTCACTAATAAAAACATAGTGACAACTTACTCAAAGGAAGATTCTTACAGCCATCACTGTAGAGAACATGACTTACCTCCGGAATCTGCTGGAGCCCTCTCGTGTGTGGTGTGCCACAGTGTCCCCTCCTGACCCTCATTCTGCTTCAGGGCACATTCGGAAGCTGCTGACTCAGTTTATATGTGGTTAGTTTGGTCTTTGCTATTCAAGCTCTCCTGTCACAGCAGAAAATAGCAAATGAGCGGGAGATGCTTAGGAGCAACAGGAGCATTTACAGCAGAATTGATCTTTCAGCCTGTATGCAGGGAGTGGTCAAAACATACTGCAGCATAGTCCTGGACGGTGATCACCATCGCGGAGAGACTCGCTTGTGTTCCGGGTGTGGTGGTTATGAAGTCAGGGAGCCTTCCTGGATGTGTGTGTGTGTTATATGTATATATACATTTACATTCATTTGCACATACACACACATACACTATATATAATAATATATATTTTAGAAAGTATCACACCAAAAGTAGTTGTTCATGGACTTTTTAGTAGTTAAGGGTAAGCGTCAGGTATAGGGGAATTTTACCCATGTGGAGCCACCCAGTCCCTTAACAATGAGAAGTAAATGAGCCATTACAGTATTTCTCTAAATGCATTTTTCAATTTTATTTTTTCTGGTCTTTATAATTTTTTAGGTGCAGCAGAAGGAAAGTGGCTTAAAATATAAATCTTTTCTGGACTTCGCGGGTCTCGATTTGCAGATCTTCTGGAATTTTTACAGTAAATTAAAGCAAAAGTAGGTCAGAATTTATTACAAGGTGATAATCATATAAACGCAGCTGAAACACTGAGTTTTGCTATTCTAAATGGACAATTTTTTTCTTCTAAGATTCTTTACTTTCCACTGGTTTATATTGTTCTGATTTGAAAGATTTGGTTATTATGGGAAATAACACCTAGAAATAGAAATAACAAATAAAATAATATGTTATGGAAATAACACATTTCTATAAAATACTTATTTGGGCAGTATTTTCATGAATGTTTTCTCATTTGATTATCATTACAACCTTGTGGGCTGAGCAAGTCAAGTATTATAGTAGTATCCTCATTTTATAGATGAAGAGACAGGATCAGAAATGCATTTCCTTGCCCTGCAGTAGGCGAAGTCAGATGGGGTCTGTATTTTCAGACTCTGTGGTACAGTGTTCTTCCCGTTCCGCTTTCCTTCTTCTTGGTTGGCGTTCTTTTTACCAACCCTGATGCCTAGAGGAGAGTCCTTTGTAGACAGCTGTTTGGCTTTGGAGGGTAAAAGCAGCTTGCGTTTTTGCTCTCTGATGTTCGTTATCTTTCTGTAGCTCAAGGGAAGAATGCATCTGTGCCCAAACCCTGCTTCTGCAGCTCCTCCAGAGCTGTTTCTCGGTGCTGCAGGGAGACGCGCCGACTGCCTCTGAGGATGCAAAGGCTCGACGCCCGAGCCCTGGGGGAGTGGAGGCTGCCAAGGAGCTCTACACACACTTGTGTGATGGTAGGGATTGGGGTTTTTCCTTTAATGTGACCCTGTGCTGGTAGCCTGCAGGAGCTCTTGCTGTGGAGAACAGGGGATCCTGTGATCGTGCAAGCCCAGGAAAGGGATTGCTTCTTTGGAAAATGAGCGTTTCCCTTGATCCTCTTTTGAATCATTATTTTGAGTTCAGCATTTATTTCCTCATCAACAACTTCCTCCTGCTGTCTGATATACAGTTGTGTTATATTGAGAGCAATTATTATCACACTATTCAGTCTTCAGCTAAGTCACTGGGATGAGGCTGATAGATTGAGGGGGAGAAATTGCATAATAAATTGCGAATAAAACACATGTGATCATCTGAAGTTATTTTTAAGGCTTTGCAAGTTGTATCTGAAAAGAACAGGGAAATAAATAAAAACTGATACATGTAGTCTTTATTTTAATGTGAACAAACAAACAAAAAATAATTTCCTTACACTGCCTAGCCTATACAGAAATATTTCTTTGCCCTGGTGTTAACTACAAAATGGAGAGTAGTGAGTTTATAGGCTAGTTAAAGCAGATACTGTATATATACTGAAAGTGAATGGATGGAATATATTGAAGTCACTTCCATTGTTTATTTTTATCAGTGGTGGATAGGGTGGATGGAGACTCTGTGCCTATGGAAATATTAAAACAAGAAGTTAGGAATACTCTTCTCAACGGGGCTGCCATCTTCTTTCCTGATCGAGAGACCCGGCGGAACCATCTCTTCACCATGATGGTAATTAGTTACCTTAACTGTATGGATTCTATTTCTTAAGTTTATTAGGATAAAATTTATTAGTCTTTGTTTTCTCTGAACATCTTGTCAGTTTCAATTTCCCAGATGTGTTAGACAGCCTAGCTAGTGCTATGAAGACACAGTAAAAAATTTTAAAAATAGGAATTGGAAAGAAAAATAATAATAATTTATAGATGATATGGTTATAGATTCTTTTTTATTGTCTGTGTAGATAAGCAGCTAATAAAATTACTAGTAAGAGTTTGATGAAGAAAACTAGATACAGCATTTTAAAAAGACCTTTCTGTATGCAGCAACTAATTAGCAAATGTAGTAAAAGTGCTCTGTAGGATGCATAAAGGCCTATGGAAATAAAAGAGGAACAAAAGAAGCATAAAATGTGGTCCCTGGTGTCAAAGGACTGCAATCCAGGTGGGAACACTTGCCACAGGAAAAACTGGTCCCATGTGCAGGGGGCGTTCAGAGGAGAATCACGTTGAGGCTCAGTGAGGAAGGTTTCAGAGAGGAGGACGGATCTGTGGTTGTATTTCAGCTGTCTGCAAAATTTGCGTATCAGCTTGAGGGACCCGTTTTCACATTGTGAGTTACAGCCTTTGACAGCATCAGCTGACCTGACCCACTGGACTGTGAGCAGGACTCTGGAAGCATTTACCAGGCAGTTAAGCAAATGATTTTTTTGCTAGCACGTGTCCCACATAGAAAAATAGAAAGAGGACATGTGACCTCTTGAATGACATTGCTGTCTATTAGCAGAGCAGCCCAGTCACTTTCCTTTTGCCCATCCCTCTGACAGCAGTGGTAAAGGTTATATTTTCCCTTCTCGTGCTGGTGGATTAAACAGCACTGCTGTCATTTGTGACCATATCTTATCTCTCCCACCCCTTTGTGCCAGGCAGGGCCCTGGTTTTAAAATCTCTGGAAATCCCCCTCAGTGTCATGTGTAGCAGCAGGTGTTCAATACATTTATTGAATTAAGGAAAAAAAGTGCCCCATCAAGGGATGTGATTCCTATAACTGTCACCATAGGCTGTTCTGGCTTATATAGAGAAAGCTTAGATCCTATTTAAAAGTGAGCAGAACGCTCACAAGAAATGCACTCTGTCCGTGCCCTTTCCTCTTGTGATGGCATGCCCAGTGATGAAAAGCGTACATCTTTTGGAGATCATCTGCCTAAACATTTGCATTAAGCTTTCCTGCAGGAGAACTTGAAGATGTTAACTTTAGCAGTAAACAAAAGTAAACTTGCCATCTTCTGTTTAGATGGGTGGTTCTGCTCCCTCTTAGCACTAAGCCAGGTCTTAGTTGGATGCTGGGAGGTGGTCTGCTGACCTCGGCTTTCCTCATGCTTGCAACAGTGGACAGTGGCATTTCATGCAGTTCTCGGTGTCTGGAATGTCATAGAATAGATTTTCTGAATGTGAAGTTTCTTGTTTTCTAGAGGAATGTCACTGAGCAGGAACACAAGCAGTCCTTGCAGCTCACTTTCCGCTCACTGTGCACATATTTCAGGTAAGTTTTTAATTCTTTTCAGTTGTCCGATATTTCACATCTTTGCAAAGTTGTTTTCTTTAGCTATCCTTTCCTTTCACGTTCTTGTGGAGAATCAAGTAACTTCCCTCTGCTCAGCCAAGTTTCTGTAGTCACAGGAGTCACTAAAATAGTGGTAGAATAAAAATCTTGTCAAGACCTTAATCCAAGTCCCAGTCATTATAAGACAATCGAGAGTTGAACCCATTGGGGGTCTCTTTGAACACTTCAGTTTCTAAGTGATATTTTTTGAAGACAAAAACTGGAGCCAAAGGAGTTTAGGGTCCTGTACTCAACTCTAAAAACCCAATTACATTAAAACCCAACTGCAGAAGCACGGAATGGTAGTTTAGCAAAAGAAGTGTGCTGGGAGGGGATAACTTGGAGATTTTTACATGCTTTGACTACAAAGAAGCTAATGGGCCTATAGGTTGCATTATTGGAGGTACAGACTCTTGAAGGAGGGAAGGAGCCCTCCTTGGGAATAGCCCAAGCTACTGTCTGAAAGTCAGATTATACCTGGTCTGGGTGCCAGATTTAGAGGGCTCTATGAAATGTGTTCAGAAGTGAGTATCGGAGATGGTGGTGAAAGAGGCTGGGGCTGTCATGTGAAGAACATTTGAAGACACAGGGAATGTTTAGCCTGCATTGTCAAATTAGCAGTCATGAGATTAGGTGTATTTCCTGTTGGTGGTCAAGGGGATTTATTCCTCAGAATCTCTTCTAAGAACTTGAGGATGTATGGGCCAGTGCTTACATAAGGACATGTGGACAGACAGTGGCACAGACCCAGCTGGGACCATGGCCTTTCTCCTGACCCAAACTCCTCACGTTCCGTAGAACTGACTTTGAAATCTTTGGAACCTTTTAAGATAGAAAGCATGAAAATCCCCTTCCTGAAACAAGGTGTCATGACTAATTTCTGTCCTTTCAGTGATAAGGATCCAGGTGGCCTTCTGCTTTTACCTGAGAAAGGCGACCTGGCCAACCTGAACATCAGTGAAGTACTGGCGGTCATGAGCACTCTCCTCTCTGTTGCTGCTCGAGAGGTAACTGATGGCTGCTCCCTGTTGTCTTTGCCTCTTGCTTTTAGGAGCATGTGATACAGCAGTCACTGTGCCTTTCCTTTTAGTCCTCATTTACAATATGAATGTAACTTTGTTCCTGTGACCGTTACAAAGGAGCACAAAGGTTTCCCAGCTGCCTTGGCTGCTAATCAACCAGCTCCTGCAAATGAGTGAGGGGACAGTTCTGTGACATGTTTTTTTCACTCAGTGGCATTTTTGAGTTTCATCCATGTTGATGTATGTGCTACAGTTTATTTGTTTTCACTGGCACACAATATTCCCTTTATGATTATGCCGCAATTTATTTCTCCATTTTACTTTGGAGAGAGAGTTGGGTTGTTTCCAGTTTGGGGCAATTATACAGCAGTTATGATATGAACATATCTTGTGGTTCTTAGGTATAAGAGTTTAGCCCTAGAGATCAGGTGACTCTTCAGAGAAACTCCAGAGAATAAAGCTGATGGGTTAGAGAGCCACAGAGGGATGAAGGATTGTTTCTTAAGAAGGGGGGGATTTGATTGAAGGCTCAGGGGAAGGAGCCAGAGAGAAGAGGGATTTGAAGATATAAGAGAGAAAAGAGATGATCAGTGGGATAAGGTTCCTGAGGGGCAGAAGGAGATGACATATGGAGTAAAAACCATTTGTAAAGGTTCTGAAAAGCTGAGGGCAGGAGAGGAGGTTTCATCATACCGTCTTTCTTGGTCACTTATGGGTTGAAAGCTCTTTCCTGGCTATTCCTCATTTCCCTAGAATTTTTTTGCCAGTGACAGCTGCTCTCTTAGAGAATGCCCTTGGCTGTGTCCTGTGAATGACCTTGTTGTAAACACTTCTATTTGTCTCCTCTCTTGCAGTGTGAGCTGTTGATGCTCGATGGGGCACAAGGGGAGGTTCACTCTGTGCTCTTCTCGCTGTTCTGGTCTGTCCAGGGCAGCCTGCTCTCCTGGTGCTACCTGCAGCTGAAGAGCACGGACTCTGGAGCCAAAGATCTTGCCGTCGACCTTATTGAAAAATGTGAGTTTCAGAACAAAATCCGTGAAAACAGGTGTTTGGGTTTTGAATCTGTGTGGGTACTCTTTTCCTTAGTACCTCATGCATAGAGTGTGCTTATGATTTTCTTTTCTTTGATACAAATCAGGTCTGTCTTTGGGTTGTTTTTTTTTCTCTTCTTCTTAAAATAGAATTCTGTAGCATGTCTTTCTACCCAGTTTCCTGTCCGAATGTGATAGTATGCTTAAGTATTTTTATTGGAGGGTTGGGCCATTTCACAGCCTAAACATTGCCTTTGCAATCATACGGCACTCCTAGATGGCGTCACACTCTTCAGTAGAGTCTGTCATCCTTGTTTTCATCAAGTCACCCAAAAAAAAAGTCTTAAACTTTTAGAGTGTAAGGTGTATGAGCACTGCTGTGATCTTTGCTGATAACTGAAAATACTCAGATTCATGTCCTGTAAACCCACAGAAAATTATATGAAACTCAGTAGGTTTGAGAAATCGTATGTGGAAAATTCAGTCCCATCAAACTTGGTCTCAGCAGCTGTGACAAAAATGCTTACACTGTGGAGCCCTGCCACCTAAAGCTTGGCCCATGGATAGCACACTTAATCATGGGCCCGTTGTAAACAAAGGGAAAGGCCGACTGGCAACTGGGTTGGTCAACCATGTGACTTCACTTATAAAAGTGATATCTCCACCTCATTGAATAGTAGCAAAGACAAAAAAATGAATAAGTCACTAACTTTCAAAGTAATCTTTTTTTTTTTTTTTTGGTGAGGAAGATCGGCCCTGAGCTAACATCCATGCCCATCTTCCTCCACTTTATATGGGACACTGCCACAGCATGGCCTGACAAGCGGTGCATCGGTGCGCATCCGGGATCTGAACCGGCGAACCCTAGGCCGCCACCGCAGCGGAGCGTGCGCGCTTAACTAACTGCTTGTGCCACTGGGCCAGCCCCAAAGTAATCTTTTACTGAGATTTGCACTGCTTTTCCCTCTCAGAGGAAAGCATTTGTATGACACTTGGTGGTCTCATTGTCTTTTGATGTGAAACTCCCTCCACAGCTTCTGTGACAGCTTTGCCCTTGATGATGATCAAGCAAGTGATATTTCTACCATATAAAGTATTAAATTATTTTCTTGATGTTTTTGTAGATGTGGGACAGTTTCTGGCAAGCATGAGAGTGATTTTGGAATCCCTTTTGTCACAGTATAGTGGAAAAACCATAGTAGAAAAATTATGTAATTCTGTGTTTTCGATGGCAGCTCGTCAACTGGTAAGAAAAAGTGGCAACCGTTTGTAGATGGCGGGAGGGGTTTGGTGACCTGTACCCCAGGCAGAGTCTGAGGAGGATGCTAATTGCTTCATTCATCTTCCTTTAGGTAATCTTTCTGCTGGACTTTTGCACTTTAGACATTTCACACTGCACGCTCTTGAGAGAGTTCAGTACCCTAACAGAGCTATTGAAGAAGCTTTGCAGTGACCCTGAAGGAGGACTGAATAAGGTAACTCGAGTTGGCGTTTGAACCTGCTTTGTATCCCCTCTTAGGAGTGATGTGACCACACTTAATGAAACATACCACTGAGTACAGATCTACACAAATAAATTGCCTCTAAAAGACCCATGTATTTTAATAGTGGTTTTGCCAACAAGGGTAAATGCCAGTCGGAATTGATTTTGCTTGGTCAGCATTAGAAAGGAGACACAGAGGAAGCTGTACGTAGATTAATTTCATCATTTTATAGCACATGTCGTTAAATAAAAACTGTGTTAGTGAATAACCAGATTGAAGTCTAGAAGAGAAAATGTATGTTGAAAGGCAAATTAGAAGGTTTGATATTTAAAAGAATTTTCTCCCTTACTTAACCTTATCGGACACAAAGTTTTTTCGCTATCTTGTCTGAGTCTCACAACACCCTGTGGGAGTATTTAGGGCATATATTAAAAAGCCAATTTTAAAAGTGAAAAAGCAAAGACTTAAAAAAAGGAGGGAGAAGAGATGATGGGCTCAGATTTGGCAAGGTCTCAAATAGGAATTTAAGGTCTTTAAACTCCTAATTCAGTGTTTTTCCCACTGGAAATTCATGCTAGTAGTGATTTGTAAGAACTAGTCCTGTCATAGTTAGAAAATAAATGCTAAGCACAGAGTTATTATTGTGCAATAAAAACCACACGTCTGCTCTGCTGAATGATCACCTTATGTTTGTCTGTGTATGTAGATGGGAATGTCAGTATTTTTAGCCTGTGTGAGGATTTGTGTAGGGGTGTCAAAGGCTATCTGTCTGGAGCACCGATATAGAAACACAGTTTACTGCACGTGGCTGGATGTAGAGTGATGAAAACCTTTCTTTCTTGACTCATTTGTTTGCATAGCTGGATGTCGAGACTTGGCAGCAAGAACAGCCTGTGGTGTTACACACGTGGACTAAGGAGTCTGCCCACAACTATGAAAATAATTGCCATGAGGTGTCTGTCTTTGTTAGCCCAGGGGCAACCTATTTTGAGGTGGAATTTGATGAGAGATGTGAAACGGAAAAAAGGTAAGACTCACATGTTCTTTTTTCCCAAGCAATAATGGATCAAGAATGAGAGAAGGAAAGTGATAGAAATTATACTTTCACAGGTATGATTATCTGGAATTTACCGACGCTAGAGGTGGAAAAACACGTTATGACACAAAAGTTGGCACTGATAAATGGCCCAAGGTGAGTGATATTCCCAGAAAGAGGTGAAATGCCTACTTCTGCATCCATTCTCCTTTTGTCAGCCCTCAGGGGGTAATAGAGGTATGGTCTTTGAAGGAAAGCATTCATATTATACTTTTGTAAAAGGAAAGGTTTATATCTGTGTTCCACAAACTACAACCTATCATCTGTTTTGTAAATAAGGTGTTTTTGGAACACAACCATGCCCATTTGTTTATTTAGCATCCATAGCTACTTTGGCACTGCAGTGGCAGAGCTGAGTAGTCATGACAGAGACTGTATGGCCCAGAAAGTCTAATACTTTACTATCTGGTTCTTCATAGAAAAAGTTTTCCAACTCTTGGTTGATATCACATTGTTCAGAGTAAATGGGAAGTTGTAATCCTTAGCAAGAAAAGGCTGATGGGTCCAGGAGGGCCCAGACCAGGCTGGGGAAAGCCGGGAGGCCACCTCACAGTTAGGTCTGCATGATCTCTGGGGCTGGGAGGTTAAGTTCTGCTTCAGACTGTTGACCTTCTCTTTGCTGTCAGTGGTCTTGGTTGGGAGCAAAGGAATGGGCAAGCATGACCTCTGGCTGAGTAGGTAGTGGGTGGATGGGCATCCAAGGTTTAAAAAACTGACCAGCAGTTTTCTGCCAGCTTTGCTTCTTCATGAGGTGCAGTTATGAATTTTCTGTTTCAGTTACTCTGTTGTACATTTCTCCTTTCATAGTTTTGGTGGGGATGATAAGACATAATGGTGACAATATGCACCAGTATTCAATTTAGGTTGTTTTGAGTCCTGAAGAACATGCTTATTACTGAAATGCTGCCTTCTCAAATCTGTTGATCACATGACTTTTTTGTTTGTCTCTAGAAAGTGACCTTTAAGGCTGGTCCTCGGCTACAGTTTCTCTTTCACTCTGACAGCAGTAACAATGAGTGGGGCTACAAATTCACTATCACTGCCTATGGCCTGCCTGATGTTGCTGTGTCTTGGGGGTTGGATTTACAACTCCTTGTTTCCCGACTGATGGGACGCCTTGCTTCCCAGTGCATGGCCCTCAAGTCTATGCATCGTAAGTTCACATTATCTCTCCCTTCCCTTCTTGCTACAGCCATATTGAAGAGCAAGGTGGTACTCTCCCTCGTGTAAGTTTTCTCCACATAGTGGCAGAGCAAAGGTATTGATAAAATTCCCTTTTAGTTTCCTTTAAACCAAACCAGAATAAAGTATTCACTTGACACCATTTTCATAAAGTTACTTGACCCAGACTTTGGAATACATCACAAAGGATACTGTGGCTTCCCTGTCTATGGAGAACAAATGGGGGAGGGAGCTGGTTTTGAGCAGCATTGTTATCATTTTTTTGTAAGCGAATTTTGGTATACTCCAATAAGAAGGCAGAAATATAGAGTAAATTAATTGCGTATCCTTTAACTGTGTGAATATTTATGTAAATATGTGAATGTGGATTTTGTCTTGAAGTGATTTCTTCAACTTAGTTATTAAATTTATCCAAGAAACAATTATAGAATAAAACTTTCTTTTTTTTTTTTATAACTTTATTTATTTATTTTTCCCCCTAAAGCCCCAGTAGATAGTTGTATGTCATAGCTGCACATCCTTCCAGTTGCTGTATGTGGGATATGTGGGACGCAGCCTCAGCATGGCTGGAGAAGCGGTGCGTTGATGCGCGCCCGGGGTCTGAACCCAGGCCGCCAGTAGCGGAGCGCGCGCACTCAACCGCTAAGCCACGGGGCCGGCCCAGAATAAAACTTTTTAGTGTATTTTATTTCTATATCATTTCTTGAGTTTTTCTGATTATAAAAGTAAAATATCATAGAAAAATTGCGTGATGGAAAAAAACCAAGGAGAAAAGCCACCCTTAATCCTAACACCCAGCTATAACTATTATTAACATTTTTATGTATTTCCACCTGGTCTTTTTTCTATGTCTATTCATAAACACATATATGGTGGGTATTTAATTATTACCTTTTTTCACAGACTTAAGTTTACAAATTATGAACATTTCCCCATAATTACACATTCCTAGGTGGTCTCCTGTTATACCCTAGAGGTGGTTCACATTCTGTTTTCAGCTTACTATACAGATTAGTCATCTCAGAGATACCTTATAATTGAGGCTGTTCCACAGAATGGCAGCATTTCAGGACTTCCTTATGGTTTGGTTTCATCTGGGGTATGTGTTTATGAAGTATCATGATTGAACGTTCTGGTAAATGTGGGTGAATTCCCTCCAAGTCTTAATAATGTCCAAGTGTTTTTTAAACCTTTTCTTCATCAGTTCAAAGATTCTTAGTGTGTTAAGGCAAAAAATAGAACTCTCATAAGCCTTCTTCTCTTTCCAGAGTTAGGAAGTAACATGGCTATACCTCAGGCAAAAATGGCATTAGTCTTAAACTCCCCCTTGTGGAAACCTGTCTTCAGGCATCAGATATGTCCAGAGTTGGGATTAGAAGCAAACTGGCCCACTCACTCACACCAGGATAGTAAGGAGGTATTTACTCTTCTATTGTCTTTCTATTTGGGATGGAAAGTGTTTACTGATATTTATTACTTTAAATTATAAACGTTTGTATTTATATCTTATCACCCCCACTAAGCTCTTAGCTCTTTGAGGGCAGAAACTATCCCTTGTTCATTTGGTGTCCCCACGGTGTACCACAGGGGCCAGTGCATAATGGGTGTTCAAAAATATTGAATGATGACTCTTCAGTGAAATGTAGTAGGTACTCAGTAAACCTCTCTTGATGGAGTTATTAAACAACGTTTAAGTTGAGTCTATTTCTAGTGCCCGCTGAGTCAAACTTGAAACAATTTATGCTGTATCTTTTGTTCTCCGTGGAGTGGTAGCCCATTATTCAGGCTTAGAATACTTCAAAAAACTAAACAAGTTTTCCCGCTGTCTCTTCTTCATCTCTCCTTCCCTCTCTCTCTGCTCTACTACTTCTCCTCCCTTCTTCTCTCCTTCCCCCACGCCCAGGTGGTTCGGTAGTTAATGGCTGAATCCAGGGACTCTTCCTCAGCTTCTCTTTTCCTTTACCTCTCTATGAAATTCGGTTCCTTCAGACCCTCTCTTCTTTTGATTCCATGATAGTTCACTGTCTTCTCTTAATCTAACCACTCCATCTGCCTTCTTTACTGACCTCTCTTATTCCTCCTTCTCTAAAGAGTAGGCTTCACTCAGGCTTTCTCCCTTTCCCACAGCCCACCAAGAGTTTATCCTCTCTTCTGTCTTCTGCTGTCACACCTGTGTGAATAATTCCTAAATATCAGTTTCCAGCCCTGGTTCTTCTCCCAGGCTCCAGTCATGTATCTCCCTCTTCCTGTTAGATATTTCCATTTCAGTGTTCCGACTCCCTTTAACCCAGAAGTGTAAAACCAGGATGTCTCCCCTGACTGCTCACTCCTGTTATTTTCATTACTGTTTTCCTAGCATTGAGCCGCTCCTCCCTAGCATCACATGTAACCCCACCTTGTTCTCACCTTTCCTATCCAGTCAGCTGCAAGCTCTATGGATTCTTCCCTGTGATATTCATCTGTTTCCATTTCCTCTGTCTCCACCTTTAAGCAGGCCCTCATCTTGCACTTGCATTGTTACATTGGTACCTACCAAGTTTTTTTTTTAATCACTGCATTATCTTGTCATTCCACTGCCAAGCACCATTAATGGCTCCCCGTTGCCCACAGGGTGAAGTCTAAACTCCTCAGTGTGACAGTCAAGGCTCTCTACAGTCTTCTTTCACCTTACCTATCTGACTCTAGTTCCCACCACTCCCCAGCTGAAACTTCAGGCCAGGTCAGTCTCCCCACTGACTCTTAACTTCTGCTAATGGTTATGTTCTTCAGAGCCAAACCTGCCGAGTCTTCAGGGTCCAGTCCAAAGCCCATATCCTCCAGGAGGCTCTTCTTAATTACTTTAACCTGCCGGGAGCTCTCTCCTGTGGATTCTCAGCACTGGGTGTCCCTTCTAGGCATTTGATACTTGATAATCCTTTGCTTTATAGTAGTGCTAGTTTTAATGCTCTTAATGTTTTATTTATGTTTACCTTTTTTTAACCCATATATCTGTCTAGTCTCCCCAAAATAGATTTAAACTTCCTGAGAGTATGCACCATGTTTTATACTTCTGCTTTGGCCTAGTAGGTGTTCAGTAAACTTTATTTTTTGAGTGAATGTGTTAAACATGATGGGATTTGTTTGTTGTTGTTTCCAGGTTAAGAACATCCGTGATGATCCCTGCCACCATTTTCTTCTTGATTTTGCGCAGTCAGATCCTGCCCAGAACTTCTGTGGGCCATATTCAGAACTTTTCAAAGGATTCATACAGGCATGTAGAAAACAGGCCCCAAAGACAGATATAGTTGCTGGTTCCACTATTGATCAAGCTGTGAACGCCACCTTTGCTGCTCTGGTGTATCGCACTCCAGACTTATATGAGAAGCTGCAAAAATATGGTAACTTATATTACAGGGAATATTTTTGATCTGAAGGCCAATTGCTAAGTTTTAAGAAAGCCTGTCTTTAAGTGAAAATTTTTAAATATTTTTAAATATAAACGTATTTCTACAACTGTAGACTTCATCTTGTTAGTCCTACTTTGCCAGTCAAAAGATTCATGACCAATTTACAGTTAGCAGATTGTAATATATGGCAAAGTAGCCGTGGGTTTCCTAATTAGCAGATAATTTGTCTTTATCCAGAATTCTCGTGGAAAACTGCCAAGAAGTTTAATGGAAAGAAACCTTAACTTTGGTTATAGTCCCAGCTCAAAAACTAGATGCTGTGCAGCTTCAGGTTAATCAGACAACATTTCTGCACCTGAGTATCCTTGTCTGTAAAAGCTTAGAGTTGATTAGCTCTAACATTATAAGAAATTCCAATTAAAACCTGAGATGTTTAGGTAATTGAATGTGCTAATAACCAAGGAGGAAAATGTAGGTATTAATTCTTATCTTTAGACGTACAGCTTCTTTGTAGCATCATCCCTGCTCAGCTTCCTTTGTCAATAGCCTGCTCCTCACCATTTCTTTTCCTCATGTCCCCCAGGGATATCATCTCTGTGTATTAACTGTGTATGTGGCCTGCAGCCTAACAGGACCCACAAAGAGGGAGAGTCTCTCTCTACTCATAATCTTTCAGGGGAAAAGCATTTCAAACCCTACCTAAAGATGAGATATGGGTTTTCCCAAGCACTTTGGCAGGTTATGTGTTCTATCCATGGTGCAGATGAAATAAGCAGGAACACATGCTTCCTTCCATTAGAGGAGGTAATTGACTGTTGCTCTTATTATTATTGATATTATCATCACTACTACCTTTATTGCTGAGTCCTTTGGATCTCACATTGCAGAGTTTATTTCCTGATTTCTAAAACATCTCCATTGCTCCCTCAAATCTTAATATCTCCTGTAAGAAGCTGTTGAAAAATATAAAACTACATAGAGGCATGAATGATTTATGGAAACAACTGTCATATGGAAGAGTATGTCTTTGCTGGGGGATGGTGGGTGAGGTGACCTGTATGGTTTTGAAAAAAAGTGCAGTGTATGTTTTTGTAGTGAAAATGGGGTAAGCGAGCTGGACAGTCTTTATTACCTATGGGAACTTTGAGTAGGAGGATAAAATCCTTGTGAGTTAAGAGCTGAGAAACAGAAGGTTTCTGGCTGGGAGAGAGTTCCCCCAGTGTCTTTTCAAATCATGTTCAGATATCGCATATGTATTTGCAATAGATAAACACACAGTCAAATGTGGGAACTGGAACTATTTCACTGAATACAGGTTGTTTATGGCATACCTACCACTGTGGCTTTGAAGGAGGCATAGCTGGTCTCAGTTCTTTCTGTTTCTTCCTTTAAGGGCTATTCATGGGTTCTTCAAGACTGAACCGCTTAGAGAGTGGTCCTTGTCTAGCTCATTTGCTCATCTTTGTCTAAAAATTGGTCACCCTTTTGGGTTAGAAATATACAGGAGGGGTTTTTCAGCTAGACTATAAGCTGCTTGAGGGCAGGAATCGTGTCTGTTTTTCTCAACATTGTGTTATTCCCAGTGCCTGGTATGTAGCCCAGCACATTCTAGGTATTCAGGAAATATCATTGCATTATACATTGCTTCAGCAGAGAGCTTCACACTCTTCTAATGTATTATCCTTTGGTTTTTAGAGGAAGAGAAGGGGCAGGCCTCGTAGGTCTTTCTTTAAAAAAAAAAAAACACAACTTGTTTGTTATTGTTCTAATTATAAAAATAATACCCATTCATGTAGAAACTTACAAAGTACAGAAAAGCTTAAAATAATTATTGACTGTATTCTCAAGAACATCTCTATTCAAGAGACTTTAAGAACAGCCCTATTAACGTTTTTCCATATATCTACCTGTCCTTTTATCTAGGTATATTTATATGTGTATGCATATATGAACGTCATGTTTTTAATATGTATACTCTTTTTATTTTTATTTATTTTTTAAAAGGGAAGATGTATTTTTTTATTTTTATTTATTTATTTTTTTGCTGAGGAAGATTCACCCTGAGCTAACATCTGTTCCAGTCTTCCTCTATTTTGTATGTGGGTGGCCGCCACAGCATGGCCGCTGACAAGTCGTGTAGGTCCATGCCGGGGAACTGAACCTGGGCTGCCGAAGCGGAGCATGCTGAACTTAACCACTAGGCCACGGGGCCAGCCCCTGTATACTCTGTTTAAATAAGATAATTTTTTTATATGTTTCATAACCGGCCTTTTTAACTTAATATATATCATGAACTTTTCTGCATGTCAATAATTATCTTTTAATATTTTTAATTTTAATTTTGTTTTTGTTTTTGGTGAAGAAATTAGCCCTGAGCTAACATCTGTTGCCAATCCTCCTCTTTTTGCTGAGGAAGATTGGCCCTGAGCTAACATCTATTCCCATCCTCTTCTATTTTATATGTGGGACGCCTGCCACAGCATGGCTTGATAAGTGGTGCATAAGTCTGCACGCAGGATCCGAACGTGTGAACCCCAGCCTACCAAAGCAGAATGCGCGAACTTAAGCGCTGTGCCACTGGGCTGGCCCCTACTTTTAATATTTTTAATAGTTTACCTTTATATTTTTTACTTTTTTTTTTTTTTTAAGATTTTATTTATTTATTTTTTCCCCCCCAAAGCCCCAGTAGATAGTTATATGTCATAGCTGCACATCCTTCTAGTTGCTGTATGTGGGACGCGGCCTCAGCATGGCCGGAGAAGTGGTGCGTTGGTGCGTGCCTGGGGTCCGAACCCCGGGCCGCCAGCAGCAGAGCACATGCACTTAACCGCTAAGCCATGGGGCCGGCCCTATATTTTTTACTTTTAATATTTCACTCACTTTAATAGCATATCCATTTCAGATGTTGTTCGTTTGAAAAAAGTTAGTTTGAAGTAACACACAGAACCCATTACAGCTATTTGTGGCTTAATTGATCATCCCCCCCCCCAGCTTCTCTTACCACGCCCAATGTGTGGGTGGGTGTCAGGGGAAGGGCTTTTTCTAATGAGTTAGGAGATTTGGAAACTACTTTGTGCTTACTGTTGCAGTAGTGAATTATGTTAACTGAATGTAATCTCTCGGTCTCTCCTTTCCCCAGTAAACAGTGGGGGCAAGACAGCCCTGAGTGAGGAGTTTGCACAGGTGTATTCCTTGGCAGATGGGATTCGAATATGGATGGTAAGATTTTCCTTTGCGTGTGATTTTTATGTATTTTGAGTTTTCCCACCATGATATCACGGAATTAAGGTAAGTAGCTGTCTTCTCAAGAATATAACTTTAGGAATTTTTTTAAAGTTCAGTGAATAAACGGATATAAAATAATTTAGAACCCTTGAAATCATAATTCGGTGAGTGTTGAGAACGTTCAGAGTAAACAGGCTTCAGCTGAGCTCCTCTTACCTCCTTCGCTAACCCCAAAGGCCACTCTGGAACCTCTTAGACCGGAAGGAAATGCATTGCTTTAGATACTGGGCAACCAGTGACGGTTTTAGGCAGGGGCGAGGCCTCTCTGCATTTTAGAAAAGTGGTTCTGCGGCATTGTTTGTGACAGCAATAAACCGGAAGAACAAATATCCATTAGTAGGAGGATGGACAATAAGATTAATATATTTTTATTTATTTATTTTTTCCCCCAAAGCCCCAGTAGATAGTTGTATGCCATAGCTGCACATCCTTCCAGTGGCTGCACGTGGGACGTGGCCTCAGCATGGCCATAGAAGCGGCGCGTCGGTGGGCACCCGGGATCCGAACCTGGGCTGCCAGCAGCGGAGCGGGTGCACTTAACCGCTAAGCCACGGGGCCAGCCCGACAATAAGATTATATATTACTAGTCTAATATATAAGACTATATTACAATGTAAAATGATAATATAATACTATAGTACAACGAAAGTGAATGAAATAGAGCTATGTATCTCAGATGGTGTTCACAGACATGGTGATGAAAAAAAAAGCAAGTTGTACAAGAATGCATAAGTGTGCTATTCCTTTTATCAAGTTTAAACACAAACCAAATCTATATGTTGTGTGCATAAATATGTAGTAAAATTATACAAATGCATGGAAATGAAAAACACCAAATTCAGAATTGTTTTTATTTCTTCGGTATGGAGATGAATACCTATATATTAGTATTTTATTTTTTATATATTCACAATCATCCTAAATATTGTATAGTAATTGGGGAAAAAAAATCTTTAAATAACTGAGTAGAGGATGGATAATGAGATTGAAAGCAGGAGACTAATTGTAGTAATTAGATGAGGATGGTTTCTGCTACTTAGGAAATAAAATAATTAGACTTTGTGATTGATATAAGTGGTGAACAGGAGGATGGAATTTAGGACTGTTCCCATGTTCCTGGTTTGGGTGACTTGGTGGTAGAAGCATTGACCAGAATAGGAAAAATCGTCTTGGATCTGGAAGTGGGGAGGTAAGTTCAGTTTGGGACATTCTGAATATGAGGACATCTAGGTTATCTGAGACATTTAGCTGGAGAATTTAGTAAATGTGAAAGAATCTAAATGGCTGATGCTTCGTGGAAATGTCAAGGCAGAGATAAGAATAACTACAAATGGTTGGTAATAATTTTTTTTTAAATGTATGAGTTTATCCAGGAGCAGACAGCGTTGGACAGACTCCACAATGATTAGAACATAGTTGGTGCTCAATATATACTGAATAGATAGATGGAGACCAAAATGAACAGAATCTCTCAAAAGAAATTAAAAGATGTCATCCTCAGAATGGTAGGAGGAGAATCAGGAGAGTGTGTTGTTAGGGAAGCCAAGACAGTAGTAGCAGTTTAAGAAAAAGAGTGTCTGATAAAGTCAGCTGCCACAGACAGTTCAAGTAAAAAGGATTTGGCAGTTGACAAGGCACATTGTAGATTGTGCTTCTGGTTTAGCATAGGACAGACTGCCGAAAGTTGGACAAGACGCCAACCTTCTCTCCAAGACTTTGGCATCTCGCACATCACACATGGCCTTCTGCCTGGGCTGTAAGCACTCTGGCCCACACTGTGACCATTGCCTGTGGTGGTCCTAGGAGCACTGTTCTCTGCCTGGCAGTTGCAGCATCACTTAGAAGTGTCCCCTTATTCAGGGTAGAATCAAATTTTGGTCCAACCTCTGCAGCAAACTGAGTGTATGACCCTAGCAAGACCCTTCACTTCTCTAGATTTCTGCTTCGTTGTCTGTACTAGGTTGGCTTTAGTTAAGGGCCCCTCCAGCTCCAGTGTTCTAGAATTTTTTAAATAATAGGGTCATGGGTACAAACCTCTCCCAAATAACACATGGTTGAAAAGAAGGTAGTTTAGCAGATACACCTTTTGACAGCTTCAAAGCCTGGATTGCTTTTAGGACAGACAAAAACAGCTCCACCTTGTGTCCTCAACAGCTGGACAATAACTGTCAAGTTCTCCATGATCTCAGTGCTGTGTGCTTTTGAAGTAGTTTGCTGTGGCTGCCCTTGCTGCCCTGTCTGGACAGTGTAATTATGTGGCTCAAATCCTCCCCCCAGTTAGAGATGAAGCAGAAGTCCCTGATGAGCCTGGGGAACGAGGCAGAAGAAAAATTCGGGTCAGAAGCTGCTGAGACAAACCCTGAGAGCCTGGGTGAGTGTGTCGATGCCAACTGTCAGTACTGGGCCTTGTTTCCATTTCACAGAAAACCAGTAACCCATCTTCTAGATTATTTTAGTTGAAGCTGTGTTGACCTAGGGAAGGTAACACAGGCACTAAATAGTATTTCCAAGGATATAGCACAAATAGAAAAATGCCAGAGAGGAGCAACTGTTTATTAACATGATGCAAATGGAGCATCTTTCTATTTACTTCTCTTATGAGGCATCAGGTGCTTTTTTCAGCTACATCTTGTTATGTTTTCAAAGTGTTCTCACACTGAATATTCAGTGAAATTAGGAATTAACTGTTAATTTTTTAATGATATCATGGTTATGTTATTTTTTAAAACTCTTATTTTTTTAGAGAAATATACTGAAGTTTTTAGATGAAAAATTATGATGCTTGGGATCTACATGGAAATAATCCAAGGAGTGGGGAGTGGGTAGGGAGTGAAACAAGACTGGTCCTGGGTTGATAACTGTTGAAGCTGGGTGAGGGGTGCATGGAGGGGTCCTTATCCTATTCTTTCTCTGTATGTTTGAAAATTTCCACAGTAAAACTTTTTTAAAGTGTGCTGATAGCGCTGGGAAGATTTTGATTTGTATGATGAGATAAAATTTGATTCTATTCTGTCGGTAGATCTGTATATCATTGTATTAATGGAGATATTTCTCCTCCTAAATTATATAGTTTAAATAGATTATTTTCTTTGCAAAAGTAGGCAATAAGTTTGATTTTGACTTTTTTTTCATTATCTTCTTGCTTTTTGCATTTAGCGAAAGAGTGTATTCAAAAGAGTCTTCTATTACTAAAATTTCTGCCCATGGGTGTAAGTTCAAAAGAAAGCTGTGCCAAGTTGGTGACTGCGGATGAGACTGATGATCTGCAGCCTCTCGACAAGCGCCAGAGGACGAGCTCTGTGGTGGAAGAGCACGTCCCAGCTTCCGCACCTCCTGCTGAAGCAGCTCCCCCAGCTGCAGGAGACGGGAGTCTTAACTTGGATGTCCAGCCAAAGCTGCCACCCAGCAGTGGCCCTCTTGCTGCAGAAGTATCCTCTGCCACAGCTGAAGAACCCCCGTCACCTTCCACTCCTACCCGGCGGCCTCCCTTCACGCGGGGGCGACTCCGGCTACTCTCCTTCAGATCGATGGAGGAGGCCAGACCGGTGCCCACAGTAAAAGAGAAATACCCGGTGCTGAAGGACGTCATGGACTTCATTAAAGATCAGTCACTCTCCCACGAGAGGTGAGCCAGGCGTTACCTTCCCAGCACTTCCTTTCCTCAAGCCGTGGGTACCCAGTCTAGTCAAAGGCTTGCAATTCATGTTAAAAGTGAAGAAATAATACTTGAATGATAGATCAAGATTTGTTTTAGAATATTCAAGGAAAAAAATTTGGTGATTGTTTTTTCTTTTAAAGAAGCATTTTTTCACTTAAGATTTGTACAGTATACTGTATGTAAATTATAACTCAATAATGTACTGTTGGGATAAAAAAAAGAAATATTTCTTTTGGTAGCTGCGACTTATAAATTTGTCTTATTTTACCCTGGGAGAAATTTAGGATTTGATATTTTCTGACAAAATTACTTGTCAGTGAGCCTACGTCTCTGGAAGTACTGCATGTTTTAATTTCCTCTCCTAAGAATTAAGGCTTTGTCTCTATGGGGAAGTAAAAATATTCAAGTTCCTTTTTAATTAATTAATTTTTTAATATGCGTTGGGCTTCTGAACAGTTGGTATGAACTGATTTGTAATGCTGCTGAGTAATCACTGAAAGTAGCAAACAGGTATTGATATCCTCCCTGAATGATATTTCTGATACCTCACAATAATATTTCCTTTCTATTAATATGGCATCAGAACTTGGGTGGGTGTATGTTTTCTTTCTGCCCCGGCTCAAGAGTTTTCTGAGTGTTCCTGACTTGAGTTCTGTCTCCAGTGTTGTAAAGGTTCTTTCCTTGAAGAAAGCCCAAGCCCGGAGCGTCCTTGAAGTCCTGAGGATAATTCAGTACTGTGCAGAATCCCTTGGACAGCCTCATTGCTTCCATCCGCCTTATATACTTTTCCTGTTGGAACTTCTGACCTGCCAGAAAGAGTTTACCAAGTAAGTACAAATTACAAGTCTGCAAGGAAAACAAGCATGGGTCATTTTAAAGAAATCCTAATTGTCTTCTCTAATTAATAACTGTCATTTCCACGTAGGATACAAATTTACGTTTTTGGTCAATTCATTCTTTCATCCTAAGAAAAAATGGGTTCCCTCCTTTTAGTAAGTAAATACCAGGAACATGTTCATTCCTCCTGATGAGTTTATCAGCTATTTTCCCAGACAGTAAGGATTGTACTCCCCATATACCCATACTCATCATTTGGCTCCTGGAAGCTGTGAGCTAAATTTAATGCTCATTTACAGTAATGACATTAATCTAAGTACTTCACAAGGTTGTTCTAACAGTTATTCAATAAATATTTTCTGAGTGTTGACTATGCCAGGCACTGTTCTAGGTGTTGTATATGCCATGGACATGGCAGACAAGATCCTTGTTCCAGTGGAGCTTGTATTCTATTGAGGAGAAATAGACAATAAGAAATATATATGTCAGATAGTCATATTGCTGTGTGGTGATTTCATACAGAGTGACCTAGTTTGAGCAGTCAGGGAAGACCGGCTGAGGAGATGACATGTAAACCAAGCAATGAGTGACCAGCTGAGGTCAGGGGGAGAGCACTAAGGCAGAAGGAACAGCGCAGAGGCTAGGGTGGGGGATTAGCCCAAGGAACAGAAAGAAGGCCATTGTGCCTGAGTGAGGGGAAATGGGAGGAGACGAGGTCAGAAAACTAGGCAGGGCCCATATCATAGAAAGCTGTGTCAGATACAAGTTAAGGTGTGTGTATTTTATACTGAGTCGTGGACGGGAAACCCCTGGAGAATTTTAAGCCCAGGAGGAACACAGTGTGATTTATATTTGTGAAAGATATTTCTGCCTACTATGAAAAAGAGTGAAAGTGAGAAAAGCAGTTAGGAGACTCTTGCAGTAGTCCAGGCAAGAGATGGTAGTGGTTTGGACCAGGGAATAGCACTGGAGATGGAGAGAAAAGGATGAGATTCAGGATTTTGGAGATAGAATTGTCAGGACTTATTGATGGATTAGATGTAGTGGGTGAATGAAAGGAATCATGGGGAAAGAAACTCCTTGGATTTTGGCTTGAGCAGTCGTGTGGATGGTATTGCATTTTACTGAAGGGAAGAGTATGGAAGAAACAGATTGGCGCAAAAATCAAAAGTTTTGTTTTGGTCATGTTAAGTTTGAACTGCTTCTTTCACATCCAAGTAAAGATACCAAGAAAAGAGAGCTAAGAGTGTAAAGTTCTGGAAAGAAGCCAGACTAGGGATAGAATTTGGATGCTATCAGTATATAGATGGTATTTAAAGCTTTGAGACCAGATGAGACCTCCTAGAAAGAGTGCAGACATGGACAAGAAGAGGACTCAGGACTGAACCTTAGGGGCATTTCTTTATTTAGAAGTCAAGCAGAGGAGGAGGAGTCAGCTAAGAAGATCAAGAAAGAGTGGCCTTTGAGAGCAAAAACCAGGGGCTGGTGAAGTCATAGAAGCCAAGAGAAGAATGTATCTCAAAAGATGAGAATGGTCAGTTGGGTCGAATGCTAATGCAAGAGGTTGTGTAAGATAAGAACACATTGGATTTGACAACAGTCTTACTGTAGCCATGGGGACAAAAGCCCAGTTGAACTGGGTTGAGAAGAGAATGGGGGTAATTAAATGGAGAGAGAGACTATAAACAATTATTTTCAGAGGGGAGTAGAGGAACAGGGCAGTAACTGGAGGGGATGTGGGATCAACTGAGGGTTTTTAAGAGATGTTAGAGTGTGTTTGTACCCTGATGTGAATGAATCAGTAATGAGGAAATTTGACTCAAGAAGAAAGAGATCAATGCAGTAGCAGTTGTGTAAGTAGAGAAGATGGGCTTTGAGAGAGCCAGGAGACTCTCTCTGTGGTAGCAAGAGGAAAGAGCATGGATAGAGATGCAAGATGTTTGGTGGTGCAAAGATGAAGGAATTCTTGTGTGATCATTTCTATTTTTAGAAAATAAAATATGAAGATAGTCATCAGCTAGAAATGAAGATTTAGGAGGAAGTAATGGCAGTTTAAAGAGAGGCAAGAAGGTTTGAAATAGTAATGAAAATTGGGAAAGTCAGTCTGGTCGCCTGACAATTTTGAGTGCTTATTTGAGAATTATGGTTGTGAGTTTACAGTGATATGAGTCAGCTTGGGCGTGTGGTGTTTCCTCCAGCAACACTTAGCTGTTTTGATATAGGTTTAAGATTTCTTATGCATGTATGTGGAGGAAGAAAGCAGCAAGGGAGTTGGTGATTGCTAAGATGTGATTATGGTGCTGGGCCATGGAATCTAAGCTGAGTATGGAGCAAAGAGAAGGCACAGCAAGGGTAGTAGATAGTGAACTAGAGGCAGCGTCGTGGGTTGGGGCTCATTGGGATTGAAAGGCAGTTGTGGGAGTCTCAGTAGGTGAACAGGATGAGAGGTCATGGTCAGAGTAGGATGCTCTGAAGTCAGGATTTCAGAGGTAATGGCCGTTAGTGTGATGACAAGGTCAAGGAAATAACCATCAGACTAGGATGGCCAAGGGTATGAAGGAGAAGATCGTTGGAGGTGAGGATGGCAGAGAATCTGGAGACAGAGGAACTGGGGCATCATTCCCATGGATGTTGAAGTCTCCAAGGTGACAAGGATCAAGGTAGAAAAGACAATGAGCTTGGTGCTAAAGTCATCACTGAGGGCGGCAGAGGGGTGGGCATGACCATGTGGAGAGGATTAAATGAGATAATTTGTGAAAAATACTTAACTCAGTATCTGGCACTCAGGTAGTGGTGGGAGGGCTTTATATTTGTTTATATTAACAAAGAAAGATAAATAATTGTCATCTCCATACTCCTTGTAGGCAGCCCTCTTGACCCAGCAGATGGACTCACTTGCTGTTTTGTCCATTGCTTTCTGAAGTTTTTATATTTGTGATTACTAAAGTTTCTGTGCCACTTCATTCAGCTTCCTGCTTCTTGGCTCTTTTTTATGTAAGGAATAATGATTATTAAATACATGATGTTCTGGCAATTAAGTGATTGATGATTTCCTCTGTTTCTAGTTATTTTGGACACCTGGAGGCCTGTGGTGCAGATCTACACAAAGAAATTCGAGACACTTACTATCAGTTGGTTCTGTTTTTGGTCAAAGCAGTTAAAGGATTTAGTAGCATAAATGACAGGTACTGGATAACTTTATAATTTCTAGAGAAAAAACTATTTGTATTTTTTCTGATTTTAAGAGAAATACATTTTCAATACTGAAAACATAGAAAAGTACAAGGAGTAAAATAAAAATAACCCCATATCTTACGTTCTAGAGCTAATTGCTAATGTTAACTTATTAGTTTGTTTTTCTCTGAGGCTTTTTTCTACATAGTGTGTATAGTTTTTTAAAGGGGATGGGTCTTCATTTATCTAAGAATTTGTAACTTGTTATTTTCAGTTTTTGGTGTATTATGTACAGTTTTAAAACTGGAGTATAAAGCCACTCCCCAATCTCCTCCATAGTATGGTTTAGACATGAACCTTAAATCAAATGGTTCTGTTCTACGTCTGAGTTTCACAACCTGGGCTGATTTGGGGCTGGCCCTGATTTTGCTATTTATCAGGAGGTGATTTTTACTATTCAGTCCTTTACCATAAAATGTCCCCTATGGTAGTCTTGGCAGAGTGGAAACCGTACTTTATGCTTTCAGAAGTCTTTTTCTTATGCTGTCTTTTGAAGAGATTTTGTATGGAGTATGAGAAATTTGAAAGGAGATTATGAGGAACCCAAACCAGCAATCTGGAGTTCCCTCTGCTTTCCACTTACAAACAGACCAGGTCTCTGACTTGCCTTGTTTCTCTTTTGTCCGATGGCGATGGGCAGCTTTGATAAGTTTCACCTTCCTGGTCTCTCTAGGTCTTTGCTGCCTGCCTTGTCCTGTGTTCAGACAGCGCTGCTTCATCTTTTGGATATGGGCTGGGAACCCAGTGACCTCTCCTTCTTTGTTGACATTCAGTTACCAGATCTCCTTATGAAAATGTCGCAAGAAAATATAAGTGTCCATGACAATGTGATCAGGTAAGCACACAGTCCTGCATGCTGCAGTTCCTAAAGTAGATTATGAGATACAGGAATCGTGGCATAGGGGTTCAGAGCACAGACTCTGGAGCTAGACTCTCTGTGTAATATGCTGGCTTTGCCACGTACTAGCTGGATGACCTTGGGCCGCTTATTTAATCCCTCTGTGCCGCAGTTTCCTCATCTTTAGAGCTGGAGGTAATAATGGTACCTAACTCATAGGATTGTTGTGAAGAATAAATGAGTTCTATTTCTCAATAGAACAATGTCTGCATGGTAGTGTATGTAAGTTGGTGGTGGTGATATTGTAACGGGGAGAATGAGGATCCTCTGTATTTTTGGAGATCCCAGTATAGTTTGTTGAATTGGAGAATCCTTTTCTTTATTTTTTTTTTTAATAATTTATGTGTGATTTTAGCCACTATAATCTCTTGCACATTATAAGGACTTAAGGTATGAGGAAAAAAAGTATGTGAAGTTTTTTTTTTTCTTTCCATTTTTAATGAGTATCTCTCCACCCTGCTCAAATCCACTCATGTCTGCGGAAAAGAAAGAAGACAATGGGAGAAGAAAAGCAAGAGGAGAGAATTAGGGGGAGATAAATGAATGAGTCAACATTGAGACAATTTTCGCTCTCTCAGAAGAGATATTCTGGGAAAAGCAGATAGAATTAAAGCTGTCTCCTTGTTTAGTAAACCTTAGTCATTGCCCTGCTGAGGGGGGAAGGTGTGATTGGGCATCAGCATGCTAGCTCTTTAGCTGTCAGTCTGCTTGTTGTTTCAAGCTTTGCCTGTGCCTGCATGATGTCGTCCTTGGGGATGGGACCACACCCTTCACTACCAATCCCTCATAGCACCTAGCCCAAAGCTAAGTACGAGTAGGCCTAACGTCAATTTGTTGGAATTTATGAATGAACAAATATGTATTCGTTGGTTGGTAAATATTTTGCATTTGCTGGCAAGCAAATCCTTTCATATTTAAAATTCTGGTTGCTAAAACAAACTGTAAACTGCAATTATGGAAATTCATAATTCTACATCTGTTTTTTTTTTGGTGAGGGAGATCACCCCTGAGGTAACATCCGTGCTAATCCTCCTCTTTTTGCTGAGGAAGACCGGCTCTGAGCTAACATCTATTGCCCATCCTCCTCCTTTTTTTCTTCCCCAAAGCCCCACTAGATAGTTGTATGTCATAGTTGTACATCTTTCTAGTTGCTGTATGTGGGACGCGGCCTCAGCATGGCCGGAGAAGCAGTGCGTCGGTGCGCGCCCAGGATCCGAACCCAGGCCGCCAGCAGCAGAGCGTGCACTTAACCGCTAAGCCACGGGGCTGGCCCCATAATTCTACATCTTAAAAGAGCCCATAGGTTATCTATATGAAACTCTTTTTTTTTTTTTGTGAGGAAGATCGGCCCTGAGCTAACATCTGCCAATCCTCCTCTTTTTGCTGAGGAAGACTGGCCCTGGGCTAATATCCATGCCCATCTTCCTCTACTTTATATGGGACGCCACCACAGCATGGCTTGACAAGTGGTGCGTCGGTGTGCGCCTGGGATCTGAACCGGTGAACTCCAGGCCGCTGCAGCGGAGCGCACGCACTTAACCGCTTGCGCCACCAGGCCGGCCCCGATGTATGAAACTCTTTATTGAAATGAGGAAACCAAGGACCAAGGCTGAGTGCTGTGTCAAGGTCTTACAGCAGCTAGTGGGAGAGCCGAAGCCCCAGGGTCTCTCCCTTCTCCTGCTGATACCACTAGGGTGTGCTGAGCATGTGCAAATCAGACTTAAAAAAAAAAATCACTTTATTTGGCTCCGGTGCCTGGCACATAGTAGGTTCACCACAAATGGTTGTTGAGTGGAATTAAGCCATGTAGGTACAACCTTTCAAGCTCTAATTCCTCACCCATTGTAGTCTGTTCTGGAAAGGGTTTCTCCATTTTATTTATGGATATCTATCACACATCTGGCAAATTCCAGGGCTTTGAGAACCAAATTGACCTCTTCCCCTCAGAAGTTTAAAAATGCCCCATATATTAGACCCATAGGACACAGATCTGCTAACCAGCGCTTTCCTTGATTATTGGGAGAGGCATGCTTTTCTCTCTTTATGTCCTTCTTTCAGCCAATGGAGTGAAGAAGATGAGCTTGCTGATGCCAAGCAGAATTCAGAATGGATGGATGAGTGTCAGGATGGCATGTTTGAGGCTTGGTATGAAAAAATAGCCCAGGAAGATCCAGAGAAGCAGAGGAAAGTAAGACCTCTCAACTAGAGTAATCTGAAGTCATCTGCTAGGAGTCTGGAGAGTAGAGTCTGCCTGCAAGGGAGGGGGTGGGGCGGGGTGCCAGCGGGATGTCTCCTGAGAAGGCTGCAGGTGACACTCGGTACCTTAGTGAGTCGGCTGTCACCGAGTCCGGTCTTTAACCTGAGGAGCCCTGAATCCTGACTTGACCACGCTCAGAGAATGGCTCCCTCCCGTAGAACTAGACTCACAGAAAATTGGCTCATGAGGCTGAAGTATAATATTAGGTGCCAATTTATTAGTTTACAGTGAGAAATAGAATTGCTGAAGGCCCTGGGCTCTGGTGTCCTTGGTGTAGCACATTCTCTCCCTGTAGGCAAGCAGCAACATGGGAAGCCACGTTTCAATGAGAAGATTGCCTGGTGAGCATGGAAGCAGCCATGTGTACACAGAATCA
This sequence comes from Diceros bicornis minor, assembly GCF_020826845.1. NCBI lineage: Eukaryota > Metazoa > Chordata > Mammalia > Perissodactyla > Rhinocerotidae > Diceros > Diceros bicornis. The sequence goes on from NC_080757.1 coordinate 13,756,245, forward strand.
GAGTTACATGATTCAAATGTGTAAAGGCATCAGGCTCAGGTAGCCTGCCATGTCCATCTCCACTTTAGGTGTTAATCTGTCTCCACCACGTTGTGCCAGGCATCTGCTGCCTCAGAGTCATTATTTCTTAGTATTGTGTGCCTACTATGTGCCAGTTACTTTGCTCATATAGCGCCTCTGTGGTACTTGGATGGAGCACACCAACTTGGCCTTAGTGATTTTTCTCTCTTGTATCTTAATATCTTACTGGGAGCCATTCTGTAGTTCTAAGGTGCCTTGGCATATTTGCTCTGACCTACTACTGTATGGTAACTTAGTGATTTATTTCCCTTATTTCCAAGCCATAAAGATAAACTGTACTGTAAGTCTTCAGGTACTTTCCAGGAAAACAATTTGTTTGCTCATGAAACAGTGCCCTACTATCTCCCCAGAAAGTTTTCTTTTCAAGTGCCAGCAAACACTGCTTCTTTTGTAGTGTTTCCTGTATCTGTGAAGACTACCTTCATCCAACCAAGTACCTGAGCCAGAAATCTGGATGTTGTTCTTGACCTTTCCCTTTTCCTGACCCCCATATCCAGTCAGTCCCCAAGATTCCTCACTTCTGCCTCCTTAATCCCTCTCAAATCTGCCCACCTTTCGCCATCTCTTGTACTGCTCAGTCCAGGCCTTGTCACCTGTCATGGAGTTACTTTAACAGCTTCTGTCATGGTCAGGCTCCCTGACTCTAGTCTTGCCCCCTGCAGTCCATTCTTCCTTCAGTAACCACAAGAACTTTTAGAATGCGCAGATCTGATCACGTTACTCTCTTGTTTAAAAACGGTTGGTGACTCCTGAGACTGTCATTTGAAGTGCTTTGTGGTTTAACCTTTCTAACTTTTTCTGGTTATCCTCACTCTGTACTGTATTCTACATATTGAATTATTGCCAATTTCACAAACCATTATCTGCCTTTTTGCCTCCTGTAGAACATGCCATTGCTTTAAGTTGGCATGCCTACCACCCTTACCCCCACTCAGCTAATATCTGTTTGTCCCTCAGGTGTCAACTGAGGAGTTATCGCGTTTCCGAAACCTCCATGACCTTCCTAACACCCATTGATATCCCTCTTCAGTATTCTCTAAGCCTCCTGCATTTGCCTCTTAAAGCCCTTATCATACTGTCTGGTGTCATCTGTTTACTTGAGGGAATTCCAAACTAGACACTAAGCTCCTTCATCTTCTAATCCTAGCACCTAGTACAATGCCTGGAATAAATTAAGTACCTAGTGAATGATGGATTGATTAATGAATAGTGGCCACATCAGAAAATGTGTTGGTTAATTGTACTTATTTCACCTTACAGATGCACATGTTTATTGCTCGCTACTGTGACCTGTTAAACGTGGACATCTCTTGTGATGGGTGTGATGAGATTGCCCCCTGGCATCGCTACCGGTGTCTGCAGTGCAGTGACATGGATCTCTGCAAAACTTGCTTCCTAGGTAAATTTCATGGTCTGAGTATGCCATACCCAAAAGTAATAATCGTTTCTATTTTCTGTGATCTTGTCATTTTTTTAAACTCCCGTTGTATTAAATAAAAATACTGCCCAGTGGTATGCTCTGACTGGTTGGCAAATATGAACCTTATCTCCCAAACTGAATGATGAGCTCTGGAACTCTGTTATCTGATATGCTTCCATCTTTATTCATGCTGGGTTTAGACACTTGATAAATACTCAGGACCAATGAATGTACATTCCATTGAGTTTCCAAGAAATTATTTTCCCTCTGAATCATGCAGTATTTACAAGTAGTAAAATACACACACACAAGAAGAAAACTTCAAAATTCTTGAATACTGTTGACTTGTAGGTACTGAGGTAAAGCAGATCAACAGTAGTGAGCAGTTGAGTGTTCTTCGTATGCATGGCCTAGTCATAAAAGATACAGCCCCTGCCCTAGAAGCGTTCACAGTCTTAGCAGGAGACTGGACATGCCCACAAAATGTGCAAGAGTGTACATGCTGAGTTACAGATGAGCAGTACAGATTATTCTGGAAAAGTTCTGAAGTAGTAGCAATCACTGTTGCAGGGAAGGCTTGTGGAGGAGGTGGGATGTGACTTGGTCTTTGAAGAAAATTAGAAGTAGATGATGTGAAGGAAACATTGGAGAGTGTGTCGCCATCCAAAGCAGAGCGAGTCCAGGGACAGAGGAGTGAGCATCTGTAGTATGTTTAGATGGACGCGCTCAAGTGTCTGACCAGCTAAGTGATGGATGGAGAGAGGTGGAGCCCAGACTGTGGGACCCTGAGATACTAGGCTAAGGAATTTGAATGAGTCTACAGTCAGTGGGGAAGGTTTTTCAAGCAGGGTATTAATACGATCAGAGCTATGCTAGAGGAAGGTGGTTCTGTCCGTGTAAGAGTTTCCTAGGAAATCAATCACAGCAGTGACCGGGGATTAGTGCCTGGACTAGGTTCGTGGCATAAAAGGAGCGTTTAGCAGAGTCTATGACAGAGCTTGGAGACCCACTGGACTTAGAGTGAGGAGGAGACCAGAGTAGTCAGTCTCTTTCGTGAGTAACATTCTTTCTCACTCACTGGGTCTGGAGTTATGAAGTCTGTTTCCATCTATGATTCTGGAATGAAAAGAGCAAAAACCTGATCACTCACTGCTTGTTAACAGGAGTATACAATAGTCTCAGAGGAGAGGTCATGGGAGAGCTCACAAATTGGCATGTGGACTTATTTCTGCCAAAGGTGGTCATGACAGGAATTGGTAATCTATTTGTTCAGACTCTGTGTGGGCTGGAAAAAGGGGGGGGTCAATCCATGGTACCGTTGCTAAGAAGTTTTGTGCTGAGAATATTGGTCATATGCTCAGAACCACTGGGCAGAACGCCCTGGTCTCCCAAAGATGCCTGTGGCCCCTGACATCCTGAGCAATAAATTGGGAACAGCCTTGCTTCTGGAGTTGGTTTGGGTTTGGAAACTAGCCCTTCTAAGAGCCCTCTGCCCAACCCACCTCACACTGCTATTTTTCCGCCAGGTGGAGTGAAGCCTGAGGGCCACGGAGATGACCATGAAATGGTCAACATGGAGTTTACCTGTGACCATTGCCAGGGTTTGATCATAGGCCGGAGGATGAATTGCAACGTGTGCGATGACTTTGATCTGTGCTATGGATGCTATGCGGCAAAGAAATATTCTTATGGGTATGTCTCAGATGACCTCTAGTGCTGTAACCTTTGCTTCACGTATTCCTTTGCTTTAAAAGGGGGCTTCTTTTTTTAAAAAAGGTTTTTATTATAAAAAATTTCAAACACACCCACAAGTAGAGAGAGTAGTACAATGAATCTCCATATACCCATTACCCAGATTCAACAATTAGGAAGATTTTGCTACGTCTGCTTTTTTTTTTTTTTTGCATTTTTATAAAGCAAATTACAGATCTTGAATCATTTCCTTCCTACATACTTCATATCCATCTCTACAAATTGTGGGCATTTTCTCACATTACCAAAGTGCTATTAGCACACCCTGCAGAATTTCACAATGAGGAATTCTTACTTCACCTGGTTTCCGTAGACAGTCTTCTGGGGATTGTGAAATCCTGAAATGGTATGAACAATGTTTGTGTTTGCTTATTTTTCTGGGGAGAGGGCCCATACCTATCTTTAAATTTTCAATAACCATAGGTAACTTATGCCCAGTTGTGACCATGCGTGCACTCCCCTGAGGCCTGTTCTCCCTTTTGGAGGCTCACAAAGGCTTGTGGCCTTAAAAATATCTTGCCTTTGCAGCCATTTGCCTACCCACAGCATCACGGCCCATCCGATGGTGACCATCCGGATCAGTGACCGGCAGAGGCTCATCCAGCCCTACATTCACAACTATGCCTGGCTGCTCTTTGCCGCCCTGGCTCTCTATAGCGCCCACCTGGCCAGCGCAGAGGATGTGGACGGCGAGAAGCTGGATCCCCAGGCCCGCAGCAGTGCCACCATCCTGCGGAGCCAGTGCATGCAGCTTGTCGGGGACTGTCTGATGAAGGCTCACCAGGGAAAAGGTAATTGTTCCTCTTGTATGGAAACCAGACCAATGCTCAGCTGCTCGTGAAGGAAAAGCCCCAGCAGAAGTGAAATACTGTACTTGCTTTAGAGGCAACAAAATCCAGTTTTCCACAAGAGGTGCTCACCCTCGTGTGAAACTTAATTTTAAATTTCCAAATGCATTTGAGAGAAATTAAAGTAGCTTTAGTTTCTCTAAAATATTTACATGAAGATGTAAAAAAAATATTAATAATTAAAGCTCTTGATGTCTGTGGCTGAAGGATGTAGTATTTGAATCTAACAGACTTAACTTTGCTAAAGGAATTCAGCCTTTTTTTAACCTGGAGTGCAAATCTACTTCCACACAACTGTATTCTAGATGAGAGCTATTTATAACTAAAATAGTTTGGCTCATAAAATATCTAGATGATTTTGACTTTACTGAGGGGTGCTAAGGAGAAACTAACTTGTGTTAAACTTCTGAGACATTTAACTTTCTTTCAGAATAAGGACCTCCTCATTCTGGTAAACATTAGGGAAATTAGGCCTGTGTTAGGTAGCTGGTGGATGATGCCAGGGCTTCAGAGCTATTTTGTGATCTGTTTGCCAGTGGGAGTTTAGAAATCTAGTTGTGTGAGCTCCTATAAAATTTAATGGTGCTGATTTTCTGAATAGACAGTCCTGTTGTATTTTTTGTCCTCCCTTGTTCATAAAGTATAGGTATCCCTCCTGTCCAGACTTTTGGTGTCTGGAATCAGGAGCTGAGGAGATCTGGATAGCCAGGGGGATCGTACTGAGTACTCTTCAGGTTGGTTTGTGGAGAACTCAGTCGTACATTTCCATATAGCAGCAGAGTGATTTATGGCATTTGCAGGACATGACCCTTCTTATAAACTTTTCACCATTCTCTTATTTGCTTCCCATGTAGGTCTTAAAGCTCTAGCTCTTCTTGGTGTATTGCCAGATGATGACTCCACCCCAGAAAACCAGGCCCCGCCAGTCACTGTGCCCACCCGAACATCAGAGGAGCGGCTAGAGAAGAAAGCTGTCCAGGTTGCGGAGAAGCCATCAGACGCAGGCCCTTTCGTGCACTGCACTGTAAATAACAATTCTTGACTGTGCAGAATCACAGGTTGAACTCAGAGAGCCATTCACACGGGGAGCAGAGCCAAGAGGTTAAGGGCACAGACTCTTGACCCAGATTGCCTGGGTTCAGATCCCTGCTCTGTCAGACCTTGGGCACATTGCCACAATCTCTCTGCTTCTGTTGTCTCATCTGTAAAATGGGGGTGATAATAATAATACCTATTCCATAGTGTTGTTATGAGGAGTTACATACATTACACACATTGAGTTAATGTATGTAAAGTGCTTAAAACAGGATCATAGTAAGTTCCATATCAATCTTAACTACTGCTGTTACCTGCTTCCTGACAGTTTTTATAAGGATTGAACAGGAATATGCACCTAAAGAGATTAGTTCCTGGCCCATAGTGAACACTGTATATGAGTAGCTATTTTTATATTCAGCCAACAAATAGGTGATACTAAATGCTTACTATTTACCAAGTAGACATAGTACTTTCCATTGTTGGGGAAGAAGAATTTTCCTTCTACCGTTCTAGGTTCTTTGGCTGGTCTAATAATCAAATCAATATAAGACAGACTAACAGGAGAAAAACAAATTTAATTACATAAGTAGGGTAGCCCCATAAAAATATGAGACCCAAGGGTAGGTCGGACAGTTGCGGCTTACATGCCATCCTTAGCTGAGGAATGGGATAGGGGCCTGGGGCTTCAAAGGAGAGGAGGGTAATTCACAGGACACTAAGAAGAGCAGGTGTTTGGTAATTAGATCTTTGCCCTGCTGTACAGATAGACTTTTCAGATAGAAAGTTATTTCTGGTAATAGCTGTCTTTCTGGGTCAGGCCCCCTATCTAATAAATTCTTTTAGGTAGTTAAGGGAGAAGTAAGTTTTTCTTGAATCTGCTGGGTCTTGATTGCCTTCAGCTCAAAATAATCCATGTGCCAAAGTGGCACATTTTGGGATCACATATTCTGCTCCTCATCAGCATATACTTGTATGAGAAGAAGAAAAGCCTTTCTGGGTCCAGTCGTACCCTGTGATAGTGACATTAAAGATTGCCTTGTGGAGGAGCACAGCATCGCTTCTGTGATGCTGCCTCCAAAGCTTGAGTTTATGCTGTCAATGCCCTTGACTTTGCCTCAGGAGCTGCTAATGTTTCTGTCCGTCATCTCCATCATGTTAACTAGTTCAAGGATCTCCCATTTGGTGGTTATAGCCCACCGGATCCCATTGTCATTTAGAGGAAGACAAAAGCAAAGATGGCTAGCAAAAACTTGCAAATTCTCTTAGCTTCATTCAGGCAGAGAGTCAGCTCAAGACAGGTGACATAATAGTCTTCAAGCCTGTCTCCGAGGTGTCAACATTTTTGACCACAGAACGCCTTCTCCAGACAGCACTTTAACCATCCATGGATTATGTAGGGCAGAGACAACGGTATCAGCAGAGACAGGATATGTCAGCAGTCTTGACCTTTGATCTTGGGAATGTTTGTATCTTCTCATGAGCTCCTAGAATCTTTAACATGCCACCCATAAGCACTGTGCTCCCCTTTTATCTACTTATTCATTTATATCAGAATGGACTCACATTTTTTTATTCAATGGATTAAAATCTATTACTTTTTATTATTCATTTAGGTGCTCAAGTCATCTCGTGTTTAGCCAGTGGGAGCTCCTTCCAGCTGGCTTTTGTGTCGTGTGATATGTCTCCATTATTCTTTGAGCACTTCCTTAATTTTTGATACAAAAAGATATTTCAAGTTTGTCTTAGGCTTTCGCTGCCTAAGGACTAGAATCGGCCTTTTTCTAGGGTGCTTCCAGGGCATTATTTTTATTCCTGAGGTGTCCCCACCTTTTGGGTCCCCTTGCCATCAGCAGCTGGGTGCTCCCAGGGTATCCTACCTCTGGCTCAGTCTCTTAGTCTTCTGGCAAAGCTGTGGTTTCCAGCACTGTCCCCACTACGATGGCCCTAAGGACCATATCCCATTTGAGCCCTGAGTACAGATCACTTGTTTTTGAACTCACACATGCTTCAGGCCAACCCCAGGACCTATTAAGGGTGTCTTCCCTCCCTCCCTCCCTGCAGTGACTAGGGATACTTTTTGTTTTATACAACAGAGAAACCAACCTTAGCCAGAAGGCTTATCCAGGGGATTCTGTGTACAACAGCCTCAGGCCAGCAGTGAGGCCCCCTGGGTGCCACAGGGATGCAACTGCAGTGGCTCTTTGGAGTCCTGTGGAAACAGGAAAGAAGATCCAGCTGAAGTTATTAGCCAGAACCTTGGAATTATATTGTCCTCACAAAGTGCCACATGGTACAGAGAGTGTAGTGTTGGAGGTCTTTTCAGAGGGTACATTTTTAACAAGGCAAGTAGCTCTCCCGGTCTCCGTCTCCTCTTAGGACAGTCTTATAACCACTTTTTTCTTAGGAAGGAGTTGAGGGTAGGATTGATGTCGGGGTTACAGTATCCAGAGAGGGGAGGATAAGTTAGCTACACTGGGAAGTGTGAGGATCTTCTTGGGAGTGTGTGATGTACAGCGCTCCATCTTTAGCTCCAAAGCGTCCTGGCCTTCCCAGACTTCTTGGAGGTGGGGTGCCTCTGCCATGCACAGAAGACTTCCTGCGTGGCCTAGATTCCACGTACAAGCCTGTGTGACAACACAGAAAAGCACCCTGAGTGCCCAGGGAGTGAAGGTGATTTTGGGGTGACTCTGAGTGACTCCTGAGGAAATTCAGGCTGAGGACTGTCACCCTGCCAGCCTGAGCAGCTCTCTGCCAGACTCCTGAGCCCAGAAAACCCTCCTAGCTCCAGTGAGGGCCCTCTTAACAAGTCTCCTTGCCAAAATGGAATTCTCAAAAGTGTAAGTCAATTTAGTGTGCTAGAAGGAAATCCACCACTTTTTTTTTCCCCCCAAGAGAAGAACTTTCCATACTTGGCTTCTGAAAGCTAAATAGAATATATTAGAGGTTTATAATGAAGCCATTGCTTACGTGATGCAGGCTCTGACCGCGGGCATTTGGAAGATGTTTGGGGGGATGTGGTGCAGTGATTACTGTCTTAATCAGAAATGAGGGACATTTTCTGATGGAATTCAAAAGTATGTTAGTCTGTGGGGCTGGCCCAGTGGCGTGGTGGTTAAGTTTGCATGCTCCGCTTCAGCAGCCCGGGGTTCGTGGGTTTGGATCCCAGGCATGGACCTACACACTGCTCATCAAGCCATGCTGTGGCAGCATCCCACATAGAAAATAGAGGAATATTGGCACAGATCTTAGCTCAGGGACAATCTTCCTCAGGCAAAAAGGGGAAGATTGGCAATGGATGTTAGCTCAGGGTAAATGTTCCTCACCAAAAAAAAAAAAAGTATTTTAGTCTGTGAAGACTAATTGGCTAATGATTTTAAAAATTGTATTATGATATTGATGAGTAAACTTTTGTTGTAAGAAACCTGAATTCTTTTACACTCACTATTTTGTTTTTAGGGAAAAAGAGATGTTCATAAGGCAGTCAGTCCTTCAGATTGCAAACAGAGAAGTAAGGCAGGTGAAGGTGTATTGTTAATGAAGGATCCTTCGTGCCAGACTCAAATTTCAGACTCACCTGCAGATGTTAGCACACCTACAGGACTTCCAGGTAAAGACTGTTTGACCACAACCTTGATCTCTTTCATCTGAAAATGAACACATACCCGACGCTGAGATGTTTCTTGCACAGAATTTAAAATTGGCTAGCACCCAAGGCTGCATGGTTTTCCAGTTCTGTATCAGATGGTGCTGATGATGCTTTGTAAGTCATCTTTCCTACACTTTGCCTGCTTTCCTACCTTGTTGATTCCCTAATTTACTGGGTGCCTTCTGTGTGCCAAGCACTGTGCTAGGGATCGCCCTGCGGATGAAACGGACCATGTCAGACAGATAACCATATAGCTCCTGCCCTGTAAGCTCTTGGAGCTTACAGTCTGGGAGGGTTTAGGACAGGAGTAGGTAACTAATGATTTGAGACAGAATGGGATTCTGTCTAGAGAGAAGTGTAGGTGGGGGTTAACAGTGATTGATATCTAACTGGAACAGATTGTATCCACATAAAGCCTTATAAAGGAAGGGCTGCAGGGGACCTTGAATGTGCTAGCATCTGCCCTGGGGAAGGGCATTCAGGGCAGAAAGAACCACATGAGCCAAGGCCTCAGAGTGGGAAACCCCCCAAATACAGAGGAGAAGTCCCTTGGGCAGGTGTGTAGGGATTGAGTGGAACACTGGAGAGTGAAACTGGAGGGTGCTGTGGCACTCTGCTGCCTGGGGATAGCAATGGCAAGGTCAGAGATGTGTATTAGGAAGATTGTTGAGCAGGGAGATGGCAGTGCTGTGGGCTAAAGAGACCGGCAGCAAACCTCAACCTCCTCCTTATGGCAGCCCAGGGAGGCAGGATCTTTCCCATGTGCCCACTCTGTGACACAGGTGGAGGCAGGGGTGAGCACTTGGCATCCTGCCCTGTCAGTGGAGCCAGCTCTCAGAAGGGGTTGATGCTCATCTCTACAGTGCATATAATTCTACCTTTCAGAAAACAGTCTGACACGTCCCGTCAGTGCAGGTCATCAAAATCCACTCTAGGGCCGGCCCCATGGCTTAGTAGTTAGGTGTGCGCGCTCCGCTGCTGGTGGCCCGGGTTCGGATCCTGGGCGCGTGCCGGCACGCCGCTTCTCCGGCCACGCTGGGGCCACATCCCACATGCAGCAACTGGAAGGATGTGCAACTATGACATGCAACTGTCTGCTGGGGCTTTGGCGGGGAGAGGGAGGAGGATTGGCAATGGATGTTGCTCGGAGCCTGTCTTCCTCAGCAAAAGGAGGAGGATTGGCATGGATGTTGGCTCAGGGCTGAGCTTCCTCACAAAAAAAAAAAAAAAATCCACTCTAAGCTGATTCCCTTGAGGATCAGCAACCTGGTTCACATGTAATTTATTAATTCGTCAAGTATTCATTGGGTACCTGCTATGCTCCAGGAACATTTCTAGGTGCTTGAGTTAGCTCACTGAAATAAACAAAAATCTAGAAGGGAAAACAGACAAAAACAATAAATATCAGTGATACAGTCTGTTAAAAGGTGATTGAATGCTCTGAGCACAAAAGGGCGGGGTGGGGAATGGGGAGTGCAGAGAGGGTGGGAGAGATGAGAGGGCAGGCTCCACATTTAAATGGAGTGATCAGGGGAGGCCTCCAAGATGTGTTCAGCAATAGGTTTTTAAAGTCCCAGCTTTATTCTGTAGTGGCACAGCGACAGTGCATGGTTTACTTACCTCTTCGGACATGTATAGAAGCTGGCAAAATCTGAACGTTTGGTGTTTTACAACTCAGATGCTGAAAATTCAGAAGCATCATCTCAGAAGCCCATCGAGGAAAAGGCAGTTACTCCAAGCCCTGAGCAGGTGTTTGCTGAATGTTCCCAGAAAAGGATTTTGGGATTACTAGCAGCCATGTTACCTCCCTTAAAGTCGGTAAGAGACAAATAGTATATTCTTTTTAAAAGAGGGGTGGTGTTATGCACACAGAAATTTTTTGGAAAGCTGTATACTGAAACCAACTGTTAATGGCAGTCATTTGTGTATCCCCGAGGGTAGGATTATAAACCGCAATTATTTTCTTTTTTGTACCTCTCTATATTTTGTAACTTTTCTATAATATGTATGTATAATGTGACTTATTATTGTTTTTTGTTACTGTAATCGTTTTTTCCTATCTCGTTATAGTGAAAATATTTAAGCTTACAGAAAACTTGAAAGAAAAGAAGAATGCTCTTTACCTCGATTCACCAGTTGTTAATATATTGCTTTATCTGTGTCTATTTACATATATATATTTTTTTGCTGAACTTTTGCAAATAAATTGAAACCATCATTTACACTTCACCCTCAATATTTCAGCACGTCTCCTAAAAGTACATTCTCCTATATAACCATGATGTTGTCATCCTTAAAATTTTAACTTTGATGGAAAAATTTTATCTTCTATGCAGCCTACATACAGGTTTCCCCCGTTTATCCCCCAAATGTCCTTTACAGATTCTTTTTTTTAAATCAGGATCCACTTAAGAATCGCACTGCATTTAGATATCATGCTCTTTTAGTCTCCTTTAATCTACTTTCCCTGCCTTTTTTCTTTTTTTTAACTTTCATAACATTGACATTTTTAAAGAGTTTTCTTTAAAATGGACATCTCTTCATTATTCTTTTTTATAATTTTCTGGACTGTTCTTGCATGCTTATTTTTCCATATATACTTTAGAATCACTTTTATCAAGTTAAAGAGAAGATCTTGTTAGTATTTTCCCTGGGCTGGTGTTGAATTTATATATTAATTTAGGAGTAGCTGACATCTTTCGAATGGTCTCCTATTTTTTCAGTAAATGGAGAGTAATCAAAGACAGAACTAGCAGCTGCTGAAATAGGATTTCCCAAGTTGGCAGGGCTTTGAGGAAGGAGAGGTGTCCCCAGGACCCAGTGTTTGGTCCTCAGGTCTCTGGGTCCAAGGACTTTTTTTTAGCAGTTTGCCCAGAGATGCTTAAACTCGGAGGAATTAACTCTTACACGGGAGTCTAGACTGATTTATAAATCGGTCACAATTCACAGGGGTATGAGTCTGGCAGGAAAATGAATATGCGTTCCCTCTTGGTGTGTAAATCCATCCAGAAGACCACATTGTAGCTCAGGAGGTTGTCTGGTGTGTGTGGAATTAGAATGAGGAGAATAAGGTATTTTGAAGATGCATTTCCATGAAGCTGGATGAATTGACCTCACTCAGCAGCAGATCTGTCTGGGTAGCTGTTATTGTGCCTCTGAAATCAGCACCCACAGGCTTGGACAGAGCAGTCACCATCTTGGCCTTTCCCTTCCCACTCCAACACTAATCTTTTCTGCATCTTACTGGGTAAGCACATTGAGAAACCATCTCTTAAGTTGGGGCCTTTCTGCAATTAGCTACTCTTATCCTTTTTATGTTGATTTTACCAGTTTCACTATAAGAGTGACCTTTTCCTAACTTGGTCTCACTTTGCTATAACCATTTGTGTTATGGTCAGTTAGCTTACTTCTCCTGAGATGAGCTGGTTAACTGCTCTGTGCCAGTCAACTATGGTTCTCCCCACTGCCCACCCCAGCCTTGCTCCCATACACATTTTTCCCAAGTTCTTTTCTTTTTTTTTAATGGTTCATGAAGTCTGATCATTTTTCTTATCTAGTTGTGGTTGTAGTTAAATTTTGTCTACTTATTTCAATCCGTATTTCTCTCTCAACTAACAATCTAACCTTTTACCTTTTCTTGCAAACAAGATGAGACCTTTAGCACACTTTTATTTCCCTCATCGTACCCTAAGTGTTCAGATTATCTGTAATTTTAGCTCCAGATGGTTTGGTTGGCTGGTTGGTTTGGGTGTTTTTTTGTTGTGTTGTTTAGATTTTGCCTCTCTTAAAATTACTTTCTTTAGAATTTCAGAACCACATTGTAATTTGTTATTGATGGTTACTGTTTTGATTGCACATTATTGTTTATTGATTACTGTTTTCCTCTTGAATTACTTATTCTAATCCTTTTTTTGTTTTGCTGGAATACTTCCTCAAATATTTTCTTCAGAAAGGCTGCATGTCTTTCTTTTCCTCTCACCCGTGGAGATAAGTTTGGGTACAGAATTACAGGGACACAGTCCTTTTCCTTCAGAACTCTGTAAATGTTGCTTCATGGTCTTCTGCTGTCTAGAATTACTGATGAGAAGTCCAATATTAAGATGATATAAGAAGTCCAATATTTTTGTGAGGAAGATCAGCCCTGAGCTAATATCCAATGCCAATCCTCTTTTTTTTTTTTTTTTTGCAGAGGAAGGTTGGCCCTGAGCTAACATCCGTGCCCACCTTCCTCCACTTTATATGGGACGCTGCCACAGCATGGCTTTGACAAGCAGTGCGTTGGTGCACGCCCGGAATCTGAACCTGTGACCCTCGGGCCACCAAAGTGGAGTGCGTGCACTTAACTGCTTGCACCACCGGGCCGGCCCCAAGAAGTCCAATGTTAAGATGTTTTTTTTTTTAATCTAAAAGTGTTTTCTTTATCCTTAGAATTCAGACATTCATCAGACTGTGTCAAAATAGAAGTTCTCTTTCTCTGTTCCTTCCCTTCATCCTGTTTGCTTTTTTGATAAAAACTCAATTTTTACTTCAGCCGAGGAAATGCTCTTCTGTTATTTGTTTGCTTCTTTACCCACCCCATTTGCATCTTCTTGAATGCATAGTGATTCTCCTAGATCGGCCCTCCATCTGGGCTTCCGTTTGGTCAGACTTTTCATCTTTATCTGTTGTTCTTAGAGAATTCCTTAAGTAGATTTCTTAAATCACCACTTTAATTTTTAGCAGTGTCTCTTCTCTTCTTGGTCCCTCTGTTAAGGTGGTTTGTTTACCCTGATAATCTTTTGTTTTTTAACATGCTCTTTGGAAGGCAAGTTATTAGATTTATTTTAGTGTAAAAAGTAACTAGATTGACTTGTATCTAGAATATATAAAGAACTCTTACAAGCCATAGAGAACTCTTACAAGCCAATAATAAAAAGACTTCTATCACCATAGATTAGTTTTGCCTGTTTTTAAACTTCGTATAGATGGAGTAGGTCACTATGTACTCCTTTTGTGTCTAGTTGCTTTCACTCAGTGTTATGTTTGTGAGATGCATCATGTTGCTGTGAATAGTTTCACTTATTCATTCTCAGTATTATCCAGAATTCCAGTGTGTGAATATAGCATAATTTTAAAATTCATTTTACGATTGTTGGGCATTTGGGAAATTTCCTGTTTGGAGCTATTCCATATGGTGCTACAAACATGCCTGTACGTGTCTTCAAGTAAACATATGAATGAGGCCAAGCTTGGCCTGCCACACAAAAGTCGTACCAATTTACACTCCCAGAGTGCTCAAAAAATATCTTTGATAGCAAGAGGATCAGAATTAATGTGTAGCATTTTGTTGTCATGTCTCTTTAGTCTCCTTTAGTCTTAAGCAGTTTATCAGCATTTTCTTAACTTTCATGACCTTGACACTTTTGAAGGTTACAGGCCAGCTGTTTTGTAAAATGTCCTTCTCTTTGGGTTTGTCAGGTGTATCCTCATGATTAGATTCAGGTTTTGCCTCTTTGGCAGGAATATCACAGTCGTAATGCTGCATTCTCTTTGTAGCCAGCAGGTAGAACACAATTTTGATTTATTTCATTACTGATCGTGTTCCCTTTGATCACTTAAGTGGTGTCAGCCAGCCTTCTCCACTGTAAAGTTAATTTTTTCCCCTTTGTTATTAGTAAATATTTAGTGGGGACAGTCTTTGAAGCTATATAAATATCCTGTTTCTCATCAAACAACAATTTATTCATTTATTTAGTTATATCAGTATGGGTACACGACTTCCTATTTTATTCATCAGTTATAGTCCATTATTCTTCTCATTTTGATGCTTAAATTGACCTGGACTTGGCCAATGAGAGCCCATTCAGGCTGTCTTCTGTGTCCTTTTGACATACTCCCATCGTTTTTTGAACATTTCCTGTTTTCTGGCACAAGATATTTCAGGCACTTCTTGAATTCTCCCTTCCCTAGGCCTGGAATCAGCCATTTCTCGAAGGTGAACTTGTTCCTTTCAGTAGAGAACCGTATTTAGAAACTGAGGTTTGGGCACTAGATAGGTTCATTGCAACAGTGTGTCACGGCTCCCAGGCCTTCTCAGTGGACAGAGATAGGGTGTGTGCGCGTCTGTGCGTGTATACTTTACCTTTCTATGTTTTTCTATATTTAGAGCAGTGGTTCTCAAACTGGAGGCTCTCTCTCCTCCCCCCAAGGGCACATTTGGCAACGTCTGGAGACATTTTTAGTTGTCACAGCTGGGGGTATACTACTGGCATCTAGTGTGTATAAGCCAAGGGTCCCGCTAAACATCTTAAAATGCTCAGGCATCACCCCCACCTGAATCCCTCACCCTCGCACATACATACAAGAATTATCAGAACCAAATGTCAATAGTGCCAAGGTTGAGAAACCCTGATTTAGAGAGAAAGAAAGAAAAAAGTGAGTGAATCGTGAGTTCATATCAATCCCTCCAATTTCCATCTAAAACCACAGGCTGATTCTAGTTTTCTCCTTTTTTGTATTTATAACTCCTGTCTTTAACAGTGAGAAACCTGGAGCCCATTATCCTTAACATTATTACTTATTTGATCAGTCTTCCATCTCTGCCACCATTCTTTTTCTTCTGTGGGTGCCCTCCTCTCCCTGTGTGGACTCTTGACACTGTTCGTTGGGCCTGCCCCCACTTGGATGCCTCCTCACCACACCTGGGTGTATCTCCCTATGTCAAGTGGCCCCCTTGCATTGAACCCACCCTCACCCACAGCAGGCTGCTACTCCATGGCAGCACTCTCCTTGTGCTGCTAGAACTCTGATTCCCCATGCTGGACTGAGCTCTCTACCTGGATGCCCTCGCCTCACTGCCTGGGCTCCAACACCCCGCGTCAGGCTGCCCTTCCACATGGATGCCCTCCTCACCCCCTTCAGAGTTCAAGCTTGACTCCCATGGCTGACCATTCCCCTGCATGGATGCCTTCCTCACCCCGCTCGTGCTGACACCCCTGCCAGGCGGCCCCTCTCCATGGAAGCACTTCTCACCCTGCTCGGGTTCTCACACCCCACACAGGACCAGCCCCCTGCACGGACGTCTTCCTCGTTCTTCTTGGACTCTGACACCCCGTGCTAGGCTGCCCCTTCAGGGGGATTCCTTCTTGAGAATCGTTTTTGATTTTGAAAAACTTTTTGTTCTTTGATTGCTTTGTTTTCATATTATAGATTTAGTGCCCTCTGGAATGACAATGAGGTAACTCAAAATTTTTTAATGTTCTCTCCAGATTTGTGCATTTCTTTCTTATAGAAAATAATGAGTGGTATAAGTGTATAGAGATGTGTGTACCAGGCTGTTTATCTAGATGGTGTTTTTTTTTTTTTTTTTAATTGATGTTTTAATGGTTTCTAACATTGTGAAATTTTGGGTTGTACATTTTTGTTTGTCCATCACCCCATATATGACTCCCTTCACCCCTTGTGCCCACCCCCCACCCCCACTTCCCGGGTAACCACAGTCCAGTTTTCTCTGTCCATGTGTTGGTTTATATTCCACATATGAGTGAGATCATACAGTGTTTGTCTTTCTCTTTCTGGCTTATTTCACTTAACATAATACGCTCCAGGCCCATCCATGTTGTTGCAAATGGGACGATTTTGTCTTTTTTTATGGCTGAGTAGTATTCCATTGTATATATATACCACATTTTCTTAATCCAGTCGTCAGTCGAGGGACACTTAGGTTGCTTCCACTTCTTGGCTATGGTGAATAATGCTGCAATGAACATAGGGGTGCATAAGCCTCTTTGGATTGTTGATTTCAGGTGCGTTGGATAGATTCCCAGTAGTGGGATGGCTGGATCATAGGGCATCTCTATTTTTAATTCTTTGAGGAATCTCCATACCGTTTTCCATAGAGGCTGCACCAATTTGCATTCCCACCAGCTGTGTATGAGGGTTCCTGTTTCTCCACATCCTCTCCAACATTTGTTGTTTTTTGTCTTGGTGATTATAGCCATTCTAACGGGCGTGAGGTGGTATCTTAGTGTTGTTTTGATTTGCATTTCCCTGATGATTAGTGATGTTGAGCATCTTTTCATGTGCCTATTGGCCATCTGTATATCTTCCTTGGAGAAGTGTCTGTTCATTTCCTCTGCCCATTTTTTGATCAGGTTGTTTGTTTTTTTGTTGTTCAATTGTGTGAGTTCTTTATATATTATGGAGATCAACCCCTTGTCAGATGTATGTTTTGCAAATATTCTCTCCCAGCTGGTTGGTTGTTTGTTCATCTTGATTCTGGTTTCATTTGTCTTATAAAAGCTCTTTAGTCTGATAAAGTCCCACTTGTTTATTTTTTCTTTAGTTTCCCTAGTCTGGGTAGGCATGTCATCCGAAAAGATTCCTTTAAAACCAATGTCAAATAGTGTGTTGCCTATATTTTCTTCTATGAGTTTTATAGTTTCAGGTCTCACCTTCAGGTCTTTGATCCATTTTGAGTTAATTTTTGTGAATGGCGATAGCACATGGTCCACTTTCATTCTTTTGCATGTGGCTGTCCAGTTTTCCCAACACCATTTATTGAAGAGACTTTCCTTTCTCCATTGCATGTTCTTAGCACCTTTGTCGAAAATTAGCTGTCCGTATATGTGTGGTTTTATTTCTGGGCTTTCAATTCTGTTCCATTGATCTGTGTGTCTGTTTTTGTACCAGTACCATGCTGTTTTGATTACTGTTGCTTTGTAGTATGTTTTGAAGTCAGGAATTGTGATGCCTCCTGCTTTGTTCTTTTTCTTTAGGATTTCTTTAGCTATTCGGGGTCTTTTGTTGCCCCATATAAATTTTAGTATTCTTTTTTCTATTTCTGTGAAGAATGTCATTGGGATTCTGATTGGGATTGCATTGAATCTGTAGATCGCTTTAGGTAATATAGACATTTTAACTATGTTTATTCTTCCAATCCACGTGCATGGGATATCTTTCCATTTCTTTATGTCATCGTGGATTTCCCTCAATAATGTCTTGTAGTTCTCATTGTATAGGTCCTTCACCTCCTTGGTAAGATTTATTCCTAGGTATTTTATTCTTTTTGATGCAATTGTAAATGGTATTATCTTTTTGAGCTCTCTTTCTGCTAGTTCATTATTAGCATATAGAAATGCAACTGATTTTTGTAGATTGATTTTGTACCCTGCAACTTTGCTGTAGTTGTTGATTGTTTCTAACAGTTTTCCAATGGATTCTTTAGGGTTTTCTATATATACAATCATGTCATCTGCAAATAGTGAGAGTTTCACTTCTTCGTTACCTATTTGGATTCCTTTTATTCCTTTTTCTTGCCTAATTGCTCTGGCCAAGACCTCCAGTACTATGTTGAACAGGAGTGGTGAGAGTGGGCAGCCCTGCCTCGTTCCTGTTCTCAGAGGAATGGCTTTCAGTCTTTCCCTGTTGAGTATGATGTTAGCTGTGGGTTTGTCATATATGGTCTTTATTATGTTGAGGTACTTTCCTTCTATTCCCATTTTATTGAGAGTTTTTATCATAAATGGATGTTGTATCTTGTCAAATGCCTTCTCTGCGTCTATTGAGACGATCATGTGGTTTTTATTCTTTGTTTTGTTGATGTGATGTATCACGTTGATTGATTTGCGGATGTTGAACCATCCCTGCATCTCTGGTATAAATCCCACTTGATCATGGTGTATAATCTTTTTAATATATTGTTGTATTCGGTTTGCCAATATTTTGTTGAGGATTTTTGCATCAACGTTCATCAGCGATATTGGCCTGTAATTTTCTTTCTTTGTATTGTCTTTGTCTGGTTTTGGTATCAGGGTGATGTTGGCCTCATAGAATGATTCAGGAAGTGTTCCATCTTCCTCTATTTTTTGGAATAGTTTGAGGAGGATGGGTATTAAATCTTCTTTGAATGTTTGGTAAAATTCACTGGAGAAGCCATCTGGTCCTGGACTTTTATTTTTTGGGAGGTTTTTGATTACTATTTCAATCTCTTTACTTGTGATTGGTCTATTCAGATTCTCCATTTCTTCTTGGTTCAATTTTGGGAGGTTGTATAAGTCTAAGAATTTATCCATTTCTTCTAGATTGTCCAATTTGTTGGCATATAATTTCTCATAGTATTCTCTTATAATCCTCTGTATTTCCATGGTATCCGTTGTAATTTCTCCTCTTTCATTTCTAATTTTATTTACTTGAGCCTTTTCTCTTTTTTTCTTAGTTAGCCTGGCTAAGGGTTTGTCTATTTTGTTTATCTTCTTGAAGAACCAACTCTTTGTTTCATTAATCCTTTCTACTGTTTTTTTGGTCTCAATATCATTTATTTCTGCTCTGATTTTTATTATTTCTCTCCTTCTGCTGGCTTTGGGCTTTGTTTGTTCTTCTTTTTCTAGTTCTGTTAGGTGTAATTTAAGGTTGCCTATTAGGGCTTTTTCTTGTTTGTTAAGGTGGGCTTGTATCGCTATGAGTTTCCCTCTCAGGACCGCTTTTGCTGCATCCCATATGGTTTGATATGGCATGTTATCATTTTTGTTTGTTTCCAGATAGTTTTTGATTTCTCCTTTAATTTCATCAATGATCCGTTGGTTGTTCAGTAGCATGTTGTTTAATCTCCACATTTTTGTCACTTTCCCAGTTTTTTTTTCCTGGTTCATTTCCAGTTTCATAGCCTTATGGTCTGAAAAGATGCTTGTTATGATTTCAATCTTCTTAAATTTATTGAGGCTTGCTTTGTTTCCCAACATATGGTCTATCCTAGAGAATGTTCCATGCGCACTTGAGAAGAATGTGTAGTCAGCTGTTTTTGGGTGGAGTGCTCTGTATATGTCTACTAGGTCCATCTCGTCCAGTTTTTCATTTAAGTCTAATATTTCTTTATTAACTTTTTGTCTGGATGATCTATCCATTGCTGTAAGTGGGGTGTTAAGATCCCCTACTGTTATTGTGTTGTTGTTGATTTCTCCTTTTAGGTTTGTTAATAGTTGTTTTATGTACATTGGTGCTCCTATGTTGGGTGCATATATATTTATAAGTGATATGTCTTCTTGATGGAGTGTCCCTTTTATCATTATATATTTCCCTTCTTTGTCTTTCTTAACCTGTTTTATCTTGAAGTCTACTTTGTGTGATATGAGTATGGCAACCCCTGCTTTCTTTTGTTTGCCATTAGCTTGGAGTATTGTCTTCCATCCTTTCACTCTGAGCCTGTGCTTGTCTTTAGTGCTAAGATGTGTTTTCTGAAGGCAGCATATTGTTGGGTCTTGCTTTTTAATCCATCCTGCCACTCTGTATCTTTTGATTGGAGAGTTCAATCCATTTACATTTAGGGTAATTATTGAAATATGAGGGCTGAATTTTGCTGTTTTGTCACTTATTTTCTGGTTCTTTTGCATTTCCTTTGTTTCTTGTCCCATTTGTTTTGGACTGCCAATTCAGTTTGGTTGTTCTGTCTTATGATTCTTCTAGTTTTCTCTTTGTTTATCATATGTGGTTTTAATTTGATTATTTGTTTAGTGGTTACCTTGAGGTTTGAGCAAAAAATCTTCTGTATGAGATAGTCCATTATCTGATAGCCTCCTATTTCCTTATACTAAGTCAATTCAGTCACTTTCCTCTTCCCCTTCTAAGTTGCTCTTGTTATACCTTATTCTATCTTGTGTTGTGGCTGTGTGTTTACAGTGATGAGGTTAAATTTATTTTTGGTGAATTTCTTCCTTTGATCTTTGAGTTTAGTATTTAAGTGGTTGCTAACCTATTCCGGTAAAGATCTACTATTTCTCTGATTTTGTCTACCTACTTTTCTCCTTACTCCAAGCTTTGTGTTCCCTTTCTCTTCTTGTTTTCAGGCCTGAGGGCCTTCTTGAGTATTTCTTGTAGTGGCGGTCTCGTGGCCATGAACTCCCTTAGCTTTTGTTTATCTGGGAGAGTTACTATTTCTCCATCATATTTGAAGGATATTTTTGCTGGATAGAGTATTCTTGGCTGAAAGTTTTTGTCTTTTAGTATTTTGAATATATCATTCCAGTCTCTTCTAGCCTGAAAAGTTTCTGTTGAGAAATCCGCTGAGAGCCTGATGGGAGTTCCTTTGTACGTTATTTTTTGTTTTTGTCTAGCTGCCCTTAATATTGTTTCTTTGTCGTTGACCCTGGCTAGCCTTACCACTAGGTGTCGTGGTGAAGGCCTTTGTCTGTTAATATATATAGGAGTCCTGTTGGCTTCGCTTACTGGTATTTCCTGCTCCTTCCCCAGATTTGGGAAATTTTCAGCTATTATTTCCTTGAATAGGCTCTCTGTTCCTCTTTCCCTCTCCTCTCCCTCAGGAATACCTATAATTCTTATGTTACATTTTCTAATAGAGTCCGATATTTCTCGGAGTCTTTCTTCATTTCTTTTTAGTCTTAGTTCTCTCTCTTCTTCCATCTGGAGTATATCTGTATTCCTATCCTCTAAAGTACTAATTCTTTCCTCCATATTGTCAGCTCTGTTCTTTAAAGATTCCAGATTCTCCTTTATCTCCTCCATTGTGTTCTTCATCTCCATCAGCACTGATAGGTTTTTCTTTATGATTTCAATCTCTTTTGTGAAGAAACTCCTAATCTCATTTAATTGTTTGTCTGTGTTGTCTCGTATTTCGTTGAGTGTTTTTATGATAGCTATTTTGAAATCTCTGTCATTTAGTTTATGGATTTCTGTGTCTTCAGGGTTGATTTCTGGGTGCTTGTCATTTTGTTTCTGGTCTGGTGATTTCATATATTTTTGCATTGTGGTTCCTGTGTTGGTTTTGATTTTCCTCATCCTGGAAGTCTCTGGTTGCAATTTCCACCTGCCGCCACTGTCTGGTGGTAAAGGGCTGTGTAGTCTAAGCCCCCTGCGCTCTGCCCCAGTTTTTCTGCTGCGATCCGCAGTTTTGTTTTGTTTTGTTTTGTTTTTTCCCCACTGCGATCCACGGGTCCAGTCCAGTTCAGGTCTGCCTCGGATCGCTAGATCTGGTCCAGCTGCAGACTCCAGGTTGCGGGGAGGTGGGAGCTCTCTCTTTTGCCCTCTGGGTCCCTGACGTGGAAGGCTTCTCGTTTTCCCCTCTTTATCCGCTCTCTGGGGTGCTCAGATGTTGATGGTAGCCCTGTGGCTCCTCTGAGCCCTCTGTGCGGGAGTTTCCCACTGGCTGAGAGAGCCCGAAGAGCTACAGTTTCCCGCCGAGGGCCGCCCCTCCCCCCTCTCTGGGAGCCACGCGGACCGGATCGCTGATCTGATGGGGAGGGAGCGGAGTTCTCCTTACCTCTCCCCACTTCCTCCCGGGGCCCAGCACGTTCCGCTCTCAGATGTGCGGCAGTGTGGATCCCTCCGCTCTAGCTTTTCACTGTCTGGGATTCCGTTGTTGGTCTGTGGCTGTTGCTTTTGTTGTATCTTGTGGGGGAAGAATTCACGGGAAAGCTCACTCCGCCATGATGCTGACGTCACCCTCCTAGATGGTGTTTTTAATAATGAAGAATTAGAAACAAAGGAAGTGTCCAGCAGTAGGGAAGCCATTAAGTCAGTTATGTTTTAACTATGAAATGCAATAGTGTGCAGCCATTCAGATGATTGAGGAGCTCTGTTTTTATTGGTTTGGGAAATGGCATATTAATGGAAAAAAGTAAGTTGCAGGACAGTATTTAAAGAAAGAAAAATAAATTTATTGTTAGTTTTAAATTTATTTTATTATGTATGTAAATATGCGTAGAAAAAGGTTGAAAGACTGTTCATCAAACTGTTAACAATTGTTATCTCCTGGGTCTTGGGGGGAAGTGGATTACGGGGAGCTTTACCTTTTGTATATTTCTGAATCATTTGAATTCTTTTATAATAGACATGTCAGGAGAAAAAATTTAGTTTATTTTTCGTGGTGAAGGAAAATTAGAAGTAGGCTTGTAAGATGATACCTGAGAATATTTATTTTACAACTGATTGTACGTAAGCCTTTTATGAAAGCCACTGTGTAATTTCTTTGGACTAGGCCAGTTATAAATTATACATGAAGAGGATGGAGTGTTTAGCTGGTGTGGTACATGGATTTGGTATTGAACAGATTTCTCTCCTTCTCTTGGCAGGATCCCACAGTCCCCCTGGTAGACCTGGAGCATGTCCTCCCGCTCATGTTTCAGGTTGTCATCTCAAATGCAGGCCATCTGAATGAAACCTACCACCTCACCCTGGGTCTTCTCGGCCAGTTAATCGTCCGCCTTTTACCAGCAGAGGTAGATGCTGCAGTGATCAAGGTCCTGTCAGCTAAACATAACCTGTTTGCGGCAGGGGACAGTTCCATCGTGCCAGATGGCTGGAAGACCACTCACCTGCTCTTTAGCCTGGGAGCTGTGTGTCTGGACAGGTAGCCACCCAACTCTACCCCACCTTGTTGCTCATTTCTTTAAGTCAAAAGTCTGACTGTTGATTAATTTTAGTGCTGTTGTCTGGGAATCTTTTGTGAGAACAGAATTAGTTTTATTAGCAGTGCTGGCAACCAACATTAAAACTGTGCTTAAAACCCTCACTTAAACAGTTGTGCAATCTGGGCACTGTCTGATGATATATGTTTTGGTTTGTTTGTTTCCTGAAAGCAATAAGTGTAGGCCTTGGGATTGAAGAAAATAGATCTATTTTCATTATAAAAGTGACATAATCATAATACCAAATTTGGAAAATAGAAATGAAGAAAAAAATCACCCTGGCTTGCACTATATTAATGCATCTGGTGCTATTTTAATATACTTCCTTCCAAGCTTTTTTCTGTATGTGAATGTAAGTGTGCATGTGCTCACACACGTGACTTTTTGTATATATTGTTAAAAACATAGTTGTAGACTGAGTATTTAAGTAACATCTTGATTTTTTTTCCACTTGCCGTTATATGAAAAGCATCATTCCACTGGTTTTTAAGCTAATTAACGAATGGCTCTTTGGCATGCCTCTGGGTCTGCCTTGGGAGTGTAGTGAGCTCTGATGAGTTGAGTTTGGAGCCTGTGCACAGCCACCTAATGGAGTTCTTGCCTTCCAGCCGAGTGGGCTTGGACTGGGCGTGCTCCATGGCGGAGATACTGCGGTCACTCAACAGTGCCCCGCTGTGGCGTGACGTCGTTGCCACCTTCACAGACCACTGCGTCAAGCAGCTGCCTTTCCAGCTGAAGCATACCAACATCTTCACCCTGCTCGTGCTGGTCGGCTTCCCCCAGGTACATCAGTGAAGGCCTGGCCACTTTCTCCAATCTTCATCACACACATCAAAGTCTCTATAGCATATATCTTTGGAAGTTTATTTTCTTTAGTTATATAATTTGCTCTTACAGTATTGGTATATTTTCAAGATTATGGGATGGTTTGTTCAACTTGCATTTTTAACAATTTAGCCATTTGATTCATCTTATTAGCTAAGAGTTGGCTTTGAATAATAGGTAACTGTAGTAAATTACAAAGTACTTTATAGTACAGTTTTTTTTCACTTTGGCGTTCATCTTGATCTCATTTCTAATCTTCATGTCTTTCAACTGATTGGGACAAAGGGGACTGTGAAAACATGGCTTCATCCAGCAAGCACATAAACCCATTCTGTGCCAGGCCTGTGCCAGGCCCTGGACTTAGAGATAAGAAGAACCCTATCCTTGAGTGCTTGTTGAAGTCTGGGGCACAAGCAAAAGGGACTGGGCTTGTGTCTAATTAAGCGCTCTTTCCCATCTTGATGTGCTATTGAATTACCTTTTCTGTCTGTGTCTGTCATGTTCTAGGTCCTCTGTGTGGGGACTCGCTGTGTTTATATGGATAATGCCAATGAACCACATAATGTGATCATCTTGAAGCACTTTACTGAGAAAAACAGGGCTGTGATCGTCGATGTCAAAACCCGGAAAAGGAAAACAGGTCCCAAGCATAATTATTTTTTCTAAGAATGGAAGAAAGTTATCTAATCTCTGTGTACCTTAAAATCAGTGAAGATATACATGGTTCTTGCCTATGCATGTAATTTTTTTAAAAGCAAGTTATAGCCTCCTGAACTTCTTTTTCCTCGTCTCTGAAATGATATGGTTGAATTGGGATAATTTTGAAGGCTCTTACCATACTGTTATTTTGTGTATATGGCTCTGTATATGGTTGTGTATATGGTTTTTTGGTTGGCCAGATGTTTAGGTTCTGAACATTTAATTTCTCCATTTGCTGGTTTCATTTGTTTTCTAATGGGTAATTTAAACATATTACAGAGTCAGGTGGCTACATGAATGTAAAATAACTTCAAATAATTGTATTGGCATTCATGTCACCTTCCATTTTGTTTCATCAATAAAACACTGAAAGTACATTGTAAGTGCCCTTTTCACTGAATTTGCCAAACCCCAAACAGTCTGGCATGTCTAACCATTATGTGCCCCGTCTGCTCCTGAAACAGTCTGCTTTCTCTTTCAGCTTCAGCATTAGATACTGTCTGTGCTCTTTTTGTGTATGGTGTGAGGTAAAGGTAAAAGTTCTTTTTTTGCGTGCATATGTGAATATCCAGTTGTTCCAGGACCATTTATGGAGCAGACTATTCTTTCTCCATTGAATTGTCTTGGCACTTTTGTTGAAAATTGACACATATATGTGTGTTTCTATTTATGGATTGTGGTATGTTCCATTAATCTACATATCTGTCCTTACTCGAATACTACACTGTCTTGACTATTGTAGATTTATACTGAATCTTGAAATCAGGTCTTTAAACTTTGTTATTCTTTTTCAGAATTGTTTTGGCTATTCTATTTCCTTTGCCTTTCTATGTAAAATTTTGAATCGGCTTGTCAGCTTTTATTAAAGAGCCTGCTGGGATTTGGGTCAGCATTGCATTGAATCTGTAGATCCATTGGGGAGAACTGACATCTTCACGATATTGAGTCTTTTGACCCATGAGCATGGCTTATCTCTTCATTTATTTAGGGAATAAATTTAGGTCTTATAAAATTTGGGTCTTTAATTTCTCTCAACTTGGCATTGGGTATCAGCTGCCTTCTCATTCCTGATTCTGGTAATTTGTATCTTCTCTTTTTTTCTTTCCCGGACTGGCTAGCCAGAGATTTATCAATTTATTTGATCTTTTCAGAGGACCAGCTTTTGGTTTCATTGATTTTTCTTTGTATTTCTCTGTTTTCTGTTTCATTTATTTCTACCTTTATCATTATTAATTTTCTTATTTCTTCTTGCTTTGGGTTTAATTTGCTCTTTTTTCTTTCTCTAATTCCTCAAGGTGGAAGTCTAAATTACTGATTTGAGACCTTTCTTCTTTGCTAATAGAAGCATTTTATTGCTGTGGATTTCCCTGTAGGTTTGGCTTTAGCTGCATCCATGATTTTTTGTGTGTGTGTGTGAGGAAGATCAGCCCTGAGCTAACATCCATGCCAATCCTCCTCTTTTTGCTGAGGAAGACCAGCTCTGAGCTAACATCTATTGCCAATCCTCCTCCTTTTTTTCCCCCCAAGCCCCATTAGATAGTTGTATGTCATAGTTGCACATCCTTCTAGTTGCTGTATGTGGGATGCTGCCTCAGCATGGCCGGACAAGCGGTGTGTCGGTGCGCGCCCGGGATCTGAACCCGGGCCACCAGTAGTGGAGCATGCGCACTTAACCACTAAGCCAGGGGACTGGCCCATCCATGATTTTTGATATGTTGTATTATCATTTTCATTCGTCAGAGTATCTTTTTTCTTTTTTTTTTTTTTGTGAGGAAGATCAGCCCTGAGCTAACATCCATGCCAATCCTCCTCTTTTTGCTGAGGAAGACTGGCCCTGAGCTAACAGCCATGCTTGTCTTCCTCCACTTTATGTGGGGCGCCACCACAGCATGGCCTGACGCGCAGTGTGTTCGTGCGCGCCCGGGATCTGAACCCGGGCCACCAGCAGCAGATCGCGCGCACTTAACCACTACGCCACGAGGCCGGCCCCCGTCAGAGTATTTTCTACTTTAACATGTGATTTCTTCTTTGCTCTGTGGATTATTTAAAAGTTTGTTGTTTAATTTCCAAATATTTGGAGGATATTCCAGATATCTTTGTTATTGATTTCAAATTTAATTTTCTTGTGGTCAGAGAACATACTTTGAATGATTTCATTCATATTAAGATTATTGAGACTTGTTTTTATGGTCCAAAATATAGTCTGTTTTGGTGAAGGTTCCATGTGTACTTGAAGAGAACACATATACTGTGTTGGTTAGCGAAGTGTCCTATTGATGTCATTTAGCTCAAGTCAGTTGATATTGTTGTTCAAGTTGTCTGTGCTCTTAACTAATTTTCTGTCTAACTTCTAACAGTTACTGAGAGAGGAATATTGAGATCTTCAGCTGTAATTGTGCATATGTTTATTTCTCATTTCATTATGAAATATCCTATTTTATCCCTGATAATAGTCCTTGTTCTGAAATCTACTTTAATATTTATGTATTCTCTCTAGCTTTTTTTTTTTTTTTTTTTTTTTGTGAGGAGATCAGCCCTGAGCTAACATCCGCCAATCCTCCTCTTTTTTTGCTGAGGAAGACTGGCCCTGGGCTAACATCGGTGCCTATCTTCCTCCACTTTATATGGGACGCCGCCACAGCATGGCTTACCAAGCAGTACTTCGGTGCGCGCCCGGGATCCGAACCAGCGAACCCCGGGCCGCCGCAGCGGAGCGCGCGCACTTAACCGCTTGCGCCACCGGGCCGGCCCCTCTAGCTTTTTTTTTATTACTAACATTTGCATGGTATATCTTTTTCCATCCTTTCACTTTAACCTGCCTGTGTCCTTAAATTTAAAGTGGATTTCTTGTAGATAACACATAGTGCAGACTTCTTTTTTAATCCAGTCTGACAATCCCTGTCTTTTCATTGAGCTGTTTAGACTATTTACTTTTAATACACTTATCAAGATGGTTGAATTTAAATCTGCCGTCTTCTTGCTTGTTTTCTGTTTGTCACATCTGTTCTTTTTTTCTTTTTCCCTCTTCTCTTGCCTTCTTTTGGATTGAGTTTTTATTTTTTTTAAATGATTCTGTTTTATCTCCACTATTGGCTTTTAAACTATATCTATTTTTTTAGTGGTTGCTCTATGGTTTACAGTAGTCTACCTTCACATAATTTTTTAGAGGTTGCTTTATGGTTTATAATATACATCTTTACTCATCATAGTCTTTACTCATCATAGTCTATCTTCAAATAATATTATACTACTTCACATATAGTGAAGAAACATTATAGATTTTCTATTTCTATCTCCCATGCTTTGTGCTGTTTGCACACATTTTACTTTTACATGATATAAATCTCACAATATATTATTATTTTTTGCTTTAGAAAGTCAGATATTTTGAAAGAAATTTAAGAATGAGAAAACAATATTTTATATTTACCCACATATTTACCATTTCTGGTGCTCTTGGTTCCTTGTATAGGTTCAAAATGACCTGAAAAACTCCCCTTAACGTTTCTTGTAGTGCAGTTCTGCTGCTACGAAATCTTTGTTTTGGTTTGTCCTACCAAACCAAAGAAATATTTATTTTGACTTCTTTTTTTTGGGGGGGGGGGCGGGGTGGAAGATTAGCCCTGAGCTAACATCTGTTGCCACTCCTCTTCTTTTTGCTGAGGAAGATTGGCCCTGGGCTAACATCCGTGCCCATCTTCCTCTACTTTATATGTGGGATGCCTGCCACAGCATGGCTTGACAAGTGGTGTGTAGGTCCGCGCCACGCCTGGGATTGAACCTGCGAACCCTGCTCATGCCAAAGCGGAGTGTGTGAACTTAACCACTGCGCCACTGGGCCGGCCCCTTGACTTCATTCTTTGAGAGAGAATTTTGCCGAGTAAAAAAAATTCTAGGCTGAAGGTTTTTTCTTTGAATGCTTTAAAGATAGTGATTCATTTTTCCCTGGCTTGCGTAGTTTTTGCCACGAAGTCTGCTGTCATGTTTTGTTATTCTTCATAATGTGTCTTTTTTCTCTGGCTGCTTTTAAGATTTTTCTCTTAATCACTGGTTTTTAGCATTTTGATTCTGATGTGCCTTGGCATAATTCTTTGATGTTTCTTCTGCATGGGGGTTTATTAAGCTCCTTGTATATATGGATTTATAGTATTCATCAAATTTGGAAAAATTTCAACCATTATGTCTTCAAATAGTTATTTTGCCCCCCACCAAGACACTTCTACTGTCACTGGTGGGAAAACAAAATATTCTCAGCTCTGTGTGAGCTCCAAGAATTGTTCTGTCCACTGCTTTTTGGTATTTCTTTCCTAGAACTAGATCATTTCGTATCTAGATAGTTTCCTTTCACATTTGTGCAGATCAGTACTCAGCCAAAGACTCATGAGGAACCCTCTGTGGCTATCTACCACAGAAGTCTCCCTTACCCTCTCTCTCTTTGTGCATCTCCCTTCTCTGTGATATTCTGCCCCATAAATTCCAGCCGCCTTGACTTCCCTAACTCTGAGCTCTGTCTCCTCAATTCATTGAGACTGCTGGACTCTGCTTGGATTTCCACTCCCTGCTCTGCAGCCTGGAGTTTGTCTCCAGATAGCCAAGGCTGTTGGAGGGCTCACCTGGTTTATGTGCCTTCTCTCAGAAATCATAGTCTTGTCCTACCTTTTGCCCAATGTCTGCAAACAATTGCTTCATGTATTTTTTCGGTGTTCTGGTTGTTTACAGTAGAGTAAATCCAGTCCCTCTTAACTGAGTCTTGTTTGGAAGTGGAAGTCTCTCATGTGTACTATATTTAAGAACTTCCTTTAACACCTTTGGAGACAACCTGCTTGTGCACAGTAGTAGGAATGGGAATTGCCTCTCTCAGTTACTTGGTAGATAGGTGGCACAGTACCATTTTTGTGCTCACCTACAAACTGGCCTTAAATATAGTGGCTGAGATTGAAGCCAGAGAGATTTGTGTCTTGGGGTCTGCAGTTCTTGCTTTAGTAAGGCACATTTCTAGGGAAGAAACTTAGCTGCAGGAAGCATTAACTATACTTTTTGTGCCTTTCTCTTCGTGCCTGACATCACCCTTCAGTGAAGGACTACCAGTTGGTCCAGAAAGGAGGAGGACAGGAATGTGGCAGCTCTCAAACCCAGCTAAGCCAGTACTCCCAGCACTTTGCCTTTATTGCCAGTCACCTTCTGCAAACCAGCGTGGACAGCCATTGTCCCGAGGCAGTGGAAGCAACTTGGGTGCTGTCCCTGGCCCTCAAAGGATTATATAAAACACTAAAGGTAATGGTGAGCTTCTTCCATTTGCTAATGAATCTGGCTGTGTTTTAACATCTACAAGGAATTAACTAGGAGGAAATGCCATCTGAGTTCGATATATGGTTAACCAAAGGATCTTGATTATCTTTAGAAATGGTTGGGGCCTTGCCAAGGATAACTTTAAGGAAGAAACAGAATTTTTCTGATAGTTGGTTCTCTGTATTTTATCAGTACTGCTTCATGGAACCAGGTACTACTGCCTAATGGACATGTAACCTTGGAAGATAAGAAGAAAAATGGACTGAACAGTTTCTCACTTCCCTCTGAACCACAGCTCCTGCTGGTTCCTCATAGGATAAGATGAAGGGAAGGATAAAGGGGTCTAGCATCCTATGGGATCTTTGAGCAATAGGTTTGGCAGTTGGGGTGGGAGGAGGCAGACAAGGTAAAGAGCAGAGTGATTATTGGTGTGGAGATGAGAAGCCTTAACTTGTGAGGAACATGATTCTTCTGCTACCTGAGGAGCATTGATGGGGAGGAAGGGATCACTTTTAGGATGATCTTCCCAACAGAACTAGCCATGAAAGAAAGATTAATTTGAAAAGTTTGTGAGTTCCTTGACTTTGGTGGCATTGGCAAGGAGGCCGTGGAGGGACTCAAGCACCACAGGGAGACTGGACTAGAAGGCATTTCAGCGCTGGCCCAGCCCTGAGAGTTTGTAGTTTGAGAATTGAGACCATACATCTGCTGTTTGTTGATTTCATGGCATTTATCACAATCTGCTTTTGTTTTAGTTGTTTGCATTATAGTAGGAAAGAGAAAATAAATTCCCTGAGGGCGGAGACTATTTCTGTCCTTGAGTCCTTCATTCGGTAAATACTTGTTGAGCACCAGGTACCAGATGGAACTGAGTAGGTAGTGTTGAACTAGAAAGAAGGTCCCTGCTCTCATGGAGCTTACAATATTGCAAGAGAGACAAAAGAGAGCCTGCAAGGAAAACTACCATGAGTCAGAAAAAGCCTTTCTGAGGAGGTCAGATTTGAGGTGGTAGATAAGGAGTCTGGGCAGAGCGTTGCATGCAGGGAGAGTAGCACACTCCAGACCCAGGAACAGGCGTGGTTGTCCAGGAGCAGAAGGAAGATGGCCAGGGCTTCAGGACAGTGCAGAAGAGGGAGACGGGAAGCAGGCAGGGGGCCTGTAGGACCTTGTCAGCTATGATTAGGGACTTGGATTTTAGTCTAAAGAGCAGTGGGAAGCTTTTGGAAGGTAGAGAGCAGGAGAGGGACATAAAACCTTTGTTCTTAGTGTGGGACTTAGCAGATAGAATGCACTAGGCTGCAGAAATATTTGTTGAGTAAATGAACAGACTTGGGTTATGGTTAAGGTTCAGAGTTTTATCCTTCCTGCTGACTCTGGAGTTTTACCAGAAGGTGAACTTGAGCCACTAGCTGAGACTGGCCTCTGAGAGAGGCTTGCTTCTCCCTGAGTGACTCTTGCCTTCTTCCCTCTGAGGCAGTTGCAGATCATTCTTTTTCTGTTTGGCAGGCTAACAGTTTTGAAGAGACCCATGCTACCTTCCTTCAGACTGATTTGTTGAAGCTGCTGGTGAAAAAGTGCAGCAAAGGGACCGGCTTCAGTAAAACGTGGCTCCTCCGGGACCTGGAAGTAAGGGATGGGGGGTGGCTCCTGCTGCTGCCAGCGCAGATTTACTGGCCTGAGAGTTAGAATCATCAGTTAGTTATGTACATAGAATCATCAGTTAGTTACGTACAGCTTGTTCTGCCCTGGGCACTCTCATTTTGTGCAGTTTTCAGATCTGTGTCTTATACCTGTCTTCCCTTTTGGAAACAGGGATTATGACACCTGTCCTCCTCTGTCAGGGAAAATGAATTTGATGTTTGTTCAAAGAATATTAGAAGAGAAGTATTTTATGAAAACACATGCTTGATCATTATATCATGGTAATAAAGTGTTCCCTTGAATTATTTCCCTTTAAAGTTCCTCTGAGCTAAAATCAGTTTCTAAATTTGTTCTCACTTATGTTTATTTTATGTTGGATTTTTTTAGTCCATAATTTTCATTTTATTGCTATTCCCTCTAGGCCTTAGATTTTTCTTAGTGGAATTACTGTAGTTCCCTGTGGAGTTTCTGTGCCAAGTGCCAGCTTCAGGTCCAGGAAAGGCTGCTGCTGTTGAGGGGGTTGGTGAGCCAGCTGTTCTCAGTCGTACAGAGGCCTGAACTTGAAGAAACAGCTCTTAGTTGCCACAAGAGCATTTGGTTAGATTTAAGAAAAATAAACTGAAACATGATGGATAACCTGGAGAGCGTTGAGCTCTTGTTCTTAGGAAATATTTTATTTTATTTTATTATTATTTTTTTTAATAATTTTATTTATTTATTTATTCCCCCAAAGCCCCAGTAGATAGTTGTATGTCATAGCTGCACCTCCTTCTAGTTGCTGTGTGTGGGACTCGGCCTCAGCACGGCCGGAGAAGCGGTGCTTCGGTGTGTGCCCAGGATCTGAACCCGGGCCACCAGTAGCGGAGCACGCGAACTTAACCGCTAAGCCACGGGGCCGACCCTTAGGAAATATTTTAAATTAAAATTTTTATATTATTTAAATGATAGAACCACATTGCATAAAATCTGATAAATTGAAAAAAAAAAAACAACTCCAAATTTCACCCCTCAAGTGCAACTACTATCATTAGCATTTTTTGTATTTCCTGATTCTAATTTTTTCCTCTGTATCTGTATTACATATATAGATTTACATTTAGCTCAATGAGTATGGTATTCAAATAAATTGAGATCATGTGATGACCATTTTTGTTGCTATATAGCTTTCATAATCACCATTTTTTTTGTGTGTGTGTGTGAGGAAGATCAGCCCTGAGCTAACATCTGCCATTCCTCCTCTTTTTTTGCTGAGGAAGACTGGCCCTGGGCTAACATTCATGCCCATCTTCCTCTACTTTATATGGGACGCTGCCACAGCATGGCTTGACAAGCAGTGCATCGGTGTGCGCCTGGGATCCGGACTGGCGAACCCTGGGCCGCCGCAGTGAAGCATGCGCACTTAACCGCTTGCGCCACCAGGCCGGCACCCATAATCACCATTTTTAATGGCTGCATATGATACATTTGGGTGATTTTCAGTTTTTTGCCATTAATAATGCTTCATTGACCATATCATGAATATAACTTTTTATATATTTTACATTGTTCCTAAAAGATGAATTACTGGGTCAAAGAATATGAATAATTTTATAGCTCTTTACATTTCACCAAAATGCATTCTGAAAGGATGATACCAGTTTACACTATCATTGGCAAAGTTAATAAACACAAAGGTCCCTCATAGTTTAGTGCATTTCTTTGGTTTCAAGTACAGTTGAACATGTTTTCATGTTTCTTTTCTAATTTTACATTCTTTTTGTGAATTCTGATGTCTTTTAAAAAATTAGGTCAAATATTTTCTACACTTTGAGGCTTAAAGATTTGTGTAATCAGCTCACCCACTAAACACTCACATTCCTGTCCTGCCTGATTTTCTTTCTGTATAGATTTTGTCCATCATGCTGTACTCCTCAAAAAAGGAGATCAACACCTTGGCTGAGCACGGAGACCTGGAGCTAGATGAACGAGGGGACCAAGAGGAGGAGGTGGAACGGTTAGTCAGCAGCCCTAGTGAACCGGAGCAGAAAAAGCTAGACCCTCTCGAAAGCCTGGATGAGCCCACCAGAATATGTTTCTTGGTACGTTCTTGGTCATGATGTGGATTGAGAAAGGGACTCTAAGGAATGGATGCTTTTTTGACTTAGACTGTGTTTCAGCCGCCACATGAAAATGCTTCAGTTAGATGTCCTGAGAATTCACTTCCTGAAGACTCAATCTGTATTGTTCAGACTTGATTCAAAAGAATGGAAAAGCCCTTTTAGCAGTAGTTCTTAACATTTTAGGGTCATGGACCCAAAAGCTTTAGATCATTTCTCCCATAAAATACACATTCAAATATGCATGTAAAAGTTTGCATGTAATTTCCAGGCCCATCCATAAAGCCCCAAATGATAGTCTCTCTGCAGGGTTTCTCAGACATACTCTCTTACTTTCCCTGAATAATCTGCTGTTCCTCGGAATGAAATGAAAATGGTCAAAGGCTTGGACTTCAGAGGACCTAACTATATGAAGAGTAAACAGAGATTATGGGGTGGATGTCAGAAAAACAAGTACAGTTTTTAAAAAATCAAAAGAAAGTACAGATAAAGATGTCAGCATCATGGCGGAGTGAGCTTTCCTGTAAACTCTTCCCCTGATAAGATACAACAAAAAGGACAGTCACAGACCAACAATGGACTCCTACACAGCAAAAAGGAAGATCAGAAAGACCCACACTGCTGCACATCTGAGAGTGGACGTGCTGGGGCCCCTGGAGGAAGTGGGGAGAGGTAAGGAGAAATCTTCTCCCTCCCCATCAGATCAGTGATCTGGGTCCACGCGGCTCCCGGTGGGGGGGGGGGGTGGCCCTCTGAGGGGAAACCATAGCTCTTCGGGCTCTCTCAGCCAGTGGGAAACTCCCACACAGAGGATGCAGAACTGCTGCAGGGGTGCCATCAACATCTGAGCACGCCAGGAGAGCAGATAATGAGGGGCGAGTGAGAAGCCCCCCACTCCAGGGACCCAGCAGGCAAAAGAGAGGGCCCCCCCGCTCCCCGTGTGCCCGACGCTGCAGCTCAGCTGACCAGACCAGACAGAGCAGCCGGGCCGATCTCAGGGAGCAGCCGGGGCGGAGTGCAGGGGGCTCAGATTACACAGCCTTTAACCCCCACACGGTGGCGGCAGGTGGAAACTGCAACCAGATATTTCCAGGATGAGGGAAAACAAAGCAAATACAGGAACCACAATGCAAAGGTATGTGAAATCACCAGACCAGAAGGAAAATGACAAGCACCCAGAAACCAACCCTGAAGTCACAGAAATCCATAACCTAAACAACAGAGATTTCAAAATAGCTATCATAAAAAAACTCAGTGAAATACAAGATAACACAAACAATTCAATGAGATAAGGAGTTTCTTCACAAAAGAGATTGAAATCATAAAGAAAAACCAATCAGTACTGATGGAGGTAAAGAACACAATGGAGGAGATAAAGGAGAATCTGGAATCTTTAAAGAACGGAGCTGACAATATGGAGGAAAGAATTAGCAGTGTAGAGGATAGGAATACAGATATGCTCCAGATGGAGAAGGAGAGAGAACTAAGACTAAAAAGAAATGAAGAAAGTCTCCAAGAAATATCCGACTCTATTAGGAAATATAAGAATTATAGGTATTCCTGAGGGAGAAGAGAGGGAAAGAGGAACAGAGAGCCTATTCAAGGAAATTATAGCTGAGAACTTCTCAAACCTGGAGAAGGAGCAGGAAATACCAGTAAGTGAAGCCAATAGGTCGCCTAAATATGTCAACAGGCAAAGGCCCACTCCACGGCATATAGTGGTAAGGCTGGCTAAAGTCAGTGACAAACAATATTAAGGGCAGCTAGACAAAAACAAAAAATAACGTACAACAACAGAGCACTCCATCCAAAAACAGCTGAGTACACGTTCTTCTCAAGCACGCATGGAACATTCTCAAGGATAGACCATATGTTGGGAAACAAAGCAAGCCTCAGTAAATTTAAGAAGATTGAAATCATAACAAGCATCTTTTCAGACCATAATGCTATGAAACTGGAAATCAACTATGAGAAAAAAAACTGGGAAAGTGACAAAGATGTGGAGATTAAACAACATGCTACTGAACAACCAATGGATCATTGATGAAATTAAAGGAGAAATCAAAAAATATCTGGAAACAAACAAAACTGAAAATATGCCATACCAAATCATACGGGATGCAGCAAAAGCAGTCCTGAGAGGGAAACTCATAGCGATATAAGCCCACCTTAATAAACAAGAAAAAGCCCAAATGGGCAACCTTAAATTACACCGAACAGAACTAGAAAAAGAAGAACAAACAAAGCCCAAAGTCAGCAGAAGGAGAGAAATAATAAAAATCACAGCAGAAATAAATGAAATTGAGACCAAAAAAACAGTAGAAAGGATTAATGAAACAAAGAGTTGGTTCTTTGAGAAGATAAACAAAATTGACAACCCTTAGCCAGACTTACTAAGAAAGAAAGAGAAAAGCCTCAAATAAATAAAATTAGAAATGAAACAGGAGAAATTACAACAGATACCGTGGAAATACAAAGGATTATAAGAGAATACTATGAGAAATTATATGCAAAAAAATTGGACAATCTAGAAGAAATGGATAAATTCTTAGACCTCATACAGCCTCCCAAAACTGAACCAAGAAGAAATGGAGAATCTGAATAGACCAATCACAGGCAAAGAGATTGAAATAGTAATCAAAAACCTCCCAAAAAATAAAAGTCCAGGACCAGATGGCTTCTCCGGTAAATTTTACCAAACATTCAAAGAAGATTTAATACCCATCCTTCTCAAACTATTCCAAAAAATAGAGGAAGACGGAACACTTCCTAACTCATTCTATGAGGCCAACATCACCCTGATTACCAAAGCCAGACAAAGACAATACAAAGAAGGAAAATTACAGGCCAGTATCACTGATGAACATAGATGCAACAATCCTCAACAAAATATTGGCAAGCTGAATATAGCAATACATTGAAAAGATCATACACCATGATCAAGTGAGATTTATACCAGGGATACAGGGATGGTTCAACATCTGCAAATCAATCAATGTGATACACCACATCAACAAATCAAAGAATAAAAACCACATGGTCATCTCAATAGATGCAGAGAAGGCATTTGACAAGATACAACATCCAGTTATGATAAAAACTCTTAACAAAATGGGTATAGAAGGAAAGTACCTCAACATAATAAAGGCTATTTATGACAAACCCACAGCCAACATCATACTCAATGGGGAAAGGCTGAAAGCCATTCCTCTGAGAACAGGAACGAGACAAGGCTGCTGACTCTCACACTCTCATTCAACATAATACTGGAGGTTTTGGCCAGAGCAATTAGGCAAGAAAAAAGAATAAAAGGAATCCAAATAGGCAATGATGAAGTGAAACTCTCACTGTTTGCAGATGACATGATTTTATATATAGAAAACCCTAAAGAATCCATTGGAAAACTATTAGAAATAATCAACAACTACAGCATAGTCACAGGGTACAAAATCAATCTACAAAAATCAGTTGCATTTCTGTATGCTAATAACGAACTAACAGAAAGAGAGCTCAAAAAGATAATACCATTTACAATTGCATCAAAAAGAATAAAATATCTAGGAATAAATCTTACCAAGGAGATGAAAGACCTATTCAGTGAAAACTACAAGACATTATTGAAAGAAATAGATGATGACATAAAGAAATGGAAAGACATCCCATGCACATGAATTGGAAGAATGAACATAGTTAAAATGTCTATATTACCTAAAGCAATCTACAGATTCAATGCAATCCCAGTCAGAATCCCAATGGCATTCTTCATGGAAATAGAAAAAAGAATACTAAAATTCATATGGGTCAACAAAAGACCCCGAATAGCAAAGCAATCCTTAGAAAAAAGAACAAAGCTGGAGGCATCACAATCCCTGACTTCAAAACATGCTACAAAGCAATAGTAATCCAAACAGCATGGTACTGGTACAAAAACACGCACACAGATCAATGGAACAGAATTGAAAGCCCAGAAATAAAACCACACATATACAGACAGCTAATTTTCGACAAAGGAGCTAAGAACATACAATGGAGAAAGGAAAGTCTCTTCAATAAATGGTGTTGGGAAAACTGGACAGTCACATGCAAAAGAATGAAAGTGGACCATCTGCTATCACCATTCACAAAAATTAACTCCAAGTGGATCAAAGACCTGAAGGTGAGACCTGAAACTATAAAACTCATAGAAGAAAATGTAGGCAACACACTATTTGACATTGGTCATAAAGGAATCTTTTCAGATGCCATGCCTACTCAGACTAGGGAAACTAAAGAAAAAGTAAGCAAGTGGGACTTGATCAGATTAAAGAGCTTCTACAAGACAAATGAAACCAGAATCAAAATGAACAGACAACCCACCAGCTGGGAGAAAATATTTGCAAAACATATATCTGACAAGGGGTTAATCTCCATAATTTATAAAGAACTCACACAACTGAACAACAAAAAAACAAACAACCCGGTCAAAAAATGGGCAGAGGAAATGAACAGACGCTTCTCCAAAGAAGATATACAGATGGCCAATAGGCACATGAAAAGATGTTCAACATCACTAATCATCAGGGAAATGCAAAGCAAAACAACACTAAGATATCACCTCACGCCCGTTAGAATGGCTATAATCACCAAGACAAAAAAGAACAAATGTTGGAGAGGATGTGGAGAAAGGGGAGCCCTCATACACAGCTGGTGGGAATGCAGACTGGTGCAGCCTCTATGGAAAACAGTATGGAGATTCCTCAAAGAATTAAAAATAGAAATACCCTATGAGTCAGCTATCCCACTACTGGGGATCTATCCAATGAAACTGAAATCAACAATCCAAAGAGGCTTATGGACCCCTGTGTTCATTGCAGCATTATTCACCATAGCCAAGAAGTGGAAGCAACCCAGGTGTCCCTCGACTGATGATTGGATCAAGAAGATGTGGTATATATATACAATGGAATACTACTCAGCCATAAAAAAGACAAAATTGTCCCATTTGCAACAACATGGATGGGCCTGGAGGGTATTATGTTAAGTGAAATAAGCCAGAAAGAGAAAGACAAACACTGTATGATCTCACTCATATGTGGAATATAAACCAACAAGTGGACAGAGAAAACTGTATTGTGGTTACCAGGGGCAATGGGCATAAGAGGTGGGCACAAGGGGTGAAAGGAGACATGTATATGGTGATGGACAAACAAAAATGTACAACCAAGAATTTCACAATGTTATAAACATTAAAACATCAATAAAAAAAAAGTACAGTACTTAGATTTATGTGCCAGTTGTCAAACTTAAGTACAAGCCAGCCACGGAGAAGCTAGCAGTGAATACAGTGTGGTGGATAATTATTGACTATTAGCGTTGCATTTTGTTGGCATAATATTTCTTTTGGTGTTTCTGTGTTGTATATTTTCCTTTGAATTTATAATAGTAATGCAGATTTTACAATCCATGTTTTAGGGCTTATAATTTTAAGTACCCATATGATCTTAAATTATAACCTGTGGTAACTTTAGAAAACATTCGTTTTATCACTTTTGAGTTCAGATTATCAATAATGTATTGAAGCACTTTGAATTGTCTCTCTTCTGCTTCTTCCCTGTGACCTTCAGATGGCTCACGACGCCCTCAATGCCCCTCTGCACATTCTCCGGGCCATATACGAACTGCAGATGAAAAGGACCGATTCTTTCTTCCTGGAGGTTCAGAAGAGGTAAGGGACAGTTAGATGCAGCCAGTGTGGTGAGTGAGGACAGTGTTTGCCTCCTGCCAGTGAGATCTGGACAGAAGCTCCTGAAGGACCAGGAAGCAGATGTGGAACTGGTTTTCAGTTCCTTATGAAGTGATCTGAAAGCTGACAGTGCTGCATTGCGTCCATCATCTTTGCGTTGTGTTGTATGTTCCTTTTGGAAACTTGACATTTGCAGTCTGCCTCTTCGAGTCCACTCATTGTGGATGCAGAAAGTGAGGCAGGCACTATGCGTTCTCATATGTCATCCCAGGAGCAAACAGTGCAGGGCAGGACCTTCTGGTCAGAAGCGTTGTTTTGTTTGTTTTTTCGCCACTGTGTGTTATTTTCATGTTTTTTTCTCAAGGATTATTATAAAATTAACAATATTCCCTTTCTCTTGGCCAAGAAGTTCAGAGCTAGTTCTTGGGCCACATTAAATTTACCTATCTGCAGCTAATCTCCTCTTCTGTCCCCCATATCCTAGTTTCAACTTCCTATTCCAGTTTATATCCAATTCCAATTTAATTTGTCTTTTTTTTTTTTACTTCATATTTCTATTTTCCCATCTGTATTTCTTATATATTGCCTCAAATTCTTTGTAAGATGAAGCAGGGTTGCATCAGTTAGGGGACAGTCTAAGGTGTTGTAACTAAGAAATCCAGAAATATCACGAGTCAAGGCAGATAGAATTTTTTTTGTGTGTGTGAGGAGATCAGCCCTGTGCTAACATCCGCCAATCCTCCTCTTTTTTTGCTGAGGAAGACTGGCCCTGGGCTAACATCTGTGCCCATCTTCCTCCACTTTATATGGGACGCCGCCACAGCATGGCTTGCAAAGCAGTGCGTCGGTGTGCACCTGGGATCCGAACCAGCGAACCCCGGGCCGCCGCAGCAGAGTGCGCGCACTTAACCGCTTGCGCCACCAGGCTGGCCCCGGCAGATAGAATTTTTTTCTCTCGTGGAACAGACCAGAGGTAGGCAGCAGTGCAGGGTGGGAGGACAGCTGTACTCCACAAAGTGACCCCACGAACCCAAGAGTGTTGTTCTCGTCTGTATAGTCAAAGCTGGCTCACCCACCTCACCTCTCTGTTCTAGCCTAGAGGAAAGGGGGAAGGTAGAGAAAGGAGCATATCCTTAATGCCAGTCATTTGAGGGTAGTCTCCAGCAGTGGCACACATTACCTCACTCAACAACCCTTGGCAAGAGCCTCATTGCATCACTACATCTGGCTGCAAGGGGGCCTTGGAACTGTGTCTCTAGCTGGATGATTGTACTTCTTGCTAAAACTTTAGGGAACTTCACTTCTAAAAGATAGAAAGGGGGAATAATCCTGAGGGACAGTTTGCATTCTCTGCCACAAGGGCATACGTGCACATCTGCGTGCATGAATAAATGAACACTGTGAATCTAGTTTGCAAAGTATGGAAAGTAATGTAATTGCAAAATGCAGGAAAATAACTGATCAACATTTCCGACAAGTTTCATTGCAGGTTAAACTCTTGCCTTTGTACCCAACTTTGTGCTCCCCCTCATCAGGTTTGATGGAGATGAGCTCACCACAGATGAAAGGATACGGACCCTGGCTCAGAGGTGGCAGCCCAGCAGGAGTCTGAGACTGGATGAGCAGAGCGCCAAAGCTGTGGATACAGACATGATTATCTTACCATGCCTGGTATGTTGCCTCCACCCTGGAAACAAAATGTCTGCCCCCCACCCGCATGGTGAGAAAGCCAGGTCTCTGTAATGGTGCTTTTTGGGTTTGCAGTCCCGGCCCACACGCTGTGACCAGGCCACTGCTGAATCAAACCCTGTGACCCAGAAGCTGATCTCCAGCACGGAGAGTGAACTGCAGCAGAGCTACGCCAAGCAGCGGCGTAGCAAGAGCGCCGCCCTCCTGCACAAGGAACTGAACTGCAAGAGCAAGAGGGCTGTCCGGGACTACCTCTTCCGCGTGAATGAGGCCACAGCTGTCCTGTACGCCCGCCACGTGCTCGCATGCTTGCTCGCCGAGTGGCCTGGGCACGTGCCAGTGAGCGAGGACATCCTGGAGCTAAGTGGCCCTGCCCATATGACCTATATTTTGGATATGTTCATGCAGCTGGAAGAAAAGCACCAGTGGGAGAAGGTAATGAATCAGGCCAAGCCAGGCACTCACCCTTCTCCTCTGTCCTTTCCCCTCCCCAGGGCTTGGAACAGGCTTCCTCTAGTGAGTGCCTTCCTGGAGTGAGGTTACCTGTGTGGCAGGTGTGAATGCAACAAAAAAAGCAGGGTAGGGTCACGTTGAACTCTAGGACTGGCCTAGAGCCGAGCTCACGTCCTAGGACACCCTTGGTACTTAGAGTGTTTGAAATAATGATCCCATAACACCTGCCTTTGTGGTTTTCCTTTTTTGTTTCGCACCTACATGTCTGACTCTCCTCTCTGGCTTGTCCCTTCTTGTGCCCCCTAGGGTCTCACATAATGTGAAGTCCAGGGCACAGGGTTAGTTACAACTCTGTTCTCATAATACAGGAGGCCTTCCAGGAAGGTTGTGTCTTCTGTTTTAAACCAGCGTTTCTAGAATGTCTACCCCAGGTCAGACATTCCGCCAGCACTTACACCTGTGTTACTTTGTGACCCCCGAGAGGGTTTTATTGGTGAAGAAATCAAGCCTGGGAGGCTTGTCCAAGGCTCCTCGCTTCTGGGTGGCAAACTTGGGGTCTCACCAGCATCTGTACATTCTCTTAAGTCCAATTCTCTAATTTTAAGTTTCAGTTTGACAGTTGGGGGCCATTTTTTGTTTTGTTTTTAAATCAAATCTTTGACTTGGTCTTTTAAAGTAGTGCTGGTTAGCAAACCTTTACAGGACTAGAAGCATCTCTTTCACCTCCTGCTACGTAGAACCGGAGAACCACATAGCAGAAAATGTTCTGGTCTAGAACTCAAGCCCTGGGCACTCTCTCATCTGAACCAGAAAGTTTTGTCACCTTCTTCCCAGTTTCCAAGTGCAGAGATCTTGAGTACATACACTACCTTCTTCTTCATCCCTATCCCCTTAGCACCCACGCACCATCTACCTTCAGTCACTCTCACCCACCTCGCACAACGTGCAGTACATGAGGATTCGTTAGGAAGTGAATTTGTCCTCTAATCCTTAATTTGCCCATCTAAGAACTCCATCAGTTTCTAAGTACCCTAGATCATTTCCCAGCCCTCGCAGCCTTGGAGATGCTGTAGCCATATTTCTACAGGTTTGCTGGAGCCACATTTCTCATTTGAAGGTGGCAAAAGGGAGCATTTTTGCCCCTGCTGGTCCCTCTCTCTTGAATATGTCCTTCCCCCATTCTTGCCCTGTGGAGCTCCTAATTCTGCACTCACTCTGGGCATTTATCCCATTGTGCTGTAATTGTTTATCTACACGTCCATCCCCCTGCTCGGCTCAGAACTCTTCAGGGGCCAATACCATGTCTGATGGGTTCTATCGGTTCTTTCAGACCTCCTCGAAGTGGTATTGTTCTGAAAGGACTGTGGCGTCCTGATTTACAGCAAGGGCCCCTTCCAGTGAGAGGTGGCTGGTGGGGTTTGCTTTAGGGGTTGGGGCCAGGGTCCAGGATGATGCCAGCCCCTTTGAGTGGGCCTTGGTGGAAACAGACCCTCCCTTCTTCCTGATCAAGCAGCTCCACATCCTTGCCACTGGAAGCCCTGACGTTCCCCACCTTGCGTCCCACCAGATCCTGCAGAAAGTGCTGCAAGGCTGCCGAGAGAACATGTTGGGGACTATGGCCTTGGCTGCCTGCCAGTTCATGGAGGAGCCAGGAATGGAGGTTCAAG
Source organism: Diceros bicornis minor (assembly GCF_020826845.1). Classification (NCBI taxonomy): domain Eukaryota; kingdom Metazoa; phylum Chordata; class Mammalia; order Perissodactyla; family Rhinocerotidae; genus Diceros; species Diceros bicornis. The sequence continues at coordinate 13,799,507 of NC_080757.1, forward strand.
TGAGGGAGTCGAAACACCCATATAACAACAACACCAACTTTGAGGTAAGACCCAGGATCAGCAGGACTCACCCAGCCTCAGGGCTTATGGCAGAACCCGTAAAGGTTACTGAGTAGCAAGAAGCTCATCAGCTCCCTCAGCAGCTCTTCCCCTCTGGACAGCCCTGGCCAAGAAAGTGCTTCCAGTCTGCCTCCCTGAAGCCAAGGATTCTGTACAACCAAGTCTTGTCTTCTCCTGACCTTGTTTTAATAGAAAACAATGGGCCACTTGTTAGAGCTGGCAAGCCATAAGCTTATGAGCAGAAGCCTCTTCTCTTCTCGTGTTCCTGGGCTCCGTCCCCACTCCCCCGGCCCCACCTAGACACATATAGTAAGCTTCCAAGTTCTACCTCAAAGGAGGTCACCTCGTCTTCTCCACCGCCCTTAGACTGTCCTCCCTTTCTCTGGGTTCCTCTAGCTACTCCTTTCTGACTCCCCACTGCTGGCCTTGCCCCAGCCCTCGCCTCCTGCACACCAGCTGTCAGAGTGATCGTTGCAAGAGGCTTTCTCCTGCTTACAGCCTTTCCAGGGCTCCCCCTGCTGTACAAAGTCTAAACACCTCATTTTGGCACACAAAGCCTTCACTGTCTGTCCCTGACAGCCTCTCCAGGGTCACATGTCACCCCGTCCCCACCTCCCTAGCATATGTGCACACAAAGTTCGCTTTTACCACAGACACCTCAAGCTCCTTGCTGTTCTCTGAGCATGGGAGACTTTCCACTGCTGTTCCCTTTGCCTGAAATGCACCCGCCATGGCTCACATGCCCTTCTTACCTTGTCTGCGACCGTTCCTTCCTCCCTGACAGGCTGCTCTGTTCTTGTCATTCTTCACAACAATCTGAGCATCCCTTCAGTGGCAGTCTCTTCTGCCCTCCCCTCCTTCTCAAGTGAAGCCTGCCCCGCCGTGCCCCAGTCTGCACGAGTGTCCTTCCTACTCTGTTTGCAGCCCATGTGCGTGCTTCCCATCCCAGCAGGACTGAGAGCTCCTGGAGGGCAGGGCTGTGACTCACTCGTTCTCGCATCCCCAGTTTCAGCTGCAGAACTTGGCATGAGACAAGCCCCCAGTAACTACCCAGTGAACAGTAATGAGAAGTGTTCTCTGTTTCCCTCCGTAGGATAAAGTTCACATTCCTGGTGCAATCTACCTCTCAATCAAATTCGATTCTCAGTGCAATACAGAGGAAGGCTGTGACGAATTAGCCATGTCCAGCAGCAGTGACTTCCAGCAGGATCGGCACAATTTCAGTGGGTCTCAGCAGAAATGGAAAGATTTTGAGCTTCCAGGTAGTAAATAAGGGCTTGGTTATATAGACTCTTAACATTAAGTGTTTAAACTTAATACTGAGAAGGGACATTGTTGGAGAATTTAAAACTGGATTTAATATATTTCATCAAAAGCACCTCAGTTGCCTTCCCTGTCGCTGCAGTGTCCTAACCTGTTTCTGATTCTTGTGTGACCCAGGAGACACCCTGTATTACCGCTTCACCTCTGACATGAGCAACACCGAGTGGGGCTACAGATTCACTGTGACTGCTGGACACCTGGGGCGCTTCCAGACAGGTGTGTGCATGACCTCCTTTCTGTTTGCATAACCTCCCTGCCAGGGACACTCTGTGGGTGGAGGTGCCATTATGTCACTGATCTTTGTTAAAATCAAAGCAGATACTTTTCTCTGAGACTTCCACAAATTTCTCTCACAAACCCCACACGATTCACTCTTAAATATGCTATCATTGGATGGTTGTAAACGTGAATGGCCAGGTAGAAGAGCCAGCTGTCAGGACCCAAAAAAGATGCTTCTCTCTTAGAATTTGCTGGGGCATTTTGCAGAAAGGAGGAACTGAAGATGTTGTTCCTGTGTTGCTTTTACAAAAGGCATAATTTCAGGCAAAATGTAGATGGTCACAATTGTTTCATCCTATTTATTAAAACTTGAACAGTTTATATTTTTTAAATATCTGTGTTTTATGGGGATTGGCCAGGATTCGAGATTTTGAAGCAGATGTTGTCAGAAGAAAGAGTTGTGCCACACCTCCCACTGGCCAAAATTTGGGAATGGCTGGTGGGCGTGGCCTGTCGCCAGACTGGTCATCAGCGGTTAAAAGCTATCCACCTACTTCTGCGGATTGTGCGATGCTGCACCCACAGGTAAGCTACCTTCTGGATACAAGTCCTTTGCTGGGTATTCGTATTGTAAATGTCTCCTCCCACTCTGTGACTTGCCTTTTCACTCTCTTAGTGGTGTCTTTGATGAAAAGTTTCTAATTTTAGTATCTTCCAGGTCATCAGTCATTTCCTTTGTGGTAGTGCTTTTGCTGTCCTGTTTAGGAAATTTTTGCCTTACTTGACTTTGGAGTCAAGAGGATATTTCCTCTGTTATCTGCTGGAAGCTTAATTGTTTTTTCTTTCACATCTAGATCTGCAGTCCACGTGGAATGAATTTTAGTGCGTGATATCAAGTGTAGGGGTCAAGATTAGTTTTTTCCCACACGAGTCTCCACTTGACTCTAAAGACACTTTTCCCCTCAGCACACTCCTGTGCCATCTTTGTCAGAAAGAAGGTGTCCATATACGTATGCATGGATCTGTTTCTGGTCTCTTTTGTCCCATTGATCTTTTTGGTTATCCTTGTGCTGGTACCACCCTGTCTTAAATATTGTAGCTTTGTAACATATTTACATATTTAGTAGTATCCATTCTTCAGCTTAATTCTTTATCATCAAGGTTATCTTGGCTATTTTTGACTTTGCATGTCCATATAAATTTTAGAATTGGTTTGTTTATTTCTTTTTTTTCCCAGCTTTATTGAGGTATAATTGACAAATAAAATTGTAATATATTTAAAGTGTAGAACATGATGATTTGATAAATGTATACATTGTGAAAAGATTCCCACAATAGAGTTAATTAACACATCCATCACCTCACATATTTACTTTTTGTGTGTGTGTGACAACACTTAAGTTCTACTCTCTTAGCAAATTTCAGTTATACAATACAGTATTATCAGCTGTAGTCACCATGTTCTATATTAGATCCTCAGACCTTATTCATCTTATAACTGAAAGTTTGTGCCCTTTACCGATCTCTCCCCATTTCTCCTACTCCCCAGCCCCTGGCAACCACCGTTCTACTCTCTATTTCTATGAGTTTGACTTAGTTTTTGGATTCTGCATATTAGTTATACCATGCAGTGTTTGTCTTTCTCTGTCTAGCTTATTTCACTTGGCATAATGCCCTCCAAGTTCATCCATCTTGTCAGAAATGGCAAGATTTCCTTCTTTGTTGTGGCTGAATAAAATTCCATTGTATTGGAATACATAGGTTGTTTCCATACCTTGGCTATTGCGAATAATGCTGCAGTGAACATGGGGGTACAGATATCTCTTTGAGATAATGACTTCATTTCCTTTGGAGATATACCCAGAAGTGAGATTGCTGATCATATGCTAGTTCTATTTTTAATTTCTTGAGGAACCTCCATACTGTTTTTCATAGTGGCTGCACCAATTTACATTCCCACTGATAGTGCACAAGGGTTTCCCTTTCTCCACAGCCTTGCCAGCATTTGTTATCTCTCATCTTTTTGATAATAGGCATCCTAACACATGTGAAGTGATACCTCATTGTGGTTTTGATTTTCATTTCCCTGATGATTAGTGATATTTGAGCACCTTTTCATGTACCTGTTGGCCATTTTTATGTCTTCTTTGGGAAAATATCTCTTTGGGTCCTTTGCCCATTTTTTAATTGGGTTATTTGTTTTTTTGCTATTGAGTTGTGTGAGTTCATTGTATGTTTTAGATATTAACCATTATCAGAAACGTGGTTGCAAATATTTTCTCCCATTCCATAGGTTGCGTTTTCATTTTGTTAATGATTTCCTTTGCTGTGCAAAAGTTTTTTAGTTTGTAGTCCCGCGTGTTTATTTTTGCTTTTGGTGTCAAATCCAAAAAAATCATTGCCAAGACCAATGTCAAGGAGCTTACCCTCTATGTTTTCTTCTAGGAGTTTTGCAGTTTCAAGTTTTACATTCAAGTCTTTAATCCATTTTGAGTTGATTTTGGGGAGTAGTATAAATTAGGGGTCCAGTTTCATGCTTTTGCATGTGGATATCCAGTTTTCCCAGCACCATTTATTAAAGAGACTATCCTTTTCTCATTGCACATTCTTAGAGACTTTGTCAAAAATTAATTGACTATATATGCATGGGTTTATTTCTGGGCTCTCTTTTCTGTTCCCTTGATCTCTATGTCTGTTTTTATGCTGATACCATACTGTTTGATTACTATAGCTTTGTAATATAGTTTAAAATCAGAAAGTGTGATGCCTCCAGCTTTGCTCTTCTTTCTCAAGATTGCTTTGGCTATTCAGGGTCTTTTGTAGTTCCATATGAATTTTAGGATTTATTTTGTGTTTCTGTGAAAAATACCATTGGAATTTTAATAGGAATTACATTGAATCTGTAGATCACTTTGGGTAGTATGAACCTTTTGACAATATTAATTCTTCCAATCCATGAGCATGGAATATTTTTCATTTTGTTTGTGGCTTCTTCAATTTCTTTCATCAATGTTTTATAGTTTTCAATGTACAGATCTTTCACCTCCTTTGTTAAATTTATTCCTATTTTATTCTTTTTGATACTATTGTAAATGGAATTGTTTTCTTAATTTCTCTTTTCAGTAGTTCATTATTAGTGTATAGAAATGCAACTCATTTTTCTATATTGTTCTATATTGTCACTTTACTGAATTTGTTTATTCTAACAGTTTTTGGTGGAGTCTTTAGGGTTTCTATATATAATATCCTGTCATCTGCAACAGAGACAGTTTTACTTCTTCCTTTCCGGTTTAGCTGCCTTTTCTTTCTTTTTCTTGCCTAATTGTTCTGGCTAGGACCTCCAGGACTATGTTAAATAGAAGTGGCAAGAGGGGACATCCTTATCTTGTTCCTGGTTAGTTTGCACTTGCTCACACACACACCCCTCTCACCTGATGGGATTTTGATTGACTCTTTAGATCAATTTGAGAAGAATCAAGGTCTTTAGAACATTGAATGCCTCTAATCCAGAACTGTTATATATTGAGTCCTCTAATCCATAATCCTCCATTGTTTAGGTCTTAGTAATATCTTATAGTTTTCTATGTGGAGGACTTGCACAACATTTTGTTAGATTTATCCTAGGCATTTAATGTTTTTGATGCTATTATAATTGGTATTTAAAAATTTTTTTTTAAATTTGTTTTTTTGAGGAAGATTAGCCCTGAGCTAACATCTGTTGCCAATCCTCCTCTTTTTTGCTGAGGAAGATTGGCCCTGGGCTAACATCCATGCCCATCTTCCTCTACTTTATATGGGACACCGCCACAGCATGGCTTGATAAATAGGTCCGCGCCCAGGATCTGAACACACGAACCCTGGGCCGCTAAAGCGGAGCGTGCGAATTTAACCACTATGCCACCAAGCCAACACCCCAAAATTTTTATTTTTAATTGTTTTTGCAGATATATAATTTTTGTATACTGCTCTTGTATCCAGTGACCTTGCTAAATTTGTTAATTCTAAAAGTATATATGTAGATTATTCAGCACATAGTCACGTCATCTATAAATAATGAGTTTTATTTCTTCCTCTCAACCTTAGAAACTGTTTGTTATTGCCTTTTTGCACTAGCCAGGCCCTCCAATAGAGTGTTGAATAGATGTGGGGATTGCAGGCATAACTGTCTTGTTCCCATCTCAGAAGGAAATCGTTGCCAGTTGTGCCACACTAATCATCCATACGCTCAGTCTCCGTCTTCCATGCTTAGACCTGCACCTGTTAGGAGGTCACTGCCCCACTTTCTGGTATTTTTAAGGCACATAGACCTACAGAATGCCAGTCAGAGTGGAGTGATGATATTTAAAGTACAGCAACAGGTTGTCTCCTCATGTAATATGGAGCAGTTATTTAAAAAATAAAGGACTCTCCAAGTCAGGGAAAAGAAATGATGGTTTGTGTAGTCAGTCCATGGGCTTGCGGAAGGGAAGGAGAGAGGGGAAGGTGGGCGTGATTGCTCTTACCACCACATCCTCATATGCAAACATCAGGAATCACTTAGCCCACGGGGGTTAGCTCTGTTCTTTTGAGAGTGCCTCCAGTGAGCACTATCTGGTTGAGTGATGTGTATGAAACATGTCACATCTCCGCTGTTTTCAGGCTGGAGGGCCTTCCTGGCTGCAGAGTGAATGCACTCCTGCAGTTTGCTGCCCTTCGCTAACCTTCCTTCCAGTAGGGACACTCCTGCACCCCCTTGGTCCCCAAGCCTGGAAGGAGCCCCCAGCATGCCTTCCCCCGGCTGCTCCACACTTGCTCAGGGTGGAGAGCCTAGATAGTGCCGACCTGGTGGGCTTCACCCAGAGGCCAGACTGGAGGAAGCAGAGGGGAAGGGCAACCCCCAGGGGAAGGACGGCAGGTGGGAGAACTGCCACAGGCACGAGCCACGCAGGTGCATTTTACTTCATACTCTTAAGTGCTTTCCTGAAAACTCACTTGTAAAGCTGTCTCTTGACATCAAACCAAATTCTCCCACTGGTTTACTTCAGGAAGACTTAGTCCTCTGGGAGAAGGTGATGGGCTCCAAGATTGCACTTAAATGTACAGAATTATTTTTAAAGTCACATTAAAGAGAAAAAGCAAAATTTAAGATTATAAATATATGAAAACCTTGTATTAATCCCAGAGTATTATTTATTTCATAATTTCTCTCTAAAAGATGTTGAACTGGAATTAAAGCACAACCTCCCTCTGAATGAAAAAGCCTCAGTCCAGTCTGAACAGGGGCCTGTCTGACTGAAAAGGATTCTGCTTGACTTAGGAAGAGTTCTGAGCAGCCATATGGGCATATTTCTTGTGTTTTATGAGCCTAAGATCATAATGATTGTTGTCATTGTCTTTTAAATCTTTTCTTTTTCTGATTATTAAAGCAATGAGCATTGTAGAAAATCTAGAAAACCAACAGGGACAGCTACTGATAACATTTTTTGGTATGTTTGTTTACTGCTGTTTCTAATATGGTTACACAATACTGCATATGCAGTTTTTTTTAACTTTTAAATTTTATTTTGTATATGCAGCTTGATGTCTTGCTTTTTTCCACTTAACATTTATCTTGAGATTTTTCCACTGTCACTGGAAGTTCTTCATAACAAGCGTTGTTCAAGATGCACAGTTGATTTACGTGGATGTGCTTCAGCATCTCCTGTTTCCTTGGAGTTCTGTTGTGAAGTTTAGGTTCTGTCCCTTCCTTATTTGCTGTTGGTGACTATTTTGGCTGGTTTTGGGGAGGGTGAGTGAGACTGTCTTGTAATGACTTGACTAGGTGTGGGGGAGGGAGAGTGGAGCTGCAGTTCCTGTCAGCTGGTATCTGACTGGCTGAGTGGCATGGTCCTCAGTAAATGACCCCACCCCGTCCTCTGCAGCGACCTCTGTGACCTTGCGCTGTTAAAGCCCCTGTGGCAGCTCTTCACCCACATGGAGTACAGCCTGTCTGAGGACGTGACACAGCCCGTCATCCTCCTCCCCCTGCACCGTGCCCTCACCGAGCTCTTCTTCGTCACTGAGAACCGCGCCCAGGTGAGGGCCCTGCCTGCCCCTCGCCCTGGGTTCTGGGCAGGAGGGGGCATAGTCCCTCTGAGTGCTTTTGCTCCCTCTGCTGCCCAGGGCAGGAGGGCAGGGTCAGATCACAGCAAGCCTAAGCCCTGGGGTGTCCTTGGGCTCTCAGCAGACCTGCACAGGGAGGCAGGTGTGGCCTAAAGTCTGAGGTACTCACTCTCCCCAGCCCCAGGAAGCTCTTGGGTCAGCACCAAGATTGCTTATTTAGGCCTGAAGCCAAAGGGGGAAAATCACTGCCCTGGATCGGCCCTTGACAACAGTGAGTTTTGGAAAATAAAATGGGTGGGTTCTTTCTTCTTCCTTCTTTTTCCCTCCCCTCAGCACAATAGACTCATTGAACGTGAGAGATGAAAGGGCCTTTCAGAGTTCTTTAGCTTATTTCCCTCATTTTATTCATGAGGAAACTGACCCAAAGAGGGGGGTTCTCTGCCCAGTCATCTTGTGGGTGAGTGGAGGCAGAGCCCCCCTGGAACCAGGCACCTGCTCCTCCCATCCAGGCTCCTTCCAGGGCTCTCAGGTGAGGTGTTGCTGTGAGGTGCCCGGTGGAGCGAGTACCAGTTACCCCCTGGAGGCTTCTGTGGTTGTGGGTGGCTGTCCTCTGGGTGGTGGTCTGTTAAAGGCTCGCCCATGCTCTCTCCACAGGAGCTCGGCTTGCTGCAGGATTACCTGCTGGCGTTAACCACCGACGACCACCTTCTCCGCTGCACGGCACAGGTACTCTCTCCCCCGTGGAGCTGGCCCGCTGCGGCCGCCTCCCTGTGGCAGCTGTCCCCGTCACTGTGGCCAGGACAAAGAGCCTCTGTGCTCGCGGCACGAGTACAGAATCCACCCAGGGTTTACACAGAGCTCTCTTCCAATTCAGCCACTTCCTCCTGGTGTCAGAGAGCTGTCAGGCCCCATTTATCAGTGTCATTCATATTAAACTGTGGGGTCAGAAGACACTAGCAAGAATTTGTGTCTTTTAAACCAAAACAACCAGTGCCTTAAATTTACAGTTTGGCCGATCTGTGAAGTTTCCGTAGAGTTAGATTTCAGATATTTTTGGATGTAGCTTGTTTCCCTGGTAGGAGAACTCATCTTCTGACAGCTGTTTGGGCTCAGGACCCGTATTTATGCTCTTAAATTACTGAAGATCCCAAAAAACTTTTGTTTATGTGCGTTGTATGTACCATATATACATATGGTGATATGTACCATTAGAAATTAGATTTTAAATTTAGAACTTAAAACAAAAATTTTAAACATTTATTTTTCAGTTCATTTAAAAAAATAAGAAACCCATTCCATGTTAACATGAATAACATGTTTTGTGAAAAACAACTGTATTTTTCAAAACGAAGTAATTATTGAGAAGGGTGGCATTGTGTTCCATTTTTGCAGATCTCTTTAATGACTGCCTTAATAGAAGACAGCTGGATTCGCATGTCTGCTTTTGCAGTCAGTTGTTGTCTTATCAAACATTAGCCTCTGGAAAACTCCACTGTGCCCTCGTGAGAGGATGAAAGTGAAAAAGACAAAAGAAGGTCTTAGTATTATTGTGAAGATAGTTGTTATCATGCAGAGCCCCTGAAAGGGTCTCGGGAACCCGCACGCCCCAGACTACATTTTGAGAACCTCAGACTCACAGGCTCCTTGAATATCATAGAGCACATGGTCCAGCCCCACAGTGGACAGAGAGGGGCACTGAGGCTCAGAAAAGGGAGAGGTTTGCCCAGGGTCGCAGCTGAGTGGCCTTCCAGCTGGGACTCCCAGCCAGAGCCCTGCACTCTGTTCCTGGCGAGTGTTCTCAGTGAACATATGCTCCTCCTGCAAGAAAGGGTCCGAGTGCCTGCTTAGAAGCGGGAATCCCCTGTCAGCTACAGAAGAGTTTGTGTGAATTCTCCTGAGACCTGTAGGCAGAGTCAGAACTCCCTCCCCTCCTAACAGATACCTACCAGCACTGCCACCACCACCCCTGGTTTCACGACACACAATGTAATTTTGAGATGTGACCATTTTGGCACTGAAAGCCCAACATTACATGTTCCTGTGGGCTCCTCCCTCTTGCCTGTCCCCGTGTCCAGTCTCCTCACCCTCCCTCTGACTCTCCCCACAGCCCGTCCAGTTTGCTGGACCAGGGCTCTGCCTCTTCTCCCTGCCTGCCACCTCTTCCTCCCCCAGCCACCCTCCGCTCCTGCTGCCCTTAGCTTGAAGACCAGCCTCGGCCTGGCTCCAGGGCGTCTGCCTTCCCAGCACCTCCCCAACATTGCTTCCTGGATCCCCAGCACTGGTTGTTTCTTCCTTTCTGCACCTTTGTGCTGTTCTCTTTCCCTGAAGAGCTTTCCCAGACCCCCTGACAGTGGCGTCTTCTGCGTCCACTGAGGCCCCCAACATTGCACCTGCCTGTCTCGCGGGGCAGTGATGATTTCTCCCTTATGTTTGGAGTTTTCATGTGATCTCGATAGCTTTTGTCTCTTGCTCTAGACTGTGGTACTCCAGGTGAGGGGAACCACATGTGGCTCATGTCTGCCTCCCGCCTGCCCCCTTCAAGTGCTCAGCTGAGAGTCTTGTTCAGTCAGCACTTAATGAGCGAGCAAATGAATGGTTCTTGACATTGGCAATGACTCTTTCTTCTTCCACAGGCTCTGCAGAACATTGCCGCTATCAGCCTGGCCATCAACTACCCAAACAAGGCAACCCGCCTCTGGAATGTCGAGTGTTAGCCTTTGGTATGGCGTGCATGGAACTGGCTAATCTGTCCACAGGGATTTTAAAGCAGATATCTAAACTCATTCTGGAAAATTCCTGTGGTGTCAGCGCCTGGCTCTCCTTGAGCTCCCACTTCCACTCCAATTAAAATGCCAAGCAGCCATGCCTCCAAGAACTTCCCGTGTCACAGGCTAGACACCTGCACATGCTGTAGCATGTGAGAATCAGCAGAGCAGTGCAAAGTTATTGAGAGAGGGCAGGCAGGAGGCCCTTGAGAAGGTTGCTTAGAGACCAGCCCTCTCCAGGGTCTGTCCCTGAGGAGGCCCAGCCCCGGGAAGAGCTGAAGCAGCCTCTCTGGAAAAGATGGTGTCTTGGTGGAGCTGGGGCTGCCTGCACTTGCCCTCGGGTGAAGACCGCGTCTGCCCAGAGCTGCTCTTCTCGGCAAGACCTCCAGGAGCCGCCTGGCCTGGGAGCTCCTCTTTCGCTTTTGCTTCTTGAGACTGGGCAATCCAAACTAAGACCAATGAGAGCCCCTCCTGGCCACCAGCTGGTCCCCAAGCATTCAGTGTGGGACTGGGTGCCGCGCTAGCTCCCTGCACAGCCACGGCCACCCCAGAGAATCCTCGGTGAAAACAAGTGCCCTTGGGAACAGCCAGCAGGCCGCCTGGGCGCGTCTGCTTATGCACTGGCCCCCAGCACATCCGCGTTTTTCTGGTTATTGTTGTTTTAACATATTTCAGTTTCCCCCTCATGTTTTTAGGACAGAACCACACTGACTCCTTGAGAGGAATGACCAGTGGAACAGTGATTCAAGGGGACAAACTGGTTTGTGTGAAAGTAGCGAAACTTGAGGAGTACTCTTGAGTGTCTGTACCTAAAGACTTGAAGTGTTATCAGGAGATCTTATTTTAGAAGTAAAAAAACAAACAGAAAAACACTTGATGATTTTATTTTTGCTCCATCTTCATGGTAATCCATCCCGCCCACCTCTCTGTGGTTATTTGGCTGTCACTTGTCTGGCAGTAACTGCATCAGTTCTAATCGATGCTGTTTTCCGTTTTTCTTTTTATGGTTGTAGTCTTGCCTTGAAGTGCTGACTCTTATTCTCTTTGTAAAGCCACACTTTGGAATGGGAAGCTGGGTTGGCATGTGGGCTGTGTACACGCTTCCGCGGATCCATCAGCATGAAGAAGGCCTGAGCCCACTGCCATTTAAGGGTGGTGGCGGCCCAAGCATGTGCCACCACACAAGGCCAAACCCAAGGAAGGGCCGTATCATAGTCAAGGCCAAGCTGAGTAGGTCAGCACTGCCATGGCCTCTGAAACCCCCTCTGCAGGGTCTGCCTTGAAAGCGCCCAAGACTGCAGGTCCCAGGAGGACCTGACTGCTAGAGCTTTTGCCTTCTGAGTCAGGAGGCCGAGACCATCTGCAGCCCTAGAATTAGATTCTCCCTCAAGCCCCAAGTGGCATGTGGAGCCATCACGGAAGGGCAAATTCAAAGGAGACAAATAAATGGGCAGGTCCTGCAACTTGGTGACCTAAGGCCCATCACCCTGATGTCGTCAACAAGGCCTGGGCCTGGCCTGGTCTCCCACGGTGTTGGGATGAGAGTAGACTGGTGCTGCCAGCTTGGTAGGAACCCCTTTCTCGTCTTTTACTCTGCCTGCATCCCTAGAGAAGGCCCCATGTTCCACACCACCCAGACCCAAGTAGGTCTGGCAGTGAGGAGGGAAATCACAGAGAACAAGTGTCGGTGTTTGGGAGAAGTCCCCACCTTGGGCCCCTCCTTGCTGACGGACTGCCTGGAAGATAGACAAGATGGTACAACTCACTGCTCAACCTCACCGTGCCACCCACACCCCTCCATACCTCGGGCTGACTCTGAATAAAGTGGGGACAGACGGGCAGGGCAGGTCTCACACCCCTCGTGGCAGTCGCCACCAGCTCTGCTCCCCATCCTCCCATCAGGAAGATAAATTGTAAATAAACGCTGGACTCCTCATAGCTTTTCTCTATACACCGCCCTTGCTATTCTGGTCTCTCTGTACTTCAGTTTGCATAGAACAAGCCTAAGTTCTCCCTTCACACACCACTGCTGCTCTCTCCTGGCAGGGCCCCGCCTGGCCTGGCATCCCTGCATCCCGCCCTGCCTCTGCTTCCAGCCACTGGGTGGCGCTGCTGAGCCGGGCCCGCTCCCTTGGCCCTAGCAAGGCTCGTGGCTCCCTCAGCTCCTGGTCCCCAACAGGGGCCAGCAGCATCTGAAAGAACGGACCAATATCCCTTTGATCCTTCTTAGGAGGCAGGACTGCCTGGAATGAGATAAAACTGGCAGGAATAAAGGTGTTGTGGAAACATGTGCCTAATCTATAAAGAAATTCTGTTCAAATCATATATATTGTACAAACAGACACTGTTCCTAACGAGAGGAGTGACTTATTTTCTTCATCGTTTTTAATTTGTTTTCTTACGGGTTTACGATTTTGAATTTTTATTATTTGGTTGAAAGAAAGAATTTTGATTATATCAGCTGAGTGAGTTCAGCCTGTAAAAAGGATGTTAAGTTGTGGGTAAAATATGCAAATAAAGAGAAATATATTGTACAAATTCTATATAAAAAAGAACAGTTGTGTGTGGGCTCTTTTTTTCCTCCTTCCCCTCCTTCTCTCTTGTGAAGGTTACATTTGGAGTTTCTACCAAGCCCAGCTGATGGAATTTCTAGAATCTCAATGTCTCAGGGTTGAAAGGAATCAGAAAGGTTCTTCACTCCCCTTTCTCCTCCCTGCTGCACCTCGGGCCACACCCCACCCCTGGACTGCAGCCCTGCAGGGGGCGCACCCTCCCCTTGGCAGTACCAGGGCTTGTGTTTACCCCCTGCTTCCTGGGCCTCGGAGCTCACCTGGTCTGTCCCTCCTGCACAGCTCCTCAGAGATTTGCACACATACCTGCTGTCCCCGAGTCAGCTCCTCTCCAGCCAGACACCCCAACCCCACCGCCCATCCTTTACCTCTTGTAACTCACAGGACACTGTGTACAGCCACCGAGAGGAGGAAGGCAAGGGTCCAGTCACGGGGCCTGCTGCCTTTCCAGGGACTGGCATCTTCCTTGCCTGCCCCTGGACCCTGCTTCTGACTACAGGGCTGACGTCCGCCCGTCCTTGGGTGTCGGCTTCCTCCCCCTCAGTCTTCCTCTCTCACGTCTCTGGTTTGCCACGAACTGCTCTGCCCCCTTCTCAGCGACATTCCCGGTGCTGAGGGCTGTCTCTTGTGAACTAGGGAAGAGACACTTTTTGGTGGGGGCTGGACTTAACTCACCTTCGAGGCCCATTTGTTCCTGTCTGACGGCATCTGACACGTCCTCCCAAAGCCCCCAACCTGCCTTTGCAGGAGTCCGGGACAGGGGCCAGGACCCAGCCTCAGCCCTCAGCAGCCCTGAGGCCAGAGAGGACTGGTTCAGCATGAGGCTCAGCCGAACTGGGGGCTCCCAGGGCCTGTGCAGCCCCCAAGTCTCCCTCTAGGGCCTGTTGGTGACAGGTTTGCCCTCCCCTGCCTCACCACGTTGCCTGAGCACGCTGGGCCTTGGCTCTGAAAAGCTGGGCTGGAGAACCTGGCTACGTTTTGCTGTGTCCACCTGAGCCCTGCGCTGCTGGTGTGTAAGGTGCCTCTGCTGGGCTGGAAAGCGGGAGCAGAGGTGCTGAAGGTTACCTGCTGAGAATAACCCACGAGTAAATGATAGGTCACAGAGGTCAAAGACAATTTGAACTCCAGCTTTTTAGAACAGAAGGGAAACACAGTTCAACCAGCCCAGCCTCCTCATTTGATAAAGAACTAGAAGCTGTGAGAGGTCAGCTGGGAATCCAACAGGAAGTTGTGGCAGAGCCGGACCAGCAGAGTTCTCCAGACGCCCAGCCCCAAAGCTGTCACCCCAGCACGCACGTGCTCATTCACACAGCGAATCAGCAGTATGCCTGGTGTTGGGGCTCCATGTGAACCGTCCGGCTGAGAACCCAGGCTCTCAGACCCAGGCCCAATCTCGACATGGCCCTGTGTGCCTGTGCAGACCTGACTGCCCTCTCCCACCACCCCTTCTTCCCTCTAACAGAACCCAGTGTTGTGCAGGTGGTGGCTGGAGATGCTTTCATGTCAAGAAAGGTAGGACCTTCTAGCTCGTGAGGAAGGTCGTGATTGGTTTAAATCCCTCTTGGTAATCTCATTTCTATTTGCTGAATGCTCTGTTCCCCGCCCCTCCTGCAGTCAGGGTGCCTGTCTGACGCAGTTCTGGCTAAAGAGAATTAGCTGAAGCCCGCTGGGAGGCTCGGAGAAGGGTTTTGCCCCAGCCCCTACTTGTTCCCTTTGACTGTGGTGAGAGCATCATGCTTGGCACGCCCACAGCAATCTTGCCACCGTTGGAGAAAACATGAGGCTGTGGGGGCAGAAGGAAGTCTGACTCCTTAATGACGTCGTCTGAGCACTGAATGGGCCCCAGAATGACCAACCTCCAGACATATTTCTGTGTGTGCGTGAGAGAGAGAATATGTTTGTTGTTGGGTGGTCTCTTACAGCTGAAAGCATTTCTGACCCACATTTACGTGACAATTTGGCTCCAATAAGTTGAAAAAAATCTTTGTCTCATCACATTGATATGAGCAGTATATGGAAAAGTAAATATGTAAAAATTCCTGAAATAAATAGAAAAGGCCTCTGACAGGGTCCAGTGAAGTCATAGGTGCCATGAAGCTGCAGCCATCACCAAGTTGTTCTTTCCAGGGATTCTCGCACTCAGAGCTGTGCTCATGCTCGGTGAGGTTTCAGACTAACTTGGAAGGCACTGCCCCAGATTCATTGTGACTTCTTCAGTTGCAAGTTAAACCCACTCCAGACTAACTTAATTTAAAAACAGAATTTATTGACTTGCAAAACGGGAAGGCCCAAGAGTTGCCTCTGGCTCCAGGCAAAGCTAGATTCCAGGGGCTCGAGATGCCAGGTCAGTCAGTCTGTCCCACCATCCCCACTCCCTCCCCCTCACTCCTCTGCTCTGCTGCCCTCTTGGGCTTTCCCAAAGGCGAAGGTGAAGAACCAGGTGATAGTTCTTGTTTTGCTCCTGACTGACCACCACTGACTGCCCCGTGGAGAGAGCCTCTCACTGTCTCTTCATGTGATGCTTCCCTAAGTTGTTCACTGATGTTTTCTAGCCGTGATTTAGCTTAATGTTTAAAAAGCTACTGGGGAGACCCATGAGTTTGCAGGTTGACATCCCAGACCTGCTGAGCAACCCCACATCCATGACGATGGGGCAGAAGACGTGCCTGGGAGAGCCCCACGCACTGCTATGAGTCACATGGACTCAACCACTCAGCTACCCTGCTGGGCAAGGGGTCCCTGAATGTGGCGGGCAGCTTATTCGTTAGTGAGTGTGGAAATTTGCCATACAAAAGTGGAGAGGAACACCAAAAACAGCCAATTTAAAAACTAAAGGGTTAAATGGGAAAGAATGAGCACAAGTACATCAAGCAGAAGCAACAGAAAATCAGGGTCATTCAGTGATAGGCGATATCATTCAAGACAAAATTAAACTGGACCAAAAGTCATTTTATGTATTGACATTTTCTGTGGATAAAGAGTGTAATTTGCAATTTAAAATTATAACACTCTGCTGCACCAAATCTCACAAGAAATTACGTAAGGCAAAAATTGCTGGAAAGGTGTGGAGAATTGGGCAAACTCAATAGTAATGGGAGGTGATGTCTTTCTCAGTTACATCAGGTTATTGGAAAAAATGAACAGCAGAGTTGTAAGGAAAGCTTTAGGACAAAGCTCCCCTTCTCTGAGACTGGTTATGGAGGGAGAATCCGCTGAGAAGAGGGGCAGTTGACCCTCATAGGCCTGCCTCCTGTCCCTGGGGGTCCCCTTCCTGGTGGAGATAGCTCAGGAGTCCCTGCAGCCATGTCATGCTGGCCTGGGGGCCCTGTGCTCCCTTTGCCCTTCAGGCTGAGTATGGACATAGACCTCTCCCTTACTCCCCACAACACAACCACAGCCGGGCTGGGAAGCTTATCAAGACTTGTCAGATGGTCAAGGCAGAGCAGGCAGGAGTCACAGCACAGCCGAATCTACCACAGGGGGCTGGCTAGCTCTTGTCATCCATCAAGGGACTCCCCACTGGGAGGAAGTGCCCTCCAGCGCAGGTGTGCCCTTCAGGATCCACAAGGGGAAGGAATTGCCTTTCCCACTGTCTAAAGTACCTCGCACCAGCCCCTGTTCCAAGTCCTCACCTTCTCTCCTGGGTCCAGTTCTTCTCAGACTGACAGGCAGTGAGAATGTCCAGTTCCTACAGGGACACCCTCCATCCAACTTTACTTCATGGCACCCACAGGCTGGCTAAACCAGAACACAATCACCCACCATCTGTCCGAACAAGAGAGTCTTACAGCAGTTAGTAACACTGATCCGTTCTTGAGTAAGTGTGGGCGTGTCTTTGTGCTTGTGAGTGTAGATGCATACTTTGTACCCGTGGGGAAGGCTTTCTCTCTCAGTGCCTGTGGACGATTCCTAAAAATGGAACCTATTTCAGGCCATTGTACTAGATATGATGGACATTGCATTTCTTCCCATATAATCTTTTTAAGGGAACCTGACCTCATTCCTAGCCCAGCTGGAGGGGTGAGCAAGTAACCATCCCTTATGGCCACACAGGTGATTGGACCAGGAGTGAACACCTCACCCAAGCTACAGCAATCAGATCCTTTTGGAAATTTGGATTTTAGGACACAAAGACTGTGGTAAACTCTGGAGTTATATAAAATGGGGGCTGGTGGTCATGTTGAGCCATGTTCAAGCAAAGGAAAGGAAGCTAATCTACAGAGCAGGTACCAGAGTAAATGAGAAGAGAGAAGTACAATAAGAGATTCACAACCCTAGAGTTGCTTCCTGGTACTTTCTTTTTCCTCTGAAGTCCAGCTATTGTCCTTGCACTCTATTTCTGTGAGAGTCCCCCTTTTTACTTGAGTTAATGTGAGTGGGTTTCTCAATAAAACAAATTGAATGATGGAAATATTCTAAAATTAGATAGTGGGGATGGTTGCACAATATGGTGAATATACTAAAAACTACTGAATTGTGTTTCATTTTTAAATGGTGAATTTTATATTATAGGAATTATATCAATAAAAAATTTAAAGCAGAAATTATATGCCATAAAACCAGATGTTATTAACAAAAGCTTTAGAAATCTAACCACCAGAACAAGGAAAGGGAAGGAGAGGGAAGGGAACTATCCTAGGTCATTCTTTGTGATTTTTTTTTTTTTCAATTTCTTTTTTCCCCAAAGCCCCAGTAGATAGTTGTATGTCATAGCTGCACATCCTTCTAGTTGCTGTATGTGGGACGTGGCCTCAGCATGGCCGGAGAAACGGTGCGTCAGTGCACGCCCGGGATCCGAACCCGGGCCGCCAGCAGCAGAGCACACGCACTTAACCGCTAAGCCACGGGGCTGGCCCACCTAGGTCATTCTTTGGTGAAAAAGAGAAACAAAACTGCAATTACACACTATTTTGAAGTTAATTACAGTGAAAAAATATAAAAATTGTGTGTGGGGGTGGTCAAAGTTTTATTCAAGGAAAATCATAACTGTAAGTGAATTTTTATTAATATAAAGAAAGCAAAATTAATGAACCAAGTATTCACGTCAAGAAGAAATCAGAATAAACCTAGGCAAGCTAACAGAAAAGAATGAATGAAGATTAAAAATAAAACAATGAATCAGAAAAAAGAAAAAGAAAAGTGAATAAATGTGGATCCTAGACATGTCAGCCACACTGCCGACAGGTTCACCGTCCTTCCTATAAATAGCCGACCCGTCCCTGTCTTTCTGCTGAGGGAGGTGGCCCTGGGCTGTTCCTTAAACAAGGGGAATCTCTGATAAGAACTGACCAAGGGAGGCCCATGGATAGCCAGGAATAAAGATCTCTGCCCAGCAGGGACAGTGGCAATTAGCATGGTAGCAAAACTGGGAACCATAAAAGAGAGATGGACAACTTTGACAGTAAATAAGTTAGAACTATTGTAAAGGGGAAGAAAGCTTGTAAACATGTTGGATTGTATTTGAAAAATAAAATAATAATTTTGATTCCTACCTCATACTTTATGTCAATATAAATTCCAGAGAAAGAAATACAACTGGCCAATAAACACATGAAAAGATGTGCAATCTCATTTGTAATTTAAATGTAAATCAAAATAATTGTATTATCCATGAGATTGGCAAAAACTAGAAAATTCTACCATACTAAGATCTTCTCTGACATATTTTTGGTGGGCGCACAAACTGGTGCAGCCTTTCTGGAGGACTGTTTGGCAGGATCTCTCTGAATGCTGAGTGCATTTACCCTTAACACAGCAGTTTCATATCCAGGAATTTATCCTGCAGAAGCCTCAGGACATGTGCAAAAATGTGTCTCACATTGTTCATTGCAACTTGTTTGTAAGGGCAAAATATCCACTAGTGGAGGATCAGATAAATAAGCTATGGAGAGTTCTCCTTGTGGCATGACAGAATGAGGAGGTCCACACACCCACTCCACAGTAAAACTGGTAAAAATTATTTAAAAAAGAAAAACCATTTAAACTCTCTGGAAATGGTCCTAAGGACATATAGCAAATGAAGAAACATTTATTCAAGGAAATCTACTAAAATTCAGTAAAAACAGTGAAAGATAAAGAATATCAATACATAGATAGAAATTATTTTAAAAGAACCAAGTAGAAATTCTGGAGTTGATAAGTACAATAGCCAAAATGAAAAATTCACTTGAAGGGCACAACAGTAGATTTGACCTGGCAGAAGAAAGAATTAGTGGACTTGAAGATAGATTGATAGAGATTATGCAGTTTGAAGAACAGAAAGAAGAAAGAATAAAGGGAAATAAACAGAGCCTTAGGGAAATGTGTGGCACCATGAAGTGCACTAATATATGTGAAATGGGAGTACCAGAAGGAGGGCAGAGAGGGAAAGGGGACTCGCTTCTCGGCCTTTTGGCTAAGATCAAGTGTGGAGAGGGAAAGGGGAAGAAAAAATATTCAAAGAAATAATGGCTGAAAACTTCCCAAATCTATTGAAAAACAATCTACACATCCAGGAAGCTCAATGAAGTCTAAGTAGTATGAATACAAAGAGATCCACAACAGACACATCACAGAAAAAATGCTCAAGTCAAAGACAAGGAGAGAATCTTGAAAGCAGCAAGAGAAAAATGATGCAGCACTTACAAGGTAACCCTAATAAGGTTAACGGCTGACTGCTCCTCAGAAACAAGAGAGACTAGAAGGCAGTAGGATAACATGCAAAGCACTCAAAGAAAAAACTGTCAGCCAAGAATCCTATATACAACAAAGCTAGCTTTCAAAAATAAAGGCAAAATAAAGACATTCCCAGATGAACAAAAATGGAGAGAATCTTGGGGCCGGCCCAGTGGTGCAGTGGTTAAGTGCCAGCGCTCCACTTCAGCGGCCCAGGGTTCGCAGGATCAGATCCCAGGCGCACACCGATGCACCGCTTGTTGAGCCATGCTGTGGTGGCGTCCCATACAAAGTAGAGGAAGATGGGCATGGATGTTAGCCCAGGGCGATCTTGCTCAGCAAAAAAGAGGGGGATTGGCATCGGATGTTAGCTCAGGGCTGATCTTCCTCACACACACACAGAAAAACCCAGGGAGAATCTTATTGCTAGCAGCCCTGCCTTATAAGAAATACTAAAGGGAGTTCTTCAGACTGAAAGCAAATGACCCCAGGCAGTACTTTGAATGAAAAGACCAAGAGCACTGGTAAAGGTAATTATATAATTATAAAAGACAATATAAATGAATATTTTTTCTCCTTTCTTAACTGATTTAAAAATCAATTGTATAAAACAATATGTAATAATGTACTGTTGGGCTTATTGCATATAGAAATGTAATTGCTAATAACAGGAAAAGGAGGTTGGTGGGAGCGAAGCTGTATTCGTCTAAGGAAATGACTCCAGATGGTAACTCAGATCCACAGGAACTAATGAAGAGAACCAGAAATTATAAGTAAAAGATTAATATAACAAAAGCTATAAATATATATTTGCTCTCCTTTCTTCTCTCAGCTTCCTTAAAAGTCATAAAATTATGTAAAATAATAATTATAACAATCTGTTGCATTTATATATATAATATGTACAACAATGCCACAAAAAAGAGGAGAAAGGGAGTACAGCCATATAGGAGTAATGCTCCTATATTTCACTGGCATTAAAATTGGTATAAATCTGAAACTGATTATAAGTTAGGATATATGTAGTAAGCCCTAGAGCAACAGTTAAGGAAATAATGCAAAAAATATATAGTGAAAAATCATTACAGCAATTTAAATGCTACATTAGAAAATATTCACTTAATGCGAAAGAAAGCAATGAAGGAGTAATAGAAGAACAAAGAAGACATGAGACGTGAAAAACAAAAAGTAAAATAGCAGACATAAATCCAACCAGATCAATAATAACATTAAATGTGAATGGATCAAACAATGCAATCAAAAGAGAGATTGTCAGACTGGATAAAAAGCAAGAGCCAACTATATGTTGTCTATAGGATAAATTTAGATTTAAAATCTTTAGACTTAAAGACTTTAGATTTAGATTTAAAAACTTTAGATTTAAAAATACAAATAGATTGACAGCAAAGGGATTGGAAAAGATATATCATGCAAAGAGCAACCACAAGAAAGCTGGAGTGGCTGTGCTAACATCAGACAACATGAACTTTAAAACAAAAAACGCAACTAGAGATAAAGAGGGACATTTTATAGTGATAAAAGCTCAATTCATCAGGAAGATATAATAATTATAAACATATATGTACAGAAAACCAAAATACATAACAAAGCAAAACCTGACAAAATGAAGGGAGAAATAGACAATTCAACAATAATTGTTGGAGACGTTGACTCCATTTTCAATAATGGATAGAAAAACCAGGCAGAAGATCAAAAAGCAAATTGAAGACTTGAACAACAGTATAAACCAACTTGACCCAACAGACATTTATAGAATATTCTACCTAACAACAGCAGGAAATACATTTTCTGAAGTGCACATGGAATATTCTCCAGAACAGACCACATGCTAGGCCATAAAACAAACCTCAATAAATTTAAAAGGATAGAAATAATACAAAATATGTTCTCCAACTATAGTGAAATGAAATTAGAAAAGATATTGTTATTCTGTTGAAAGAAATTTGGGAAACTCACAAATATATGGAAATTGAACAACATACTCCTAAATAACCAATGGGTCAAAGAAGAAACCAAAAGGAAAATTAGAAAATAAAATTAATAGACATGAAGATACAAAATACCAAACAGCAGCTAAAGCAGTGCTTAGAGGGAATTTTAAGCTGTACATACCTACATTAAAAGAAGAATGATCTCAAATCAATAACCTAAACTTCCACCTTAAGCCTAAAGGAAGAAGAATAAAGATTAGAGTAGAAATAAGTTAAATAGAAAATAGAAAAACAGAGAAAATTAAGGAAACCAAATGCCGGTTCTTTGAAAAGATCAACAAAATCGACAAACCTGTAGCTGGATTGACCAAGAAAATAAAAAAGAGAGAATACTCAAATTACTAGAATCTAAAATGAAAGAGGGTACATTATTACCAACCTTACAGAAACAAAAAGAATTATAAAGGAATACTATGAACAATTGTATGCCGATAAATCAGATAACTTAGATTAAATGAACAAGTTCCTATAAAGATACAAACTACCAAAACTGACTCAAGAAGAAATAGAAAATCTATAATAAGTAGAGAGATTGAAGTAATCAAAACATTACTCACAAAGAAAAACCCAGGACCAGATGGCCCCACTGGGGAAGTCTGTCAAAATTTAAAGAAGAATTAATACTAAAGAATTCTTCACAAACTCTTCCAAAAGTAGAAGAGGAGGAAACATTTCCCAACTCATTCTATGAGTCAATATTACCCTGACACCAAAACCAGTGAAGACATTGCAAGAAAACTACAGGCCAAAATCTCTTATGAATATGGATACAGAAATCTTAAACAAAATACCAGCAAACCAAATCCACATCATATAACAAGAATTATACACACTAGCAAGTGGAATTTATTGCAGGAACGCAAGGATGGTTTAACACCTGAAAATCAATTAATGTTATACACCATATCAAAAGAGTAAGCAATAAAAACCACAGAATCATCTCAAGAGACACAGAAAAAGCGTTTGAAATAAATCCAACATCCTTTCATTATAAAAACACTCAACAAACTAGGAATTAAAGAGAACTTCCTCAACCTGATAAAAGGCATCTGTGAAAAACCCGCTAACATCATACTTACTGGTGAAAGACTGGATGCTTTCCTCCTAAGATCAGGAACAACATGAGGATGTCCACTCTTGCCACTTCTACTCAACATTGTACTGGAGGTTCTAGCCAGGGCAATTAGGCAAGAAAAAGAAATAAAAGCCTTCCATATTGGAAAAGAAGTAAAACTATCTCTGTATGTGCAGAGGACATGATCTTGTATATGAAAAATCCTAGGCAATCCACTAAAAAATTACTAGAACTAATAAACTAATTCAGCAAGGTTGCAGGATACAAGATCAATATATATATGTCAATTGTATTTCTATACACTTGCAGTGAACAATCCAAAAATGAAATTAAGAAAACAATTCCAATAGAAATAACATCAAAAATAATAAAATACTTAGGACAAAATTTAACAATAGGAGTGCAAAATTTATAGTGTAAAAACTGTAAAACATTGTTGAAAGAAATTAAAGATCTAAATAAACTGAAAAACATCCTGTATTCATGGATGAGAAGACTTATTGCTATTAAGATAGCAACAGTCCCCAAACTGATCTATAGATTCAGTGCAATCCCTATCAGATTCCCATCTCACTTCTTTGAAGAATTGGCAAGCTGATTCTAAAATTCATATGAAATTACAAGGGACTCTAAATAGCCAAAACAATCTCGAAAAAGAACAACATTAGAGAACCCACAGTCTCAATTTCAAAACTTACTACAAAGCAGCAGAATTTCAACACAGTGTGATACTGGCATAAAGATAGACATATAGATCAATGAAAAGCTGGAAAAATATCTACAACATATACAACAAAGGGTTGTTTTACATAATCTATAAGAAACCCTTACAAATCAATAAGATACAGATCAACCTGCCAATAAAAATGGGCAAGAGCCAGGGACTGGCTATTCCCCAAAGAAAAAATACAAATGACTAATAAGCAAATGATAAATGTTCCTCTGCATGAGTAATCAAATTAACGGGGGAAAAAAACCAACCAACATACAAGATACCAATGTTCACCTACCTGGCTGGCAAGAATTAAAAAGATGAGTAAAGCTACCCTCAGTGGGTGTGGATCGCCAGGCACCGCTGTGCTGGTGGAGAGCGAGCCTGTCTCCCCATCCACTGTTGCCAGTGGCCTTGGCAACATGGGCAGAGCCTTAAAGGAGCGAGCCCTTTGCACCTGCTGTTCCCTTTCTGGAAATTTGCCCACAGAATAATTGGCCAACACTCTGAGATGTGTCTTTTAGACACTGGAGACCCTGAAAATACCCACATGAGAGAATTTATTAAATGAGATTAAATACTACACGGGTGTTTTAAATTATATTGTATATGTATATTTGCTGACATGTAAAAATGTTCACAACATATCACTAAGTGAAAAAACAAGTTATAAATAATATCAACAATCCCATTTACATAAGAAAAAATATTTTTTACCTATAGAGAATAGTCTGACAAAATTTGCAGTAAAACGTTAACAGTGGTCATCACTGGTGGTGAGATTACGGGAAATTTTATCTCTTTTTGCTTATCTGTATTTTGAAATTTTTTTCTGCAATAAATGTGTATTACTTATGTAATAAAAAAGGAAAATAAAGGTTTTTTTTTTAAAACGATCTATTGTGAAGAGTTTGCTTTTTCAAGTTTTGTTTTTAAATTTGTCACAGGGTTTGGCTTTCTGGGCTCCAGGCTGGAATATCGACGGGTTTCCTGCTTGGGGAATTGTGTTTTTCCAGGTTGCCTGAGAGGCACTGGGAATTTGGAACAAACAGGAGCTGCCCATTTCTCACGGAGCCCTGACCCTGGGCATCCCCTGGGCCTGGGTCACCACACCGTCCCAGACACAGAGCCCTACACGCCAGCCCTGCTGCCTGGCCTGACCTCAAGCCCCTCTCCGCCATCCAGGCCTATGTATTTAATTCTACCCGTATTTAGTGAGCACTGTAACGTGAGCCTCTGTTCTTGCCATTTTCCCTCCTCTCAAAGGTTTTCTCGCCCTGTGGTTCACCCAGCAGGAGGAGGCATGTGACCCAGGCCTGGCCAATCAGAGCCTTCCATTCCCTTGCTGCAGTGGTTGGTCCAGGGTTGGGTTTGTGACCCAAGTTAACCCAGTGAAACTCTGTCCCAGGACTTTTGCCACAACTTCTCTCTCCAGTGGGGTTGCTGGGAGAAAGGAACATCACCCTGGAGCTGCTGGTGGCCCTTCTGCAACCCCATCAAGAGCCTTTCTGAGGAGAAAGTCCACTGATGTTTTGGCCCTGGTACAGCCAAACTGAGGCCAGCCACCCCGGCCTTTTCAGTCACATAAGCCGTGAGTTTCCCATTTTTGCACAACCACTCTTCAGATGGATTTCTGTCACGTGCAACCAAAGGAGACCTGACTAATTCAGTGAGCTAGGAGCCAGGTGCCATGCGAGGCCCAGAGATGCGGCAATGACGGGCAGACGCAGTCTGTGCCTCACAGAGTCCACAGCCCAGCAAGGTCCAGGCTTCCTCCTGGTGGCCAACCTTGCCTGTGGTCTCCCCACCAGCCTGCCCAGCAAGCCAGCCCTCTGGTCCTTCCATCCACAGAACCCAGAAGGTTTTGGAAACTCTCCCACACAAGTCCCTCATTGTCAGGAGAGCAAGAAGTTGAACTCACATTCCCCCAAAAGTGGGACTTCAGGTTCCAAATATCTCTCTTTTTTTTTTTTCATTTATTTGTTTATTTTTTTTCCCCCAAAGCCCCAGTAGATAGCTGTATGCCACAGCTGCACATCCTTCCAGCTGCTGCGTGCAGGACGCGGCCTCAGCATGGCTGGAGAAGCGGTGCGTCGGTGCGCACCCGGGATGTGAACCCCGGGCTGCCAGCAGCGGAGCGCACGCACTTAACTGCTAAGCCACAGGGCCAGCCCCAAGGTTCCAAATTTCTTAATGTCCGCATGGTAGCTTCAATTTTGTGTAAATTTTGCATTCTCTACCATTATGTCTCTTTTTTTTTTGAACTTTTTTTTTTTTTTATAATTTTATTTATTTATTTTTCCCCCAAAGCCCCAGTAGATAGTTGTATGTCATAGTTGCACATCCTTCTGGTTGCTGTATGTGGGACGCGGCCTCAGCATGGCCCGAGAAGCGGTGCCTCAGTGTGCACCCGGGATCCGAACCCCTGCGGCCACTAGCGGAGCGCGCGCACTCAACTGCTAAGCCACGGGGCCGGCCCTCTACCATTATGTCTTAACATTTAAAGAATGTTTTCTCCAAAAGATTGTGAGTAAAAATAAGATACAGCCTGTTTATCCTGTGACTTCTGGAAACTAGACTGTGATTAGATGGACGACTTGCAAAGATTTCCTCCCGCTCTGCGGATTGTCCTTTCACTCTCTTAATAGTTCCTTTGATGCACAAAAGTTTTTAATTTTGCCGAAGTCCAGTTTATCTATTTTTTCCTTTGTTGCTTCTACTTTTAGGGTCATATCTAAGAACCATTGTCAAATTCAAGGTTATAAAGATTTACCCCTATGTTTTCTTCTAAGAATTTTATAGTTTTAGCTGTTTGATTCATTCTGAGTTAATTTTTGTATCTGGGATGAGGTAAGGGTCCAGCTTCATTCTTTTGAATGTGGATATCCAGTTGTCCCAGTCACACAGACCCCTGGGGTGGGTGTCTCCCAGGTCCCCTGAGAATCTGGAAGAGAGGGCACACTCACACCATTTTGGAAAGGACAGATCTACTCAATGCTAGACCCAGCTCAGGCCAGGATGATTTGTGTCCAGGAGGATGGGGAAGAACAGACTAGGAGAAAGGAATATTGTGAGTGAAGACAGGACAAGAAGACAAAGCGAGAGGGTAAATAGCTGGGGGAGGTGGGAGGGCACTGAAATGAGGAGACTGGGATAGGCAGGCTGGCTGGGAGGGCATGGGGAGCCCACCACTGACCAACGAGGCAGAGTCAGCGGAGCCGAGGGCCCAGAGGCTGGGCTTGGGGTGAGGCTGAGACGGGAGACAGGAGGAGGCCTGGAGCCGAGGGCTCCACACCCACGCCACTTGGACGGCCCTGAGGACAAGGATCCTCAGAGGGTGACAGGCGTAGAGTGCCTGGCTGACTGTTCTCAGCTCCTGGAAAAATAATTGGTCCCACCCCTCACCTCTAAACAATGGATGTCAGCGTTTCCAGGCAACGTAGTGCACGGGTCAGGCTCATGAATTCAGGGACCCAGCTGCCAGGGTTCAGCCCCGGGATCTACCACAAACAAGCGTGTGATTTTGGGCAAGTCGCTTAACCTTTCTGAGCCTCTGAGCCCTGGATAAATGGTCAAAGGAGGGAAACCTCAGGGGGGATAAAGTGAGTCAAGTCATGCAAAATGCTTAGACTGTACCCAGCACATACTGCATGCCAAGGATCAGTTCATACCTTATGCCTAGGAAAACCTAGGAACAGGTACCCAAGATGTTTAATGACTCTTATTTTATAATTGTTTCCATATTTAGATTTTTTGTAATGAGGGTGTATACACTCATGAGCACAAAATCCAATGAAGTTTAGGATTTGCATCTTGATGTTTTAACCCAGTCCTGCTCCTGGCTGGGGATAGGAGGCCGAGGCAAAGGCCACACTATTGGTTTGACCTGAGCGTGGCTGGGCTGTGCTTGGCTCAGAGCCGGCTGCAGCAGGAAGCATTTGCTGCCGGGAGGCCCCGACCCTTGTGTCTGGAGCTGGGGGGGCCGGGGCTGCCGGGCCGACTCTCTGAAGGAGCGAGGCAGACCCTTCGTGGGTGTGAACTCTTGGCGCCTTATGGCTGCCACCAGGCTAGTATATGACCCATTTTCCAGCCCAGAAGTCATCTCAGAGGGGAGGGGACTTGGTCAGGGTTTCACGAATGTTTCTGGGGATGGAATCCCATCTGGCTTGGGCCCTCTGCACCCCTCACAGAAGGCTGAGGTCTAGGTCCAGGGGCCATAAAAAGTCCGAGCTGCCTGGTGTCAGGGTCTGCCCCCCGGCTGGAGAGTCACATCCGCTATTTGGCCACGGGCGTGGGCTCTGCTGCACCTCCTTGGGGGGAAGCTGGCATTGTGTTCTCAATGGCCGGTTGTGGAAAAATCACACACAGAGCCGAGTAAACAGAGAACCGGGGGACGCCGTCATGGGAACCGCCGGGTGGAGGTGGCAGTGGAGGCCAGTGGAGGGAGGCTGTGGCTTGGCCCAGGCTCGCCTCGGAGCCAGGAATCTGCTCACACAGATCTGGAGGGCCTAAGGGGGGGCCCGAGGAGGTCTGCAGCTCAAAGAGCTCCCCAAGGTCACCCAGTGGGCCAGGGCCAAGGGCAGCACCCAGGCCTCTCAGCTCTAGCCCCTCTGCCCTCTGCTCTCCTAGCCAGAGAGCCTGGCAGAGAAACAGCAAGAATTTCTTTTTGAACTGTCATTTCAAGGATGCTTTGGGGACAGCCCTCATTCTTCATCTTCCAGACTCTGACCTTGACTGATGCCCAGACACAGGGCCATCAATACCCAGGTGAAACTGAGTAGTTCCAAGTTCTGCTTTGTGCTGTTTAGTTAAAGCCCTTCACAATCTCCAGGAAGATGTTAGTACCTGGAAGACACTGGCACACAGCATGTATGAGTACACGGTGGGTATTAGCACATTGGAAATATTAGCACATGGGGGTATTAGCACATGGAGGGTATTAGCACACCGGGGTATTAGCGCACAGAAGGCATTCACACCTGAAGGTATTAGAATCAGGAAGATTCAGTGGGGTGGATAAAACTTATGACTTGCTACCTGTGCTCCCTTACTAAGGGCCTAATCAAGCAAGGGGCACCTTTATTTAAATGGAGGGTGATTTCGCTTTGAGAATAGAAGTGGAAAGAGAGGGGAGATGTGGATTACTCTACGCTTCCACGTGCCTTTGGAAGTGGCTGGACCCCTGGGCCATCTCAGGGCTCAGGCATGAGGTCAGTTTGCTCTCTGGAAGCTACCACTTCCTGTTTCTAAGAATAAGGATCAAATGGTATTTCCCGCAAGAGTCTCCCGGCCTCCGAGGAGAGGGACCTGTCCACCGAGACCGCAGGCCTTCACCCAGCCTGTGAGGCTGCGACTCTGGGCTGCTCTGTGCATAGCACTGGCCCTGTGCCTCCTCCCCAAGGCAGTCTGCAGCTGCTGAGGCTCCTTGGAGCCTGGGGCTGGCCTGTGGCCTCCCCCTCTCCTCTCCGAGACTGTCACAGCAGCCCACACAAAGCTGGGCCCCTCTTGGTGCCCATGGGAGGAGGTCCCTGACCTGGCATACTCCCAGCTAGCGGTGGTGGCCTTCTGTGTTGCTGCCTGCTCAGCATCCCTTTCTCCAGCTTCAGCACCCTAACCGTCCTTTGGGGACCACCCCCCTCGGCCCTTGTGTTGACTTCTCTTCCTCTCGTCCCACACACCTTCCCCCCACCCAGTTCAGAGCATGTGACTCCTGGAGCATTATAAGGATTGGTTCAGGAATGGACACAGGACCCATGTCCCATGGGAGCCCAATATGAGACTCAAACTAGGGGCTTTTGATGAAATTGTTGGCAAAGAGAATCTCCTTCCTCTGAGGTGGCCACACAGGTGGGAGGTTTGGTGGAGCTGCTGGCAGCCGTTTTTTCACTATGAGGAGAGAACTCTCCTGAAAATGGAGCCACAGCAGAGGAAACAGAGCCCAGAAGCAGAGAGAGACAAATTTCTAAAGACTTAATTTGGGAACCCTTGATTCAGCCATCTCTGAAAATGTCTCATCCCCTGGACTTTTCAGTGAAATTAGTCAATAATTTCCCATTTGTGCTTCAGCCCATTTAACTTGGGCTCCTGTCCCCTGCAACTGAAAAAGACCTGACCTGTCCACCATGTCCAGCTCGGACTCTACTGGACCTGTGGGGACCTGCGGGATGCCCCTTTCCTTTTCTCTGGAAGATCCCAGGAATGTGGCTGGCTTCCTGCTCGCCTCCACCACTCACTCCTCACTTAGACCTTCACTTCATGCACTTAGACTCAGGGGCCGAGGGGACCGAGGAGGCCAGGCCAGAGGGTGAGGAGGCAAACCAGGAGAGGTGCCAGAGGGCAAGGACTGGTGGAGGTGTGGGGGTCGGGCAGGGGCTGGGCCTGGTCCCAGAGGCCATGAGGAGGCCCAAGGCACAGCTGGGAGGTTTTGTGAGGCCCTGAAGTGAGTGGACCTCAAAGGGCTGGTGAGACCATCCTGTGCAGCCCCGGCTGTGCTGACAGGGTGACCAAGGCCAGGAGGCAGGGACTGCCCAGGGCCCAGCAGCTGGGCAGGGCTCTGTCCACTCAGGGATTGTGGGGGAGCAAGTGAGTTTCCACTCCCACCCCCACCCTCACCCCCACTGCAGCTGACTCAGCCAGAGCAGCTCACTGACCTTCATGGAAGGTTTCCTTTGAGCAAAAGGTTCTGCCTAAAACAGTGTGAAAACACCATGGACCTGGACCTGGACCTGGAGGAGGCCACCTGGTCCCATCTATAGATCCCCACCCCCACCAGAGGGGAAACTGAGGCCCAGAGTGGGCTGGGATCTGCCAGAATTTGCACAGCAGGTGAGGTCCAAGGTGCAGACTGAAACAGGGATCTCCTGGCCTCAGCCCGGCCAGTATCCACTCCCGAGGCCTGAGGGAAGGGTGGGCAGCAGGGGATGTGAGGGTGAGGGGCCCCAGGGCTGGCTGGCTGATCACATGTCTGTGTGTCTGTCCCTGGGCTGGGCAGGGGTCTGAACATTCTGTAGCAAATGCTCTCAGTCCCCTTGGAGAAGGAGAGGCCTCAAAGAAGAAGGCAGCCCGAAGACAGGCAGGACTTGCCAGAGGTCACACAGCAAATGGGAAGCTGGGCTGAGACCTGAGCCGCTGGCCCCTGCAGCTGTGGTTGAGGGAGCCCCTGCAACTTGGTCAAGGTGAGGGCATCGGTGTGGGGGCGTCCACCCCCTTCCCAGCCTCCTCCCCTCCTCCACACTCCTCTTCTCATCCTGTCCCTCCAGGTCCTGGGGGGGCACTTTGTCAATCTCTCCCGGGAGAGGGGGTTGCCTTCTAAAGGAGGAGGCCAAAGTAAGGGACCTGATGGAGGTTGGCAGACATGGGCAGACTTCGTAACTGTCAGCTCAGGGCAGGGGCACCCCTGCCCCCGATTAGGGCCACAGCAAGAATTTGCCCCTGGGAAGGCCAGGTACATTCTCCAGCAGCTGGCAGAAGCTTCCCCAACCACTCACCTGCCCATCAAAGCCAGGCCACGTTCTTTAGAAGCCACCCTCCAGCCCTGCCGTGTGCAAGGGGCTCCCCTTCCAGAAGGCTGAGTGGGCCCTTCTCTCCAAAGCGGAGCAGGCAGGACAAGAAGTTCCTAGGCAGGGATGTCAGCCTCCGGGACTCCTTTGGGTTTTGTGATGGCCTAGTTTACTGAAGAGGCAGCAGAAGCACCTGGTGGCTTTCCAGGCACCAAGGGTGTCCCCATCCCCAGGGGCCCCGTGTCCGGACTGGCTGGGGGTGACTGGGCATGTGGTTCCTCCTGCTGTGCCCGTGGGCTGGGC
This sequence comes from Diceros bicornis minor, assembly GCF_020826845.1. Lineage (NCBI taxonomy): Eukaryota > Metazoa > Chordata > Mammalia > Perissodactyla > Rhinocerotidae > Diceros > Diceros bicornis. The sequence continues at coordinate 13,830,780 of NC_080757.1, forward strand.
TGGCCAGCCGGGTCCATGGTGTCCAGACTTGGCCTTGGGTCGGCACCTTACTGTTGCACCCTGGGGCTGACACTGGGGCTTCACAATGCAAATTTACTGAGATCTGGGCTGGACTCTGGGTCAGAGGGAAAGATCCAGTGCAGACTTGGCTCAGGAGGCCAAAAGAGGACACCCATCTGTGGCCTGAGATTGGGGCTGGGAAAATTGTTCAAACATCCTCCTGGGCAGCAAACAGGGGAGTGATGGGGGCGGGGGGACTGGGAGGAGAGAGGAGGGGAGGGCTTATGTTTTCTCAGGTTAGAAAGACCAAATCAAAGGGTATAGACCACGTTGCGTGGGGCTAGATTGCTTTCTAGAAAGACAAGACCAGGTTTTCATGAGCACATCCAAGAGCCTGCCATTGTACCTGTTTCCTCCCAGCCCTGACTGCACTGGGTTTTATTATTCTCAGCTAATTTTTGTTAGTTTAATGGGCATGTAAAGCCCCCCAGGCTGGATACATTTACATTTATTTATCGAAAGGGAGAGTCTCTACTTTTCCCAGCAATGACCTGCCTGTGTGCATCTGGGGGCACGGGTTGTCCCTCCACCACTGGCAAGGGCGGAGCTGATGCCAAGTCCCAACATTGCCATGTGTGAGCAAGAATGTGCGGCTGCTGCCCCCGACATCCCCATCCCATGTGGCTCTTCTCTTGGCATTTATGGCACAAAACATCTCGCACAAACATATATTGCTTTCATTTGCCCTCATTTATCTTCTTGCTGACAACATTCCCTGTTTCTTCCTTTTCTCCCCGTGAGGTCTTGCCATTTCACCTTGGGAGAGTCCCTGGCCTCTCTGGGCTTCATGTCCCACCTGTGGGAGGGGAAGGTGGGAGGAGATGATGCAGAGCCCTTTCCAGGTCAGAGGCCCCTGGTGCTACTATTCTGTCATTTACAGGACGAGGGACGGAGCCCCAGCCTCCTCCCCCACAGCTCTGCAGGTGGCAATTCTTCTCCAACTGGGTCCATTAACACCTTGCGGAGAGGGCAAGGCAGCTCAAGGACCTTCCTCTGTGCTCTGAGATGCTTTCTTCTCACAGTGGCAGAGCAACACCACTAGGGCTTAAGGCGTTTGGAGCCACCCTTCCGGGCAGGCCCCGTGCTCTGTGCTGACGCCTCACCGCGCAGAGCCGCACGCACCTTATTCCCATTTCTCAGACAGTGGGATGGACAGCAGAGCCTGTGCCCTTCACCTCCAGGCCACCCTGCCTCCTGTTCAAAACAGAAAACAACCGAGCCAGCCCTGATGGTCTAGTGGCTAAAGTTCGGGGGCTCCGCTTCGGCGGCCCAGGTTCAGTTCCCAGGTGCAGAACCACACCACCTGTCTGTCAGTAGCCATGCTGTGGTGGTGGCTCACAAAGAAGAACTAGAAGAATTCACAACTATACACAGCTATGTACTCGGGCTTTAGGGGAGAAAAGGAAGAAAAAAGGAGGAAGATTGGCAACAGACATTAGCTTAGGGCGAATCTTCCATAAAAAAAAATAATAAATCCAATTCGGAATATTTTCAACTCAGGAAGCTAACCAGAAAGCCTTGGGGCCGAGACCCCGAATGGATTCATCTTGCTTGGGCGCCATGTTGATCACAGGTCCCAGACCCTACCTGTCTGCCCGACAGTCAGTGTATTCCGCGGCCAGCTCCTGAGACGTCGGGTTGTCTCACCCAGGCCCGTGTTAACTCCGGGCTGGGAGGTCCATGAAGTCACAGGCAGGCCTGTTGTGGGGAACCACGTTTGTTCATAAATTAAGGCTGCAATTAATCCCTTGGTTTCTAAGCGAGCTGTGCTTCTCTCTTTTCCTTTCTTTGTTCTCCCTGGGAAACCTCCGGTGGGGGTCAGCCCCTCGGTCTGCTGGCTTCCCTCCAGCTGGGGCAACGGCACCTCCAGCAGTCCTGAGTCAAACACAACGCCCAGGTTTGCTTCTTCCACTATTCCAAAGTCAAAGCAAAAGGCAGAAACTGAGGATGAGCAAAATTACCCTCGAAAGCCTCCAGGAAGGGGTGGGGAGCCAGAAGCCATCACCTGTCGGTGGTTCCAGCCAGGCCTGGGGCAGCCTTGGTTTCTCCAGTGGAGCCTGCACGCAAGGCCGTCTTTACACCTTGAGGCCCTGAGAGATGCTCAGGGACGGCAGATTCACCCATTGAGTGGAAAGGCAAGTGGAGTCACCCACACCACATACACCCTTCCTTCCTCTTTCCCTCTCCGTCTACATGGCACATGTAGATGAATGTGGAATGTGCTGTGACTTCTCTGTAAGGTCATAGCCTGCATTTACTGAGCACTTACTGTGTGCTAAGCATGGTGCTAAGGGCCTGTATCACGGGGTGCATTCAGCTGAAAGGGGGAGACAATCCATCTCCTAGTTGCTTTGAATAAAGGCTCTTAAAATCATGTCTCAGAACAAGAAGTCTGGATGTAGGTAATCTCAGGCTGTCCCGCAGCTCAGCAATGCCTCCCTGCCCCAACCTCCTTCCACTCGGCCGTCCTCAGTATGTGGGCTTCATATCCTTAAGTTGGATGCCATGTGGCCACAAAATAGCTGCTGCAGCTCCAGACATCATAACTCTTCATGGGCAGGAAGCAAGGAAAGCAAAGGCTTCATCCCCTGTATGTTAGTCAGGCAACCCCCAGCAGACTTCCCCTTACACCTCATTGGCCATAAGTGGTCACATGGCTGTTCTCAGCTGCCAGGGAACTAGGAAAGCCAGTATCTGGCAAAGAAGAAGGACATCGCCGAGACTGGCTTAAACCATTCAGGATTCACGCACTGGGCTGGGGCCCTTTGCTACCTGGAGCAAAGTCAGGGCTCTGTTAGCAAAACGGGGGCAGCTTTGTCGTGTAGCCAGCTAACAATGCCATGTATTTTCTCAAATAAACTCACAGCAGTCACTGAGGTGGGCTTGTTATTATTCCTGTTTCACAAATGATGAAACCGGAACTCAGGGCCATTTAGTAACTTGCCCAAGATCACAGACCGGTAACTAGTAGGGGTTTAATCCCAGGTCTGTCTCCCGAGAGTGTATCTTAACCACCATATACCCTTGGGTCCCTGCTTCCTGGGTACAGCTGCCCCAGGCTGCGACCCTCTCGCGGGAAGGGCCACATCTTCTTCATCTTTGTATTTCACCAATTCACAGAAGCCCAATCAAATTGATTTAAACACAAAATCATTTTGTTCTGTTACTTGCTGCTTTGTAATATGTTTTAAAACCAAGAGTGCAAACTTGCCAACGCTATCTTTAAAAAATACACCTCTCTCTTCTTCTGTATTGTTTTCCACTTACCCGTGCTGGGTTCCTGCAGTCCTGGGATGAATTCCAATGTAAATATCACCAATGAAGGAAATTCGGGGGAAGGAGAGGAGGGTGAAAGGCTAATTGAGGCCCCAAAGACTGTCAGTTTCTCGTTAACTGTGGAGCCATGGAAAATTCTTTGTTCCCGCCTATTGGCTTCTTGCCTCCAGGATCTGGGTGGATATTGCCCTTGGCCAGCTTCCTGGTCAGGTCACAGACAGTCTAACAGAGGGGGAGTGTCCTGGCGAACAGAGGGCAGAACCAGGCTGGGGCTTTGGAAGTGGGTGCAAGAAAAAGACGGGCCTTGCACATCTGCCACCCAGTAGGCCCATGCTGGCCACTCTACACGCACTAGCTCATTTAGCACTCATAATGACCTGTGGGATTGGGACTACTGTGTTTCCCATTTTACAGCTGAGAAAACTGAGGCTCAGAGAGGTGAAGTCACTTGTCCAAGGTCACACAGCAGAGCTAAGATGAAAACTAAAGCCACGGACTTCTCCAGTGGGGCTCTTTCCCCAGTCAGGGGTGACTACTATCTCAGTGACCTTGAAGAGGGTGCTGAGGGCATGTTGGGGGCCAGGGAGTTCCCTGGCCCATCCTCAGAGCTTTCACCGGGCTGTATAACTCAGTGGTCACGGGCAGGGGCTTTGTGTCAGAGCCAGGTTAGGAGCCCAGCCCTGCACTTCCTAGGGACCCAGGACAAGCCATGTAGCTCTCTTGTCTTGTTGCCCACAGCACAGTGGGCTCTGGGGTTAGATGGCCTGGGTCTGACGGTCCAGACAGTCAGGAGGCGGACCCCCCTTCTGGCCCCCAACCTTCCCTCCCCGCCAGCAGCTGGCTTTGTGAATGAAGGACCCGGGAGGGCCCGTGATGATTTGGGTACCCAAACCAGGGGGGTGTGACTCCAGGGAATTAAAGGCAAATGGAACCCAACTTGCAAATCTGGGCATTTTCATGGAGTGTGGTGTTGGAGGCCAGGAGACGGAGCCCAACTGAACTCCACCTCCCACCGTGGTACAGGGGGGCCCGCCTGCCTGCCCGCTCACCCGAGGGCCTGCAAGTGCAGCCAGCATACCCGGCCATTCGGGAGTGACCACACTCACCGATCATACAAATTTCCTTGGTCTGCTGGGCCTGGGCTGGGACTGCCATAGGTCATGGCCTGAGAGAGGGAGCCCAGAGAAGTAGGGGACACACCAAGGTCACTCACAGGGCCAGTGACAGGGCAGAGAGCCCTGCCCGTGCGTCTGCCCAGAGGCTGGCCACAGCCCAGGCGTCAGGTGTCTTGGGCATAGGGCCCGGCCCTGCCACGCTGGGGATCTGGGTGCCTCTGCCAACTTCCCTAACCTCCCTGGGCTCCGGGCCCCACCTGGGGACCTGGAAAGGACCCGGAGCACTGGGGCCAACCTGGCAAGAGGCAGCGCCTCGGCTCTGGGCCACAACGACAGGATATCCCCGGAGAGCTGGGCTGGCAGCCACGCAGGGAACACCGGGGCGGAGACCTGGCACCGCCGATGAGAAGCCCAAAAGGCACCGAGGAGGGAAAATCAGGACAGCCAGGACCTGAGAGGGTGAGGAACAGGCCAGGGTTGTCCTGGAAACCACGACCACAAGCAGTGAGGGGCCCACAAGCAGAGACCTGAGTTTTTTCCTCTGCCCCCAGCCTGGGAGCCAAGGGCAGGCCTGCGTCTCCTGTCACTTTGTCCTGATTTTGCTCCTGGGTGGGGAGTGTGAGCAGGTTCCCCACCAGGGATCCTGTGAGCCCCAGATACCATCTGTCCCACCCCCACTGCACAGAGACCCTGCATCCAGAGGGGAGGGGCTTTCTAAGACTCCCATGGCCAGAGTGGTGCCCAGTAGGGCCCAGCCTTGCTGAGGACTTGACCAGCCCCCCTAGCCCAGCCTCAGGCCGAGGGCCCCCCTCTGGGTGAGGCTTAACCAGCAGTCCCTGCTCTCCACACACAAGAGGGAGGGGTGGCCCTCCAGGCTCAGGAACTGACCAAGACAAGCCCTGCCCTCAGGTACCTCCAGGCCAAGGGGCTTTCCCCATAGCAGGGAGCGAGTCCCAGGTTTCAAATTCCATTTCAAGTTGTGTCTCGGGCTTACAGGCCTGGTCAGGTGTAACAATTTACAAGGCAAATAGGGGTTTTGTATTTTATCTTCTTACAACCCACTACCAGCTGAGGCCCGACAGGTAGGCTGGTCATGCATGGCCTGGAACGGCGCCACCTCCCTGCCAGGCAGGGCCTCTCGCCTCACTGGCCAAGGTGCTGATAGGCACAGCCCAAGACCAGCTGAGAGTATGCATTCCTGCCAGACACTGTGGCAGAGAAAGCAGCACAGAGCTAGGAGGGCAACCTGCTGTGTGACCCTGGGCAAATTCCAGCCCTTGCTGGGCCTCAAATCCCTGTCCATACAATGGGAGTGCTAGCTCTGTTGTATCCCACAGCGAGAATGTCACAGCTCATGGACGTGGGTATACTCATTCATTCTTTCACTTTACAGTGTTGGCACCTCATTTCCTTTTCTTCTCTCACTGCATTGGCTAGAACCTTGTTCATTGAACCAATATCCTTGAGAGCCTAGCAAGTGCCAGATCAGGTGTTCGGCACCCAGAAGCAGTGAGGATTTCTATGGACACGGTTTTGGCCTAGGAGGTTCCCAATCTAGGGGGCAACTTTATAATGACCTTCACACACGGGGCCACCCTGTAGAGACCTTGCAGTGATTCAGAGGCAGCTCCTGTCCTGGAAGGACACACAGCCTGCATGCTGCAGACGAGAATTCAGGCAAATATGGAGGAGCACACTAACGCTGGGCCGCTCAGGAGGCACAGGTCACGGGCTCCCAAGGGGTCAAGGAGGACTTCTTGGAGAAAGCAGCATTTGAGCTCAGCTTTGAAGAGGGAGGAGGGTTTAGACAGGTAAAGATGAGAAGAACTAATTTCCCAGCACAAGGCAGAGGCAGGGAAGGAGGAAATCTTGGAGTAGGGATGGAGAAGACAGGCCAAAGTGATCACAGTCTAAGGTGCTGAGGGAGCAGGGGCACCAGATAAGGCTGGCAAGCTGAGGAGTTTATCTTAATTGGGGAGGACATAGAGAGCCATGGAAGGCACTTGAGCAGGAGAATAGCAGCATGGCTGCTTTGGGAAGAGGAATCTGGTAGCAGCAGCATAGGAGGCAGGTCTGGAAGGAGCAGGCACAGCCTCACATGATACGCTCCCCCTTCCTGAGGTCTAGGGGGTGGGAAGAAGAGGACAACTTTCTCTCCTCTGCCTGGTCGGGGAGATAAGGGGGCAAGGACAGGAAGTTGCCTCAAGTTGCTGAGGAGCGAGCAGCCTGGCCCAAGGCCCCCACCCCCACCCTGTGCAGGCACTCTTGTAGAGGTGGATGCACGGGAAGGAGGCCAGGCCCCTCGGGTCAAAATGCAATGATCCAGGTGTCCTGGGCCAGTCGAGGGGCCCTGGGTGCCTGCTCTGTCCTGCTGCTGACAAATCCCCACTTCCCCAGGTCCTGGAAGGCCAGGTGTGCTCCCTTCCCAGGAAGAGGCTCCGGAGTTTTCCTGCCTTAACTCAGTCATTCAAACACCCTCCCTGATACGTCCTGGGAACCGAGGTGAGTCCGACCAGGTGCCTGCCCTCAAGGGTGTCTGCAGACAGGTGAGCAGAGCAGGGAAGCCCAGGGGGCTGTGAGCTTGATGGGGTCATGCAGGCTACGGGAGCCCTGTTGGCCTCGGGGATGAGGGGCGGCTTCCGGGCCTTAAGGACTAGCAGGAATGAGCACTGAAAGATGGAGGGTGTTTCAAGCAGAGGGAACAGCATGAGCAAAGATCCAGAGGCAAGAACCTTCCTATTGTGTGCAGGGAACTAGACATAGCCCCAGTGTGGCAACCATGGGGGCAGGAAGTGGGGAGGATGAACGGCAGGCTTAAGCAGCGGGGCACCCTGAGGCGCAGGGCTGAGGGGAGGTGAGAGGGTGGGGGTCCCCATCTTAGAGCTGAGGGAGAGGCTGGAGGCGCAGGGTGTGCGGGTGGTTCCAGGACATGTGGGGCCCCGGACCCAGGGGACTGGTGGGGGTGCAGCAGGGACTTGCACAGGGGTCCCTAAGCCCTAAAGATGGAAATAAAAGAACTTGGGATCAGGGAGAGGTACAGACAGGAGGGTCTCCCACTCTGAACAGCTGGGAGTCAGTCTTCCCTGCCCCTCTGCAGAGGGGCCTGTCCAAGTGGGCTGGGGCGGAGGGGCTAAGGCAGTGAACTTGTGTCGATGGTCAGAGCAGGGTCTTAGGGAGCCTGGGACACCTGCCTGCTGGACCCCGTGACCCTGGGAAGAGGAAGCGAGGTTCCCAGGTCTCCAGGGCTGTCTGCATTTCCAGTCAAACCCATTTACAAAGCAAAGTGGGGCAGTGCCAGGGAAACCCCAGCCTCCGCCTTCTCTAAGCACAGCCACTGCCTCAGCCACTCCACTGCCAGCAGTGATGCCACAGCCAGGGAGACTGAGGCCCAGAAACGGGCATGGACCTCCAAGTCCTCATGGCCAAGTCACTTTTGCACAGGCTGTTCCCTAGGCCTGGAACACCTTTCCCTCCCCTGATCCTTCAGATTTCAGCAGAAGTGTCACTTCCTCCAGATCGCCCCTGATCTCCCTGACTGGGAGAAATGCCTCTCCCCGCCATGTTCTCAAGGCCCCACTGGCCCCCCTGCGTCTGCTTCTGTGTGTGGTTACTTGGCATTAGTGACTTGCTCCCTCCTCGCGTGTGAGCTCAGAGAGAACAAGGACCGTCTCTCCAGGGCCTGGCTCTGTGCCTGGTGCATGCTGCGTCCTTGAAAAATATTAGCAAGGAAGGAGGGAAAGAAGGAAGGAGGGAAGGGAGGGAGAGAGGAAAGAAAGGCAGGAGGAGGGAGAGAGCAAGCTGGGACGACAGCAAGGTCAGAACCCAGTCCCCCTGCCTCCATCCCTCCAGAACTCTGGCCCGGCACCTTCCCCTGAACTATTGCTCCAGACCCTTCCCCAGGGCGGTGTGGACCCCTCATGAGGCCAGGCTGTCCCAGGGTCACCGCCTGGCCTTGGAGGAGACCTCCTTGGCGCTGGCCCAGCAGAAGCATCCCAGTGGCTGAACGCTGAGGACAGCCATCAGCACGTGAAGGACAGCATGCCTGGCCTGGGGGCTCCAGCTGAGGCTCTGCCTTGGCCTCCCGGGCTCCATGTCCGTGTTTGAGTCCCATCCTCTCCCTGGGCCTCAGTGTCCCTTGTACACAACGGGGAAATAGGCGTTGGTCTGTGGGGCCTGGCTCACAGCTAGTCGAAGTGTGCAGGGAAGAGTGTGAACACACAGGGTTGGGTCAGCCAAGGAAATGAGTTTCCAAAGTGGGGAGAGATTTTAGGGAGGGGAGCTGGAAGACCAGTCCAGGCCAGGGAACAGCACGAACAAAGGGGCAGAGATAGAAAGGGCAAGGCCAGTTTGGGGAATTTTGAGGAAACCAGTTTGCCTGGATATGAGTGGGGCCATAAGGGGCTGTGATTGCAGGGTTGAAGAGTTTGGACTTTATCCCATCAGCAATAGGGAGCTAAGGAAAGTTTTTGAGCAGAGGGATGACATAATGAAAGCACCAGCTCAATCAGACAATCTTAATACACAGGTAACTCTGGAGGCAGGGAGGCCAGGGAGCAGGCTACTGGAGAGGTCCAGCTTGAGAGAAGCTGGGGCCTGAGCTTGGTAAGTGATAATAAGGTGGGTGCAGGGAGGCAGAGGGCACGGAGCATGCGGGGGAACACCGTTCTCCACTCAGGCAAATCTCCGTTGACCCAGTCCTCTGGGAGGTGGCTCCGGGCAGGCAGGCTGGTGGGGGCGCTTAGGAGCCTGGGCTCCAGAGCCAGACTAGTCCAGGTCTAAATCCCAGCTGAGTGCCCTTGGGCAAGTCACCGAGGCTGTCAGAGCCTCTCAGAGCCTTTCTTCATCTATGAAATGAGAACAGGGCTGGCTACATAATTTGCAGGGCCCAGTGCAAAATGAAATGAAAATGTGTCCCTATCTTAAAAAAGAGGGAAAAAAGAAGTGCCATTCAAGGTGCTAGAATACAAAGCTTTTCCTTTCCTCTGCAGTCTCTCCTTTACTGGCACGGTGTATTTTTTTGTTTGTTTGTTTGCTATTTAATCTTCTAAGTAAAGAAAAATTCAAAATCTGAATTATTAGCATGTATTTTACCATTCACTTCATTTTGTGCAATGCCAGTTTTAAACGCAAAATTAGGTGCATGTCACTCATACGTGTAATCGCCAAAATTACACACACTGCACTTCAGTGCTCATACGCACATGTATAGTTAGGTTTGACCAGGACAATGGGAAGGCTACACGGCTGCTTTGATTTCCCTTCTTGACGTGCGCACATTCTCCTCCACTCTCTGCCCTGGGCTCCCTGATGAGTAAGGAAGGACTGAGAGGAAGGGGGACCCTGGGCCGCCCTGTCTGTCCCTTTCCTCCCAGGGCACGAATTTTAATATGAGTGGTTGGCGAATGCAGGAAAATAATGTGAGTGAGAAAGATATGAAAGGGTTCCTTGATCTTTGTCTTTCTTAGAACACTACGGCCTTCCTTCTGCATTTGAAGCAAGTTCTGGCGCAAAGGGAAAGCACGGCCTCTCCAGGCTGTCAGCACCCCCACTCACTCAGTTGTAGACAAGAAACATCTTGAACTCGATTTGAGAATCACTGAACTCCCACACTTCAGGAGTCCACCAGAATTCTATGCTCATGGAGCATTGCCAACTCTGAACTTGAGTGTGACAGCATATCACGCATGTCCCTTCTGCTCACACGCATGCTCCGTTGACTTCACTTACGAGCACAAGTTCAGAGATAAAACTATGAAGAGTTTCAAGACAGTGATAGCAGAGCAATAAACCGAGCGCAGGGCCCTTCTGACCACTGGGCCCTGTGTGACTGCACAGTCTGGGCGCCCACGACGCCAGCCCTGCTTGGGGGTAATAGCAGAACTGACCCCAGCACCATCATGAGGATTCAATGAGACGATGTGTGAAAAGAACCTAGCACAAGGCCTGGAACACGGCAAGTGCTCAACCCAGGGGACAGGCAGATCAGGGTGCATGGCCCTTGTGCCAGCCAGTGGGGCTCTGGGACGAGGCCCAGAGCAGAGATATCTGGGAAACCTTCCTCTCTTGGCCCCACATCCTCCCCACTCCTCTCTGGCTGCTCCTCCTCGCTCTCCACTGCAGGTCCCTGCCCCAGTCCCATAATGATAAGAACAATACCAGAAACCATTAGTGAGCATCTACTACTTCCAGACACTATGCTTCACCAACACCAATCAGTTAGTTCCCACAACAGCTCTTTAAGGCCCAACTCTCATTTTCAAATGGCAGAAACCCAACTAAAAAGGGAATTTACTGAAAAAAATTTTCATATAACTGAAAAAACTAGGGATGGACTGATTTCAGGTAGGTAGTGTCAGAAACCTGCCTCTCTCTCTCTCTCTCTCGGCTTCTCTTTGTGGTAGCTTCATTGGCAGTCAAATTCTACCCTCAAGGTGGCAAGATGGCTGCCAGCAGCACCAAGTTTACACTGCACTGGTTTCACCACCACTTTAGAGACAGAGTAAGAATATTTTCCCCAATATTCTAACAAAAATCCAAGTTGATGGCTCTGATTGGCTGATTTCTGGTCACATGCTCATCCTGAACCAATCCATCTCTATGGCAAGGGAGTTGTAGACCCCTCATTGGCTGGGAAAGAGTCATAGGCCCACCCCTGGATCTAGGAGATAGGATCCATTCTATGGGAACCACAAGGATTGAGAGAGGGGCAGGGAAGATTCTCATCAAGAAAACCAAGCAACGAGGATGGATGCTGGCTGTGTGACCCACTTCATCAACCCTGAAAGCAGACTATTATTATCTCCATATATGGCTAAGATTACCTGTTCACCAAACCTGTTTCCTCTTCTTTCTGAGCACAGCTAGACTACATTTCCCAGCTTCCCTTGCAGTTAGATGTGGCCATGTGACTGAATTCTAACCAATGGAATTTGAGAGGAAATGATGTCATCACCTCCTGGACTGGCTGCTATACCAATGGCTGCTCTCCATGCTCTTTCTCCTTCTGCTGGCTTGATGCAGACCAGTGTGGTGACCTTGGAACCATGTTGAAGATGGCAGAGCCACAAAACGGAAGGAGCCTGGGTCTCAGCATCACCACTCCACCATGTAGAACACCTGCTTCAGAATTTCCGTGACCAAGAAATAAACTTCTATGATGCTTAAGTCCTTACACATTTTTGGGTGACCTTGTTACAGCAATTGGCTTACCCTAACGAATAACTACAGATGAGCAAGGTGAGGCTCAGAGGGGTGAAGTGCCCTGCCAGAGGCCACATAGCCTGTAAGAGGCAGAGACCAGACTCAAAGCTGGGCCTGACTGACTCTTCCTAGTCACAGCCCCTTGGCTGCAAAAGACAGGAAACAGCTCAAACTGTAACCAATAAAGGCAGGTCTATGGGAAGGATGGAATTGTGCCCTGTAGAATCCTGGGAGCTGAGGGCAGAAGTACAGTAGAGGCTCTGAGGACCTTGGGCACCGTTAGGCAGTCTCTGTCTTGGCCTCTCTCTCTGTCTCTCTGTCTCTCTCTGACACCACGTGGTATTTTGTCTCAATTTCTTGCTTCACGTGGACTTGGTTTCCCCTCTGCACTCCCACTGCTGTACTTTAGATGATGTCAACTTGGGTCCAGCATCCATGGACCTCTGGATACAATCTCTGGCTCAACACTTAAACTCTCCAGAGAGTTTGATTGGCTTAGCTCACCTGCCAATGGCTGAGCGGCTCCTGGGCCAGGGCCCTCCCCCATCCACTCAGCTGGGGCAGGGGCTACCTCTCAGGTATCCCCCTTCAGCCCCAAACGTGTGGTTGCCCTTAGTCCCCTCCCCCTGGCATCCCCCAGGCCCCTCATGCCCCACTTGGCCCCACAATGCACTCCTTGACTCCTCTCCCCACCTCAGCCTGCTGCTCCCCACTCGGAGCTGAACCTCCCACCCGCCCAGCTGCTAAAGCCAGACACTTGGCAGATCGCGGTGGCTCTGCACTCTCTCTCCCCCCTGAATCTAATCCATCACCAGGTCCTGTCCAGTGCAGCCCCACTCTGCCTCGGTCCAGACCTCCTCATTTTTCTTCAGAATGATTCAGCCTCTGCTCTCCTCTTCGATTCCTTCCCCACACAAGCTTCCAGGGGGAAGCTCTTCTAGAAGGCAAATCTGACCCCATTTCTTCATTGCTTAAAAATACTTCGGTACAAAATCCAGGCCATTATATGGGCAGTTAAGGTTCTCAGTATCCTAGCCCTGCCTCTCTCATCTACCCTCCTGATCCTGGGGCTCATGCTTTTTATGATCCATCCATGCTAAGGGATTGCATTACTGTCCCTGGCACACCTTCAACTCAGGCTGTTTTTTCTGCCTGCAATACGCTCTTCTTCATGTGTCCAAATCCTGCCAGGGAAGACCCACCTTTCCCCCATGCTCCAGCCTGGCCCCCTCAGGTGAGGCGGGAAGGCATGCCTCCTGCCAGAGAGGTGGTAAGTTCTGCCATCACCTGTCTGGGGAGGAGTTAGAAAGAGCTGGGACTGGGTGCCAGGCCTGGAGCTCTCAGTACATGGGAGCTGGGCAGTGGGGAGACCTGCCCTTTGGACAGCATTCCTGTGACCATGTAACCCTGGCCACCAGCTGCTTGTCTAGGTGCAGATAGAGGGTATAATGAGGGGCACATAAGCAACTGGACAGGCAGTTGGAGTGGAAATGACCGTGTGTGATTCTGTGGGAGCCTGGAGGGAGGCCTGGAAGTCATCATGCGGGCAACCGAGCAGCTGGGCATGCTGACAGGTATGTGAGCCTGCCAGGTGGAGGCCACAGTTGCTGGCAGCTGTTTGCCCTGCCTGGGGCAGTTTGGACCCAGGGTGGGGTGGGGTGGGCTGGAGAAAAGGAACATAGGCCAGGCTGCCAGAGCAAACAGGGAGGCCTTCTAGCCCTACCTTCTAGCAAACACCAACTGACAGCTGAGGGCGTGGTGGAGTGGGAGAAGCTTAGGCTTAAAGTGCCTGGGGCTGGCAAAGGGGAGTCAGACCCCAGGATGTGTATGTGGGCCAGAGGAGTAGGGGTTACCAGCTGCTTGAAGGCCTAGGGCTTCAGGTCTCTGGGAGAGAGGTCTCTAGAAGGAAGCTGTAGGGCTCTGTCCCCCACCTAGCCCTGGCTAACATTTTTCCTGGCAACTTAGGGATACAGGTGGGGCTGTCTTTGTGGACAGTAGTGGTGGGGGAAGAAAGGGACAGGGTGGACATACCACGGATATTGGACTTGAGATCTAAAATGTCAGGCTGGAAGGAGCCACAGACAGAAAACCAGCATTCCCCTACCTCCACAGCAGCAGGCTGAGCCCAGCTGATGCCCCGGGAGTCAGTCTGGATGACCCATCAAAAGCAGAGAAGCACTGGACCATTCGGTCCAGCCAGTCCTTACTGAGGGTCTCTATGCTCCAGGAGGCATAGCGAAGGGGAGACAGAGGAGGGCCACAGCACTGTCCTGGGAAGAGAAGATCAGGAGCTGAGGGTACACATGGTCTCGCTAGGGGTCAGTAGGCCGGGGCCAGGCTGGAAGCTGGGGCTGATGTGTGTTGGCGGGTGTGCGTGCAGGGCAGTATCTGGGAAGGCTTTCTGGCTTCAGAGGCACTGGAGGGACCGGAGTTTGAACAGCCTGCTGGGTGGGCTCAATCCTGGAATCTGTGACCCTGTACAGCCAAGGTAGATCCCAGAGGCTGAAGCTCTGGACAGCAGAGTCCAGCTTGGTGGGGGTAAGATGGTGGGTGGAGTATCCGACCGGGTCTCTCCAGCTGGAGGGGGACCCCAGCAGACTGTTCTTTTGGCGAGGTGCCTGGCTTCTGCCCTCCCACAGCTCGCTTCCCTGACCTGCGGCCTCTTCTGGCACCCCTGGCGCGGCTGGAGCTACCCCCTCCCTGGGCCTGAGCTGCTCTCCCTGCGTGCCCTGGCCAGAGGCCTCCACCCCACCCCTGAGGCCTCTCTAGGGAGCCCCACCCCCGCCCCGGCAGTTACATTTCCTGCTGGGGTGAGGGTGTGAGTCTCTGGTAACGAGACTGGTTTACTTTCTCACATACTGCCTCATTGTTAGAGGTTCTGGTTGTATGCGGAATAACTGCTCATCGCTGGACGTCTGGAAAGGAATAAAGAAAGCACAAACATCAAAAGAAAAAACATCGAGTAATCTCTGGAGGAGACACCTATTCTCAGGCTTTTGGGTTCCCTCTAGACCCGGGGTCATACTTTGCAGAATTCGAATTGGGGGTAGGAAGCCCTCCTATGGACACCTCCATTTCGCAACTTTCCAGGACCCAGGAGGCTCAAAAGAAGGCAACTCAGAGACCCGTGCTCCGCAGCCCTCCCCAGCTCTCGGCCCCTGGGGGCGCCCCGAGCTCCAGGCCCCACGCCTTCGGCTCCCCCAGGCTCGGCGCGCGCCCCGCAGGCAGCCTCAGTTCCTCCTTCTGCAGAATGGGCGGGCAGCCCGGCCTCTGCGCCCCGGGGCGCTGCGGGGGCGGGGCGGCGGCGGGCTCCGAGGGCGGCCGGAAGGGGTGTGAGTGCGGGGGCGGGCCCCGCGCCGCCCCGCCCCGGGGAGGGAGCCCGGGGCGCAGCATCCTGGCGCGGGCCTCGGCCGCCGCCGCCACTGCCGTCGGGGAAGGTCCCAGCGCGGACATGGCCTCGCGCGGCGCCCGCCCGGGCCCGAGCACCCCGCGCCCCGCGCAGTAGCCCCGCGAAGAGGCGGCCTTGACGGTGCCGACGGCGCAGACGGCCGGGCGGGCGGCATGGAGGCGGCGCACCTGCTCCCGGCCGCCGACGTGCTGCGCGGCTTCTCGGTGACGGCCGAGGGCGGTCTGAGCCCGGAGCAGGTGACCGGCGCGCGGGAGCGCTACGGCCTCAACGGTGAGAGCGCGGGCCGGGCCGGGGAAGCGGGGGCCGCGCGCGCCGCAGTCTCAGTTTCCCCTCCTGCACCGCGGCCGCGGAGCCGTCCTCTCCTCCCAGCTCTCGGCCCCCGCGGGCGGGCAGGAAGCGAGGGCTCCGGAAACCTCTGCAGATGCTCTTGGGGCACCCGGCGGGGCTGCGGGGCCACCTTCGCGGGCGGGGAGGCGGGGCCCGTGTTCCGGGTTCGGAGACCGGACGCCTGGTTCCCCCTCCCCGCTCTCCTTCCTCCTGGCCCAGGGACCTGTGCGGTCCTTCCGGGCTTCCCACCTCCACCCCCGTCCCCATCCACTCATGCAAGCCTTAGCCCACCCCATCAGCGGTCAGCGCCGGATCCCCGCGCCGCGCTGCAACCTGCCCGCATCATCGTGCAGGTGCGCGCTCTGAGATGGCTGGCAAGGGACCAGCCAGGGACTCTGAGGCCCAGCCTCCCAGCTGGCCCCGAGGACTCAATAAAACGCCCAGAAGATGCAGCTTGTCAGCTGGCAGCCTTGGTGCCCCCACCCCCACCCCCACCCCCAGGTCTTCCTCTTTCTGCAACCCGGGGCGGATGTGGCTGGCCTAGTCGGTGGGGGCTTTGAACTGCTGAGGCGGGAGACCCACCTCCCTGGGGGTGGCAGATTCAAGGCCTCACTCGGGTTGCCTGGGGAGGCCTTTCCCTCCTGGGTGACCTGGAGCAAGGCAGGGAGGGAGCCTTCACGCTGTTGCTGTTTGGGTGGGAGAGGTATCACTTCTTCCTCATCTTCAGAGGAGTCCGGGATTCTCCATCTGCCAAAGGGCACAGCAAGTGCCGGGAACTGTCCAGATGTGGCCCTGGCACATTTGGAGGCCCTGTGAGAGTAGAAGATGTAGAGGTCCCCTCCCCAAGTCGCTTCCAGGCAGGACTTGCCACTCCCTTGCTCCCCAGGGCACTGGGCCCAGTGTTAGGGCCCCGAGAGAAATGTCCCTTCCATCCCCAGAGTGCAGCCTGGACCCGCATCCCTTCAGGACT